>NC_091822.1:159031449-159643949 GCF_038994185.2 Dermacentor albipictus
TTCCCGTCCACTGCCTTCAGTGATTTTTTCGGCAATAGTGGAAGAATATTGAAGGCTCGGAGAGGCGCTCCTCCCTTCGGGCCACTTTCTGCTAATCGTATAGCCAGCCTTCAACATCGCAACCTCAATCTGCCACCATTTCGCAGCAACGGAAGTTCAGAGCGGCAAATAGCGCCTGTGCAACAATGCTCTTCTTTCATTCATACTTGCGCGTACGGAAGCGTGGATATGCGTCGCAAAAACAATTGAAAGCATGTTTCCGATGCAGACCGAGGTGACCTTGCTCTACTTGGACGGGCACCCACTAAAGCTACTTTAGTGCTCGTGACCCAACATAAACAGTACAGTCGATAACTTTTTCAAGTCTAAGCAGAAAGCCTTTATGTGTTCATGTTCGAACGACGCTTCAGGCTCAGTTCGGCATCCTATGGTCACTTCCTGATGCGCTTCGACCAGATTCCTCTATGCTTGCGCATTCTATTGCTCTTGCGTCATGTCCGGCCGTAAACATGTTATACCACATTTTCGAAATCGTCAATGAGCGCGAAATGAAAAAGAAGGCTGAGACAGAAACAAGCCGACAGGACAAGTGCTCACTCGCAACAATTTTTTTTTTGAACATTCGCTTCTATTTTGATACACTGTCGTCCAAAGAAAAACTAGCTTCGTTCAGAGAAAGCGGCGCGAGAATGCTGTCTCAATTTTAATTTCTTCAGTGGAGTATGAACAAATTGTAACCCAACAAGTAACAACCTTATGTTTATGCCGCAGTATGCAACCGCTCTGAAGAATTGGATGGAGCTCTTTGTGTTTTGAAGCGGATAGCTAAATTCTACGAACAATCGACAGCACCTTCGTTATTTATGCGGCGTCTCAGCATTTGAAACCGATAATTTTCTTTGGTTGCTTTCGCCCGTGTTCGTGTCGGAATTTCGCCGGCGATACAAAGGCGTCCACGCTAAGGGGGCATTCGCTCGTGTAGCCGATGTTAGGATTGGGGGCTCAATCCCATCGCTCGTAATCAGTTGTCAAGATTGGAGTCGGGCATGAATTAGAAGGTAGCTGGCCCATGCCGTCGTCCAACTTATCCACGCTGAGGACGTTGTTGAAGGCAAGAACTGCTTCTCATCGAGAAGGAGGAATATGGGTTTATTTACAGTATCTACATAAGGATTTTGCAGTTCATCAGTCTAGCATGACTGCGAGAGAAAGTGCCCTGAGCAGCCGTACAGCAGCTGTTTATAAACACTAGGTCCTCCCTCGATCCCAAGGTGAGGGAAACGACCGTCCAGTCATCGTAAACAAGCCGCCTCTCTACGGAAGGGACGGCTTACACACACACACACTTCCACACAGTTTCACGGTCCGGAGCCGACGTCAGACGGACTTCGTAGAACTCGGGGCTTACTTCAGGAAAGGCGCCTTTTATTCCCCGAGCCGAACCCCGCAGCGCGCCGCCAGGTGCCCATTGTCTTGCCAATTAAACGGCGCGCGTGAAGGAGCCCCGAACTACGTTCCTTCGGGGACTCCCTCGTTCACAGCAGACCAGGTTGGCGGTGGCGGGTTCAGGCACAAAGCCTGCTTCGTCGCACTCATCTTGGCTCCAGTGACGGAGAGTCGAGGACGCGCGTATTGTTCTTCACAGACAGTCGACTTAATGACGTCATGGCTAGAGGTTTGCGGTGGCGTTCCAGGAAAGTTGACGCCGCTGTCGCAACTGGCTGGCAAAACGTGCACCTCAACTGGGCCGTTCTTAACACCGAGTAAAGCCGAAATTTATTCACCCGTACAGCACGCGGAACACAGCGATATATATGTACCTTGGCTGGAGCACACAGAATACAGTTACGAGGCACGTTCATTGCTGAATGCCATTGGAACTCTTTCAGGCACATATGCGGTGTAGCACGCTACTACGTGATACAGCGATCTCACCATAAAAGACGATGACGACGCGAGCAATGGAATCGGTGGTTGCGAAATCGAAAACCAGTGACGCTTGGTCCCGCTCGCGCATTATTGAGCGGCCTCTGTTAAAATATAGCGATGTCTTAGGTCGCGCTCCAGAAGAATTGGATTTAATTTTTCAATGAATTATAAAAGGACGGCGCTGTTCGCAAAAAAAAAAAAATGACTTACTGATCCTTTGCCAACGGACATCGATCGCAGGATTATGCAGCAAACTTACGAAAGTGTCCAGCCTTTCCTCTTTGTTCAAGTGTTGGAGAAGTAATTGTCGGGTTGGCCGCTTTTCAAAAGCGTTGAGCAAGCACAGCAGCGCAGAAACAAATATTTCAGCAAACGTGGAAAGCGTAGTGTGAAGAGCTCTCTATGGACATCATGAAAAATTAGCATTTTTTGTTTGGAGCCGAGTTCGGTTCAAATTGGCAAGGCCTAGGATATACAGAACTGTAGCTTGTGCAGGTAGCATAGCTTCTCTCGAGGGAAAGATAAACAAGTGCACCATTTCCCTCTGCGTCCAATTTTTGCCACTATCGTCCTGCGATTAAAAAAAAATGGCTGTGGCTTAGCTAAGGTTAAGCCCAGGATGCGAAGCATACTAGCCTTTATTTTAACGCGACAGCGTTAAGGAGCTCGTGTCGCAGAAAAGCCGGTGTCGTCGGCGTCGCCTCAGGCGCACATTTCGTTGTCGCGCCGAACGCTGCGTTGCTCGACGCTCACCGCGTCCGATGCGGGGGGCGACGCCGCGAGCGACGGCGCGAGTTGGAGCGCCGTTTCTCCGCTGTCGTGACGTCACGGTGTCACGTGGTATTGAAGGCGACACCGCCGCGCCTGAGGAGCTGGGTTGAGCCCTCGTAATATGCTTCGCATAAAAAGCGAAGGTGACCGATTCTTGCGTAAAACCGCTGCAAATTTATATTCGGAGCTTCTCAATTTCAAGTTTAGCCTTAAGAATCCTACGCATATTATATTCGCTATAAACGGGGCTCAAAGAAAGCAGCGAACGTCAGTGAGATGTAGGCGTACATCTTTACAAAAAACGGTTAAACGAAAACACAGATTGGCGATCTGATTCTCAGTTACGCCTTTGACCGATGACCAGTGCATTCTGAACGCGGCGACGTGACGTCATCAGAGGAGGTCTTGACTGTGAGAACGTGTCAGCGCCTTACGCCTACGCAATCAATCTTCGCGCAAGACGGAAACCCGCCGGAAACAATAAAAGACTGCGTAACGGCGGGGCGCCACCGGGTAGCAACAGGGAAGCGCCGATATTCTACGTGGCACAGTTGTGCACATACGAGGACTTCTTAATGCAGCGTACATGAGCTTTGAGAGGAGCAGTTGGGAGGGAAAGGAGAGAGAAAGAGAGAGATGGAGACAAAAGGATTCCCTTGTCCAAGCCATTTTTTCCACAAGTAGATGGGGAAAAGAGGAAGGTAAAGAAACTCGGATATCGAGCAGTTGGAGCACTGCAGGGTCGCATAGACGAGAAAACTGCCGGTACACATGGTAGCGTTAGTGTATGGCAAAGAGAAACTCCGCGCTTCCGACAGATGCAGCGATCGTCCATCGGAAAGATGGGAAGTTGGCCTGTCCAAATATAGACAGCAAACTGAGAGGTCTGGCCAAGCGTGGAGGCGATGCAGAGATCGGGTCTATTTCGGGAATTCACGAAGCACTGCGAGACAGGAGACAGAGGTCACTTTAGGCTTCCGGCTTTGGTCCACCATTGCAGAAACGTCCGGTGGCTCACTTGCTAGACTTCTTGGAGTGAGCGCCTTTCTTTCTTTCTTTCTTTCTGTCCTTTTTCTTTTCTTTTTCTTTCTCTCTCTTTCTTACTGTCTTGTCTTACACAAAGCAGCTGGTTTCGTGTAGTAGCCTTTCGTAAAGTGGGATCACGCGCATGGGTGAAAAAGCAGCGAACTTACCAGACGGTTAAATAGCTCAATCGGAAAAGTACAAAAGTTATGGAACGAACAGAAACATAATTCATATGAATCGCAGTCAATACTCGGGCGTGTTTTGTTTTTTTCGTGAGGCGCTCATCAGGGTTGTATTATTTATTTTGTGACTATATGGACTTTTCCTGACTTCTCGTTCATTGATTTTCTGTATACTACAATGGTGTTCGAAAGCGTCAAAATTGAACATAGCGAGGAGTTTAAACTCTTAAAGGCCTACGATCGAGCATTGTGCATGTTTTCAAACGCAGCATACTGCCACGGTCCCTCACATTTATGCTCCTTCTGGCCGGTTGTCAGAGCAGTGAACAAGGACATCGATATCTCTAGGCCATTGTTGAAAATTCGATCACTACAGTGGCTGAGGAGGCACATGACAAAATCTAAGCAGCTTACGGTCATAAAAACAAACATGAAGGCAATGGAACAATAAACCCCTCCGTTTCGTGTGTGCAGCATATGGATGTGCTATCAGAGCTTCCAAGGTGACGGTTACGATCTGAAATCATTGTACCCGAATCTCCATCTGAGCTCTTATCAGAAACAATAAATGCGTAACTTAAAGAAAGAAGGAAATAAACCGCGTTAATTTTTTAGGCGTCCTGAGAATCGTCGTGAAGCAATTTGCCGAACAGGAAAGCGCTCCAAGTGAAAATGATGGACTGGCCAAACTTGGTATTACACTGTGGCTAAAAACAAAACAAAACATCACCGCCCAAGCACTCCATGCAGGTAGTTAACCAGCGAAGCTGAAACGTGCGGTCCCGGTGTTTATCACTGGGTTCATCTCGACGGTTCACTAAAACACGGCTTGGTAGGCTGCCGTATCCTCGGTACGAAGTTGCTACTTGCGCTCGGCTGCACGAGCTTGTCATTGTGCCCGGGCAGCAGCATCGACATGGCGTAGACGAGCTCGTTCCCGGTTCTGGTCGCGGCGTTGCGGATCGAAAGCTGCCTGCTCCTAAGAAGTATGTATGACGCGTGACCCGCCCATCTTGGAGCCGGAGAGAAACTGCTGCGCGCGCACTCGGCTGCGACGGAGAGCAACGACGTCACTACTGGCGCAACTAATCCAACGCCACCTAGATAGCACAAGGCCTTCTCATTCCGGTCCATGATATCGTGTTACCTGGTCGGACGGCCATAGAATCTAATGGGGATGCTCCCGAGTAGGCAACAGTGATTTTGACGTCACCACTTTCATCAAGCCAGCCTTGTCAGTGAAAATTTCGGGCCAGGTAGCGTGGAGTCATAGATCGGAGTAAACAGGCTTTGTGCTATCTAGGTGGCGTTAGCTAACCGCGCGCCTCTCTTTCTCTTATTTCTTTGCGCTCATGCGCCTGGGGTTGCGGGAGATGAGTTTTCGGCGTACAGGCAACCCACAGACGGACGGACGGACGAATCGGCTAGCCATATACAGCTTCGCTGCAAAAAGAAACACAACGAAACATTTTACTTTCGAGAGCGAATAAGGCCCACTGGCGATATCAGAGGGGCGCCTACGTTTTACTAGACGACAAAGATGTTAGTATTCAAATGAAAACGTGGAGAAACTGGTAACGTAAGAATTGAAGCTATAGGTTAGTGTACCTATCGCTATTGCGCCAACACGTATGTCTGGTTTTTCGTTTTTGTATTGACCGGTATGTATGTATGTATGTATGTATGTATGTATGTATGTATGTATGTATGTATGTATGTATGTATGTATGTATGTATGTATGTATGTATGTATGTATGTATGTATGTATGTATGTATGTATGTATGTATGTATGTATGTATGTATGTATGTATGTATGTATGTATGTATGTATGTATGTATGTATGTATGTATGTATGTATGTATGTATGTATGTATGTATGTATGTATGTATGCATGTATGTATGTATGTATGTATGTATGCATGTATGTATGTATGCATGCATGCATGCATGCATGTATGTATGTATGTATGTATGTATGTATGTATGTATGTATGTATGTATGTATGTATGTATGTATCGTCCTCTGTACATTGTTTGCTCCTCTGTCTGTCTGACTTTTTATAGGCTAGCTTTTGATGGCAACACAGATCCTCGTGATCCGTAGGATCGCTATTACACCAATAAAACGCCAGGGCCGCTGAAACTGCGCGAGACAGAATATACACATAGCCCTACGCATGAAACCATGCCAATTGCACAATGCGTGCCGACAGGCATTCAAAACACTTTTTTAATTTCCGTTCCGCAAGGCGAGAAGCTTTTTGTCCTTCCCTCTCTCTTCACGTCCTGGTCAATTCTGTAAGACTCGGAAGGCAAGAGGTCATTGAATCTCCAGTTCGGTATATAGTGCGGCCATATAACTTCCTCAATCGGGTGACGAACGTAACAAGAAGAGGCAGAAATAAAGGGGAAATACTCCTTGGAAGAGCTGAAGTATGCAACTTTTCTCGTAAAACGGCGCCACTCGTTTTGTGCTTTGCCTCACAAGCTGCATCTTAGTTCTTTCGGCGCTTCAATTTCCGGTGCTGACCGGGGCGACGACAAAGAAGGCATCGCATTTGTTTACGCTCCCGAACAGTGATCCGTTTCTCCGTGGTCATTTCTCCGAAAGAGGTCATTGTCTTAAGGACTGGAGGTCAAAGTTGCCCTGCAACAGTCACGTAAGCTTGCTCGCAATGGAAAAGAACATATATTTTTTATCGCCTTCCCGTCACGTCGTAAACTCTTCGCGGAAATGAAAGAAGCGGACTATATACGGGGCTTCTGTGCAAATACGATAGAGTTAGGCTGCCCGTGCGACGCGTAGCAATTTATTGAACACCGCTATGCATAAGATGTTGGCGTCATGTCGGAAAGCTGGTAATGTCATCTTGTGGCGGTTGATCAGAACGAAAGAGTCCGAGACATTTTGATGCGTGAGCGTCAATTAGGAGTCGCAAAGTGGGAGGAAAAAGTGTGTGTGTGTGAAGTGTGAGGAAAGCAGTAGGGTGGTATAGGTAGAGAGGGAATGGACAAGATTAGAAGAGCGTATATATATATATATATATATATATATATATATATATATATATATATATATATATATATATATATATATATATATATATATATATATATATATATATATATATATGGTGCAGCGTTAGAAATTATGAGACGGGCAGCGGCTATAGGGACAAGTCCAGCGCGCAAGTATATAGTGGCGCTGTATAGTGTGCCATGTCAGAATGCTGGGAAAGGGCGCTCAAGACGAAATTTCAGCTCCCTTACAGAACATTTTTATCGTCATCCTTGAGAAAATAGCTTGCGCTTCCTCGATAGAACTCTATTGTGTTATTCTTTAAATTGTCTATCCAATTTGTCTATTGAGCGTCAAGAGTTAATTGGCCACCGCGTTCCTTTCGAAACTCAAAATACCATACTGTACAGAAACTCTCTACGGAGTTGCTTTTGAGACTGTGTGCGGAGGGCACGTAAAATGGCTTTTGAATTTTTTAATCGAGTCCATTTTAAAGAGCGAAAGAGGCGGCCAATAGAATGGCTTTTCGATTTATCCTTAGTTGGGCAAAGAAGGCCTTTCGAAATTTTCCATCGGGTCTCTTTTGGACCTCGACAGAGACGGCCAAAAGATACAACGGCTGGACCTGCGTCTTTCCTGCATTTGAGAGAGAATGTTACATTTTGGCAACTTCGGTAAACGAAATTCGGGTTCAGCACTTCAGACGTGTTACAAAAATGACTGAATATTGGTGAGCTTAAAAAAAGAAAACAACTGAAGCAAGAAGCTTACGAATCCGTAACTACGCAGCAAACACAGATGTTGCAGTTCTGTAGACTAAAATCTATTAGCACATCTAAAGCCACCAACTGTGATGTATAGGCTTGCAGGCTACATGAATTTGTCAGAATGTTTACGAGAGTTTTGCAGGAAAGCACGATGTTAACCGATTAGTTCCGAATTACTGAACCGTGTTTAATCCATACAATTTAGTAAGCTTTAGATGCCCAAGTAAGCGCAATTTACAGAATAGTGATATATTTATTTCTGCGTTACAGTGTTGAAGACATGGCGTTCGAGTTTTTTTTTTATTTTTAGATTTCCAGAAATTTTTGTAAAAAAAAAAAAACTGACGGCCTATATAAAGAAGTCGGATTCTTTTCCATTCATCGTTCAGACACATCCTTCCTGTTAAATGCGGCAAACCTCATCGAAATTGGCGCAGTGCACGCCGGGAACTGCGCCGATTTTGATGACGTTCGGTGCAAATTTCCTTTACGAGGACTCTGTGGTTCGCCTGCAGCGTGGACTGGCGAGCTGAATACGCACCAATATGTGGATAGATTACCCGAAACAAGCATAAATATTAGTCAAAGTTTGTCCCTATATAGGCAGAAGAACAAAGCAGAATTTTTGGCTCGACGATATTATTCATGATCAAAACTATGCAATGACACAGCGCCTGCGGTAGCGAGTTGAGCGCGAGGTCACGGGGGCGAATCCTGTCCCTGGTAAGAGGACTACGATGGGGAGGGAATGCGAAAACACTCGTGCAATTGGATTCAAATCCTCGTTGGTCAACCCGAAGTCGTCAGAATTAATCCGGAGCATTCGCCTGAACAGGTGATCCAATGCAGCTCATTTGAATGCCGTACTTTGACAGAGGACTCACGAAAACCGGGACATAATCTATTATGGCTTCAAGACTGTGCTACTTGGCCTCGCATTCTAACTATGGTAATTTTTTTGGTAATTGTGGTAACTCTGCTCGGCCTTAAAAGCGTTTGTTTTATGGAAAAAAAAATTATTTATCAGTATGAGCGAGGCGCCCACAAGATTGCGCGTTTTGGAGCGTGACTTCATGGGTGCCGTTCTTCTACATGGATGATTTTTTTAAGTCGCAGTTAATGCGCAGTGACGCGGCGATGCGACGGTTCGCGTGCGCTTTCTCATAGCACATCTATCGGTGTGTGGTCGCCCGTTACTAAGCAGTTGAGTGTGCTTTCTGCTAGCGCCCGTTCAGCACCTTGCGCTAAGTTGGCATGGTTAGAGGACACAGAAAAAATGAGATTCTTCTTTGCATCAGGAAAGCTAAGCGCGAACACCCCCGCCCTCCTCAAAAAGAAAAAAAAAAGAAAGCGACGCAAGAATTTAGTATGTGTCTAAGTAAAGGCACAGTGCTCCAGTCAGCTTATGCAAGCTGTCTGAAAGCAAATTGTGCAGTGAGAAAATAAAACAAAAATGAGATAGTAGTGAATGACATCGCAGTTTCGCGGGCTATATATGATAGCGCGAGTGCTGCGATTGGTCTCATAAAGTTTCTGGGGTGCACTCAAAGGACGAGTGTACGCGAGAACCATCCTCGGGCCCTGTAGGAACGACAGTACAGCCATTACGCAGCACATTGCACGCATAACTTCAGCAACTCTCTCCACCATGTGTTTAAGAACGCGCAGCGTCGCGTGCAACGTGGGTCTTCGAGCCGGCGATGGACATTTTGCAGCATCTCCTACAGTGATCACCGCAATGCCGTAAGTAAAGCTCCGAAATATAAGACCACCGTCTCCACTGCACAGCTACTTTTCGAAGCCCCTGGTAAAGTGTAAATGGTCACCGTGGCGCTCTAGAATAAGATTACATTTTGCCGTTCATACTTTACCATCCAACGCGACAACAGAGCCCTTTTGTTCGCTCCAGGGATCCGCGGAGTTCGTAGAAAATTGGAAGCCGATAATGTCACGTCGTTATAATTTATATGAGTGCGCTTGACGGCGCACTTGTTGGCAGCGTTGGGGGCCGTCACGGCTCGAAACCAGAAAGCCGATATCTACCGCATTAGCTGTGCGCCGCTGCATTGTCTCGTCTCATTCGGTCCCTTGGCCAAGAAAGGGTAGACCCGAGTGGGACCGGTCGTCTTTCTGAGACTGTAGAGCTGTCACGGAACGCCATATCGGCGTTTCGGGGTTGCGAGTATACGAACCTCGGCCCCATCGACGTGCCGCGCCAAGCTTTAGGACTGTCCTGCGCTGAAATGAAGACGAATACGTTCGTAGAGAAATCGAAAGCCGCTGTTCACTTCGTGCTTCTTTAGTTGTCGGTGTCAAGAAAGAAATTGTATTCATGAAGAGTAATGATGATGATGATGACGCCGGTGATAACGTTGGTGAAGGTTGATGGAGCTTTACGTCGGGAGGGAATCTCAGCGCTGAATGCATACGCACCGATAATAATATTGTCATAGAAAGTACGCACATAGTTTTAAGATATGTGAATTTTCCATATTAACGATTAAGGCGCTATTGGGAAGATTACAAATTGGGGCTGTTAGTGATGACTGGGGATTAGGCGACGTAGGGTCATTAAACCGAATAAGGAAGCAGGTTATGAAGTAGACAACCGCTATGAAGAAAGAATCAATTCGTAGGCTGCAGGGGGCGAGTGATAAACGAGGCTATTATGATGGTACTCACGCAGAGAAACAGTGAAAAAAAAATGGTTCATTGCCACCAGATCTGCCGGATACGATGCACCATTCTCTTCCATACCGTGTGCTAATTTGCCTGCCCTTTCACTTACGCTGTAAATAATCTACAAACTCGCACACCCATTTGTGACGTACACTAAGCATGTGCCTGAACTTTCATCGCTTGATTTGCGGTGGACATGTAGCGTTCTAAATTCCTTTGAATTAGGCTTTTCAACGCATCCAGCTTGCCCTTAGCCACGATGGCCGAAGGCTTGGTAATAGCACTTCTGAAGCTGAGGGACGCGTACCAATAGCTAGGACGATTCGAGCGACGGAACGCGGCTGCATGGCACGGTGGGTCCAGTCCGTGCGCTGACGCGTTATTTACGCTATCATGTAGTTTAAGGACTCGGTTGGGCGCGACGAGATTGCGTGAAACAGCACTTCTTGGTATTTAACCTATCGTCTATTGTCTTACGTTCAAAGAGGAAAAAGACAAATGCAGGGGATAGATGCTTGTAGAGGGTCGATCGTTCGCTCGAGGCAAGAACGTCATAAGTATTCAAGCCAGTATGACGAGTGTTCCTTCTACTTTATGGTGAAAATGCACTCCAAGCCTCTCTTTTTCGGACCTCTATTCGTCAACCATTAGTCTGCTTCATTTCATGCAGAACTTACGTTACTATGGCTGCTTAAATTGCAATGACATGTTAGCACTGAATGTAGTCCAACGTGTACTTTTTCGTTCTATTCTATTAGCGTTATCCATACGAAATACACGCTTTCTCCATTAATTGCTCTGACGGCAGTCCCGGCTAACATCGCTTGACTTGAGCTACGCATGAGCATTGCGCGTTTCTCTCACGCAGTGACGTATTAGATCAGCGTTTCCCGACTCGTTCGCCACGACATGACACCCCGCCGTTGATTTCGCCAGCGTTCTTTTCCTTGAAAGCGCAAATGCTAATCGATTACACGCGCAGAGAGCCCGCGCCTTACGTGCGTCACAAAAACTCAAAAGATTCGCACACGCGCCCGTTTCATCAGAGTCGCTATCTTATCTCCCAATCTGCTTGAGTAATAAAACGCTTCCAGTTTCACTGTTTTAGAGCGCAGCTCTTTGGCGTCCGTTCCTGGGTTTCGCGTCGGCGTTGTCGTCGGCCTCGTAACCAGCTCCGCCCCCCTTTCATCCCCCCAGCGCTAGCAGCGACCGACTGATACCGCTGGATGCCGCTGACGCCGCTAGAGAGTCAAGATAACGTGACTGCATAGAACACCGTCGCCGCCATGCAGAAAGAGGAGGAAAGGGTCCCCCCCCCCCCCCTGGTTCTTAGCGCTGCGGAAGCGAGGGTAGCATATTGTTTGTGTCGGCATCGGCGGCGTTGTCCCTGAAACCAACTCCGCAGCTGGGGTTGACTCACTATCGGCGTCAGCGGCATCAGTCAGTCGCTGCTATCTCTTCCCTCCTCCCTTTATCGTGTTGTCCGCTTGCTGCACGCGCTTCTGCCCCCATCGTTTGCCGCTGGGTGTACACGCCGCCCCCCTCCCACCCCTTCCTGCGAGTCTCCGGTTGTCAAAGCGCCGGCTCGAGCTTTGAAGTTGGCGAACTGTGCGCCGCAAAGTTGCCCAACGGCTTGCTGGTAGTAGCTGCCTATACTTCGCCCCTACCGCACTCACGAAAGACGTCGTGCACTTCCTGCAACTCACATTAACCGTCCATCGATCCACACCGATGTTCGTAGTGGGGGACTTTAATGTTGACATAAAGACAAACAGCAATTTCCTAACACTTATGCGGGAGAACATCCCGTTCCTCTCGCTCGTAACGCGTCCCACGGCTGTGACAACCTCGCGAGGCACTTGTATAGATCTCGTCTTTGAGAATCAAGCATTGGTGTACCAAGTCGAACATATATCAGTCTATTTCTCCGACCACAAAGCTTCCTTCATGACTGTCAAGAACTGTTAGTGGAGTCTTTGTTAAAGGAATACGTGTGAAAAATAAAAAAAAAAATTCTGTGATAGCGCATACATGTGTTGCTCGATTTCTTTGCCTCAATCTATCGAAAAGGTGAAACAGCTTATTTGCTGCGCTCAAATTTCGCATTAGGAAGTAACGTAATCGTCGGTAATTTTTTCTTCGCTGTTCGATCGAGACAGTCGCGGTTAGCGGGTTAATTACGGAATGCATTGCTCCGAGCACGCCGGAAAGCGCCTCGCGTATATCACAACTGCACGCGCGGCTTCTTCCTGAAACATGCGTGACCGCCGGTAATTGCTTATGCTCGGCGCTGATCAAGCGGAGAAAGAAGTACGACGCTGCGAGCAGATTAACAAAAGGGGTGACAGATAACCGTCTCTTCGTAACTGCCAACCGAAGACGGAGCAGGAGCCACATCAGCAGCCTTAATGACAGTCGCGCTGGGCCTCGCGAGAGATTAGCTGCGTTGTCACCGGGAAACGACTGATCGTATCTTCCTTTCTCCTTTTCTGCGCCCTCTCTGTCCTAACCGCCGAGCACGTGACATGCGTGAGTCACGCCCAGCATTGTGGCGTTCGCGGTTTGTTGCCGCCGATCTTGTCGGCGAAGCACAGGCTACTAACCGAAGCTGATTACGTTGCGTAGGATCGTTTGTCTGCAGTCGCGTTAGTCGGGGATGCTTCGCCGGTCATTCGTTAGCGGCGGGTGGTTACGCTCTGGAGCACCAATTCTGTGCAGCGCTGTAAAAGGCTCACACGAATTCATCCCTGAGCTACGGCTCCTTCCAAGCTCTCACAAATTTTTAGAGCTTGCTTTACAATTATGGCAATTGAAATTGTCGAGAATTTTCTTTTTTTCCATATACGCCGTGCGCCTTGTCTCAACATCGGCCGTCAGGACAATGTGGCTCGCTTTTGTATGTGGAGGGAAATGTTCAGCGTTCCTGGTATACACATGCAGAGCAATCCTTGCAGAAGATTCATGAGTGCGCATTAATTGATCGCCGAAATTACCGACACCACTGCATGCGATAACTGCGGCTACGACCTCCTGTTTCGATTGCCCACGTTGCATCAGCCCTAAAACCAGATCTCAACCGGACTGTTTATAGACGTATTTCCATGTCGGAGTGGAGACTCCTGGTACGCCTAGTGCAGACCACCCTCAGCATAGAAGGCTTTAAACGCGTTGCTCCGCTTTCTGATGCCATATATACAGGGTGCTTCAGCGAACACTTTCGAAAATTTTTAAAGGCTGCCTGTGGCAGATGGCCCAAGTCTAGCTCATGAGGTGGTCTACCGGAAGCGGCGGACGTTACTTGCACAAAATAATGGAAATACATAATCGAATAATTAAAAAGAATTCACTAATACGCTTTTTAACTAATAAGCTTATGACCCAGACCGATATTTACATATTCTAGCCGCGGAGGTTGCAGGGCGAATCCACTTGGAACAAATTCTCAGGATGACGCCAGTTTCGAGATAATAATCCCGAAACTTTGCCACGAAATGAACTGGCGTTGCAGCTACTTTATTGACATAACGTCATTTTATGTATTCAAGCACGAAAAAGAGGTAACGGCACTACTGAAACGCGAAACCGTGGACGGCGCAGAGTCGAGCGAAAACGAAACCTTTCGACCGCCCGCGTCGGTGTCAAGGGTAATTTCAATGAGTTCTGTTTTCTGAGAATGAAATAGAACTGGACAAGTAGCATTTTAATTCATCTTATAATACAATACAAGGTTGTTTTATGCAACGAGTGGTTGAGTACTGGTGCCAGAATTTAACTGAGTAGTGCTTTCGTCATCGGGCAAGTACTTGAATGTCCAGGGGAAGTCCCTAATGGTGTCCTGAATTTACCTCAATTTATCGATTGTTAAGGCTCTGTTCGCGATAATATTGGCGCCTTAGATATTCTAGAGCCCTAATCTATCACTTTGGCTTGACTTAATATTTGCCTTTAGTGTCCGTTTAAAGCAAGCAGTGCACATTAATCGTCGCAATACTATGTCTGTTAAAGGCATTTTTACAACCGACTTTTAAGGATCTAGTTTTTTATGGTGCAACGCTGTCTCACCCTCGGTAGGGTTTGCACCTGAAGCGGTTACTTCCAAAACCGCGTGGACATTTAGTAAGCAGTATTTTTCGATTTGAGCAGTCTCTCAAAACGTAAGAGACCCTCCTCTAGCAAAGCTGGGAAGTAAGAGCGATCTCGATAACCAGGCTCGCAAATTGTGAAGGCTTTCACAGGAGTGAGTGAAAATTTTCTTTGACTTTAGCTTTAACTTTTCTGAAAATATTACTTACATGACAGTGAGCAAAGTCTGTGTAAGGGGCGCTTATTCTGAGTGGAAAAGTAATGATCAAGGGGTACCATATAGGGCTCAATACTGGGACCCTTGTTTTTTTTTTGCATTTGCATCAACCTGATGTTCCTAATCTTTCTAATGTTATTATATATGGTGATGATACAACTATTCCATGTCAGACAAGTCTTTAACAACGTTACTCCTCAAATTGAACAATGACCTAGCGAAAGTTGTACAACGGTGCCAGATAAATCATTTAATTTAAAACCATCTCAAGACTCAGTTCATGATATTTAAAACAGAGGCCGAGGATGGTGCCATGTATCCATCAAGTAACCCTCTATAGTCATCTCATTCCTTCAGCAGATTGTGTGTCGTTCCTTGGCACAAAATCCTAAATGAAAGTTTATTATAATATTGCGTTTTTTAAACAAAAAACAGCTTTCAGCATAAGAGCACTCGTTAAATCATGTGCGTTATTCTCAGAACTAGCATTATTGTCTGCATACTTTGCGTTCTCTCATAGTTATATCACCTACGGTATTTCTTCCTGGGGAAACACAAATGACTGCCACTTCTCGTCTATTCAATACATACAGAACCAGGCTATTCGCATAATCAACAACCGTTCCTTTCACTCAATTTCTCTCCTGCTACGCCAGACTAACTATATGCTACCTGTATCTGGCTTGTTTAGGTATCATTTAAGTGTTCTTTTTCTTAAGTGACCTTAAAAACAGCTTGCTTACGAGTTTGTGGACTACAGATTACTCACTAATACCAAGCACACTAGTTATGCGCATAATTTGAACTTGGGGCTACCTAAATGTAACACCAACTATGGAAAAATCACATCCTCGTTTTCAGCATTAAAAATATGGAATGATCTACCACATCCACTTACACTAACGTCATCTTTGAATGTATTCAAGCATGACTTAAAATGTTTTATTTTTTATAAATAGTTTCATGCCCTATAACATGTTTTTCTGTATAATTCAGCTTTTTGATATATGTACTTTTTGTTTGTTTTCTCTTAGCAACGTATTGCATTACACGCGTTCATTTGTTTTCCTTGCACTCTTTTATTTAATTTTCCGCTTTAACCTACGTTTTGTATACATTTTTTTTTCTTTTCAGAGCCGAGGGTGCCACTGCAGTCACTGATTTTGGGAGCCTCGTCTGCATAAAATCAGTTACTTATTCATTGTTACTGAATGGAGGTTAAACTCAAACTGAACTGGGGTTACCCACCTACATTTCGACCAGGTAAAAAGCTGGTATATAACAAGTTCGCGTTGTTGTACAGATCTTTCTTATATTTGTACTGCGTTTTATACCCAAGTACACGCCTACGTCATGGCCGGCTGGCTCCCGTCGTCGTTGTTCTGTCGGTAGTCGAGCCAAGCCAATTCATCGACAAAGAAGATGAAGGCAGCTCCACATTTCTACTCACAACAAACGAAGGCCTGCCTCCGCATTGTAAGTTAGAAAAAAACTGAGAACAGGAAAAGTTTACTGCATTTCAATACTAATAAAAAGACCAGGAATTGCGTACACTAATAGAAGGTCACGTGATAGGCCTCATATGCACTTTCATGTTCTTGCCGCGTGGAGAGCCAAAGGTCATTCTTCACGCCATTTAGTGAAGAATTAAACACATATAAATCCACGTTCAATAAGAAAAAGATGGCCACTAAACTAGAGTTTACAAAAACAGCCACTACGACCGGCAATCTTTTAACCAGCGGTTTTATCTCAATTCATGTCCTGAGCGGTTGTATGTCGCTTTAAAAGAAAATAACAAATGGGCCGCGTTCCTTTGTTTACAGTGGCGCAGCTACATGAGAGGTAGTGGGTGGATCCTAAGGGGTGGGGAGCGGGGGCAGATAAGCATCTCTTTGGTAAAATCAAAGCAGACGTGTTCCTCTCGTATTTTTTTCTTCCTTTCTTCCGCAAATAATTAATTTACGCATGTAGAAACAACCTCCCTCCTTCTCCTTAACTTGAATATCAGCCCTGTCGAGTTTAAACTTTGGCCATATATCGTTCTTTGTCGGAGACTAGCGGAATGTTTTACCGTTTCATTGCCAAAGCGGAGACAACGCGGATCCCCTGAAAGATAAATGCGGGAATGAAACCCCGTTTTTCACGGAGGCTTGTTGTTGCGAAGAAATGCTGGCTTCTTCAGACAGAGAAGGATTAAAGAATAGCATCCAGAAACAAACGAAACACGATTGTAGAGCTAACCAAGCTTCTGCTTCGTTAACTGGCGTTACGGTGAAATATTGCGCAAATCCGATTCAGCGTCACATAATGTCAGCGTTGTCATCCAAATCTGGGGTCTGAAACCAGTGCTTCGTTCACAAGCCCAACATGCTGTACAATGCAATGTGAATGTACAAGTAAGATGTCGTTTTCCTCCACGATCGAAAACAAAAATATTAACTTTACAACTACAACAAAACAGCGAATTCTCGATATAATATTGACACGTGTACTTGTTTGTCATTATGGGCCACACGTTTCACCGCCTAACAAATCTTATCGCAAATCGCAGGACGCTCCTGCATGTATCGGAAGCTTCTGGAATGTTATCGATGTTTCCATCCACTGTCTGTGACCGAACCTTGTGTAATCTGATTGCATGTGTGCGCGACGCGAATAATGTAGAACTTTGTGGAAGGCACGCGGGTCCCAGCGATTACTCTGGAACGTTCGACGACTGATGTATCAAAGCCGACGCGCTTGACCCGCTGATCAGATTTTCGACGATCGCCGACTGTGTTCGCCGCTGTCGCTGTTTTTTGAGTGTAGCCTGTTCCTGTAAGCACAGATCCGCGCAAAAAAAAAAAACATGGCTGGGGCTTAGCTAAGGTTAAGCCTGGATATCTCGAAGCGAAAAGGTTCGGTGATGCTTATGGTTTAGCTTATGGTTATGCTTTATGATTTAACCTATGATTATGCTTACGGTTTAGCTTATGGTTATGCTTTATGATTTAGCCTATGGATATGCTTACGTTTTAATTTATGGATATGCTTATGGCTTAAGTTATGGATATGATTACGGTTTAGCTTATGGTTATGCTTTATGATTTAGCCTATGGTTATGCTTACGGTTCAACTTATGGATATCCTTTGGTTAGCTTATGGTTATGCTATACGTGTGCCTTGTGTAGTTATGCGAATTGCTTATCAATGATATGTACCATAAATTGTGCAGGATTATTAAACTTTTTTATTCATCGTTGTTGGGCACATTGTCTTGCGATTTCTGTACAGCCATAAGCACAGCTCTCTGTATCTGTAGCATCACTCTCTTCTCCTTCCATGTTGAATACGCACGGTTATTCTCTGGCAAGCGGTTATATAGTCGGCCTCCGCGATGAACACGCGCTTGCGGCGAACGTCAAACGATGAGGCATAGCGCGCGGCAGTGGCCACCTGCGCCGCGCGTGACGTCACGCGCCGCAGCGGCGAAAGATCAGGCGATGGAGCCGGCGGCGGCCAACTGCGCCGACTCCGAACACGCTTACGGAGCCGATTCCGACATACGCCGGCTCGCGCGAAGCGCGGTGTTCACTGGCGTAGTGAAGCTTTTCGCTTCAAAAGCTAGTTTCGTCTTTCACAGTATTGCTAATGTGTTCTTTCACTTCACTACCACGTGACAATATTGAATAAGTGATCGCATAACATCACTGTTTCGTTAGTGACGCACGACTACGCCCGGCGTATACCCGATATCCAATTCGCAATGTTTTGAGTTCACAAAATGGCATCTGTCACTGGCCTCCCCCATTCGTGAATTATATGTCCGGTAATACTTGTCAGTGAATCCCACGAAAAGCAGGCATGCTGCATTTGGCTGGAATCCTACCAACAGGTCACTGAGCATGTGTTGGCGGGCTAGTTGGTTTAGCATGATTACAAAAGCGCCTACGTGCTGTCTCGTGTTCCCCCTTCTTCGTGTGTTGTTTTATTCGGCGCCGTCTTTGTAATCATACCAACAGGTGCGTAATAACATGTTCCTTAATCTTTTTTTTTCTACCCGCCGTGGTTGCTTTCGCGGGCAAGCCTTCTGGGGGAGTGAGGACCAGAGGGGGGAATGGTTGGCGCGTTCTACACCGGGGGGACCGCATTATTTTGAAAGCCATCTGCAACGGGTACACAGCCCACGCTGCACTGTGTTTTCACGGCGTACTTTACGTTGATGCCAGCGGCTGTAAATAGGCCAATTGGCCCGCTGCTGCTGCCGCGTTTCCTCATTGCAGCGTTTTGACAGCGAGTTTCCGCGGTCATAGAGTGAGAAGGATTCATATTGGCTTGTGCACGCGTGACCACATGATTGTTGATTTAGTTAATATTCCTGTGTTTACAAGTTTACACAGCCGATGCAACTATGCTTAGTTCGTGTAGCTGTTCACTAATTTGCTATTGCAATCGATGCACCACATTTAGGGCGACAGCACTTACTTTTTTCAATAAATTGTATAAAAGGGCTATGCTAGTTGTAAGAGTGCATTGTGCCACATAGGTCTGTTTTTGAAAGATGCTGAGGTTAAAAAATATTGGAAAATAATCTACGAAGGTGACCGGAGAAATTATGCAGGTTAAACAAAGTGGTATCTTGTGGCCTCTTGCCGTAAACTTTGGCTCCAAACGCAGTTCGTCAGAGCAATGTCGGCAAAGAAGTAGTAATATAGTAACTGTCGACGATCGTCGAAAATCTAATCTGCGGATCAAGCACGTCGGCTTTTATGCATGACTCGTCGAAGGTTTCAGCACAGAGAAAGATATTCAACAAGAGCTGTTTGCTATTGCTATATCGGCAAAGAAGTAGTAATATAGTAACAGTCGTTCGATCGTCGAAAATCTAATCTGCGGATCAAGCACGTCGGCTTTTATGCCTGACTCGTCGAAGGTTTCAGCACAGAGAAAGATATTCAACAAGAGCGGGCCCTCCCACAGAACACAGCGGCCGGATTGGCCGTAGAGCACCAAGTCGCCGGCATTAATACCTGAACAACATTTCCAGTTTCGGTTTATGGCGCGTGTTTTGAAAGGTAGCCAGAACGCGTTACGTCAGCTGCGCTGATCGGCGCGGCATTTTTATATATATTTTTTAATTTCCTTCTACAACTCAACTGCACGCGTTCTTCATGCGGAATTGTTTCATTATTTAGTAAAAATCATTGCGAACGTTCTTTACAGGCCTCCATCGAGTCTGTGTCGCGTGTGATTTCATAAAGTAGAGGGAAGTTCCCTTCTGAAATTAGGAAATGTTGATTGCGATCTATGTCAATGCTCGTTCCTGGCTTTTTGTGAATTCTTCCAACATCCCATCCTATCCCAACGTCATCCCATCCCCAAAAAGTTCCGTAAAATATCAAGAAAACAACTGATTTCCAAGTATTCCCCAAATCCCGGGTATTATTTCCTGCACTTTAAGAGCACCAATACACGGGCCACTGCATGTTTCCAAATCAACTTGGCCTCAACCAACACGAAGGCACGCTACGTACAGAGGTGGAAACAACAATGGCTCTCAGCCAGATCATGCTAGACGCTCGCGGACTAAATTCTACTCACATTGAAGACGAATGCGTGGGTGCAAAGCCTGTTTTAAGTTGCGGAGACGACAGAATTTTCGAGTTACACAAGTTCCTGGTTTTACAGCGAAGCTGTCTATCGCTAGGACCTGTAAAAAATGGCTGTGGCTTAGCTAAGGTTAAGCCCAGGATGCGAAGCATACTAGCCTTTATTTTAACGCGACAGCGTTAAGGAGCTCGTGTCGCAGAAAAGCCGGTGTCGTCGGCGTCGGCTCAGGCGTGCGACGCTTGCTCAGGCGCACATTTCGTTGTCGCGCCGAACGCTGCGTTGCTCGACGCTCACCGCGTCCGATGCGGGGGGCGACGCCGCGAGCGACGGCGCTAGTTGGAGCCCCGTTTCTTTTCTGTCGTGACGTCACAGTGTCACGTGGTTTCAAGGCGACACCGCCGCGCCTGAGGAGCTGGGTTGAGCTCTCGTAATATGCTTCGCATAAAAAAAAGAATGTGTCCAAGATGTTGATAAATACAAACCATCATGGGTGCCGACCCTGGTGATAGGGCAGAGAGGGTCCGAGCTCAATATGGCACATACCCCTGCGGACTCGGGGACCTGTAACGCGCCCTTCAACTACCCTTGTCACACGTAGGACCCAAACAGCTCCCAGACACAAGGGTAAGAACACATATTTTTGGGGAAAAAATGTTTTGTACAACTTTTTCAAAAAGGACTGCTAAAAGATTATCGGCGCCAACTGCGCAATGCGCTAGTGCCACTGCGCGCGCGTTCGTCGACGCTGTCTTCTTCCACAGCTGGCTCCGTTGACCAAAAAAAAAAAAAAACGGCTGTGGCTTAGGTAAGGTTAAGCCCGGGATGCGAAGCATACTAGCCTTTATTTTAGTTGTTGAACCACTGTTTAGCCTGGTGAACTGCTGTTGCTTGGCTATATTTGGTTCGGCTAGACGAAGAAACAACTCATGCGTTACTCTGCTTCGCCTTCAAGAGTGGAACGCGACAGCGTTCCCGTCGACCCGCCAAGGGGTGTAAGACAATGAGCTACGGCGCAGCGACTACGCGCCCCGCATTGGACGCGGTGAGCGTCGAGCAACGCAGCGTTCGGCGCGGCAACGAAATGTGCGCCTGAGCAAGCGACGCACGCCTGAGCCTTAGAAACAGCTCGTTTCTAAGGGAACACCGCATTCACTAGAGGCGCTTTTGTACCGCTTTGAAGCATCGTACTCGTGGCTCAGTGGTAGCGTTTCGTCTCACACTCCGGAGACCCTGGTTCGATTCCCACCCAGCCCATCTTGCAAGAGTTGAGCCAAAGCCACTTCTCCTCTGTCGTGACGTCACGGTGTCACGTGTCATTGAAGGCGACACCGCCGCGCCTGAGGAGCTGGGTTGAGCTCCGGTAATATGCTTCGCATAAAAAAAAAATCCCAATCACATCAGCAATGGCTCGAGCGTCGTCATCTTTCACAGCTGACTCCTATGCCGTTCATCATTCGAGCGTAGAATTTCACTTCTCTTCTGTCGTCGCAAATGGGAGACTGCGTTTACGGGGGTGTGAGCCAATGCTTAAGGGGATATGAGCCATTCATTGTCTTACGTGACGGACACATTTAAGAAGGTGATACGCGAATGTGTGTGCGTACCTATATCGCCAGTATGACCACAGGGTAGGACATTAAGTACGTTCGTATCTTTGTTCAATATTCTGGGTCACCTATGTGTTATGCGCTAAACAGCTTAGCTGGTCATCCCCCTTTACAGAGTGGAAATGCACTGAACTTTTACAGTGAAGCTGTATACCTCTACCGTCCAAGAAAATTTTCGTATCGTTGGCGTGGTAAGCAAAAAAAAAAAAGACATGGGCCGATCCCGGAGATAGTGCAGTGCCTGGCCGACCCGCGGTGGAGGTGAAGCAGGCGTTAAGCACTTCCTATACGTGGGCCGATCACGGAGATAGTGCAGTGCCTGGCCGACCTGCGGTGGAGGCGAAGCAGGCGTTAAGCACTTCTTATACGTGGGCCGATCCCGGAGATAGTGCAGTGCCTGGCCGACCCGCGGTGGAGGTGACGCAGGCGTTAAGCACTCCCCATACGTGGGCCGATTCCGAAGATAGTGCAATCTTTGCCATTAAGGGGCCCACATACCAAGCTTCGCTGGCCATTCTTCTTCACAAAGTGGAAGGGCACTGAGATTTTTTTTTTTGAGCTTCTAGGCGTTCTCTTTTGCACGTCTAGCAGGCGCAAGCAACACACTCCTGTGTTATCACTCGTTTTAATAGCTCGTTGCGTTTTGGACAGGCGTGAGCACCGATAAAAAGGTGCCTTTGAGGGCCCCGTGTCGTTGCGGGGCCATAGGAAGCGTCACAAACGTGTCGAACTAAGATTCAGTACATGCCAGACCATGTCACCACGGCAGAACTGATTTTCGATAACTTCGTCACAACCACGCGCGGCGAGCGTACCCCAATAGTATTCCGAAAAGTAACCAAATTAATTCCAGTAATGTTGGTAATCAAAGAAATCACCACAAACTTGAAGCAGTAAATTCAGTACAGCGAAACTAACTGCGTCACACGGCCGAGCAACTTTTCGCTAACTGCGTCACAAAGCCGGGTGGGGCGAGCGTGCCTAAAGCTACAGAAATACACTACCAATTTTCGTTAGTCATTCCCTTCTGTGAAGATGGATGACCGGCGAAGCTGTTTAGCGCACGACACAGAGATGACCCAGAACAAAGGTACGAACATATTTATTGTCCTAATCTGTGGCCATCATGGGGATATGCGTACGCACACACATTTGCGTATCACCTCTGTTATTGTACGTGTCCATCACGTAAGACAATGGATGGCTCATACCCTCTTAAAGGGACACTAAAGCGAAACAATAAATTAGTTTAGACTAATGGAGCATTGTTTGAGAACCCTTCAGGCAGTCATTTGAAAAACTTAGTTTGATTATTCGATGAGAAATTGAAGGCCCAAGTATCAGTATTTGAATTTCGCGCCGAAATCCCAGCGCCGGTACGTCAGCGTGACGTCAGGGATTCCAAAGTATGTTTTCGCATTTGGGCCGCGTTGGCTGAATAAAGGTTCCCGAAACTTGCCATGTTTAATATTTGGTTCCTTTAAAACACAATGTGATCAATCTGTACCGCTATATATAATTAGTGGGCCCTAGAAGGTGCCATCAAAATGCAAGACGTCACAGCCCCCAGGTGTGGGAGCTTAAGTAGGCGTCGCCACCCGTATTTCGTTCTTGCGCTTTTTCTGGCTTACCAAACGTCTTATCGTTGTAAGAGTGGCGTTTTTGGTGTTGTAGAACGGTAATTTACTGATGCAGAATAAATCATTTTTCACTTTAGTGTCCCTTTAAGCAATGGCTCATACCCCCGTAAGCGTGGCTTCCCCATGGCAAAGACAGAAGAGAAGTGAAATTCTACACTGGAATGATGAAGCGGCAACGGATCGAGCTGCGGAAGACGATGACGACGAACGCGTGAGCAGCGGCACTAGCGCGTAATACTCATTCAATGTGACCTACCTGATCTTACTTTAACATGTAATTCTACACTATTCAATGCTATTCCCATAGATATTAGGAAATTTGTGCTCCATATTAATTTAGTATAATCCACCAATTTCTTGGCCAATCCCCCCTCGTGGGTAGGAGCCACACGTGTCACAGGCTACAACTACAACAACAACTAGCGCGGTTGGCACCGAGAATCTTTTAACAGTCGTTTTTTTTATCATTGAGGCCAACGGAGCTAACGGTGAAACCGTGAGGAAGATCGAAGGCAAAGTCATCAGCGCCAACGAGACTCACAAAGAGAATAACCAATAGACACGCGGGCATGAAGGAAGACAACGTCATTCGACTGATCCACTCATTCGTTGTCAGCCACATCGCCTATGTAGCCGCCTACCACAACTGGTACGTCGCGGAAAAGAACAAGATTAACAGGATCATAAGGAAAACGTACAAGAAAGCCCTGGGCCTACCGGAATCGACGAGCACCGAGCTCCTGACTCAGCTGGGCATATACAACACCCTAGAAGAAATAGCCGAAGCACAACGTATCTCGCAGCTCGAACGCCTGTCGACCACTACGACGGGAAGACACAGTATGAACACGCTCGGCATAACGTACCACAACCAGCACGGCCAGAAAATGCAAATCCCCAACAAAATCAGAGAGACCATTACGGTGGCAACCATCCCAAGAAACGTGCACCCCGATTACAATCGAAGTAGAAGAAAGGCAAGAGCCGAGGCTCTGCTCCGTTCATTCGGCAGGGACAGAAACGCGCGCTTTGTCGACGCAGCCGAATATGCGAACGGTCAAACATACGCCGCCGTAGTCATAGACGCAGAGATAAAAATCAGACACACATGCAGTGTATACACCAAACACTCGGAAATAGCGGAGGAAGTAGCGATTGCGCTGGCCCTCACAGAACAGGAATGCGAAGTCGTACTAAGTGACTCGCAAGCAGCAGTAAAGAATTACGCCAAAGGTCGAATTTCCAAGGAAGCCCTGTCCATTCTGGCCAAAGCGGGCAGATCCAAAACCGCGAGCTCGAGGATCATATGGTTCCCCGCGCACGTCACCACGGAACGCGACGCGCTCCCGAACATAAACGAGACGGCGCTCCGGACGGCCCGAGACATGACCCGCCGCGCCGAACAGGGAAACGCCTCTGCAACAATAGCGAACGGTTCTCGAGCAAAACGGGACAGGCTCACCAGATACAACGACATAACCAGTGCATATTTGAACGCCAGAAGGATACACCCACCACCGAGTCCCAAATTGAACAGGAGGCAGGCCGTCGCCTGGCTACAACTGCAGACGAACTCCTTCCCTAATCCATTCCGTCTAAAACGTATCTTCCCAGATAAGCATCAGGACGACACGTGCAAATTGTGCCAGGAAGGACCAGCAACACTCAAACACATGCTGTGGGAGTGCAATGTAGTTATAGGAGGGATGGCAGTTACTCCGGAGACCCTGTCGTCGAGGTGGGCCGCCGCTCTGCGCAGCTCAGACGTCGGAATCCAGATGTGGGCAGTCCAGCAAGCCCGTGAGGCGGTGTTGAGGCAGGGCCTTGACGTTCCTTCGTGGGAGACCTGAGCCCGGGTCGCGGTAAACCTTGCCGGACGTACAAGAAAGTTGTATCCATCCATCTATCGTTTTTTTTCAAGTTGTACAAAACATTTTTTTCAAAAGATCTCTTCTTGCCCTTGTGCCTGGGACCTCCTTGGGTCCCACCTGTGACAAGGGTACTTGAAGGGCGCGTTACAGGCCCCCATCCCACAGGGATACGTGGGATGGGGCCCACCAGGATCGGCTCACTTGATGATTTTTTTTCTTCAACATATCAGACACATTTTTTTTTCTTGGACCCTAGCTATGGACATTTCGCTTTAGTAATGTTGGGGTCCATAGAAAGCGTGGTAAACATCTCCCAGTACGAGACATTAACTCAAATTAACTACGCCAGGACGGCCGAGCTGTTTTTCGCTAACTGCATCGGAGGTCTCGGGTCCGCGCCGTAAGCCTACAGTTGCAGACTGTCAAACAAAATGCCTCACCTTGGCATAGTCGAATGGCGCAGTGCTGCCGTGTAGAAGTACAGAAGGAACGCAAGAATACGCCGGGAGCCCAGCAAACCAGGCTACATCCAAAAAGAAAGGGAAGAAAACAAAAGAAGAAAAAGGAGACGGGTCATCGTACAGGCGAACTTCACATGCGCAGCCGGCCTCGCTCTCTTCGGTGGCGAGTTTGGCGCATGATGGATACATGTGGCGCGTCTGACGTGCGGTTAGCTTGTTGCTATGTAACGCAAGAAAAATAAGTCAAGAAAGAAGTTTATTTATACGCAAGATTTTCAGTTTTAGCAGGAAAGAATAAAAACAAAATGGAACAATGTTTGTGAACTTCATTTCCCATTTTTGTCCCAATGCTCGCGGCAGCCAACGGACCGCACTAATATTGGCGCGGCGTATTTCCTGTTGCCAGTTTTCCCTGAGTGTCCCCTCTTGTTAAATTTACTTCTCAATGCTTTCAGTGTAATCGCTCGTGCTCGCGTGGCCTTCCAGAGTACTACGCAATTGTCGTCGCGCATATATAATCAGATTACACAAGACGAATAGAACTATCGATAACATTTCAGAAACTTCTGTTACACGCAGGCACGCCGTGCGTCGAGGGATAATGTTTAACATTTGTTAACCGGTGAAAACCATTGACAGAAGAAAGATAAGATCATCGGTGAGCAGAATACGACGAGGTAAACTGGCGCCTTCTCGTAGCGGTGGTCGCCGCAGACACTACGCTTGCGCGGCACAACGCTTTTTTTCTCAAGCTTTCGCCATACCCACCACCCCCGCTTTCCGCCTCATGCATCCGCTGCATCCTCCTCCTCTGCATCCCTCCTCGCGCTCTCTTCCCTCTCGCCGCTTTTTATTGCGATAGCAACTACATGGGCATTCCAAGCGCATTTCTGCCATCGGCGTCAAAGTGAGGTTCCGTACAATGTACAAGGGCGATAAAATCGTCGCCGAGCGATGTATGCCGCATTGGCGAGCAAACCGGCGATCGCGGCTCTGTCTTGCGCACGAAAGGGAGGAAAGTGAGGAGGAAGCGCGCCGAGTTGCGTCACGCGGAAGGAGAATGGGGAGGGGGAGAGGTGCATACTACTGCGGGCCGCACAGGCAGAGGCGCGCATCCGGCCGGGTCGCTGTGTTTTGAAAGCCATCTGCGACGGACAGTGACCGGCGCGCGCTGTGTTCTCGCGGCTTAGCTCGCGTTGATGCGAGCGGCAGCACGAAAGTCAATTCGCTCGCTGCTGCTGCTGCACGCAGTCCAGGATTTTGAGGCGATAGCGTTAAGGACCCCGTGTAGAAAAAAAAAAGAAAGAAGCTGGTGTTGGCATTGGAGGTCATCTCGCGGAAAATGATATCGAACCACAACCACCCACACCCTCCGCGCGGCGCAGAGCCGTTGCTGGACTGATTCAATTACTTAAAGTAAAATGCGTCAGAAAAATTGTAAAGTGCGACCTAAACACAACCTGCAGACATGATAGCGTCGGATTATGATTTCAATATACCAGAAATCATAATTCTGTTACGCGCAAACTCGCACACAAAGTCCTTTTCGGAGAAGGGGAAGAGAAAGAAGGGAGAGAGATGGTGTAGGTACGTGTACGGACAGCACTCCTTCTCCCAGTGTAGGGTAGCCAACCAGACTATTGACTGGTTAACATCCCTGCCTTCCTGTATTCTTCTCTCTCTCTCTCTCTCTCTCTCTCTCTCCTTTGCGGAGCGGGGCGGCCCGCTCGGTTCCTTGCAATAACACCATCCAGATGGCGCTCGCCCCCGCGCATCCGCAAGAGCGCCGCGGTTGCCGGGAAGCGTGACAAGCCATCAGTGATCTTTGAATGCTATCGCGTTCGACTCTCCAAGGCGAAGCTTTGGCGTCTTCCAGTTTTTTGGCAGCGAGTTTCCGCGGTCATCATCATCATGTTCGCTCGTGCGCGCGTGGCCCCATGCTTGTTAATTTGCTCTGCATGCCTGTGTTTACAACTTTACACAGGCCGATAAAAGTACCATCGTCACATCGTATAGCTGCACACTAATTTGCTATCGCAATCGATGCTTTGCCTTTCGGCCGAAACTGCGACTTTTTTGATCCCCCTCTGCACTTTGCGTTCGCTCTTTCATCCACAGCTCTCATTCGCTCTGTTACACCGGTAACTCGGAGACTCAACGCAGGAACGGGTGCCTAAGAACTGCGCTCTGAAATGTCATTCCTCTTCATGTACAAAAGTTCCGTGTACAATAAATCTTCATCTTCGTTTATTGCGATAAGTATTATATTTACATTCCAAGCGAATTTTTTTTTCTGTCGCCGTCGTCGTGAGGTGACGCCAGCGCCCTCGGGACACCAAAACAAATCCAGTGCACGGCTGCGCCTAACCTGCCTCCGCCCTGGACCGCGCATGCCCTTGTGATACCGGCCTCATTTAATCGGGAGACATCTTCACCCTCTCCGCACCCCTGCCATATAAAGGCGCTCGGAACCCGCGCGGCCTTTCATGGGTTTGGCAGCACCACAGCCATGGCGGCAAACGCTAACCTTCCACGCTTATTTGTCACGCAGGTAAACTATCACTATTCCTTATTCGCGTCTCGATGTACTCGCTATGCTGCTTTATTGGTGCTGCCAAACCCAAGTTGTTGTTTTGCTATTCTTTTCGACTGTTTTCATGTTCTTCGGCAACTACTAATTTTATCCGGTGACATTGAGCTTAACCCCGGACCTACCACCCGTGGCAATGAAGAACCTAGTGATATATTGGAAGCACTTATCGAAATCCGTACTGGCCAAACTTCATTATTAAACGATATGAAGTCGATCAAGCAGAAGCTGTCGCAGAACGACAAATCTTTTGATGAGATAAAAAAACGACTAACTAAGATCGAAGAAGACTGCTCAGCACTTATCGCGGTAAGAAAAGAGGTCGACGAGCTCAGGACGCTCGCCGAACAGAGCGCAAATAAGATTGCGTCTCTTCAGGCTAAGCTTAATGACTCGGAAGATAGAGCGCGAAGATCAAATCTAGTATTTTTTGGCTTAAAGGACACTGAAAGTGAAACATGGGCTGCGTCCGAAGCCCTAGTGATTCAACACTGCAGTACACAACTAAACGCCACCGTTGAACATTTAGACATAGAAAGAGCACACAGATTAGGTCGCTTTAACAGTAACAGAAATAGGCCTATAATTGTCAAATTCGCGCATTTTAAAGTAAAAGAACGCGTGTTGTCATGCGCTAAAAAACTAAAAGGAACTGAATATCGGATCTCGGAAGACTACTCTTCTAACACGCTAACTGCTAGAAGACACCTAGTTCAGTTTGCCAAAGCACAAAACAGACCCTTCAAACTACGCCGCGACAAACTACTAATGGGAAATACAACTTACACATACGACCATAGTTCCGATAAGGTAGTCGCTCGATCACCGGGTTCCTAGCATCCGACTGTCGCAACAACCGTCCCAATAACCATCCCTATAACTCCCTTTCATTTCTTTACACCAATATTCGCAGTATTCTTCCCAAACTTGATGCCCTCCAAAGCCTGCTCAGTACAACGACATCGAACATAGTCCTTCTTAGTGAAACTTGGCTTAATCCGTCCATTAACAATTCAGAAATTCTTTCACATTTTCCCAATTTTTCTATATTTCGACGCGACAGATCTCACAAAAGGGGCGGAGGTGTACTGATATGCGCACACGAAAGTCTTCAGTGTGCTGAAATACCAGTAACAACGCCCTTAGAAACTGTCTTTGTGATAAGCAACGCTTCCCGCCCAGCCGTTATTATCGGTACATGCTATCGTCCACCCGACGCAAACAGCTCTTTCGTAGCTGACTTCCATGAGGTACTTCACTCCGTAACAGCGCTTTATCCCCAATCACCCATCGTGCTGTTCGGCGATTTCAACTTCCCTGCCATCAATTGGTCCAATATAGCTGAAACAACGTCAAAAAACAATGTCGAAAGTGATTTTCTTAACACGTGTCTTACGTTTGGCTTAACACAAATCGTCAGTAACCCCACGCGGCACAATGATAAGTCTTCTAACATATTAGACCTTATCTTCACTTCTCACTCTGATAATGTTTCACCACTGACGCACTTACCCGGCCTTAGCGATCATTCAGTGCTACATACCTCATTCCAAAGTGACATCCCTGCCTTCACTAAAACTAGAAAAACTATTACGCTTTACGACAAAGGTAACTATACTGATATGAATATTAAACTAGTGGAATTTGCCAGCTCGTTCTTTACCGGTTTCTTAGAACGTTCTGTTGAAATTAACTGGCTTCTTTTCAAAAATAAAATGCATGAGCTGATAAAAACTTACATACCTACTATCACTGTAACTGAAAAGCACTCATCACCCTGGTTCAATACGACACTAAAGCGTCTCAACAATAAAAAGAAAAGGCTCTACCGCGCTGCCAGACATTCCAACTCTGAGTGCGCATGGCAGAAATACTACACCGCTGAAAAAACGTACCTAACCCTTGCTAGTCAAGCAAAACGCTCCTTTTCTTCGACTACCCTACCAAACATCCTGCGAAATAATTCCAAAAAATTCTGGAATATTATAAATCCAAAGCGTTCGCAACCACTTGCTCTGTGCGACGAGAAAAATAGGCCTATTCCTGATCACGAAATCGCCGAAGCGCTTAATCATGCATTCTCTTCCGTGTTTACGAATGAGCCTAAAGGTGAACTTCCTGAATTCCCATTTTTCAGTTACGATACAATGCCCGCAATCACCTTCAGTTCTGATGGAATCAGGAAATGCATTGATTCCTTAAAGCTGTCGTCTTCACCTGGCATCGATGGTATTAATTCTAAAGTCTTAAAAAATACTAAATATGTTACAAGCGAGATATTATGTCACATTTTCCAGCAATCTTTATCATCAGGAGTGGTGCCGGATGACTGGAAAGTGGGTAAGGTTATCCCAGTCCCAAAGAAAGGTCCTTCATCATCATGTAGTAGCTACCGCCCAATTTCTCTAACTAGCGTTTGTTCTAAATTAATGGAACATGTGCTTTACTCCCACGTTGCTACATTCCTAACATCTGTCAGTTTCTTCCACCCTAACCAGTATGGCTTCCGTAAAGGTTTATCTTGTGATAGCCAATTAGCTCTCTTTATAAATGACATAAGCTCTAACCTTGATCAAAATATCCCAGTTGATGCCCTCTTTTTAGATTTCGAAAAGGCCTTTGACAAAGTTCCGCATCAACGACTCCTCCTAAAACTTTCTCGCTTGCACCTTAATCCCCTTGTCTTGAACTGGATCCGAAATTTCTTAACTAACAGACAACAGTTTGTGTATGCTAACAACCACTCCTCCTCTAAGAGCCCTGTTCTCTCCGGTGTACCCCAGGGCACAGTTCTCGGGCCCCTCCTATTCCTTATATATATTAATGATTTACCGGCTAATCTTTCATCTAACATTCGCCTTTTTGCTGACGATTGTGTCATTTATCGCCCAATCCTAGCTGATACCGACAACCACGCATTGCAAGATGATCTCGACAAAGTTACCTCTTGGTGCAGCATGTGGCTAATGTCACTGAACACTACAAAGACTTTACTACTACCTTTTCATCGACGGAAACTTCACCATACTCCTAAGTACGTTCTTTGCAACTCGGAAATCTCATCAGTGGAATCATGCAAGTACCTTGGCCTCACTCTCTCAAATAACCTTTCTTGGTCCTCTCATATTACGAACATCACCAACGAAGCCAATCGCACACTTGGTTACTTCCGCCGCAACTTGCGCTTCGTACCACCATCCTTAAAGATACTAACTTACCTAACTTTTGTCAGACCTAAGTTAGAATACGCATGCTCTGTTTGGGACCCACACCAAACCACCCTTTCTAACACTCTAGAAGCAGTTCAGAATCGTGCAGCTCGATTTATTTATTCTGATTATTCTTGCCATACTAGTGTCTCTCAGCTAAAATTAAAAGCAGGAATTTCCAATCTAGATATAAGGCGTCATGTCTTCAGACTGTGTCTTTATCACAAATTTTATCATTCTGCTCCTAGTCCTTCAGCCATCATTCCAGCACACCGTCAGTCCTGCCGATTATGTCATGAAAAATCTGTGTATCCTCCGCCTGCCCGGACCACTGTGCACCTACATTCTTTCTTTGTGAAGACTGCCCGGGACTGGAATGACCTTCCCGCCGACGCCGTGCACCACTCCAATCCACATCATTTCAAGGCTGCCATTGAGTCCATATTCCACTGAAGTGGTTACCCATCCCTCATGTAATACCCCACGTTGGGGCCTTTGAGGTAATAATAAATATATAATAAATAAAATATATATTTTTTTATATATGTACGCTATATGTCATGCCATGCTATATGACATGTGGTATATGCGGGTTATATTGCCACACCGTTATATCCCTAAAGTGGGGGTGCCAGATCTTGCATTTTTGACAGTATGGTTCCTCAGAATTTTGAGAATGGCTGCCCACAGACAAATGCCACGAAACAAAACACCGACAGTGCATGCCCTTTATCTTAAATCTACTCAGATTTAAATACTAGAAGTGCGAAACAATAACAGAGCTGAAACCTGAATATGATGTAATTTTATTGGCGCGTCAGTGCATTACCTCCGTGATCGGCGCAGGAGAGGTCTGTTTGAAACACACCCGATACGGAGAAGTGGTAAAGTCGGCAAGGAAAACGTTGGCTTTTATTAATAAACGCAACGAAGCTGTACCGGGGCAGCATTCAAGCAGAAGACCCCTAGCGGAAGAGCTCGTTTTTGCATAGCTTACGTTTACGTCAAATCGTGCTGCACTACAGCTACAAGTCTTACACGTTGTGTAATATTTTAACATGTTGCTATCGCAGTCATTGCTTTGCGCTTATGGTGAAATTGTGATGTTTCATTTTATTATTATGGTGCCTGGTCTGTCACCTTATCGTAAACACAATAAGCCTTGCCTCCTTCAGAATACGTTATAGTAAAACCTATAAAAAAAGAGAACTTTAAACTCGCTATGACTACATTATAGTTACCCGATTTAGGGCTGAAAATGAGGCGTTTTATTCTGCCCATAAAATCTCAACGTCGGCTCTTCAGACGATATCAAGTAACACCACAACGTTGTGGTTCAGTGTTACGCAGTTCTGTTTTTCATTTCTTCTTATTTTTTTTACGTGCATACGTAATACCGCATGCATCTTTCGTCACTGGCGGTCCATTATGCCAAACTTCCCGACTTGAAAGAAGGTTTCCAAGCAAGTGAACGCGTATGAGAAAATAGACCCTCTACGCAAAAGTGCTCCTGTATTACAAGACCATTACCGTTTGCAAAGTTACATTAGTTGAGAATATCGGCCTATATGGCTGTCTGTGTGGGACGTTAGTAATTGTCGTCGTATGTAAGCCGCGAAAACGTCTCGAAAAAAACTCCCTATGCGTAGACATACCAGAAAACTACCAAATAACTTGGGGAAGAAATCCAATGATGTAATCAAACGTGAGACAGCACGTTGACGTAGAGGCGTTCGTAAAGCTTTAGTAAGCATCGCTACAACATAGTCCTACCTTCCTATTTATTTGCTACAGAAAAGAAGGAGCGTGGGCACGGATTCTTCTACGTCGCTTCAGAGAATTCCGATTGCGACTGCAGTCGGACACGACCATGGGATCAGCAGCGACAGTGAGGAAAACCCGGGAGGGTTCCCAAAGAAAGTTTGGCTTTATTGATGGATTCCTCCAGCGCCGCTGTACGTCACGTTAAATTATTGCACGCGCAACCAATGACTGCAAAGGCCCAACTCACCGATAATACTCGTCTTACTGATGCTTCCCGCTTCGAGCCTTCCATTGAAGAAACCCATTACCCCGTCAGAACCCCCCTCTCCCCAACTCCTGCTGTCCGCCATGCCGCGCCTCCCCTCCCCTTCCTCCGTTCTCTTTAGCAACATTATCGCTGCGCTCACAGCACCGTGACACAGGCAACATTGCGTTTAATTTATTCTTGTTTGGTTCGAAAACATAATACAAATAAATTGAGGTGAATAGGGGAGACGCAGGCTGACACCTGGCACCGAAATGAGCACCACGCCTGCCTACTCTTAAGGAAGGAGGGGATGGAGATGGGAGATGCACGCAAGTTCTTTTCGTGTCGTTTCTTTTCTTGTCTTCTCTGTGAGCCACGATGTCCGCTGTGCCGTCACTGAATATGAAAGCCACTTGAAATGAGCTCAGCGCAACTCGTTCGCCGGTTGGTCGGCGACGAAGTCCATAAAGGACGGCGAAACAAGTTTAGCCGTAAGTGGGCGACAGTGCGACGCGACAGCTGCACGTGGTGCCCTCGCCGGAAGGAGCGAGTTAAGTTTATGAAAGAAGAGGGACACAGGGCAGGCGAACATCAAAGCCAAGTTTGCACCAACGAGAAAGACTCCTTGAGGCCGGCGGCGGCGGCAGCGGATGCCTTCATTCCTGCGACCAGGGTCGTAAACAACCCGAAAGTCTCCGTTATCACGGGGTTGGTGAACAGGGAGCATTTGCCTCTCTGTTTTAATCAATTTTTTCTCATTCTGCCCATGCTGTAACGAATGTTTCTTTCAGGTTATGTAATTATGACACGGGAGGAGTTCCTCCACCCCAACGCATGTTAAGTCCGTAAATGTAATAGAGCTTATTGAATACGGAGCACCTGAGAGAAATGCGTGCGCAGCAGCGGGAATGACAGTACTATAACTGCAACGAACACGTTCTACCTATCTGGGCGGCACAATGGCGCAGGCACCGATAATCCTTGCCGTACATAGTGGACTTTTTTCTCCAACTTTTTGCTAGAAGAATGGCGCAACAACACAAAGATGATCCTAAGGCGTCGAATAAAATGTGAGAAGATGGCGCTACACTGCTCCTGCTGCCGACGTTTACAATGATCCGGTATGCGTTAAAAAAATAAAGAAGAAAAAAAAAAAAACATTTTGCAACAAGGTATATCTCTCCAATGCAACAAGAATTTAGTGCGTCGTTTGTTCACCCGTATGAATCACGCGTGCTGCTGCTGCGGTGACGTTGAACATATGCGACGAGAATTTCTGGGAGAAATTTCCGACGCGGAATTCTGCTTGGTTGGTACGACGCCTGCTGGAGGGCCACACTCGAAAAATGAGGACACTCAGACTTCTGTTGCGGCTTCCAAACAGCTAAGACTGGAGTTTTGGCATCAAGTTACGCGGCGATCATCGCATGAGAGGGCGACTGGAGACTAGAGCCTTAGCAGGTCGTCTTGTTAAGTAGGTACAAAAGAAAATAAGATGCATCACTAAATTAGTCACTCGGTCGGCCGGTGGGCCGGTGAATTATGAGAGGCAAGTAACAGTAAGAACTCCCATTGCGGTGACGTGCTTTCAGTTCCGTTGCGACTCCTGGTTACAAGGCTCACCCTGTTCATATGCCCAATTAGCCGACGTCCGATGAAACAGTCAAACACCGGGCAGCGGAGAAGCCAGTATGCGCCTCAGTCGAGCAAGAAGGAGCGACAAGAGAAGAACCATATGAAAAGAAACATGCAGGTGAGAGTGAGAAGGAAGGGAAAGAAGGGCCGCAAGAAATCAAACACACGAACATGCCGTTTGCTACCCTACGGATGAAGTGCGTTAGGTGATGAAAAAGATATCAGCGAAGGAGAAAGAATAGGCACTGCATGCACACCCGCAGCTACAGACCACTTGCGTTTCGTTTCGTTTTATTTCCTTAAAGACCCCTTTCGGGGTATTACAGAAGGGCTACACTATACACTACACTGCAGGCGGTCATTGAAGTCGGTCAACTTCAACAAGAGCAGTCATGTTGCCCTTGTGGGTTGTCCACGCAGTTGTCCTAGTACAGTGTTATCCACACCCACGTGGAAACATGTCATTAGTATTCAAGTCAGTGTCACTTCAGCGGTTATTCTGTTTCACGGGTGAAAGGGAGTAGATATATTGCGACGCATAACTTGAGTATCTGTTATTGAAGGGTTATTTCGCTGAAGTTGACGCCGCAGTTTAAGAGCTGGTACGAGCGCTTCAATCGATACTAATAATAAGATTTAAATAATAAATAAAAAATAGTAGACTCGATGGTTAAGGTCGTCGACCCTGTACATGTGTCTCTGATAATAATGTGGACCTATAATATATGAATCCACCACCCGTTCGTAGCAATTGCTACGAACGGGTGGATGTCTCATTTCCCTTTATTCATTACTTCTCTCCACCTTGCGGGTTTCCGCAGAACTACTATGTCAAACTCTTGCCTTTGCTTCGTGTTGTCGACAAATTCGACTTCGCCCTGCCATCTGCTAGCCGCCTGGTTAGCTCAGATGGTAGAGCGGCTGCCCCGGAAAGGCGGTGGTCCCGGGTTCGAGTCCCGGACCAGGACGAATTTTTCTTCAACTATGAGGCTTTTCTTTCGAGGAACCCGTATGGGTTTTCTTTGTAGCAATTGCCACGAACGGGTGGATGTCTCATTTCCCTTTATTCATTACTTCTCTCCACCTTGCGGGTTTCCGCAGAACTACTACGTCAAACCTATAATATATGTATGCAAAAATACCTTCTTGCGTTAAAGCTGTTCCTATGAGCAAATTCCAGTTGATTGCGATCTGAAAGTTCCGATAAACGACGAAGCAGCGCTTACCGATATAAAACTTTTGTGAATTAGGTCACCATAAAGTCCAGGTTCCCTAGCGCTGTCCACACAGCAGGACGCTGGTCGTTGAAGTAGAGACAGATGCAGAAGCGGCGCAGCGAAGTATTTCTCACTCCCAAAACTGTCACGTGAAAATCTGTCATTGATTCGTATTCAAATCTACTACAGAGGTAGAGTATGCAAATCTAGGCAGTAGTAAAGACAATGGGGGCCCTAAAGCAAGCTAAGCCTGTATGCGCTGAGCCAGTAGAACGAATTTTCTGATTCGTCGCATGTGGTCTTTAACGATGGGGTGATGACAGGTGCGAACGAGGCTATAAAGCCGGTGACGACGTCAGTCTCTCGAGCGATGTATAGGAGGGTATGCACAAAGCTCTTGCAGCATGAGTAGCGAAAAAATTCCTTTTGTTGTCGTTTCTTTTTCTTTTGTCGTCTTTTTTTCTTTTGTTTACGCGCTAGCTAGAATCCCGAAATTGCACTAACTGACGTACTGCCGAACTTTATGCCAGAAACGTCTGACAAGTGAAGCTCTCAATCCTGCGAGATCCAATATTTTTCTTCACGCGAACGAAATCCACTCAGGCCCAACATGAAGATTGCGTCGTAGACTTCCCTGTTGCTTCCAGGAACCATGAAAAGGCAAGCAGCTCCGCGGGGATTATGTTGCTGGTATATCACCATTTCGTTCGCTGAGGCGATTTTTTTTCTTTCCACATTTCGAGGCAGGAGAGCTACATACTCAACTCTACGTGGCCTTCGGAGTCTCTCTGAGTAAATAAAAAAAGATCGAAAGAGGCACTGAAGCAGCTTCCGATGGATAAACGTGTTTTATGTTCTTGTTAGTGTGGTTGTTGGTTGCGTTGTTTACGACTTGCCCGAGGTACGACAAGCGCACGTGCTTCGATCCCTGCATCAAGGTCGTAAAAAGGTCAGCAGCAATTCGAGTGGCTGTGTAGTCGCGGTCAGTCTTAACGAGAACGGCGTGCTGTACGTGCCACGTTCTGAAACTACTACGCAAGCGTGCGTACACGAACTGTCCCTCTTCCGTTGCCTCGAACGCGCAGCTGCGCGTTCGAATTGGATAGTTACTGACGACGTTACAGCGTGCGCTTGTTAATGCAATCCACTTAGGAGCCGGCCGCTACAGACACTCGTAACGTGTGAACCAAGACTGGGAAGAAAAGAAGTGAGAAGTGGTGTGAGAACGCTAATTTTCGAGACCAAATCGAATCAAAAATTTAAAAAGAAACCGAATAGCCCCAAAAGCGAGTCGAATTGAATATCGAGTAGTTATGGAATAATGAACAACCATTTCCAGTATTACTACGAGACAATCTTCGCATCGTATTAGCAGCAATTAGGCAGTTTAATCTCTCCCTCACGATTCATCAATGAGTGGGAATGATAGCGGTCTAACGGTAAAAATAAAAGAGAAAACACTAAATCTGTCGCTTTGGGTGACGAATAGCGCTTCACTACACAAAACTTCTCGTGTTTCCTCGCGATTCTCGTGATTGTGTCTACAACGACTGCCGCGATGAAATCTATCACAATTTTCGCCATTTTTTCAAAGCTTTATTATACAGAGATCGCAATTTTAAATATCAGAAAACTATTCCAAGATTGTCGTATTCACGGATAGTGCCTATTCAATTGGAAGACCGGATCGAATATTCGAATATTCGAGGTTTTGAATATTCACACGATCTCTAGAATTGACGTAAGATGGCAAGCGTTTGTGGACAGGTATAGTAAATAATATTATAAGGCAAAGGGAAATGAAAGTGGGCATAAAGGCACCTTGTCGTAGGAGGGAGTCGAGCCCACATCTTCCGAATTTACGCATGTGCTGCTTCAAAGATTAAGTTGCCACCGCGGCCGTACTCCTGTCCAGTTTTTTTAAGGTATATGTATATGACCCCAAGATTTTCCCTGGGAGTGTTAGCCACTGACGCTCACGGCCGAAGTGACAGACGTGGAACGTCCTTTTTAAGCGCATGACGTAGAACGTGGGTTTAGGAGCAGCAGGCAACTGGCCAATGAGCCTTCGCGTGCTGCGTCATGACGTCAAGGGTGTTAAGCTCGAGACCCTCGCTAACCAAACGTTCCCGTTCAGAAAGTTTTCATGCCCCAACGTGCAAATCTAGGCTACACGGCTTACGCAAGCTTTACAATGAAAAAAGAAAGAGACAAGAACCTAAGGATATATACACAACAGGAGGGCTAGGAAAAAAAGCGCGATATGAGCCAATACAATCATTTCGTTAGGTCACATGAGGTCCCAGAAATAGCGTAAAAAATTTTCTGCCACTTCGTTTCCATTGTTGGCGTCACCGCTTGCGTAAGCTCCGTTTTTGCGCAAGTCATAACTCAGAATATTTCTTTCTGCATCTCTTCTTTAGCGGCTACAATCGTGAGCGTCTCTTCCTTTGACGTGCGAAGCCTTTGTCCAGATAAGCGAAGTTCTTTGACGACCACTCCTACTGGTAGCCAGTCATCGGATAGCCTAATTTCGAAGCAGGTCGTCTAGTCACTAAGACAAAGAAAGGAAACTATTTTTCGTCTAACTAATGACACGGCCTTTATGTATGAAAGTCAAAGAGCCGCTTCTCCCTTGAGTAAAAAAAAAAGTAAACAAAACACGCATGAAAATGACAACGATTTCTCTTTTTCGCTTCTTTTTTCTTGTTTTGTTTTTTTATGTGCGAAAGACTGGAAGGGTCTTCTTTGTGACATTGTTGACATGTCTGCATGCCCGTCGATACATCTTTTCTGCAATGAGTCACAAACCATTCCGGACAAAGTTATCTCCGAATTCGCTTTCGTTTCGCACCATTTGCCCGAAAGTTATGTTGTTGCACTACACCCCTTATGCAAAATCGCCGAAAAGGGGATGCTCAAGGAAATTAAGCTAAACAGAACTGAACTCACACATACGAACAACGTCCTAGCTTCGTCCAGAAACACCACTTCGCAAGACGCCTTACAACAGTGTGCTACTTCTGTGGACAATGCTCACTAAAAGTAGCACAACATATTTGTTTTATTTTGTAGGCACAGCACGGTTGCTTTTTCCACCCAAGATCGAGTAGGCCCAGTTCCGTCTTTGGTTTCGTCGTTCTTAACAGCAAAGCTTGCACCCGCCGTGGCTGCTCAGTGGCTATGGTGTTGGGCTGATGAGCACGAGGTCGCGGGATCGAATCCCGGCCACGGCGGCCGCACTTCGACGGGGGCGAAACGCAAAAACACCCGTGTACTTCGATTTAGGTGCGCGTTAAGAAACCTCAGGTGGGCGAAATTTCCGGAGTCCTCCACTACGACGTGCCTCATAATCAGAAAGTGGTTTTGGCACGTAAAACCCCATAATTTAATTTTAACAAAGCTTTAATGGCGGAAGTACCGGTATTACACGGCCAAGACTCGCAGGATATTCGTTCAATATTCAACGTGCAGCAGTTAACTTTGCTATCGCCGCACAGGGCAGAAGGAACTTCTGCTTCACTTACGTCATCGTGCAGTGTCTTCTCCTCACCGTTTTGAGAGCTGCCCTTGAACTTGTGCTTAGCGATAGCAAATCTTGCTCCGACAACTGCACGTGGATAAGTGGTCATTCACGCAGCATACTCGCCCTGTGAGCACAGTTGCACCTTGCGGCTTTACGCTAATCCAGCCTTACGCTGTCAGTACCAATACAAAAAGCTATGGCACCGCCGCCGTCTGTTTCCACGCCCACATCAAACCGGCGTCCACGCTTCTGTGCAGATTAGAACAGTGCAGAGCTGAAGAAGCCAGTGTGGGTATCAGCTTTCATAGATAACAAATGCACACAGTTGTTGAAGCTCAAGTTCGCTTCTTAAGTTCAGCACTTGAGATAACATGATAGGCGTAAAGTGTCATTAGGCAGTGTCAATAAACACGTTATAGAGGGCATTGCTTCCTTTGTTGCATATTTCACATAACGAACAAAATTGGGTGCAAAACGCGAAACAAATATGTGAATGGTTTATGAGGTTCAGGCTGTATGCGGACAAACGGCTGTAAATTGTCTGTAGAGTGGCTAAAAGACTCCCTTAAAGGTGCATATTTTATTAATTTACAGTCCATGGTCATAATCTCTCTTATGGGCTGCAATTCGTCAGAGACAATTTGACCTTGAGCATACGTATGTTACAAAATTTATACACGGGTAAAAGAAATTGTATAGAATGAGATAACTAGCCTGGCAGGTTTATATGCATACAGTGTGTACATTTTTTTCAATGTCCGTTTATTTCTGGATTTCATACATTAGAAATGGGGAAAACAGGGGGAAAAAGAAGCTTTGCCCATCGACAAATTGACGGGGATCCTCGTACATTCACAGACAGCCAATGGCAACGCGACAGTGGTAGTTATCAGTATGCAGCTTTTCGATGAATTGTTCTTTACTCAAACATTCACCTTAGTTATCAACACTAAAGCATTACATAAGGCATAAGAACTTCGGTACTAACGAGAATACAAAAATCATCGCATAGGGAAGGCAAAACAAAAAGCGCGCAGGTAAAGAACACACGTAGTGAAGTACGAAAAACAGAAAAACGTAGCACATTCGACAAATTCAGTACAAATCAGCCTGGGTACGTGATAGTCCATTAAAAAATATATCTAATACGTTTATATACTGTACAAGGAGACCCAAAGGGTGTCGAAACGATGGTCAAGACACCGGCTAATGACGGTGCTTTGACGCGTGCGAGCATCACATATATTGCACAGCCCTGACGGGGAGCGAGGCTACCAGTCAGGGGCGGTAGCATGGCTACTCTAGCTGTGCGATTCACGCCAGTTCCGTAGCTTCCGCAAACGCTGCACAGTAGTACTAGCACTATACCGAGAGGTAGTTTTTCCTCCCGCAGTGCGGCCTCGGAAATAGACCGGCGCCACGACAGAGCCACTCCACAAAGTAGCTGACTCGGGGCGAAGTATTGCGACGGAATAAGAGGTCCGGCATGCCGCCTCCACACACCGACAATGTGATTCGCGAGGACATCGCCGTGAAACGAACCGTCGCGCTCGTATACGAAAAGACGAGTAATAAACAAAAAAGATGAACGAACGACCAAAAGTACAAAATAAAAGAAGAAGAGATAAACAAAACTAGGAAGGACGTCTTATGGCAATGTCACAACCAGAGGCGCAAGAAACGACTGAAACGAGTCCGCGTCGTTTAGTAACCCCCGCAGAAGGACTTCTCAGTTGGACGCAGAGCTGCTGACAGCAGAGAGAAAACGAGAATCGGTGATGTGGCAACACCGAAACTATCGCTGATGCAGTGGCTGTAAGAAACTTGCCGGGGAAAAAGAAAGAGTAAAATTCTGACAGAAACCGTCGTAGATGGTCGTGAAAGTCGGCGACAGCTTTCTCATACAAGCCCACTGTCTGCTTCCACGCGACCAATCCCGTTGTTCAAGGACGGCGAAGCCTTATGAGCACAATCTGATTAGACAGGACACTTTTGGCGTAGTATTGGCGAGAACAAGCGAGAAAGTTTGGCGCACTAGGCACGTTCTGCGTCTAGCGATAACTGAATAACGGCGACCATATGGCTAAATCAAATATCATGGTCATGTGCCTAGCTTGCGTTTCTTTTCTTGAAAACTCAGCGCCCGCTACTTCCATATCCAGAATGCCGTGTAACGCTAATAACGCTTATGCTATTCGTTACCTGAAAGTACCGGGCACGCAGCGTTAAAGAAAGGAAACGCGGGCACGATAGATTACGATTATCATTATGGAACACGATAAGTTCTAAAATGTGCAAACTTCTTTAAGAGCTGCATACTACCCCGCCCATATCTGGTCACTCACACCGCGCGAATGGAGTTAAGGCGCGAGTCTCATGTGATCTTGGTGACGTCATTCCGAGTGCGGCTAGTGTCGCCTACGCCAACCAATCGGGCACCCCTCTATCTCCCACCCCGCATGCGCGCCTTCTTATGCTCTCCCCCTCCATAGGCCTGACACCCTTTCCATTAATTATGAGGTTTTACGTGCCAAAACCACTTTCTGATGAGGCACGCCGTAGTGGAGGACTCCGGAAATTTCGACCACCTGTAGTGTTTTAACGTGTGCCTAAATCTAGGTACACGAGTGTTTTCGCATTTCGCCCCCATCGAAATGCGGCCGCCGTGGTCAGGGATTCGATCCCGCGACCTCGTGCTCAGCAGCCCAACACCACAGCCACTGTGCAACCAAGGCGGGTTGCACCCTTTTCATGGAGAGGGTGTCATGGAGATTTGCCCATGACGTACTCCATGGAGAGGATGACAACCTCTCCATGGAGAACAGCAGTTACCCAGATAGCCTCTCCGACTTATGAGCGAGAACGCCATCTGTCCAATCATCATAAGTGCGCAATTAACAAAGAAGCCTATCGTTTTAAACAAGCTGACTGCTCGGCCATTGAATGCGTTTTACACAAGCCCGCCACGTCTGTCTTACTTCAAGCAGTGCCAGTAGCGACCCGAAAGCTATAAGGACACTAAACAGCAACACATAACTTCATATCGATAAAATGACGGTACTGTGGAGTTCTCGGCGTGTCTTTTTGTGCAGAGCTACAGAATAAGCTGAGCGCTTGTGTCACGTGGGCCAGCTCAATACGACGTGGAATGTTGGCGAAGAAGCTGCCCGCGCTATCATCTGTCTTGCAGGCTATCAGCGATACCGGGCCTTTCCGGTTGAAGTGGGTGTTCAAAAGGATTGAATAATTCTACTCTTGACAGTCATGCAATCTGTCAGACAACCTGTCGAGATTGACACGGACGCAGTGGCGTAGCAACAGGGGGGGCCGGGGGGCCGTGGGCCCCGGGTGCACGGGGCCAGTAGGTGGGGGGGGGGGGGAAGGGGGTGTCATATACGTCTGAAGACACCCAAAAATTGTCGATGTCCTCGCCTTCCTCGACTACACCCGGGTGGGGGGGCGACAGAAGAGCTAAGGGCCCCGGGTGCCAGACGACCTAGCTACGCCACTGCACGGACGTCCGTACTTCAAAGTGCCTGGTTCAAATTTCATTTCGCACTTTATTATTTCTTTTCGACCCAGAATTGAAACTTGTTTCGTGAGACACTTCGCAAATGGCTTTTCAAAAAAAAAAAAAGCCCTGATTTTTGCGCCAAGTTCCTGCCTTTGTGCATATGTTTCCTTTACTGAATATAGTATATAAGTGTGTAGCCAGAACGACTAGTAATGTTATCTGTTTATATCATGCTTGCTCACGTCCCTTCCTCCCATTGGCACACAGCCGCCGTGCCAGGAGCGGAACCAACGGCCTCTCCTGCTTAGCCGCATAGCGCCACGGCTACTGTACCGTCGGGGTGAATAAACTCGTCGGTTACACGCCTAATTCAGTTCCGCGCACAACTGGGCACGGTAATCACCATTCTATTCTAGTTCTCCATATTACGAGCTTCTCTGTACCTTTCACGGTGCAGTAACCAGTCGTGGCGGCTCAGTGGTCATGGCTTTCCGCTGCCTAACACGAAGCCGCGGGGTCGACTCCCAGCCGCACAGGCCGCAACAGAATAAGGGCGCGGAACTCAGAAACACTCGTGCACCGTACACGTTAACGAAACCCAGGTGGTCCAAGTTAATTCGGAATTCTCCATTACGCGTAGCGCCTTTGATAGTTCCTGTGCTGTCAAAGGAAAAAAACATGGACGCCGATCGAGAACATGAATATAATAACAAGTCCTTTCGACTCCCCTTTACGGGAACCTTGTTCACAATCCATTTTATTCACAGTCGTATTTTTCTTTAGATGTGATTAGCCCCGACCAGACTGGTTTTGGGCAAACCTTTTACTTCAGTCCCGATGCAGCTTGGATACTTTAAAGCTCCAGGAATCAATACATTCCCTGCGAGAGCAGCGTGTTTCATCTATGTCGCCTCGGGAACTGCAGTCACGATAATGTTTCATGAGCGGCAGGAAGATTTTGTTCGGTAGACACGACTCGTGGTAAGGAGCGATTACCTCCTAAAAACGGCTCTGCATGCTCTACCCATTTAACTCCGAGATACATAGTTTGGGTTTACGTTAAATCAAATGAAATCATGGATTTTAACGTCCTATAGAGTTAATACCCGAGTCTCGAGAGAAGACGTGTTAATACGGATTAGCTGGGGTTCTTTAAAAATGCGCTCCTAAATCCAAGTACGCGATCAATGTTGCATTCCGACTCCTTCGTAACGCGCAAGCCGCGATCGAGAATCTTACACACGAACTAGCGCTTAGCAGCAGGATGATGCAGCCACTGAGAAACGGCGGCGAGTTCTTTACATTGAACAAGCTCATAAAAGTGCAATGTATAAATCGTAGCCAACGACCTTCCGCAAGCCAGATAGAGCACTGAGTTGATTTCCTCCCAGTTGTGGGGAAAGGCTAGGCGCGATAATTCCATCCGAAGAAAATTATCCTTTCACCCGAGAGAGAGAGAGAGAGAAACTTTATTGTAATTGTAAAGATTTGAAGGAGGGGTGGTCGGAGCCTCTCAGTCCAGGGCCCCACTGGCCTCTGCCGCCTGTCTGACCTGGCTAATTAAGGACTTTTGTCCTGCCAGGTCGGAGCGGGCGAGCTGTGCCTCTCACTGCTCCATTGTCCTACTGGTGTTTGGCCTATGAGGGTGCTTAGTGCACTCCCAGGTTATGTGCATTAGGGTAGGTATGCCACCGCACCCAGGACAGTTGGCCCTATAACGAGTGGGATACATGGCGTTTAGCAATTTTAAATGGGGGGACACCCTGGCCTGTATTTTACGCCAATCGGCGGCCTCTTCCCTGTTAAGTTGTGGGTGAGGCCCAAAGCTTTATGTCTAGGCCCCTTTCGCACATCGGACGCGCCCGATCACCCGACTGGTGCGCGCGACGCGACGTCTCGGATGGAGTAATCGATCGGAAACGAGGCCCAGAAGCGTGTCTATCTGCGCGCGCCATCTCCAGCCTTCGCGCGAACACAAAGTTGCATACGCCACGAACGCGCAGCATAACAACGCTCTCAGATAAAGCCACGCGCATAAGCTACACGCGCCTACATATACCTGGGAGAAAAGGGCGTAAATGCCACGGCCGTTCCCGTTATACATACGCCCCATACTCACGGCCATTTTGCCGGAACTCGTAAATTACCGCCGCCAAGTCTAGTACTAGACTAAGCGATAGGCTGCTGGCAACCGGGAACGAGCTTTTTCTTTGTATTCGTGTGTGTGTCCGTGTGTGAGGGCGGCGTGTGCAGCTTTGTTTCACACATGCGGCGACGACAGCAATGCTGTTGCAAGAGGATACGTGACGGACAGCTAGTACATGTACAGAGAGTGGAAAGCTGCCGTTGAGTTGGTTTCTGTCTCGTATCTGTCACACGCCGATCGTTTGCCACCTTTATATCACACACGGAACTCGGGCGCTGCGTCACCACACAGGATCTATTTGTCACAACGTGTAAAGGGTCGCGCGTGCTATGACGCTCGCGTCGCACCTGCGCAGCGACGAACACTGCTTTTTTGCAGGCGAGGCGGGCGTATAGCGGTCAAGATGAGCTCATGCGAGAGCGCACTTCAACTCCCGTTCTCTTAACGTTAGGCAGCCAGTTATTCTCATCCAAGGGTGGTAATCGAGAGAGAGTAAGATGAAACGAAAGGGAGGAGGCTAACTAGACATCGTCCGGTTTGCTAACTTACAAGTAGGGAGAGGAATGGGGAACTGAGAGAGTTCAGATCAATGATGCATACTAGACAAGGTGCAGGGTGTGTAGCGCCAGGCACTTAAGTGCGCGGTCTTCAGGTACGGCGGAAAAGTAATTATAAAAGGTATTTCGCTAAAGGTGGGCCAGTTCCGTTGAAACGGTAATAGTACTCTAGCCACTGTTATAGATGCCATTTTCGCGACAAAGTGTGCTCAATTTCTTGTGCGTGGATGACCATAATTGCCTAGAGGCAGCTCTCCAGGCAATTGATGATTAGTGTGCAGAGTGGAGCATGGCGTTGAACAGGGGCAAAGAAAACTGTTCTTCTATGCGTCACAACAAAGAAAAGTTCCAGCATATTCCCGTATCACCTCGGCAGGAGTGCGATTCGCGAAACTGACAAGTACTTAGGAGTCACCCTTATGAAACATCTATCATGGTCCACACATATCACAGACATTTGTACTTCTGCTTTTCAAAAGGTATGTTTCCTTAAAAGAAAGCTTTAAAAGGCCTCCGTGAATACAAAGCTTTTAGCATATAATACATGTATAAGGTCCAAGTTGGAATTTGCGTCGGTATTATGGGATCCCTACATAGAGAAGGACATCGAAAAAATTGAAACGAATTCAAAGAAAGGCGATAAGACTTATATATGGTAAATATAGAAGACTAGATTCTCCTTCTTTACTCATGCAAGAACACCAAATGCCAGCGTTACAAACACGCCGGAAAATAAACTGACTTCTCTTCCTTCATAAACCTGTTTCAGGAAAAATCCCGTTAAACCTTCCGAATCGCAATCAGCAAGCTACTGCCAGGCGAACAAGGCATGCAACACAGCATACATTGGCTTCGATTTTCGCAAAAACAAACTCCTATAAGAACAGTTTTTTCCCTAAAACAGTGAACGAATAGAACAAATTACCACTAAGCGCTTTCCAATCAAACGACTTCCCCACTAAACTGAAATGCATTTTTTGCAAGCAGATGTGCTTTGAGTTCCAATGTCTTCTCGATTTGTGAACTTCTTTTGCGATAGAAGATTATAGCTGAAACGGTAATCGTGATATCTTAGTCTCTCTCTTTCTCTCCCTCTCCCTTTGTTTGGTTACCCACTTGTAAGCCTATTTCTATACTCGCACTTTTTAGTTTTGTGTTCTGAAATGGTGTGCTTTTTCTTGCTAACTTGACTAGGGTTTCATTAAAGGTAGATCTTTGTTCTTATTGTTGTATAGCCTCTTGACTTTTCAAACTTATTGTTGTATGCCCCCCCTTCCCACCCTTCCTCCCACTGCTTGGACCTAGCCTGCAGTATGGTTAAATAAATAATGATAATAACGCAGGATGTCTTCGTGAAGACATGAGGTGGCACTTCCTAAAGAAACAGTGTAACAGAGACTGAAGAGGTCGTACTTATTCGTGTCACACAATTTGTGTTAGAAGAGAGCCAGTAATTCTGCGATTGTCGCGGATTATTCGCTAATTTACAAAAACTACCTGGTCAAATGATTCACTCAATAATTGTTTTAAGGAACGTGCTGCAGCTGAAGCCGATCAATGTTAAAGGGTTTCAATTAAGCAGATTATCGCGAACATGAAGCTGCAGTAATTCATCTGAATGCTTGCGGGGAGATGCATTAGCCCTCCAGTTGCTACTCATGATATGCATGTTTGATTGGAATGGCTGATAGCGCCGAGTGCAATGCCTGCGGTGTCGAGGAGACTGTAGAACACCTTCTGTGCTACTGGCCATCTTTTGAAGATGATAAAGATGACCTATGCAATGCTCTACATCAGTTGGATGGGCAACCGTTCACCTTGATCAAGGTCTTGGGTCCATGGCCTCGCATATCGCAGCTACAAAAGGCCACAAAAGCACCGCTGCAATATCTGAAGGCTACCGGATTGAACGAGCGTCAGTGATCCGGACTGAGTGACCGTCAGAAAACTGTTACTACGGGCCAGTGATATCGACAGCGCACCTTCTCTTATACTCCCAATCTTGCACCCCACCCTTTGCCCTTCCTCCAATGCAGGGCATCCAACCGGGCTCAGTCCTGGTTAACCTTCATGCCTTTCATTTATCCTCATTCTCTCTCTCTATCTTTCCCGAAACGCATCGCTTATGCTAACTTTCTCACAATTAGACAAGCTGAATGCTTGTAAGCAAACATTCATTCTACAGGAAAGAACAGGCGACGAGTATATAGCGGCAGTTCTTTTTTTCTTTTTTCTTCTCTCGCTTCTCTTGGGGTGCAAACATCGACCACGTATGAGAAGAGAAACCGTACGACTATTAGGCTTGCCTGCCATGACAATTCACACCAGTAGTTCGTAAACCTTTTTTTTTTCCTTGGCACAAGTGACGGCTGCACCACTGCACATTAGTAACTTCACGCTCTGCAGCTTGTCTATAGCACGTGCCAGTCGGAGAGGAAGACTTGATTCATGGCAATTAACATGACAGACTGATTCTGAGTTCACGAGGGATGTCGCAGTGCAGGAATCCAAATTAGTTATGGCCCCTTGGGGTACGTTAGAAAGAGACATGTTTAACAATAAAAAATAATTAAACAAATATATGAAAGCAAATCCCTGTGGCGCTTTAACGAGCTCCTACGTCTAGGCACACGACTGTCTCTTTCTTTTTTTCATATCAGTTCGCATCCATCGAAACGCGGCCGTCTCGGGCGGTACCCGAACTCACGACCTCGTGATTGGCAGCATAATGCCACAACCAAGGATTGCGGGCAGTGGTAGAAGAGTTGCCATTGGCGTTACACGTGCCGACGCGTTCAAGTATGTTTCACAAACGAAAGAGTTCCCGCAAGCCTCCGAAACAATGAAACCCGCTACATAGCTGTCTGAGCCTCGAAAAATAATGCAATCGCATTATATATTTACTTCCGGCTGCGTTCGAGTTACCTCGCAGCTTGGCCTTATTTGATCCGCACCGATGGCACCGGCTGTTGGAATCTCAGCGCTGCCACCAGCTGTCGGAACCTCAGTGCTGACACCCGTTGTTGCAACCGGACCGTTGGCGTCCGTTGTTGCAAATGGGTCGCAAGCCCCAAGGGTAGCGTTGGCCTGGCGGCCTGGGGCACACTGGAAGCATCCGAAGGTCCCAGCAAAGCATGAGGCGACTGCTAACAGAACAACTTGTTTATTCTAGCATCGCAAAGAGCGGGCGGTCAGGTCGACCGAAGTAGAGAGACGGGAGAGCACGTTACTCAACAGAAAAAATCGGAGCCTCTCTCCTGCCGTCCGGGGGCAGCTGCTCTTATACTCTTGGCGTCGCGGGCAAGAAGGAAGGTCACGGGACGACACCACGTGACAGCGGCGACGGACGGACTGAGAGACACGTTGGGACAAGGAGGTGACGCATCAGCCGGGCCGGCGCCGGTCAGACCTCCTCGCTTCACACTGGGGGAGCTCCTCTCCCCGGCTGCCGCGCTTTGACAAGCGTGGACACACACACACACACGCACACACAAAGACACGTGGCATTGAACATGCCGGGACGCGCTCGGCGGGGATGCGTCGCGGCCGCTCCGAACGGGCCAAAATGTCCGCCGCTTTGAACGAAGCCCCGACGTCCGTTGCATCCGCGCCGGCCATATCGCGCGTCGTAGGCGAAACGTAACAGACCGCCCCGCCGGGGGAGGGAGATCCCGATGGTCAGGGGACTGCATCCGCTGTCCGGAGGGATGTCGCTCGATGATGCTCATAACCGAAGTCGGTCGTCCCTCGGCGTTTCTTGAGCGCAGCGCACCGAGAAGGCCTCGTTGTCATGTTCAGGTTCACACAGGACACTGCAAAGTGACTTCAGGAGAGTTGCCATTTTTGTTCTCTTTCCCAGCAAGCGTTAGAACTGTGCCGAAACTCAGCCGCTCAGTCAGCAAGCACGGCACAACCCTCACTAAGCCATGCCAGGCTCTTTCCCTTTTTGTACTACTGCCTAGTTCCTTACAGTAGTCTATAGCAGCACTCAGAACGCGTCCACAAATCGGAAAATTGCACTAGAAAGCACATCATCACTTTGAAACACTACACAAAAGCAATATGTTAAAAATCCTGCCTCAGGAAGAAAAACATCAATAACAAACAATTTTGAGGCTGATTCCCACGTTAGGGGCTTCGACTTAAGCCATCGGCGTTACCGTTGAGACTCCCCTTTTTGTAACGCACCTCAAAGGAATATTGTTGCAAAGCGAGGCTCCAGTGCAGGAGGCGGCCATTTGTGAAACAGATAGTCTGCAGCCTTTGGAGAGGGCAGTGATCCGTTCCGAAGCATGCGAAGCGGAGATCGCAGGGAGCGACCGTACACCAGCTCAGCTGGCAAAAACCCCGTAGCCGCATGCGGCGCGGTCCTCAATGCAAACATCACCCCAGGCAGAAACAGCTCCCAGTCAGTTTGTTGTTCAAACCACAATGCTCTCAACACGCGCTTCATGACGGAGTGGAGCTTCTCAACGGAATTTGACTGGGGGTGGTGCACTGAGCTGTGTAACAGCTTTACCCCGCACCTTTCGAGAAAGGCTGTCGTCAAAGCGCTAGTAAACACTGTGCCCTGATCTGATTGGATTTCCGCAGGAAAACCAACTCGCGCAAATATGGACAGTAGCGCATTGACTATCTCAACTGAGCTGAGTTCTTTAAGCGGCACTGCTTCAGGGAACTTTGTCGCTGGGCAGATCACAGTCAAAATGTGTCTGTACCCCGTGGCTGTTACCGGCAGAGGTCCCACTGTATCAATAACGAGCCGTCTAAAAGGCTCCGTAATGATAGGTACCAACTTCAACGGCGCCCTCGATTTGTCCCCTGGTTTGCCCACACGCTGACAGGTGTCGCATGTCTTCACAAAGTGGTCTGCGTCCCGAAAACACCCTGGCCAATAGTACTCTTGCAAGAGACGGTCCTTAGTTTTCTTAACTCCTAGGTGTCCGGACCACGAACCCCCATGCGACAAGCGCAACAGATCCTGACGATAGCACTGAGGCACGATCAGCTGATCGAACTCCACTCCCCTGCGGTCTACATACTTCCGGTACAGGACCCTACCTCTTTCCACAAAGCGAGCATTTTTCTTGGCGATACCTTCCTTGACAATGCAGCGTATGTTTTCTAGGCTGCCATCCTTCTTTTGCTCGGCTATCAAAGCCGACCGGCTGACTTTTAGCAACCTATTAAGTCCGTCTGACGTAGGCGCGATGAGCAAATCTTCAGATAGCTCTTCTAACTTTCCCGTGTCGGGCATTTCCTCTCCAGTATCTGGTGCCTTTAACGCTACAGGCTCAATTTTATTCAGTTCGGGCGTGCTCTGAATATCAGCTTGCTGCGCCTCTGACCCTTTCTCATCGTTCGACAACGTCGGCCCCGCAACTACCGCCTTTGCAGCGAGCTCCCGAACCTTCGATCTGGTTAAGGCCTGAACGCTAGCCTCACCAAACAAAAGCCCATTCTCGCACAGGAGGTGATCGGACCTGTTCGAAAATAGGTACGGGTACTGGGCGGGCAGCATAGATGACACTGCCGCCTCCGTCTCAAGTGCTCCGAAAGGACCTTCAATAAGCACTTTTGCTACGGGCAGACACACGCTATGAGCTTCCACGGCTTGCTTAATCCATGCGCACTCGCCCGTGAACATATCGGGTTCTACGTAAGAGGGGTGAACTACATCCATTGTAGCTGCGGAATCGCGAAGCACTCGGCACTCTTTCCCGTTCACGAGGAGGTCGCGCATGTAAGGCTCGAGAAGCTTCATGTTCTCGTCAGTGCTGCATAATGACAAAAACACGACTTTTGTTTTTGTTTCTGGACACTGCGCCGAAAAGTGGCCCGGCTTCTGACACGTATAACAAACGCGCGCTTGCCTCGCCTCGAACCGCTTTCTGCGTTCGGCTTCGGTTGCCGCCGTCTCCTTACGTTCGGTCGGACTGCTTTCACTCGCATCCGCACTACGTGTGTCCCCCTTTACTCTCATGGGCGTGAACTTCGGCCTCTCAAACTTGGAGCCAAATTCACCCTTTTGACCGTCCTTAGCTCCGCGAGCCCGACGCGTCACAAACTCTTCGGCTAGCTCAGCAGCTCTAGCCACCGTACTAACGTCTGGCCTGTCCAAGGCCCAGTACCGCACGTTCTCAGGTAACCGACTATAAAACTGTTCCAGACCGAAACACTGCAGAACTTTCTCGTGGTCACCAAACACTTTCTCTTCTTTGAGCCACTCCTGCATGTTTGACATAAGCCTGTAGGCAAACTCTGTATACGACTCACTTTTGCCTTTCTCATTTTCTCGAAACTTCCGACGGAACGCCTCCGCTGACAGCCTGTACTTTTTTAGCAGACTCGATTTCACTTTGTCGAAATCCTCTGCCTCCTCTCTCTCCAAGCGAGCGACTACGTCGGCCGCCTCGCCGGGTAACAAAGTGAGCAAGCGCTGTGGCCACGTTTCCCGAGAGAACCCCTGCTTCTCGCACGTTCGCTCAAAGTTAACCAGGAACAAACCAATGTCCTCTCCAAGCTTAAACGGCCGCATTAGGTCAGTCATTTTGAACAATACCCGTTCTCCTGCACCGTGTGCCTGACTTCCATTACGAGCGCGTTCTATCTCTAACTCGAGACGCTTCATTTCCAAAGCATGATCGCGCTCTTCTTTTTTCTCCCGTTGCTCTCGTTTTGTCTGTTTTTTACGTTCACGCTCATCTTTCTCTTGTTTCTCTCGCTGTTGCTTTTGCTGTTCTTTAAGTTCACGCTCATCTTTCTCTTGTTTCTCTCGCTGTTGCTGTTGCTGTTCTTTAAGTTCGCGTTCCTGTCTTTTTGCCGTCTCCCTCTCCTCAATGGTCTCAAGGCATTCCGACAGCTCGTCATCCTCAGCTCCTAACTCAAGAATAGCCCTTAGCAGTTCTGGTTTTCTGAGTTTGTCTGAGACATCCAGGCCCAACTCTCTTGCAAGTTCCAACAATTTCGGTTTGCGCAACGACTTCAAATCCATGGCTGCTCTGAATGCTGCTTTCTCTACTGCCTACTATTGTCTTGCCGCAACTAACCCGGCAGCAACGACAACCACAATTACCAGCTCTGTTTCTGACGCTAACAAAAGCCTGGCAAAACTCAGAAGAAGAAAGTCCCGCACTCACCAAACCTCGCAGCCAGAATTCAGCGCAGTCGTTCCGCTGCAGGCAACCAGTCATCACACAGGGCTCGTTGCACTGCTCCCGGATGGTCGTTGTGCTGCTCAGCATACAGTCAACCGCATATCTTCGCTGCTGGCCTCCGTTGTCGCGATCCCACCGCTGCCACCAGCTATTTGATCCGCACCGATGGCACCGGCTGTTGGAATCTCAGCGCTGCCACCAGCTGTCGGAACCTCAGTGCTGACACCCGTTGTTGCAACCGGACCGTTGGCGCCCGTTGTTGCAAATGGGTCGCAAGCCCCAAGGGTAGCGTTGGCCTGGCGGCCTGGGGCACACTGGAAGCATCCGAAGGTCCCAGCAAAGCATGAGGCGACTGCTAACAGAACAACTTGTTTATTCTAGCATCGCAAAGAGCGGGCGGTCAGGTCGACCGAAGTAGAGAGACGGGAGAGCACGTTACTCAACAGAAGAAATCGGAGCCTCTCTCCTGCCGTCCGGGGGCAGCTGCTCTTATACTCTTGGCGTCGCGGGCAAGATGGAAGGTCACGGGACGACACCACGTGACAGCGGCGACGGACGGACTGAGAGACACGTTGGGACAAGGAGGTGACGCATAAGCCGGGCCGGCGCCGGTCAGACCTCCTCGCTTCACACTGGGGGAGCTCCTCTCCCCGGCTGCCGCGCTTTGACAAGCGTGGGCACACACACACACACGCACACACAAAGACACGTGGCATTGAACATGCCGGGACGCGCTCGGCGGGGATGCGTCGCGGCCGCTCCGAACGGGCCAAAATGTCCGCCGCTTTGAACGAAGCCCCGACGTCCGTTGCATCCGCGCCGGCCATATCGCGCGTCGTAGGCGAAACGTAAGAGCCTCCGGGGGGCGCAGACGCGTTTTCTGCTCGTCTGGCCCCACAGCGCCCGGCGGACTGGAATCGGTCGCTCGGTCCCAACGAGGTTAAACTAATCTCTTCTTGTCACTGCCTCACTTAGAAGAAGGTTTAGCGTCACTTTCATGCTTTTGGCGTTGAACAGCGTGTACGGGCTGCCTCGTGTTCCTGCAGCTAGAAGTTTATTAGTCGGCCGAAGCGACAGGTGCTGCAGTCGCACGCATATGGAGAGTAGGGACACGGAGCCGTGAAACTCGGGTGAAGCGGGGCAGTCGACTTCTGCCGAAGGGGAAAACTGACGAATTCGAGTTAACTAGTTAGTCGCTTGGCAACGAATTATAAATTAATAAGAAAAAAGGCAGCTTTCCAATGTTCCGTCGAGCATGGCCTAAAGATTGACTTCACTGTAACATGGCTTGTCGCTTAAAGAACATTCGGAGAAAAACGTTAAGCCAGCCTAGACTGGTGGACGGTGAAAACAGCGTAGGACGGGTGAACAGCTGTGTCAGCCACGCGTTGTCTATCATTCCAGCTTCTCTTTACTCCTTCTATCCGCTACTCTATCTGCGTGGTTTGTTACTGCTCACATAGTATAGCCGTCATAAGCAGTAGAATATTTATTTTCTCAGTTCACGCGGATTTCAAAAAGACGTATGTATAACCTTGCAGATTATCTGTGGGCAGTACTATTGTGCGTATGCCTTTACGCCTCCATCATTTTACAGACATTTACAGACTCATTCCTTACTTTTTACACTCTTGGGCAGATATTATGTACCGTTTCCATAGGTCAATAGGTTAGGTAAAAGGATATATATATATATATATATATATATATATATATATATATATATATATATATATATATATATATATATATATATGGATATATATATATATATATATATATATATATATATATATATATATATATATATATATATATATATATATATATATATGATGTATTTGCGTCACTGGCCCCTAATATTGCAAAGTACCTTTAATAAGACAATCTGCAGTTATTTGACGCCACAAAGCTGCGGAAGCACTGCCCTAAATTAACATGTTGTACAGGCTGACAAATGAATTCACCAAAGTGAGAAACTGTATAAACTGGGGTCAATATTCTTTAGATGTAATAGTAGCTACCCCATGGTCAAGTTTTCAAGAGTTGCTTCAAAAATCCTTAGTCTTGAATGCGGCGAAAAGCGATGAGGCAGTTGTCAACGCGATCGTCTGCTTTCTCTTTCCGTGCGAATTAAAAAAAAAAAAAACACGTGACTGCTCTTCGCGGGCACGTTCCCAACAACCAGAAGTTACTGACTTCTTCATTTGTGCACACTCGTAATTTATCTTGATCTCGATGCTTTTCTCATCCCTCTAGCAACGGTATAAACAAGATAATGCCGTCTTTTCAATACTACGCCACGACCGCAATGCGGATGGGTGCATCAGAAGCCCCAGCAGGAGCGTCTGCGTCAGCAGGCGTTTGGTGTGTTGCGACAGCACGTACCCGAGCACACGAGGGTTGACCCCTCCCACCTTCTCCTTGCCTCTCCATCTTTTTCTCCCCACACCCCTTTCCCCGTGCAGTGCTGTTGAGGTGTCCTCCTGCGAGAGATAGATACTGCACTGCACTTATCTCTTCCGTTCTCTTTAATATCGTTTCACACACGTGTGAAGCATCAAGCCCTGCATGTAGCACGGCTGACGCTGCCTGGTTTCTGTAACAATTCGTCTCTCTCTTCCACAAATATTAAATGCCGCAGACAGTTAATGTTCAACGTTAATGTTGAGACACCTCTCTGTAAATTTTTCGCATACGTGAAGCATATAGCGAGAAATTGACCAAGACTATGTTATTCTCGCACCCTGTCCGCCATTAGCTGCAGAGCGATATGGTGATGTGGACTGAAGAAAGAATGACAGGCACACTGCGTTTACTTCTGCAGTTCCTTCTTCTGTTCTCGTCTTCCTTTCTTTTTAGCGAAAGAGACGTGGTCACTCTTTAAAAGGTGACGGCTGCTCTTTTGCGCGTAGCAGCAACAAGTATATGTATGTATGTATGTATGTATGTATGTATGTATGTATGTATGTATGTATGTATGTATGTATGTATGTATGTATGTATGTATGTATGTATGTATGTATGTATGTATGTATGTATGTATGTATGTATGTATGTATGTATGTATGTATGTATGTATGTATGTATGTATGTATGTATGTATGTATGTAACTGTTCTTTCATCCACTTTCATTTCCATTAATTTATCGTTTCTTTATTTCATTTGTTAAGCGCAAGTAATATCCCCTATGTTGTCCTTGGTGTCAGTGTTTGTTGGCTTCATATGATATGACTAATAAAAATCGGGCCACCCTGGCCCCTTTCTTCTCGTTTATGACATAACCAGGGTCTCACATCCAGCAACATTGGTGCCTTCTGGTAGCATGTGTGGATTTATTTACCGGTTGACTTCAACCAAAAAGATCAGTTTCTTGTGACGTCTGCGGCAGAAAGGATGCACCACATCTGTCGCCAAGGTTTGTGAGTGGTGGCGCTGGCTAACACTCCGAGGGTTCTACTTGAAAACATAAATACCGAAGAAAGTGGATGGGAAAACAATGCCGCGGTAGTTCATTTATGTAGCGTATCGCAGGCGAAATGCGAAGGTTGTAAGATCGTTCGCCACCTGCGGCGAGTTGGTTTTTTCATTCACTTTCATTTCGATTATATTTATCGTTTATTTTATTTATTAAGCACAAGTAATTTCCCCTATGTTGTCCTTGGTGTCAGTGTTGGCTTCTTATGCTAGGAAAGATTCAATGGAGGCTTGTAAAGATCGCTCGCAGATATATGCATCTTATTAAAAATAATAGATTCCTCACTACGACAGCCCGTGGTTGAGCAGTAGAATCAAAAACAAATGCCGCTCCGATCAGCACCACCGGCGTAACGCGCGAGGCCTAATCCGAAATCGAAAGTGTGGTTCAGGTTTTCTAGCCAACCGCTAGATGAAATACAGTCAACGAGGCCGCTGGGCTCTACAGGAGCTTCACGGATGGACTACGAATTCACTGTGTCAACAATGGAGCCAATTATGCCACATGTGCTACAACAATGCTACTCTGTTTAACCTACGTAGTTTTACTGGTTACCTTCGTAAATTGTTTTTGAGATTTCGCTGACTCTCAATATTTTGCAGAAAGTTATCATACCATGAAATGTGGCTAAACACGTCGCGTGGGTCTTTTATCGCGACGCCTCTGTAACTAGCCTGAGAGAAACAGGTACTGTCAGTCTAGTAGAAATAAATTAAATTTAGGCAGAGACAAGACTGCTTACGTGCGGGTATGCGAAAACGTAGAATCCCTTTGGTGATATTTTTATTTCCGCGCGTTCCTTTGGCGCGCAAGCTCTCGCCTGCGTTCGAACTGCGCCTCGGGAAGGACAAATCAAAACGCGCCAAGGGACTCAACGCGCTCGCTTGCCCGTTAGGAGTTCATAACTCGAAGGACCGCTCAGCGGCGTTTAATTGGGCTTTAGGTATGTATTTAGGTAGGTAGGTATGTGCTAGTACTGGCACGTACTTTGCACGCGCGTGTGTATTAGTGCGAGCAATCGAGCGCTAGCTTTCCTGCCGTTGCGTAGTTCAACAACGCGTGACGTCGTCCAGCAACGTGGCGCTCGCCGCGGCCGCTGGGATTTCAGTCTGCTGAGCACTGGGAACCGGTCATTTCTCTCGGAAGAAGCTGCAGCTTATTGCCAGACACGTGCACAGAGCCCCAGTTGTTTGTATCTCACGGAGGCTTGGCGTACAGATTGCAAACGCGGACCGACCCGCGTAGTCCAAGAGATTTTCTAAAACACTGGAACGAAGGAAAAAGCACAGAAACTGATACTACGTCTTCCTGACTTCTACTTCCATTTTTTTAAATGATATTTCTAAGCAGACAGTTTGTTGACCGATGTGAGAGGAAGAAGAAAAGAGGGAAAACCAGGGAGTTGTAACGGAAGCTGCTATCTTTTCGGGTTGGTCGTCAGCGGCCGTTAACACGCGGATGCCACTGCGACAAGTTGAAGTGCACTTAGCCGCCTGAAACGTCAACGAACTAAACCATAAAAAAATCACCGAATGCACAAATGAATGGAGAAATTACCTAGTGAACAAATAAACGAATGAAATAACGGATGTGTACACTAATTAATGAACGAATTTATGAAGGAGAGAATAAACAAATTAACGAACGAACGAGCACATACGTGGACGAACGAAAAGAGGAGTGTATGAATGAATGAATGAACAAATCAATGAAAGAACAAATGGTGGAACAAACGAATGAAGAAACGAAAGAACGAATGAGTTAGCGATGATTGAATGAAAGAGTTGATTATTAAGGAACCGTCAGGTAAATATCACGGAATAGCTTTGTACCATCGAAAGTTGAGGTCAACGTTGAACGCCTGAGTAGCCGCACGCTAAACCCCGCAAACAAGAAAGAAAGTTAAGAGGAAGAACTCGTCAGAAGAAGAATACGAACATGGAAACGCGTCTCGCATCGCAAAAATCACGCGCTCGCTGCCAGATAACCCTCAGTACACTTGGGGATTCACCTCTTCGCCTCACCCATAAGAGCACGTGAGCAGGACTCGCTGACAACACGCAAACCACGAGGCTGTATTCCCGCCCTCTTTGGCTGCTGCCCGCGAAACTTCGCGGAAACGTCACGCCATTCCAGCGAAGAGCGAATGCACGCCCTAAGCTGACTTGATGCCATGACAACCCACTCTTTCCTACGCTGCATACGTCGACACTTCGCATTTGGACCTGCACGGCCTTCATGGCCACCCATAGGATGCAACGGTTACGTGGTCCCAGGCAACGAAGGTTTGTGGTAGGTCGGCTGGCGTAATCCTTCCGGCCGAGCTCACTTCTCTTTCTTCTTATTATTATTATTTATTTGAACCTCAAGGGTCCCTGGCGGGACATTACATGAGGGGTGGGCGCAAGAACGGTGGTTAACAATGAATGTTACATGAGAATCATGACGATGACATGGCTTCCTCGATGGCAGTCTTGAAATGAACTGGATCAGGGATTTGTGCTAAGTGACAGGGAAGGTCATTCCAGTCGCGAGCTGTGTGGACAAAAAATGAATTCTGAAATGTAGTTGTTCGGGAACGATGCGGGATGACGCTTATTATTTATCTTCCTCTGTAATGGAGAGATAGATAAAGGAAAGGGTAAAGACAGGGAGGCTAACCAGAGGGGAAGGTGCGGTTTGCTACCCTACGCTTCTTCCTCTGTAATAGTTTCCGCATAGCTATGTAGAAATCTTTAAAAGGCCTCCGTGAATACAAAGCTTTTAGCATATAATGCATGTTTAAGGTCCAAGTTGGAATATGCGTCGGTATTATGGGATCTCTACATAAAGAAGGACATTGAAAAAATTGAAACGAATTCAAAGAAAAGCGGTAAGACTTATATATGGTAAATATAGTCTCCTTCTTTGCTCATGCAAGAACACCAAATTCCAGCGTTACAAGTACACCGGAAAATAAGCTGACTTCTCTTCCTTCATAAACTTGTTCCCGGAAAAATCCCGTTAAACCTATCGAATTCCAATCAGCAAGCTACTCGCACGCGAACAAAGCCTAGAACACAACATACATTGACTTCGATTTTTGCAAAAACAGACTCCTATAAGAACAGTTTTTTCCCTAAAACAGTCAACTAATGGAACAAATTACCACTAACCGCTCTCGAATCAAACGACTTCCCCACTTAACTGAAATGCATTTTTTGCAAGCAAATGTGCCTTGAGTTGCAATGTGTTCTCGATTTCTGAACTTCTTTTGCGATAGAAGATTAGAGTTGAAATGGTAGTCTCGATCTTAGTCTCTCCCCCTCTCTCTCTTTTTGGTTACCCACTTGTAAGCCTATTTGTACACTCGCACTTTTTACTTTTGTGTTCTAGAATTTTGTCCTTTTTCTTGCTAACTTGACTAAGGATAAATAAAAGGTAGATCTTTGTTCTTATTGTTGTATAGCCTCTTGACTTTTCAAACTTATTGTTGTATGCCCCCCTTCCCACTCTTCCCCCCACTGCTTGGACCTAGCCTGCAGTATGGTTACATAAATAATGATAATAACGCAGGATGTCTCAGCTAAGACATAAGGTGGCACTCCTTAAAGAAACAGTGTAACAGAGACTGAAGAGGTCGTATTTATTCGTGACACACAATTTGTGTTCGAAGCCAGTAATTTTGCGATAGTCCCGGATTATCCGCTAATTTACTAAAAACTACCTGGTCAAATTATTCACTCAATAATTATTTTAAGGAACGTGCTGCAGTTGAAGCCGATCAATGTTAAAATATTGCAATTAAGCAGACTATCGCGAACATGAAGCTGCAGTAATTCGTCTGAAAGCTTGCGGGGAGATGCATTAGCCCTCCAGTTGCTACACATGAGATGCATGTTTGAGTGGAATGGCTGATAGCGCCCGAGTGCAATGCCTGTGGTGTCGAGGACACTGTAAAACACATTCTGTGCTACTGGCCATCTTTTGAAGATGATAAAGATAACCTCTGCAATGCACCCATCATTTGGATAGGAAACACTCACCTTAATCAAGATCTTGGGTCCATGGCCTCGCATATCGCAGCTACGAAAGGCCACAAAAGCGCTACTGCGATATCTGAAGGCTACCGGATTGAACGAGCGTCAGTGATCCGGACTGATTGACCGTCTGTGATATAGAGCAGAAAACTGTTACTGGGCCAGTGATATCGACAGCGCACCTTCTCTTATAGACCTAATCTTGCCCCCCACCCCCCCTTTGCCCTTCCTCCAATGCAGGGTAGCCAACCGGGTTCAGTCCTGGTTAACCTGCATGCCTTTTATTTATCCTCATTCTCTCTATCTTTCCCCAAACGCATCGCTTATGCTAACTTTCTCACAATTAGACAAGCTGAATGCTTGTAAGCAAACATTCATTCTACAGGAAAGAACAGGCGACGAGTATATAGCGGCAGTTCTCCTTTTCTTTTTTCTTCTCTCGCTTCTCTTGGCGTGGAAGCATCGACCACGTCTGAGAACAGAAACCGTACGACTATTAGGCTTGCCTGCCACGACAATTCACACCAGTAGTTCGTAAACCTTTTTTTTTCCTTGGCACTCCCGGAAGGTGACAGATGCAACACTGCACATTCGTAACTTCACGCTCTGCAGCTTGTCTATAGCACGTGCCAGTCGGAGAGGAAGACTTGATTCATGGCAATTAACTTGACAGACTAATTCTGAGGTCACGAGGGATGTCGCAGCGCAGGAATCCAAATTAGTTTTAGCCCCTTGGGGTACGTTAGAAAGAAAGCAATACAGACAGAAATGTTGAATAATGAAAAATAAATAATATATAAAAGCAAATCCCTGTGGTTCTTTAACGAGCTCCTACGTCTAGGCACACGACTGTTTCTTTTATGCGAAGCATATTACGAGAGCTCAACCCAGCTCCTCAGGCGCGGCGGTGTCGCCTTGAAATCACGTGACACCGTGACGTCACGACAGAGGAGAAGTGGCTTTGGCTCAACTCTTGCAAGACGGGCTGGGTGGGAATCGAACCAGGGTCTCCGGAGTGTGGGACGGAGACGCTACCACTGAGCCACGAGTACGATGCTTCAAAGCGGTACAAAAGCGCCTCTAGTGAATGCGGTGTTGCCTTAGAAACGAGCTGTTTCTAAGGCGTACGTCTCTTGCTCAGGCGCACATTTCGTTGCCGCGCCGAACGCTGCTTTGCTCGACGCTCACCGCGTCCAATGCGGGGCGCGTAGTCGCTGCCCTGTAGCCCATTGTCTTACACCCCTTGGCGGGTCGACGGGAACGCTGTCGCGTTCCACTCGTGAAGGCGAAGCAGTAATGCATGAGCTGTTTCTTCGTCTAGCCGAACCAAATATAGCCAAGCAACAGCAGTTCACCAGGCTAAACAGTGGTTCAACAACTAAAATAAAGGCTAGTATGCTTTGCATCCTGGGCTTAACCTTACCTAAGCCACAGCCATTTTTTTTTAATATCAGTTCGAACCCATAGAAACGCGGCCGTCTCGGGCGGTACCCGAGCTCACGACCTCGTGATTGGCAGCGTAATGCCATAACCAAGGATTGCGGGCAGTGGTAGAAGAGTTGCCATTGGCGTAACACGTGCCGACGCGTTCAAGTATGTTTCACAAACGAAAGAGTTCCCGCGAGCGTCTGAAACGATGAACCCCGCTACATAGCTGTCTGAGCCTCGAAAAATAATGCATCCGCATTATATATTTACTTCCGGCTGCGTTCGACTTACCACGCAGCTTGGCCTCCGGGGGGCGTAGGCGCGTTTTCTGCTCGTCTGGCTCCACGGCGCCCGGCGGACGGGAATCAGTCGCTTGATCCCGACGAGGTAAAACTAATCTCTTCTCGTCACTGCCTCACTTAGAAGAAGGTTTAGCGTCACTTTCATGCTTTTGGCGTTGAACAGCGTGCACGGGCTGCCTCGTGTTCCTGCAGCTAGAAGTTTATTAGTCGGCCGAAGCGACAGGTGCTGCAGTCGCACGCATATGGAGAGTAGGGACACGGAGCCGTGAAACTCGTGTGAAGCGGGGCAGTCGACTTCTGCCGAAGGGGAAAACCGGAGAATTCGAGTTAACTAGTTAGCCGCTTGACAGCGAATAATAAATTAATAAGAAAAAAGGCAGTTTTCCAATGTTCCGTCGAGCATGGCCTAAAGATTGACTTCACTGTAACATGGATTGTCGCTTAGAGAGCATTCGGAGAAAAACGTTACGCCAGCCTAGACTGGTGGACGGTGAAAACAGCGTAGGAAGGGTGAACAGCTGTGTCAGCCACGCGTTGTCTATTATTGCAGCTCCTCTTAACTCCTTCTATCCGCTACTCTATCTGCGTAGTTTGTTATTGCTCACAGAGTATATTCGTCATAACAGCACGAATATTTATATTCATAGTTCATGCGAGTTTCTAAAAGACGTATGTATAACCTTGCACATTATCTGTGGGCAGTACTTTTCTGCTTATGCCTTTATGCCGCCCACATTTTACAGACAACCCATTCCTTACTTCTTTACACTCTTGGGCAGATATTGTGTACAGTTTCCATAGGTCAATAGGTTAAGTAATATGATATATATATATATATATATATATATATATATATATATATATATATATATATATGTCGCGCGAGTGAATCTACCTTGCGATGACGGTGCACGGTGCGGGCGATGATGGTGCAAACTGCACCACGCGCACCGCTATTCACGCCGACAGCACTTGTGGCTTCGGCGATCTGTGCGACAAGACTCGCCGTAAATTGCAATATTTTAGCTTCGTTTTTATTTTTTATTTCCTCCCTTTCAAATGTAAGAACCAGGGCAGAAGCAAAATTATCTCACTAGAGGGGGATCACGCAGTGCGGCCAAATCGGATGTGTGCGCTTGTCAATGGTGATGACTGGACGGTGCGCACTATATTTTCACTTATGCTTGGGCCACGCGCTCCGCTGTTCAACTTTCATTTGACGCCGATAGTACATCACTCCAGTGCACAAAACCAAGAACGAAACAAAACCAAAAGCCAACATGATGGTATATGCAAAGCACACTTCATCATGGTATTAAGACGAGGTCCTTCTCCGTGGAAGGTTTATTAACATTTTCCTTTGTAACCATATGCTCTATACACATTCTTAATATAAAGATCCATATACAACACACAATATGAGGCGTAGAGTTGTCGGTTCACAAGTTGACCGATATTTACACCGTTCCCGCATGGGGATTGTTACACAGAAACGAACAATTCAAATGCTAAGTGTACAATTTCCAAAACTAGTCTGAACTCTTCCTCTCGTGTGCTCGTAGTCTACTCCCCCTGTATTGTACTCCTCTACATTGTATCGGAGAGTCTGAAATTCTCTCCTCACTTGGAGAGGATTTGGAAGGCTAGGAGGGGACAGGGATTCGTGTTTTTAGTAATTGTTCATACGGGCTATGATCTCGTTGTCTTTAACGTTCCAGAAACGAGTGTTCCACTTCCTAAGGAAGTGGTCCACTCCGTGTCATGCTAGTTCTTACGATATATTGTTCATCCAAATACGGGTGTTCCACAACGCCAGGCACTACGACAGCTGCCAATGGATCCAATTCCACTGCAAGTGCTATAAACACACTACTCTGTTTAACCTACGTAGTTTTTCTGCTTACCTACGCAAATTGTTTTGGACATTTCGCTGACTCTGAATATTTCGCAAAAAGTTATCACACCATCAAATGTAGCTAAACACGACGCGTGTGTCTTTTATCGCGACACCTCTGTAACTAACATAAGAGAAACATGTACCATCAGTCTAGTAGAAATAAATTAAGTTTAGGCAGAGACAAGACTGCTTACGTGCGGGAATTTTTATTTCCACGCGTTCCTTTGGCGCGCAAGCTCTCGCCTGCGTTCGAACTGCGCCTCGGTAAGGACAAATCAAAACGCGCCAAGGGACTCAACGCGCTCGCTTGCCCGTTAGGAGTTCATAACTCGAAGGACCGCTCAGCGGCGTTTAATTGGGCATTAATGCTTGTATTGCAGTATCAATTATATTGTTACGGGGAGAATTTCACCGCGCACCTCCATCAAAAAGATGTTACGGGGAGTATTTAACCGACAGCAGTAAGCGGCTAGCACTCGGATAGTCAAGACTGCACTCGTCACACAGGTTTTAGCAGGTCCATCAACCCGACAGGAGAGACTCTGACCCAGCCCCGCTACGGCGTCATTGTCTTCGCCACTGTTCGTGACATTATGTTCGCTCCAGGCGCATTTCTGCTGTCGCCGTCACCGTAATGTTTCTTGACGGCGAGCAAGGGAGGAAAGTGGGGAGGAAACGCTCCGTCTTCCATCGCGCGCAAGGCATCGTGGGTAGGAGTGGAGGGGGGCGTTCTACTCTGGCGGCTGCGGCGCATGGCACGCCAGTGCGAGGCCGCCCGGCTCCTGACACCTGTTGTGCGGCGGTTTTTCGCACTTAGACTGACGGTAAGCGAGCGCATTTTTGTAGCTAAGGCAAAATAAAGCTTGGAAGGCGAAGTGCGCTTTCCCCGCGAGTGACTTTGTATTGATACACGCGTAAAGAAGTCACGCCGTATATTTATAGGAGCAGCAGCAGAAGCTATCAGCATATTGCAAGCAGATGATGGGACACCTTACATATCCGTCCGTCCTATTACTTCGCAGTCGTGGGATACTCCGTCGGAAACATAGGCTCTTGAGAATAGCCTTGCATTGGGCGACTGCTCTAGGATTCCACTTCTCTCTTGCTTCCAGACTCACTTTCGTGCACCTGCGTTGCTGGCACATAATGAATCCATTCCTGAGGTCATATTGCTTATTTTAGGCTTCGACAGTTTTGAATGTATCCCGCGTGTATGAAACGACGTTCAGAACCTATGTGAAAGGGAGTGTTTGTGTAATCCTGTCAATGCTCCTGTGCTTGCGTGTGTCCATGTATGTATGTATGTATGTATGTATGTATGTATGTATGTATGTATGTATGTATGTATGTATGTATGTATGTATGTATGTATGTATGTATGTATGTATGTATGTATGTATGTATGTATGTATGTATGTATGTATGTATGTATGTATGTATGTATGTATGTATGTATGTATGTATGTATGTATGTATGTATGTATGTATGTATGTATGTACGTACGTACGTACGTACGTACGTACGTACGTACGTATGTATGTATGTATGTATGTATGTATGTATGTATGTATGTATGTATGTATGTATGTATGTATGTATGTATGTATGTATGTATGTACGTACGTACGTACGTACGTACGTACGTACGCACGCACGCACGCATGTATGTATGTATGTATGTATGTATGTATGTATGTATGTATGTATGTATGTATGTATGTATGTATGTATGTATGTATGTATGTATGTATGTGCTAGTACTCGTACGTACTTTGCACGTGCATGTGTATTAGTGCGAGCAATCGAGCGCTAGCTTTCCTGCCGTTGCGTAGTTCAACGCGTGACGTCGTCCAGCAACGTGCCACTCGCCGCGGCCGCTGGGATTTCAGTCTGCTGAGCGCTGGGAACCGGTCATTTCTCTCGGAAGAAGCTGCAGCTTATTGCCGGACACGTGCACAGAGCACCAGTTGTTTGTATCTCGCGGAGGCTTGGTGTACACATTGCAAACGCGAACCGATGCGCGTAGTCCAAGAGATTTTCTAATACACTGGAACGAAGGAAAAAGCACAGAAACTGATACTAGGTCTTCCTGACTTCTACTTCCATTTTTTTAATGATATTTCTAAGCAGACAGTTTGTTGACCGATGTGAGAGGAAGAAGAAAAGAGGGAAAACCAGGGAGTTGCAATGGAAGCTGCTATCTTTTCGGGTTGGCCGTCAGCGGCCGTTAACACGCGGATGCCACTGCGACCACTTGATGTGCACTTAGCCGCCTGAAACGTCAACGAACGAAAGCATAAAAAAATCACCGAATGCACAAATGAATGGAGAAATTGCCTAGTGAACAAATAAACGAATGAATTAACGGATGTGTACACGAATTAATGAACGAATTTATGAAGGAGAGAATAAACAAATTAACGAACGAACGAGCACATACGTGGATGAACGAAAAGAGGAGTGTATGAATGAATGAACGAACAAATCAATTAAAGAACAAATGGTGGAACAAACGAATAAATAAACGAATGAACAAACGAAAGAACGAATGAGTTAACGACGGTTGAATGAAAGAGTTGATTATTAAGGAACTGTTCAAGTAAATATCACGGAATAGCGTTGTACCACTGAAAGTTGAGGTCAACGTTGAACGCCTGAGCAGCCGCACGCTGAACCCCGCAAACAAGAAAGAAAGTTAAGAGGAAGAACTCGTCAGAAGAAGAATACGAACATGGAAACGCGTCTCGCATCGCAGAAACCACGCGCTCGCTTCCAGATAACCCTCAGTACACTTGGGGATTCACCTCTTCGCCTCACCCATAAGAGCGCGTGAGCAGGACTCGCTGACAACACGCAAACCAAGAGGCTGTATTCCCGCCCTCTTTGGCTGCTGCCCGAGAAACCTCGCGGAAACGTTACGCAATTCCCGCGAAGAGCGAATGCCCGCCCTAAGCTGACTTGATGCCATGACAACCCACTCTTTCCTACGCTGCATACGTCGACACTTCGCAATCAGACCTACACGGCCTTCATGGCCACCCATACGATGCAACGGTTACGTGATCCCAGGCAACGGACGTTTGTGATAGGTCGGCTGGCGTAATCCTTCCGGCCGAGCTCACTTCTTCTTCTTCCTCTGTAATGGAGAGAGAGATAGAGGAAAGGGGAAAGACAGGGAGGCTAACCAGAGGGGAAGGTCCTGTTTGCTACCGTACGCTTCTTCATCTGTAATAGTTTCCGCATGGCCATATAGGCTGCAAGGTGCACTTCAAAGGGCACAAACTTTTTCTCTCTCGCTTTTTTTCTTGATTCGCCTTCTTCTTATTGCTCCTCCCAATTTCCCGGTGTCTGAAAATTAACACCTTCGAAGAGTGCGAATTCGCGCAGTTCGATACGCGTTTCTGAAGACTAACGTAGAAAGATAAAAAGGAGAGCGAATGCAAGCGCAAGTGGAGGGCAGGGCATTGCGTGACAGCGCTTAATCCGTATTTACCCTCTCGATCTCCTCGTATTGCTATGCCCTAGATGGCGCGCATGTCTGGAAACGCCTACTCTGTCTGTCCCTTTCCGGTTGTCTCATAATTATGCACCAGTAAACTAATTACGATTAAAGCGAGAACAAAGAGAGTAACTTCCAGGCTGTGTTATTGGACTTCCGTAATCGCGATAGGTGAACTTCGCAATCAAGTCCCGTAGTTTAACATCCAGAAACTGCACGCTAGTTAGTGAGGGAACAACCTCGAGCCTTTTCGTTTCTGTGTCTTCGCTAAACGTTGGCGCTTCGGAAAAAGAAGTGATACAACACGAGCTAGTCTAGCCAGTTAAGCTATTATGACGAAAGCCGGCGTAAAGGAGGCTCCGAAATAATTTTTGACCACCTATAGGATTCTTCCGTGTGCAAATAATTTACGCAAACGAGCGTCTTTTGCATATGCGGTCGTCGAAGCTGGGAAGCGAACTCGTGACCTCGGTCGTTAAAGTACGGCGCCACAGCTAAGGAGTCACTGCGCGGTGTCTTATTGCGAAGAAAAAATTGGTATGTCGGATACGAAGCAAAAGCGAAGGTGCGTCGGCGACACTACATTCGTATTCCCACAGCATGCTTGTCGTGACGTCTCAGATTTTGCCACCAACTCTTCCACGCAATGGATCACTTACAAAAAGAAAATGTTATGCGCATGCGCGATCGAGAAAGGCATCTTTTTCTAACTAAATGCTATTCCGGACGTTCCGCTTTGTTGCGTGAAAAAAATGTCACAGTGTCGCCCGCAAGGTGAAGAAGCATCGATTACAAGATTAAATTATTAAACAACTATACAAAGTGGGAATAATAGTTCTATCGGCCGTATAATCGTGTAAACATTCGCTTACTAACTGAATTTAACAAGTATTGCGTTAAGCGCGCGTGGACAAACACTAACGCACCTGGCTCGGTGACCGCAGACACTCGCTGGCAGAACGCTGGCGCGAGGAAGAGAGGCAGCAGCGGCGAGCGAAATCCCCTTCACGCTGCCTCTCGCTTCAACGCGAACGAGGCGCGTGAGAACAAAGCGCACGCGAAGCCATCAGCTTTCTCAGGTCGACTAGCCTTGGAACCCAGCGCACACCGACTCCAATATAAGACGCCCGCGGCCACGCTCAGCCACCCCAGCTGGAGTAGAACAGGAGACGTGCACTAACCTGCCACCCCCTCCCCCCATCACACCTCCCAACGCGCGCGCATCGCTTCGATCAAGAAGAGCAAACTGAGAGTGGGTGCGGCGACGGAAGGCCCCCTGCAACGAGGAGACCAGGAGGAGAGGCCAGGAGAGGAGGAATGTCGCTACCTTCAGTTTATAAAGGGGTTTATGCAAGTCACTTATTGAATCGTTTTTTTTTTTAAATGAAAGAGGACTCCGTTTCGTTCTAACGTCACACTGCATGTGTCGCTGACATGTTTTTTTCGGCACAAAAGCACTCGGAAATGTTTGACGTCGAATTGACGTCATCCGCTGCTGCACACTTTACGGTTGGGCTGGTGGGGACGTCCTATAAATAAATATCAGACCAGCAGACGTGACAGACCGTATATCAATGATGCGCGATGGTGTTGGGTGTGTTCTGCACTGCGACATCTTGAAAATCGAGCGCTACATGCAACAATTCGTGCGCTTCAAACAGCCGAAACCACGAAGCAGGCACACGGCTAGAAAAATGGCATCGACGAGTTCAATGAAATCGTGCATCAGGCTGGGGAGAATGATTTGCGGCACGCGGGATCAAGCACGCAGACTTTCAATCTCATGAGGAAAGCCCAGTCACGCATAGCTTCTCTGTTGCTCCTTGGTTCTCGCCCTGTTATCCCTCGCATCTCTAATCTGAGTCAATGAAGAAAAAACAAAATACTCGCAATTTCACCCGAAACGCGAAGCACCGATTGCGATAGCAAATTAGTAGGTAGCTATACGAAGTAAGGATAGTAGTTTTATCGGCCGTATAGACTTGTAAACATTCGCTTATTAGCTAAATTAATAATGATGTAATGTGCAAGCGTGACTGAACGAGGACGTAAAAATAAACACAGACACAAAGACGGCGCTATCTCTGTTTGTCTGTTTCTTTCCACGTCCTCGTTCAGTCGCGCTTACACATTTTATCGTGTATTCAAACTAACTAGACCGCTAATATGTTTTAATTAAATTAACAAGCATGGTGTCACGTACCCACACGCAAACATGAACGCATTGAACCGACGACCACGGAAACTCGCTGTCAAAACGCTGGCGCGAGGAAACGGGGGGCAGCAGCACCGAGCGAAGTGACATTCGCACTGTCTATTGCTTCAGCGAAAAGTGAGCGCCGAGAACACACAGCACGCACACAGCTACGAGACGCCGACGTGCCTAGACTCCACCCCCAACGCACATCGCTCTCAAAGTACGGCCGGGTGACCGCGCGCCGCCGTCGCATGCGCAGTCGCACGCTGAGTAGAACGCCGCCGCCCCGTGCCCCTCACCCCCCCCTCTGGTGCCTCGATACGTCGGGTGCCTCGCGCACGACTGCAGACGACTCGTTTCCTGTCCACTTTCCTGCAGGACACCAAGCTCGACGAGCGGCTCCAGCGAGGCAACTGTCTCATGTACATAAGCACTCACCACTTCTCTTATCATCATCATCCATCCCAATACTTTCACTCCCCTTCCCTCTTCCCCAGTGCAGAGTAGCAGACTAGAGCGCACTAGCTCAGGTCGACCTCTCTGTCTTTCCAATCAATAAATTCTATTCATACTTTCTTTTTTTTCGTCTATCTTGCAGCGGCGAGATTGAGCTGCCGATTGTCGGCTCGCCTCGCACGCCTTCACTCGCACATACATACAGCGTAGCGCGCGCCAGCGGTGTTATCGTTCTCTGACTTTATACAGAACCTCACGGCGACGCCGACGGCGGAAATGCACGTGGGGTGTCCATACAATTGTTATCCCAATAAGAAAGGAGCCAAATATTGCTTTGGCACAAAAACAAGCGTGCGCGCACGCACGCACGCACGCAAGCACGCACACACATGCACGCACACGTACACGTTGCAGACAAAGGCACCCGTACAAGACGCATGTCAGCGAATGACCGTTAGTGAGTTAATGAGCCCCTTAGCGAATGAGGTAACGATCACCGAGTATCTAAACACGCAATAGTGTTATTGAATGATGAGCAGGTACAATAAGAGTAAGCAAATGAGTGAGCAAGTGAGCAAGCGAGCACGGTCCTGGTGGTCCGTGTACAGGACGGCGGATCAGACCTTGAATGGCAACGCCGGCAATGCTGCCTGCGCTCGACGATTGCAACAAAACGCTAAAGCCAAGTCCCTTCGACGAAGCCAATGAGCCGTACCTCATGGCGACCACGTGATCTCGCACTGCGTCACAGAGAGCACCGGAAGAGCGCCGCTCTGACGTTTCTTCCGGTCGCTCCTCCGCCGTGCGCCAATAAAATGGACGCGCCCAATACAAACGGCGTCTGCGTGCATAGGCGGCGCGGACGCGCCGAAGACGGGTCGTTTAATTGTGCATGCAACCTTGGCGACTCGCTTCGTGAGGGACGATCCCATTACGCCGATTACCGGCCGAGGTACGGGCGAGCGCGCGACTACACGCCATCGATTGAAGCCCGTTGCGTGCACTGCTGCAAACGGCGCAACAAGCACCGCCGCCAGCACATAGGAGACAGTATAAACAAGACGCACCTGTGACGTCAACAGCCGGAAGCGCTACGCCCACAGAATGTGCGCATCGACCCGTTGTCATTGTACAGCGAGTGCGATCTCATTCCTAACGCTGGAACAACGTCAAACTAGTATACCCAGAATCGTGCTTGTCTTCTCTGGCGTGTGGTCGCGTGTGGTCACGGGAACTTGTAGAGGAGAGAGAACGGCAGTAGTCGGGGGGCTCGAAGAATGCGCGGAGCGGTATTTCCGCGGAGCTTCAGCAAGGCTGGCCACCGTCACGAGGGCTATTGATGGCGATCGGAAAGGAATCCGATTACTGGCCTTTTGTGGCGACTGAAGCGATATATATAGAAACGGATGAGCTGCCGTGACAAAGTACTACTACTCTGCCTAATATGTGTCAGCGAACAGGTTCGCATAGCGACTCGTTCTTTCTTCTGCACAGTTGGGCGAAAGCCACAGCCATCCAAACTTCCGCGTTGCGAGAATTTGGCTCTCGCTGAGAATGTTCAGAAGGTCCTTTAGCGATTCCTTAGTGCATTAGCAACAGCAGCATCGATGCATTGCGCCGCGAAATTTGAAAACGCACTTTTGAAATTGGAGCTAAGAACGATCTTTCTGCTAAGTGGATACGTATTCGTTAACTTTCCGCTTCAATTCCGCATTTGGTATTCGCGTGCTATAGTGCATATCTACAAAGTTAGTGAAGCTTCGTTAAGCAGCTAACGTCCCACTGAATTTAGGCTCGAAACTAATGCTCTTCTCTTCAAGTAGTTTCACTGATGTGACAGAATAGCGCTGCTTACCGCGGGAGCTACATGGTATATATATATATATATATATATATATATATATATGTATACATTGATATACGTTGGTATATATGGTATACGTTGTAAAAGTTTGTTCAGTGCGTGTTCTTCGAGAACCGACACAAGGGTATACCAGAAGAAAATCTGTTTAGCAACGTTCGCCTCACTGAGCTACTGTTAACGGCCCTGTCGCAATCTTTCTCTCTCTCTCTTTTTAATGATTTTCACTCCGCGCACAAAACTCTCGACTGATTTGCGAACATATCTATATTCCCTTTCGCGTGCTCCTCCGTACGTAGGGTATGCTGCACCATCAGAGAGCACTAAATGACCGTACTGAATGCCCTACGAAACACGCCTAAATCTAGGATGAAACCGTGATCAGAATACAAGTTCTGACAACCCGGCATGCACGCGTACGTCAGCTAACAATAATAAATGGACTGAAATATAGCAGCGTTCTCCTGAGGTAATGAGGCCCGTCGAGCCTCAGTTAGGCACACATTTAGCACGTTTAGGAAACAAAACAAAAAGAGGACACTTGCTGCACCTCTACTTGCTTCTACAAAAAGTCTCACGCAATGAATGCGCTCTTAAGCTTTCTTGGAGATACTAGTCTCAATGATATGCTCTAAATAGTTTGCATGTTGCGTGTAGTGATGTGTTTTGTGAATGTTGTATGTCTGTAACGTGCACGGTGCGCACCACTTCATTATTTCTTGTAAAGCAGCGTGAGCTGAGCTCTTCGCCAGGCAAACATATCTGGGATTCAGTAAAGACTTCTCTTTGCCTCTTGTACGAAAAACGCGTCTTGCGAAACTTATTTTAGACGGTGAGTAAATCTTGATATAGCGGGCTAGATTATCTATCTCGGCGTTGCACAACCGGGGCATTGTTCGAGAAAATTTTGAATTTGCATATTGGATGCCAGCAGTGATGAGGAAAGCATGTTCGAGCACGCCTGAACGAGAGCGTAATATAGAGCACAAAGCAGGGATTTATCATGCATGAACGTCACGCCCAAATGGACCACGTATATCGTGAGTATGCAACTTACGCGGTTATAACACCGTTGCCTAAGCGGAGGCGTTGTCCTCACAACCACTCGCTATGTCATTTTCCTTGGCGTTCGTTCCTACCCTTTTCATCCTGTTAGGCCTTCTAATAACACGATCCGCAGGAAATAAAAAAAATGCTCCCGTTTCTCCCACAAGAAGGTACATGGCAGACATAATGCAGACTTATGGAAGAATAACATGTCACACCAGACAAAAAAAAGGAGAAAGATAAACAGGAACGAAGTGTAATGCGTTATACTCCGCCTAAAGGAAACTTGTCGATCGAAACAGGATAAAAAAGTGTTTAGTTTATGCGGTGTTTTGTTTTGGGCAAGGGCCGGACAGGAAAATGTTCAGGTATTTCTTCGATTTCAAGGGCGTCCAGCATTATACGTATTACTGGCCACAAATAACAAAATAGTAATTAGCTACACAAAATACATTAGGATATGAACAGACAGAGGGAAACAGGGAGCAAGCAAGCAAGAAAGCGGTGTATTTGTGCCCTGCCTCACCATCCTCCGAGTATGTTGCGGGGCAGATATATATATATATATATATATATATATATATATATATATATATGTGCGTGTGTGTGTGTCTGTGTGTGTGTTTGTGTGTTTGCACCTCCCGTTTGTATCCGGCAGTTCCATTACAGGCGAGTACCGTTTAACCGGAGTTTACTATAAGTGATTGAGTATCGTTTATTCTACCTGCTGCGGCGAGGAAGCAAGCCGTGGTGTTCGCTCGCAATATCCAGCCTATCCGCGCAACAGGCCCCCGCGGTTGCCATCTTTCTTCTTGGCTAGACTAATCTTTCCCGCTGTCCCTGGATAGCGTCAGGCGATATTTTCCCCTTAAACCCTATTGCCAGATCCTCTCGCAAATTCGCTTTTGCTTTCTTTTTTTTCTTGTAGAGGCGAAGGATATCATATACAACCGACACCGCTTATCTGTTCGGACATATGCTGCTGTTTCCTTTCTTTACTCTCCTGTATCTTCTCCAGTGCAGTAAACGATCTTCTATTGCAAGTTGCTCCAGTATTAGGGACATTAGAAAGAAAGAAAGAAAGAAAGAAAGAAAGAAAGAAAGAAAGAAAGAAAGGAAGGAAGAAGGAAAGAAGGAAGGAAAAAGATAAATAAGACAAAATAAACATAAGCAAAAGAAACATGGCGGTTTAGGAAAACAAAAATTGGCAGTTTCGCTCGAAAGGCGAAGTACTGACTGCGACTGCAAGGTCTAGCTTTGCGCCTGAACTTCTTTGACAATGTTCCAACCTTACGCCGGTCCGACTAACGCGGGTGCATTGAAATTTCGGCACCATTATTAGCCTTACCACGTCGTGTAGAGCCCGTAGTGATATCGCACAGGCGCCAGTAGGCTGCCCGCAAGGAGCTGCTCCAGTAAAATTACATCCCTTTCAGGTTAGAGTACTGATATTGGTTTTCACTTTTAATATTTAATACTCTGAGAAGATTTAAGACCTTGCATGGGAAACCTTAGCGATAAAATCGTGTAGCAATATAACCAGCATATTGCTTGGCATGGCATATTGCATGCCACGGCATATAGCATACACACAGTACCTAAACACGTGCGGTGCCTCTCGGCAATGCCAATGGCGAAAATGTGCTCGCAGCGTCGACATAATTACTATCACAGTAAAAGACAAATGGCAAAAAGTCATGACTTCATGCAAACTGATGAAGTGAAAATAAAAAAGGAGTTCGTCCGGCTGAGCTCGACCTGGACTGTCTCAGTAGTTTGCAGACTCATTAGCTAATGTAATGCTAGCATGTAATGCCAGCATTACATGTAATTACATTACATGTAATGCTAGCAATGTAATGCGTTAGCATGAGTAATGCAGGACTCATTAGCTAATGGGAAGGCTGAATGTCCTGATTATGTGTTTATCCGCGCCGCGGCCTCTGCCCAGCGTCTGCGTTTCATACTTTCGATACATGCGCTACGTTTGGTGGAGTGATCCAAGAAACGCTCTTGTGTTGTAACCAAAGACTGCGTTTCCATGAATGCCCCAGCGGGGCTTCACTTCATCTACAGGCTTTCTCAGCAGTTCATTGTAGCCTCTTTATTCAGAGTTAGTGAGAGTGAATGCCCTGATAAACGTTCGCACGCGCTGCATCGTCAGCTCGGCATCTATGTCGCATCTACTTGCTTGCTTGCTCGAAAGCGTTTCTTGAAAACAAAAAGAAAGGTGGAGCCCTTAAGGGGCTCCGCAAGGTGGACCAGGACCCCTTTGGTACCACCCACCAGCTTAGCCTTCCGGACCAAGGCCTTTTGGGCCTGAAGGTCTGAGCAAGCAGGGCTGCCTCGCACTCCTCTCGGGTTGGGTTAGAGATGCGGGGAAGAGCTGAGTTGAGCTGGCAAGCTCAAACCATGTGGTAGGTGTCAGCTGGCTCCCCACAGTATTGGCAGTTGCCAGTGAAAGGAGAATCGAAATGTTTCAGCATTGGCGGGCACAAGAAATTGTTAGTGAAAAGTCGGATCAAGATGCGTTCACTAGCCTTGCCCTGGCCCTTCGCAGGAGATGGGCATCGGCGATGCCTATCCCTGTAATAGGCCGTCATGTCTTTGAATGGAAGAAGACAGCCGCCTTCGGGTTCCAGGTACTCAGGATATAACTGGGACGCCCGGTTTATGTGTGCTCGGACCCCCATGTTCGTCGCTTCATTCCCTGTTAGGCCCTGGTGGTCCAGAGTCTAGACTAGGCAACAGGGGGTAGGATCGATTCCTTGTCGCTATATCTCTACAATATCCTTTCCGCTAGGGGCGGGGGTCGACCCAATCAGCTTCATAATTTCGGCAAACCCCGCACGAGTCGGTTATGATAGATTGAGATCGGGGATCAGAGGCAGCAGCTAGGGCAATAGCCACTTCCGCTTGTGTTGAACCTGGGGCTTTGAAAGTGAGCCCATTTGCTTGCTTTTCCTCGCGGATTACCGCTGCCGTATACCACCACCCGCGGCATGGACCAGCCAAATCCACGTACAAGACTCCTTGTTTGTTGCCCTAGTGGCGTTGCAAGGCCTCCGCCCTCACCTGGTGACGATCGCTATGTTCTTGCTTATCCATATTTATGGGAGTGGTCAAACTCTGACGGCACGTTTCCAGATGTCGGGCACTCGGACCCGCTGTTGTGTAATGTGACTTCGGAGTTGTACCACTCAACGTGTTGTATGTATTTGGAAAGCATGAGATCGGGCATGTACCCCAGTCACGGAGTTTCCTACAGGTGTCGGTTGTGCTGAGTTGGTCTGAAAGATTATGCCTAGTGTGGAGGTGAGCTCCGCTAGCTTCCTACCGCGCATCTCCTCCTTCTTGTAAGCCCACAACTTAGTGGGAACATTTCAGTCAACCACAGCCAGTAGGGGGTCCCGACCTGCTATTTGAGTGCCCAGCTGAAGATAGCAGCAAAATTGATGTGTTTTCGCTTGGGCAAACAACATATGTTAAGGATATGTACCTGTGGATCACAGCGCCGCAGGAGTACCACTGTGACCATGGCGTACGAATATGTTGCCTGTAGGTCGAGGTCTACCTCTTGTGCCGTGTACGCTTTGTGTACGAGGATGCAAGTAGAAGGATCTCGCTAAAATATATTGTACCTTGAAATTTCAGCTGAGGTCCTGTGGAGCCACGATGGCTGCTAGAAATTCCGATGTTTCTAAGTAGAGACAAAGATGAGCGCGCTTAGCACTATCCTTGAAGCCCCGACATTTCCGCTGTACTATTGACAGTGGTTACTGTCTTGATTTAACTCGCCTCTGTCTAGTTCCATACGACATGATTAACACTAGTAGAAGCTGGCTGGTTCGTCACTGCCTGAAAGGCAGTAACACGTCGGTCGTATTCGGCATCATCCTCATCAATATTACGGAAAATTTTGGATGGGCGACCTACCTCCTTTACGGGTCCAGCCCGCCTCAACAATTTGGTACTAGCCTTGACCCAGAATGTTATGTTCTGGGTCACCGCATCGGTGATTTGCTGAGTGAGCGTAGTCACCAGCTGTTGCATTTGTGCCTGCATGATCTGAGCGATCACTGTTGTTCCATCTGGTCGGCCACACTTTTCTCGAGAGCCGTCATGCTGCTTTCCAAGTTACTGATCATAGGGCCATACGTTACCGGTGCCATGCCCGAGCACAATTTTTGATTGGTCACCCCTATTCAGAGTTCCTGGAGAAGGCGGCTCTGCCTTAACGTTTTCGAGGGCAATGACTTCTTATTCTAGCTATTAATTTTCAGTTCGGAGAAAGGCTAGTTCCTTAGTTCAAGTTCTACGGGTGAGGGAGAGGAGGTGGAGGGTAACCCCTGCCCAGTTGCTCATTTTGGATGTTGCGGCCGCGTTGCTGTTGCGAAGGGGCCGGAAGTCCCCTTCCTGGAAAGCTGGCGTCTTGGAACTTTGCCTCAATGTCTTCCTGTCCTTCTTAAAAGACGAAGTCTTGTTTCTGGTAGCATGCCCAGTGGCATGTCCGGACTTGCCCTATGACGGATTTCCGTTGCCGGAAGGCTTGCTCATCTTGTTGCTGGTTTCCTGCGCGCTGAAACCGGCGGAATTTTCGTTGCAGTCTGCAGAGCCGGTGAGATGGGCCTCCCCAAAGACCATGCACGAAGGGGTACGCTCGTGTTCAGCTAGGCTCTGCTCGGAGGCGCCTACGTTCTCGCCACAATAGCCACACTTTGGCAAATCCGGATGCGTGCATTTGCCTATCCAGTGGCCAATGGTTGCAGAGTGGTAGCAGGCTGGGACGGTTCTCTAATATTCCGTAACAAATGTGCACTTACAGTTGTAGTGTACGCAGTGAGACACTGTTCGGCCCAGGAAAGTGAGGATCGCCACGTTAAATGTTCCGAGCTTTGTCACGAACACTAGCTCGCCCTCGCACTGCACCACCTTGCTTTTACGTGCTGCCGTTGTCTCGTCAGCCCGCACGGGGATGACGCCTCGGCAGACTTGTCCATTCAATTTGACATGGCCCCAGAGAGGAACGGAGCCAGATCACACGTTGAGGTTGAAATCACGAGCCAGCTTGTTTGCTGTTTTTACATGTTGCCTCCCGCAGACAATCAAGGTCTGTGTCCATACTGGCCAAAAGTTGAAGGCAGCGCCCGCTTCACCGCCTACGTACTGGGCGATGCTCACGCCCAGATCTCCAGTCTGGAATACTGTCTTCAGGTGCAGCCTTTCCCGAGACTTCAACACCAACAATGATATCATGTGCGCTCATCTTGTAAGTGTCGCGTGGGCACCCCATAGTCGTCTTGCTCTTCGGCTGTGCAGCGTGACCACTGCCGTTAGAGACGATGCTGCCGGCGTTCCCGGCAGCCGCCTTCCACGTCAGCGGCGCAGCTGGGCCGCAGCCCTTTGTCACCATCTTGGGCTGGGTGGCTTTCCGTCGTAGAGTCAGGACCTGGAAAAGGCCTTCATCGACATTTGAGGGTACTTTTTCGGTGATCGGTAGCAACCTGTTGCACATGAACTTGAGTCCAGGCCATGGCTGCTGGGTCGTAGCCATGCTGGGTAGCGGCTGTCATCGTACGGAGTCTCCTGGAAAAGCACCGCACCACCGGGGTCGAAGCTAACCCTAACGAGGGCCAGTTATTCGCGGCCTGGCGAAAAGACAAATTGGGTGAAAAAAATTGTCAACTTTCGACCCACCTGCGTCTGATCGCTATCCACGGGTTCTTCTTAATGTTAAGAAGGCAGAAACACTTTCAGAAGGATGACAACGGAATTTCCGCAGTTCTTGGCAAAACTCGCTGGGGCGGACGAGCCGCACGTCCAACCTCGCCGCGCTCGCGGCATCGCCCTGGCATTTGTTCGCCACCGTCATTACGTATACCATACTAAAGCGGAGTAGTTAATTAATGATAGAGTGAACAATTAGGTCTTCATAGCGTTCCGCATCGTCAACGCATCACCAGCGCTTAGGTTGTGGGCGCCATCTGCTAGATGGAAATCAAACAACTCTTACGGTTAGGAAACATCATCCCATGGAGCGCAAAAATAAACACGGACGAGCAGCGAGAAACACCAAGAACGTCGGTATTTTTATCCTGCGTACTTGTCTTTCCCTGCACGTCCGTTTGTTTGTGCGCTGGAACGACGTTTCGTAACGCTATTCACAACCAACCAGCCGCACTGTTTACGCTTAACGCTTTTACTGCTCGGCGATGCCTCCGAATCCTAGCAGGGCCAAAACAAAGAGGTGATCTCTGTAATAACGATAAAACACAGTGCTTCATCCTCAGCTTGAGATGAGACTAAGCGAGGATGGTTTTCGTGATTTATTTGTTTCCGTCAGGGTGGACAGCAATAAACAAGCATGATTTAGGATCGAAGCGAGTCGTCTGGGCTGCATGGGGGGGGGGGGGGAGGTGCAATCACGGATAGGGAGGTTATGAAGGCTACCTGGGGTAATCACCTCACTAACTTGTTTTTTTCTTGCAGTAAAAACAAGTTAATAAATTAGTTTGGTGCCTATTAGCCTTTAATCTCTGTAGAAGTTGGCTTCTTTTTTATTGAGTTATGTATTTTTTTCTATTGCTATCTGCTGTATGAACACTTGTATGAGACCGTTTATTGTTTTTGTTTTGTTCTTTCTCTCTTAGCCTCCCTTTTTTTGCCACGTGTTTGTTTTCTGCTGCTGCTGTCATGAGAAGGTTTAAGGACTAATCAAGTTGCTCTTTTGTAACATTTTTCTTTATATCCTCCATAAACTGGTATATTTATGGAAATAAATTCATTCATTCATTCATTCATTCATTCATTCATTCATTCATTCATTCATTCATTCATTCATTCATTCATTCATTCATTCATTCATTCATTCAATTTGCGGTATACGACGTCCATGCGCAAAGCGCCTAGCATCTTGCGTATCCTTGTAACCTATCGTATGTTAAGCAAAAATAAACCTCTTTAATCATGCCAGTAATAAGACAGTTAAGCTCGGAACTGTATTCTGCTGTACAAGATAGTTCATCTGTAGACATTGCACCTTCGGCAGTGCTGCAAGTCACATCAGAGACATAGTATAATTGGATGGGTGGGAGGATGTTATGAGCGTCCCCTTTGGAATGGGGCGGTGGGTTGCGCCACCAAGCTCTTGCTATTATACTGCCTAATATCCTACCTAGGTTAAAGAAGAAAAAAAAAACAATAGTTCGATCGTCTTCACAGCGCCCCCTATTCTGACACGACGCACGCACGAGGTGTGGAGCAACCATCGAACGTAGGATAACGAAATAAACGTCCCCCTTCTTTTTTTTCATCCCTATAGTGGAGGAGCTCTTTGTATTCTAGGCAGGTTACGGCGTTTGATCACTCGTGCATACCACGAGCAACGATACTGGATTCAGTCGATGTCCCACATTGGGCTTTCTCGAAGAACGAGCATAAGTATACGTTTACAAGAGCTATCTCTCTCTCTCTATCTCTAGTTCCCAACAGCAGAAATGCCCCACTGTGAAAGTTCGTTCATCTGATGATGACGGTGATGATGATTCTGAACGATGGCGCGTACCCATTTTGGGCTGTTAGCCATAAATCGGGTGACAGTAGTAAACGCAAGACGCCGAAGTACGTTAGGAAGAGAGAAAAAAAATGAGTATGCCAAAAAAAACAGCCATGCCGAGTATCTGAAAATACTGAAAACTCGGACTGAGTGAGATTTGCTCGTCTTTCAGTTATGCCCAAATTTTATCCGGTTGGTCGTCGTTTCTCTTCGATTTTTGTAGAGGGAGACACTCGACGCCGTTCAAGCTCGTACTGCGCCGTCCTCAATCATGTGGCAGCAGTCCCGACTGGGCCAAACTTGAGGTTTCGCTTGTGTTTTTGTCTCCCCCTTCATTTTTGTGCGCTTTTGTCGCGGGACCTGTACCGCGATTTATGGGGAAGCGTTCCGCAAGCCCGCCTGTGGCACCGGCTCTGCTACGAATGCGGCATTAATAATTCACTCGCGCGCAGTGTGCTGGATTCTCACGACGTTCCAGTATTTTTCCTCGTCGTTTGCTACAGGCGGGGCGCGCTTTTGCGATGCAGTCCACTGACGCTGTTGGACATAGGCCGGGCAATGTGGCCAGCATATAGGTGGCCAGCTGACGAGCTTACAAGTTTACCGATGCAAGCAAAGGCACACTTTTTAGACAAGATATAAGAACAGAAAATGAAAGAAGGAAAGTGTATATGCTGCAACATCGAGAAATTTTTCGTGTGTGCACGTTAGTTTTCAGTGCACATATATAGTTCATAAATTAAGGCGATCCTCCACCCCGTAACCCTCAATTCCCCGTCCTGCCTGACGTAAGAAATCTTGTTTTTTCTTGCTGAAAGAATGCAAATTTTCTTAGCGGCAACGTCAATCGAAACCTTACGAAGTAACTACTCTCGATGCCACAAAATACAATAATAAGTCTAACAATGAATAATTTATTTAACGTGCCCAAGGACAGCGAGAGTAAGGTTTGAGAGTTGGCTCACGCATAAAGTAAAAAAAAAACGTGAAAAAGAAAACAAGAAGCAACTACAAGAGAATGAAATTTAATACTACATAACAAATATGAACAAAAAGAAAGTTAGGAAATCTGGGCATAATACGAGAAAACGAACATTAAATATAAGGAAACACCTATTAAATGTGCCAGCTTACGTACAACATAATGCAGGCTATGTTCAACCGAAGCAGAAAAAAAAAAAGAATTTTAACAATCTCTGAAAGTCAGTATCAAACAACAATAGAAAGCCAAAAAAAGCAGTGTCAGTGACTTAGGAAAAATATCAAGCCCAACAAAATTAGTCATGAAAATACTTTGTATTCTTTGTAGAGCTGAGTGTTTGTTCAACATGACACGCTGCAACGTGGCAAGTATGCCTTCTGGTAATAATAATAATAATAATAATAATAATAATAATAATAATAATAATAATAATAATAATAATAATAATAATAATAATAATAATAATAATAATAATAATAATAATAATTTATTTACCATGCCCGGGTACACCTGAGTGCTGGCGAACACACACATATTAAAAAAGCGGCAGGGGAATATAAGTAAAAAACAAACCTGCTGAAAAGAAGAGTGTACATATGCAAGAAGGCGCAAAAGTGAAATACAAAAGAAAAGTGAGGAGAAGGGCAGTTGAATAATGTGTGAAACTATGACACAACAACGCAAAGCTATGAAGAGACCAGAGACGAGTTATAAAGAAATATCAAGATCAGGAAAATAAGCTTTATAAAGACTCTGTATTCTGTGCACGGCTGAGTATTGATGATGACAGGCAGGAACGTGGAAAGGTCTATGTTCTCTGGTGATCGTGCGCGGAATACAAAACATGATACAGCTGAGGAGTTCAAGGCGTTTGAGGATACTGTGAAGGAGCTAGTTCGATAAGAAACAGAAGGTAGGCGTGATTGCGCCGTCAGCGAAGCAAAGGCAGCAACAGTAATCCAACACTGCTAGGACAAGGCCCGTTTTAGGTTGGCGAGGTGATGATATATATGCTTAGAAACGTTTTCCGGGCCCGACTCATAAGGTTCCTGTTGGATCTACAAATGTCGTTCCAGACGACCGACGCGTATTCCAGTTGAGGAAGGCAGATCGTTGTGTACAAAGCACGGAACGGTCTACGAGAATTGAATTCCCTCGATAGTCTGCAAACACAGCCAAAATAGCACATACCCAGCATTGCGACGCGTTTAGAAAGAGAAGTTTAATGATACGAAATGCAGAGAGGTCGGCCTGAGGTATATTCCTCCAGCCAGCTACTCGTTCAGTTTCAGCAGAAAGGTGTATGGTATGAGAAGCTACACCGAGATCATTGATCTCAGAGACCTTACACAATATCACAGAATCTATAGAATAGGAAAAATGAAATGCTTACTGTTTTGTGCGTGGAAGTCACGACTTTGATCGTAGCAGCATTCACAGTGAGGTTATTATCTTTGTGCCATTTAGAAAAAGAAAACAGGTCGTACTGCAGGGTGCGACAGTCATCAACAGTAGGAATTTCCTTAAAAGTCTTGATGTTATTGGCATATAGAAGGAACCGAAAATTCCGAATAGCGGAAAGAATGTCATTAATTGGAATTTAAAGAAAGTAGTGGTCCTAATAATGATCCTTGAGGGATGCCACTAGTTGCCATGAAAAAGACGACGTTTGGCCACTGATGTTAACATTAGGTGATCTATCAAGAAGATAACTGCGCAAGAGATTGACAATTGGCGAGTCCACACCAAAGTGTGTAAGCTTGATCAGAAGCAGAGAGTGCCTGACTACATCAAAAGGTTTACTGAAGTCACAGTAAATAGCGTGGAATTGTCCCCTTTCAAGTATCGGAGCGGAGATTTGTGTCATGTAAGTTGAGAGATTTGTGATAGTGGATCGGCCGGTGAAATATCCATGCTGATTCGGAATCAATGGGCTCTTCAGAGTAAATGACAATATGTTGCGAAGAGCAAGCTCAAATAGCTTAGACGTGGCACAAAGAATGGAAATACGGCGATAATTCGAGACATCCGTTTTACAGCCAGATTTAAATACAGGGGAGAACACGAGTGGTTTTAGACATGTGAGGGAAAGTGGAAGTATTCAAAGAGTTGTTAAATATAGATGGCAATACTGGGGACAACATACTGCCGTAAGCTTTTGAAATTGTGGATGGGTAGCAATCGGTATAGGGAACGCTTCAAGCGCTTGAGGCATTCGCCGATGAGCGTTTCATCAAACACTTAAGGCAGCACTAGATGTAGGGACAGTCGTGTGCACCAGCGTTGAAACCCGAAGCCTCATGTAAAAATGAGAAATGGGCAGCAATACGTTCCGCGACTGCATGGACTTCTACTCCGCCAGAGTCGAGCAGGCGAAAACACCCTCCACGTACACTAGAGCGCTTACCGATACACTTACGCCAAGCGATACAATTACGCCAACCGGTCGCATGCGCTCTTTTCTGAGAACGGAATATACGAGCCGTGATCCCGCTTATAGAGGTGTTTGCAGAGTCTGAAACAAGCGGAATTCTTCTCTCCACTCATTGAAACTAAGAAAAATAATAGTATGATGATGATGAACCACGAGATGTTATTGATCTGTCACTTCTTCGCACAAATTTACGTGCTCTTTGTTACTTGAACCTCATTTCTAATGTGCCCTCCGACCCTTGGCCAATCCCGCGCCGCGGGCACGGCCACCCCCCTCACCTGGCCACCACTAAAGGAAAACCAAACCAAATAAAAGCAACGGAGCTCTGCAACAGCGCTTCCGAAAGCACGGACAGCGATGGCCGAGGGCCCACTATATGGATTGGCGCTGGATATCGAGAGCTTCGCAGAAGCAGGTGATAGAGTACGGTAACGTAGACGCATACATGGGATTCCGCTTACACAAAGTAACGAGCGCACGGACATTCTAAAAAAAAAAGATACGACGAACCAAGACCGATGCAACTTCCATCGTCTTCGCGCTTTCTCGTCCTTCAGCCTTGGGGAAGCGCACTTGCTCGGTCCCCTGGCTTGCTTCTCTCTTTTCTTTTTCTTCCCAAAATAGTCGCAGAGGAAGCAACGCGGAAGTGTTCTTCCGACGAGCTCAGTTCGGCGGCTAACGAGACGGCATTCGCACGCGGCCTGCTTGCTACTTTGGCTGCGCCAGCGCGAACCTCGTAATGCTCCGCCAGGACGAGCCCGCTCATAACGTGGACGCACACTGTGCGGCGGCAATACTGACGGCAGAAGCCTAAGTACACACACTCCCTCCACCCACGCGTCCAAATGACTCTCGCACGAAGGCTCGCGGTCAGCGTCCTGCGAGGCAGTAAACGCATCTCCGCGCGCGGTGTACGCACGTGCGCGCATTGCAAACGAAAACACGTCAGTCACGTCGGGGGAGCGCGAGAATAATGAATGTCGCATTGCCAGATGAGGCTCCCCAGACGTTTCGCCAGAGCGAACAGACAGTGTTGCAATAACAGTCCCCTATAGATGGCTCTCGGTAGGGTTGCGTGTATCTGTTTACGCGACTGTTTATATGACATTTCGTGACGCATACTATTCTGGCTCGATTACTCTCTCTATATACTTGAGAACCTTGCACCTACAAATTCATCGAGCCCCGATCACGTGGTACGCGGATTCACGTGCTCCGGTACATTGTGTGCCATGTTACACGGAACGTCAGGAATCGCAGGTGGCGTTCTCAAACGCTATCCTACGTATTCACGCAGTTGGAACACATAGCCTCCTGTACGTCTGTAGTGCCGGTTCAGTCAATGGGAGGGATTGTTGCACTGCGTTGCTACGCTCTCCGACTATTTAACCTCGTTGTTACTAAAACATTGGCAACTACATTAAATGTAAATGTGACCAACTACTGGGGAAGTGGCGCCCTCTAAGCGACCTCCGGTTTTCGCGTCACTGGGCAGGCGTTGAATGGATGCATGAGGCTGTGGTTGCACCTGACTGACCTGTAGAGCGTGAAATCGTGAGAGGATGGATATGAACAGTGTGGGCAAGTCCGAACACTTTAAGCACGTGAGGTGGTGGGCTCGACTCGCTGCCGCGGCCATCAAAATACGGGGGGGGGGGGGGGGGGTTGTGGAAAAGAACGCTCGTGTACTTGGATTTAGGCAAGCGCACTTAGGAGCGCCACGGGGACATTTTAATAAATTTCCGTCCATTATAGCGCCGCTGTTGCTTTAGGTCGTCACACTTCATGAATCACTTCAGGCCGAGTACGATGAAATGATTCCTGTATCCGATACAGCAGAGGTTCTAAATTCAAAACTTTACCGAACTTTTCCAGCCACCCTTCATACGACATGTTGAAAGTAATCATCAATGAATGCTAGTTTTGACGCTAATTACACAAGATGCGGTGCATCGGTATGCCAAATACAGGAAGGGAGCTGCTTATATTTGATTATTTAGGAAAGCATGCTTCCATCACGTGAAAACTTTTTAAGGGGTTTTACGTGCCAACCACGATCTGATTATGAGGCACGCTGTAGTAGGTTACCCGGGAAATTCGGACCACCTGGGGTTTTCTAACGTGCCCCATAATCTAAGTACATGGGTGAGTGAGTGAGTGAGTGAAATAATTTTAATAGGTCCAGAGAAGACGCAGGGGAGACCCGGCGCCACCCGGCTAGTCCCAAGCCGAGCTTGACGGCCCGATCGCGGGCACTCTATTTTCGCATTTCGCCCCCAGAGAAATGCGGCCGCCGAGGCCGGGATTCGATACCGCGACCTCGTGCTTAGCAGCCCCGGCACTTCACGTGAAAACTGAGCGACTCGAGAAGCGTTATGTCTATTAACGTTGCCGTCGGTTTTTATGTTTCTTCTTTCTTTTGGCTGACGATGGCGACGAAGTAAGTCATCAAAAAGAAAGGCTGCCGATTCACTCGACGCTTTTTCTTTTCTTTTTCGGTTAACTGCTCAACTATCCGTGAAAAATTATCGATCATTTGGCACTGACTTTGCACTTGGCAAAATGCTACGAAACTAGACAAACCTGTTTTGCATGGCGAAATCATCTTCAGCAAAGTTGTCAGAAAATCTTCGTTGTTTTAAATATATTCAGTATTCCTTGGTTAGCTTCGCAAGCGGTGATCCTTTTTCCCCCCTTTTTTTAAGGCTGCATAATTAAATGTAAATTAAATTCTGGGGTTTTCCGTGGCAAAACAACGAACCGAGTTGATGGCACTCCGTAGTGGGAGACACGGGATTAATTTTGACCACCTGGACTTCCTTAACGTGCACCTCAGTATTAGTACTATATTATTATCGTTATGTTCTTTTGTTCATGGCGGTTCAAGATTTTAATGATTAAATAGATTTGATTCAGAGATATCCTTGGTCCACCATGTTTAATTTCGTTTGTTCTATGTGTTATCAAGGTGAGATGACGTTGTGAACAGCGTATCAAGTTTCAAAACTTGCGTAAGAGAGTCACATTTCTTTGTAGACATCGTTCAGTAAGACAACGCCCAAGCACCTTCCTGCGTGACGTGACCCCAGCCTTTTATATGGGATGGCCTTCAAACTTTTTTTAAAGCCTCCTTACAATATTTCTTAATTCAGTTTTGTTTAAATGAATGCTTAGGCCGCAGATGAGGAGACAGTTGTTGTGGTACAAGAACCTTCCTTTTCAGGCTCGATGCTTAACGTTAGGCATCGAGGCGTGATATCTATTGAAGATATCACGCCTCGAGTACAGTCAACTTTGAGGCCAAAGTTTTACTACAATTTATGTGACGAGGCAAATGACGAAGTGTACGTCAGCCGCTGCTTGTCAATATAGCTACCGGCTGAATTTATATTTTAATAGCAATGGACGGCTGCTTTTCTCTCTCTCTCGTTTATGCGTACTATGGAGGACTACGAGATTTGCGCGATTTAATTTCACCGTATGTTGAGCAGTACCGCTTTGGCAGGGCACATTTGGCAACTCCGTCAGCAACTGTGTAAACTATGTAGCGTTGTCGCTGCGACGTCGCTGTTGGCATTGACATTGTTGATAATTTCGACGTTGTTTTCCGACTATACTTTGGGTATGTGCCATGTTTCTGGCTTACCATGGTCATTTTCATGTACGCCGTGATTGTGCCGCCGACGCTGTTTTGACGAGCACGTTTTCACGTTTTCGAAGGCTAACAAGTCAACAATGCTAGCTCGTCATGTGGAGGAGCAGGGTGCGGGGGGGGGGGGGGGGGTGAGGGGGAAGTTGCGGAAGACGCCAGGAGGGGCGCGCAGTCGGGCGCAGTCGCGCTAGCTGGAAACGCACACAAACTCCGCAATGCGGCAAGCATCGGCTTTCACTACATCGGCAGTCACCTCGGCGCCCTGGCCGAGCCCACTAAAGCTAATACATTCTAGGCACTAATGAATATGGGGCTACCTTTACATGAACCCGACGCGTGCGGATCGAGTCGGGTCGAGTTGGTCGAGTTGGTCGAGTCGGGTCGATCTCGACGTAACCGCCTTTACACGAACGCGCTCCTGACGAGTCGATCTGGACAAACGACGAGCGTCGAATCAAGATATCTAGGCGTTCTAACTGGGTTCCCGCAGCCATCTGCAAGAGCTCTATTTCGTGGTTCTTATGACGTTACGATGAGCTTGCACGTACTGCACGCTTTCCTCGTCTTCACCTTGTCTTAATGTCAATCCCGATGCCGGCGCATAAATCGCGATGTCGCAGTGGTTCCGCGCAAGCCACAGCGCTAGCTGGCCGGACCCGCCTGCCTTTGCGTGCAGGCTGAAATCGGGTCGGGTTGTGTCAACTTACCCCATGCTGGCGGGCTGACTCAGTGCGACTCGACGCTCGTTCAACTCGACTGGCTATAGCGTTTAGACGAACTCGACGGGCCAATTGCATCCCGGCAAGCCGACTCGACCCACTTCTATCGGGTTCATGTAAATGTCCTGAATCATTGGACTTAATAGCCTGCGATGGTCTATATATGCGCAAAATCCGTAACCAAAATGAAGATAGTACACAACCAAATGTCATTATCCGCCCTGTCCCATCATAAAAAACATGATCTTGCAAGAGAGCTAGGTTTAAAATGGTATATAATGCCAACTCCACTAGAGCGTGATGTCGCGAAGGAAAAAAAAATGGCTGTGGCTTAGCTAAGGTTAAGCCCAGGATGCGAAGCATACTAGCCTTTATTTTAACGCGACAGCGTTAAGGAGCTCGTGTCGCAGAAAAGCCGGTGTCGTCGGCGTCGGCTCAGGCGTGCGGCGCTTGCTCAGGCGCACATTTCGTTGTCGCGCCGAACGCTGCGTTGCTCGACGCTCACCGCGTCCGATGCGGGGCGCGTAGTCGCTGCGCCGTAGCAAAGCCACCTAGAAACCGTCTCTGTAGCACGCCGCAACCTTCGCTTCTCATTCCAACGAGCAGCTCTGTCTCCAGGAGGCATCTCACCTCGTGAGTGTCTAGCAGAGGCAAGCGCAGCTGCTTACAGACCGCCGCGACGCCGCGAGCGGCGGCGCTAGTTGGAGCCCCGTTTCTCCTCTGTCGTGACGTCACGGTGTCACGTGGTTTTGAAGGCGACACCGCCGCGCCTGAGGAGCTGGGTTGAGCCCTAGTAATATGCTTCGCATAAAATTTCTATCGGGTTCATGTAAATGTCCTGAATCCTGTCGACGCTCGCGCGTGAGCGCGAGCGTCGACCGCACGGCGCGTCAGCGTCCTTGCCATGACGAAGCGCACTTCCTGAAGCGAACAGCGCTGCAGAAACCGCTACACCTGGAAGTCACACTACGCGCCCCCGCACACTGTCACCGATCCTGCCGCTCCTCGGCGCTGCACAAGGCCGCTGACGCGTCGTGCGGTCGACTGTCGCTTACTACGAAATTGCGAGGGCATGCACTGCTCAGAGCGGAACGGACACGATAAACATACAGCTGACGTTATATTATATTTGACCCGACGCTGGCTAACGCCCTAGGTTTCCAACCCGTCTTATCCAGTTCACTGCCGTGGTGCGACGCCTCCGTCGCCACTGCAGCGCTCCTCACCCAGCCAGCGCTGTGAGATTCGCTGCGAAGGCGCTGTTCCCTGTGCTCCCGCAGCAGTTGCCTCGCGTGCTGAGTCACGCCACGTTGCAACCGCGCATGGTCAGAACGCCCTCCAAGGAGTCCCGTGAGCAACGATAAACCTGGATTTCGCTTTCAATAGTTCGCCCTTCATGCGAAACTTCAGAATTTCTATGAATGTCACTATGGAAACGGCGGTTAACGCGTTAAGCGTCCCAAAGCGCTGGCTTGCGTGAGGGAAATTCGCAAGTTATTTTTTGGTATTTATTTCCCCTTCTAAAAGGGCTCGCGTATGTGGCCTAAAGTTTGGAAGATCGAGCTTCCATGCTTGGGCGATGCTGGGGAATCTGGGCTCGAAACCAACGAAAGGAAAGTGTAATTTCTTCATGCGTTTATCTTACAGACTGACTTCCATGAGTAGTGGGAGCGTTGCGGTTTGACGACAATCTCCGCCGTGCGCACCTCCAAAGCGCAGCAAGAAGCAAAGAAAGGTTCGCTTTAATAAATTAGAAGATATGCACTCTATGCACCCTAGCGCAACGAAAGAAAAAGAATTGACATTCACTTAAATATTGTTGCGTGATTTGAGTGCGAATACGTTATGAATTCTCCAATTAATTGGTTGCGTCCATGGTAGGTGCCATCATACATTGTCACATGTCCTTCATAACTCTACCTTAATCCACCCTCCTCTAATTTGTGCCAAACTTAATCAACCTTAATCTATTTCATTCCACGTTAATCCACTTTAGTGCACCCCAATCCACTTTAATACACTTTAATTCACCTTTACTTCACCTTATTCCACTGTACTACACATTAATTCACCTTACTGCAAGTTGTTCTAACGTCATATAAGACGCTGACGACGTCACATGATGTGACGATTTTTGGTGCCAATCGTTGCTTAAAACGTCGGCTTTTCTGCCTCATGGAACACAAAATGCTTTCGTAATAATAAATCATTGCATAATCCCCTGAGCAGTTGTAGCGGTGTTTTTTCTGACAATATCCCAACGCTGGACATCCGGTCAGCATTGCGAGACTTTCGCATGGCCGGGATGGCCAATCAATTTTCTCATACATGAAGAAGGGAGTAACCAGAATAAAAGGCTTAGGCGTGAGGTAGCACCGCACATCGCTGTAAATGTATACTTTTTAAAAAGTCGTACGTTTCAATTAAGGTAGAAAAGTAATTGCCATAGGCCACCAGAAACGCTACTGTCGTTGTATAAGGTGGTATCTTCCTTGCAATGCCTTATCAATTTGTCCACGTTGCTACAAGTCAATTTGTGGCGTTTCCTTCTTGTAAATCGCATGAAGATATTATTGCCGAAAATAGTCAGTGTACATCAAACATGTTCCGTGCCGGGTCGGAGTATATTTTCGTCTCTCAACTTAACACGTGATATCATACAATACACAACAGCGCGTGAAGCTTCAGGAGTATTAGTAAGCTTGGACCAAGACAAAGCGTTCGACCGCTTAGAACACCAGTACTTATTTGAAGTTTTACGATGCTATAACTTCCCTGAAGAGTTTGTAGACATCCTGCGGATGTTGTATTCGCGAACAACAGCTGAGCTACTGCTTAGCAGCATTTTAACACCTAGATTTGATGTGACAACGGGAGTGCGGCAGGGTTGTCCTTTGTCACCCATATTGTTTGTGCTTGCGATTGACCCGTTGTTAAGGCGGTTTAGCGAGAGCCCGCTCATAAGAGGTCTTCCTATGCCGGGATCCGGGTACATAAAAGTATCGGCGTATGCGGATGACATCACTTTGTTTTTACGGGATGGGGACAGTCCTGTAGAGGTATTTCGTATTTATAATCAATATGCTTCAATGTCAGGGGGCAAAATAAATATGAGAAAATGTGAAGCATTAAATTTAGGTCGCGTCGAAATAACGCTACCAGGGGACATTAAACAGAGCGAGCATATGCAAATACCAGGTATCAAATTTTGTACAAGTGGTGTTTCACCTCACACGTGGCGAGACATTGTGAGCTCCATTAAAGAACAGTCAGAAGCAGTGACTGCGTCACCACTGCCGATGGCAGTAAGGGCTTTCTTCATTAAGAACGTATTGTGCAGTAAACTGTGGTTTGCTGCAAGGGTAGCTCTCCCGCCGTCACCAACAGTACGAGTAGTAAACTCACTTATTTTCTCATGGTTCTGGTTAAACAAGTCGCAATACGTAGCGCAGCAATTTTTTGCGTCTGCCAAAATCCAGCGGAGGATGGAGCTTGCCCTGCATAGTTACATTCGGTAGGCTGTTGTGCACTAAGAGTACACGTGATCTACTTGATGATGATGAGTACCCTGGTAGGCCACTACTCCTTTATTGGCTGGGCCATTACCATCGAACGCTTATGCCGCAGAGTACATGCAACTTGCTTCCGGCGGCAGTAACGCCAGCACCGCAGTATGCGGCGGCTGCGCGCTTGCAAAGCCAGCTTGTACAACTAAGAATTACAAAGTGGCGTGCGACACCAGTTTCCAGGCTTTGTGAAATGTTGGTGAGACAGCTGTACCTCCACGGACAGCTTCTACACAAACATGGACAGCTGTGCTTTCACCTGATGTGCCCTCTCAAGTGAAGGATTTTCATTGGCAATATCAGTGGGGCATTCTAACTACAAGAGACAGGCTTGAACGCTGGCATATGGTAGCGAATGATAAATGCATATATTGCGCACAGACAGAGACCAACGCGCATGTAGTAAAGGACTGCGCTGTAGGACGCACCTTCTGGAAGCTAGTTGCAAGAATGTTCGGAATATCCATCGTGCGGGCCACCACAGCGCCGAGATCGGTTTGCGAGTCTCGTCTACTACAGCGCTAGCTACATTTTGTGGTGCTTCCGTAACATAGCAGAACGATCTCGGCAGTCAAATAGAGCAATGTACCCCAGAATGCAGAAACTACGGGTGATAATATGGGGTCATCTTGAAGACCAGTTGTTCAAACTCGGTGAAGCCGAGTTTCTTCGCCGCTGGTCTACGCGGTACATAACCGTCTCCCGAGGCAAAGTCTTTCTACAGCCAGAATAATGCTCAATTCTGTTGCCTGAGTTCGCACTGTATCTGTATGTGCCCCGAGTATCTTTCATAAATTCGAGGCTGACAATAATGCTTTTGCGTGGATGCGGTAATGAGTTTTGTTGTTGTTGTTGTTGTTGTTGTTGCTGTTGTTGTTATGTGTGGCAAAGCCAGTGTCAAGTAGACACCATTTATTATTTCATTTGTTAATCTGTTTTGTTTACATCAAGTGTGGTGTATTACATGTGATGTACTTTATATTGTACTTTTCGTTCATACCACAGTTGTAAGCGTGCCTACGGGTCAATAAATTTCTTTGTCTGCTTTCTTTCTTGCGTATATAAGGACGGTCGAGCAGGAAGAAGAAGTGTTTCATTTCTTTACGATAACTCATTTTATCGAAATTCTTAACATTTTCATTACACTTCTAAATTACAGTTCTGTCATCCCACGCTCCACTATACAAATCTAGTTTCTCTACTTCTAACCATAAAGAAAACCGCCTGCTTCTTGGCCAATCCCCCATAGTGGGCACGCGCCACTGTTGAGGACATGAGACAAGACGCCCCTGCGTGTTCCACGTCGGGGACGTCCACCTCTCACGCCATGGCGGCTACGGTGCTGTGGACTCCTTCGAAGGCCCAGGTCTTCGATGTTGTTGTCCCTACGGGGAATGGTCCCGAGACCGTCGTCGACGCGACGGCCTCAATAGTTGGCCTCTTTGAGGTCTACTGCGTTCAGCAAAGGAGAGGCCTCAACTTCCAAGTCACCGTCAAGAGCATGGCTTCCATGGCTCTAATCGTCGATGCTGGCTGCCTCGTCATCGGTGGCGAGCGTTGTCCTGTCGTTCCCGTCGGCCCGCAGCTCACCAACGTAACCTGCCTCTTTCTGCCGCCCTTCATTCCGAACGAAGTCCTCGTCCAGGCACTATCACCATACGGCAAGGTTCTGTCTGTCAACGCTGGTCTTATGAGCGGACGACGTGGCTTTCTCACGGGCACCCGCTTCGTTCGAATGGAAGTGAGTGCCACAACCCCAGTCCCCAATTACCCGCGAGTATGGTCATCGCGTGACGTTTGACTACCGTGGCTTGCAACGCGTGTGTCGTCGGTGTGGCTCCAGCGACCACTGCCGTGAACAAAGCACCGCAGCGTTCTGTGGCCGTTGTGGTATCCATGGCCACGAAAGCGACGGATGTGACCGTCCTTGTGGGCGTTGTGGGGATGGTCACCCTACGGTCGCGTGCCCTGTGCGGCGTTCATATTCAGACGCTGCTGCTGGAGCCTTTCCACCCTTTGCGCCGGCGTCAGCTGCGGTTGCGACTGCGCGTGACGCGTAGCCAAAGAAATTGCACTGACACCGCATGAACCAGCGTCAACAAATGAAAAAGAAGGGGCATGCAGCTCGGGAAGCCACAACGCGCCATGTTCGCCGGCTTTTCCTGCCGAAAAAGAATAGCGTGACGTGGTGAATCGCAACACGCCATGTTCACTGGCCTTCCAAGCAGCGACGGACCCGCACGCTTTGGCCGACAGCGCCTCCACTTCGGCTGCTACCATCAGTCCTCCTGAACGCACCGAGGTTTCAAACACAGGTAAAACACCTCAACCTGCGATTACTACAGTCGATACACCTACGAAATCTGCTGTGGCTTCATCCGCCTCAATTGCGTAGCCTACAACGCCGCATCCGTTACATCTGAATAAGCCTTCGGCTACCGATGTTGTCGGCGGCGATGAAATCAAACCCACCGCCCTACCGCTACCGACATCATACTCGTCAGAAAATGGCTTCAGCCTCGAAGTTGATAGCAGCGTTTGACTCTCTCCAAGCCTGGATGGAATCGATATATAAATGGTGGCCCCACGAGACGTAAAACGTGCCCATGCGTCAGCCTCTGGCTCGGGCGGCGGCCCGGGTCACCGCGCCGAGTTATAGCGGCCAAAAAACCTTGGCCATCTTCGAGATGGTCCAAGAAGTGACGTTTGCACTGCATAACCCCTGGACTTGTTCCCTGGAGCCGACTTGAACCCCACGACCAGGTCAGTTTGGTGATATATATATATATATCAAAACGTTTATTTAAAAGGGAAAAAAATTGCAGAAAGCGAGTGGGTGGAGCCCCTAGTCCAGGGCCCCACTGGCTTGAGCGGTCCGCCGTGCTTGGTCGAGAAGCGCTAGTTGCATCTCCCGATCCTCGCTGGCGAGCCAAGTCTCCCACTGCTCCCTTCCGGAAAGTTTGCCGGCTATTTTTGGAGTATTAATTTTGGGTGGCCTGTTCTGGCAGTCCCACGTAATGTGGGCGAGAGTTGGCCGGCCTCCGCACCAAGGACAGCGAGCGCTGTACAGCGTTGGGTGAATGGCATTTTTCAAATAAAGGTTTGGAAATGTGTGCGTCTGTATTCGGCGCCAGTCATAAGAGTCCTGTCTGGATAGGTCAGGGTGTGGTGGACTGTACTTTCTTCGCTCGCGCCGCTGGTGCTCGAGGATGTCTCGTGGTAAAAAGGGGTTTTCGTCAGAGTGGTCGGCCGCTCGGTTGACAAAAGCACGAGCTGCGCCGTCCGCTCTCTCATTGCCCTCGAGTCCTGCGTGACCCGGGCACCAGATGATCATGTGTTTCTGCGTTAGGTTGGATCCTAATAGGTGAGTGGTGCTGTGTGGTAGCCTCCCGGTGAGGAATAGTCTACATGCGACTTGGGAATCTGTAAGAGTTATCGACGATTGTCCCAGAGCGTCCTTAGTTTTAATAGCTAGCGCGATGGCTGAAGCTTCTGCAGTATTCGCAGATGCAACTCTAGCCGTGGCACAAGTCACAAGCCCTTGATTTGCGGCCGCTCCTACCACTGCGAGGGCGTATTTGTCAGCACCACATCGAGTAGACTGTATCTGTGTAGACTGTATCCGGGTTTCCATCGAATTGCTGCATTAACTTTCGAGCTCGAGCATTTCTACGTCCCTGGTGGTATTTTGGACACATGTTCTTAGGGATTGGGGCTACTATGATCCTTTCACGAAGGACTCTGGTCAGAGATTCGAGTTCTTCTCCCGCATACTGTGGATGAGTAGGGTAACCCACGCGGCAAAGTAATTTTCTGCCAGAGGTGGTTAAGCTAAGCCGCTCCCGTTGAGATATGAGCGTCGCTGCCCGTAGCTCCTCGTAGTTATTGTGAATCCCGAGGGCCAGCAGGCGTTCAGTAGAGGTTCCCTGTGGTAGGCCGAGAGCCGCTTTGTACGACGTTCTAATCAACGCATCTAGGGCCTTTAGTTCTGTTTTCGTGGGGTCCTGGAAAGGGAGGCTATATGTGAGACGACTTAGCACAAAAGCCTGAACGAGCCGGATCGTCTCTGTTTCCTTGAAACCTTTTCGGTGATAAGTTACTCTACGGATCATACGAGAGATCTGTTTCACCGTAGTCCTAAGGGTTTTAATGGTGTGGTCTACTCGTTTGTTGCTTTGCAGCCACAGTCCGAGGATTCGCATTTTTTGGACTTCCTTTATCTGGCTGTCTCCTAGAAAGAGGTTCACCGGCTCGTGAGTTTGACGGCCTCGCCCTCGTATCCTGATAAATTCTGATTTATCGGGAGCGCAGCTCATTCCACTGCTGCGAGCGAAGATTTCAACAACGGTCGCTGCTTCTTGCAGGATTTCTTCTTTTTGTCCTAACGAGCCGCTGGTTGCCCATAGGGTAATATCGTCTGCATATATTGCGTACCCTAGCCCAGGTATGACGTCGAGTGATTTGGCTAAGCGTCTCATACCGATATTGAAAAGAAGGGGGGAGAGTATCGCCCCTTGCGGTGTACCTCTATTGGGCATGGGAAAAGGGTCTGAGCGCGTAGTGCCAATGCCTATTGTAGCGATGCGAGAGGTCAGGAAAGAGCGGGCGTAATCATATATTCTTTGTCCACAACCGATGTCACTTAGCTCAGATAAGATAAGTTCATGTGAAATAGTGTCAAATGCGCTTTTTAAATCGAGAGCCAGGACGAGATGTTCCGCACCAACCGTGGTGTTGCATAGAACTTCTTCGCGAAGTAGCAGGAAAACATCTTGTGTCGACAGATGCTGCCGAAAGCCGAATATGTTAGTGGGAAATAGGTTGCGGTCTTCAATGTAAGACGTGAGACGTGTGTGGATCACCTTCTCAAATAATTTGCCAAGACAGGAGGTTAGTGATATCGGCCTGAGATTTTGTAGATCATGAGGTTTTCCTGCTTTCGGAATAAGCACGATTTTGGCCTCCTTCCACTGTTGTGGAACTACGCCCCTCTCCCATATTTGTTCATTAAAATACCGGGTAAGCTGTTCTAGGTGTTCGTCGCTCAGGTTCCGGATCATAGCATTTGTGAGCTGATCTGGTCCTGGAGCAGTATTTCTTTTCGCAGCTTGCGCTGCCGCGAAGAGTTCTGCCTTAGTTATCGGAGCGTCTAGCACCGCGTTTTCTTGCCCTTGGTATGGCAAGGTGCATGGGGGAGTGATTACTGCTCCTACGTACTTCTCTTTAAGCTTAGTGAGTAGGGCCTGATCTGTTCCTGAAAATTCTCCGGCAAGTTTTTGAAGAGTGCGGTTATTGGCCGTTTTTGTTTTTCCTGGTTCCATTATGCTGCGAAGTATCGCCCATGTCTTGGAGGTGTGTAACGTTTCGCGAAGTGAGTCGCAAAAGCTCGCCCAACTCGCTGTCTCTAACTGCTGTGCGTAAGCGTTTGCCCGCTCTGATATTTCAGCAATTCTGTGGCGCAGTTTGCGATTAAGTCGCTGTTTTTTCCATCGTTTAGTTAGCCCCCTTCTGGCTTCCCACATATGTAGCAGATGGTTGTCAACTACCGGCGTTTCCGCTGTGAGCGCTAGCCGCTTAGATGTTGCTTTATGAGCGTCTCGAATGTGTTTTGCCCACTCTTCAGCGTTCTCAGGTGATATCTCCGGCATGGGGATTTTGCGATAATTTACCCAGTTCGTGATTACCACCTGGCCACAGGGTCGCCGAATTTTCGGAGAGCCTACCGACACACTGATAATGAAATGGTCACTGCCTAGATTCTCTCCTAGATTGGTCCAGAATACCTCGTTGACATTATTTGTGAATGTGAGATCTGGAAAGGTGTCTGCACTGACGCTGTTACCTAATCTTGTCGGGTTTTGAGGGAGAATTATGAGTTGGAGATCATATGCTTCGGTCGCTCGCTCGAGCTCTCGGCCTTTGGGGGTGTCTGTTCGGTAACCCCAGCTGGTGTGAGGAGCATTGAAGTCCCCAAGAAGCAGTAGTCTATCCTGGGTGCCGGAGTGACACATGACGTACCGAATGATGGCCTCGAAATCGGCCCTCCTTTCTTTAGGGGGGTGTGAAGAAGTACACAAAAAGGACCGAGAGCAAGAGCAGACGACATTGCGGCGGTCCTCAACAACAGAAAAAGAAAGAGGAAGGAGGCTCGAGCAGCGCATGAGAAGGGGCTCGCGCAACGGAGATCGTTGGAACGCCGGCGCGACTAGGACCACCGGGCCTTCGGAACCGACATCTCCTGGCGAGGTTCACCTGACCAGGCGTCCGTCTTCGGGACTGGGAACGCCTCAGGTCGCTGCCTTGCACGAGACCCCGGAACGGCCTGCTGCGGCCTCGAACCCGCTTCTACGCGCGAGGTTCGGGTGTCCGGGCGTCCGTCATCAAAACGAGCGCCTGGGGCCTACTCGAGACTCCAGAGTGGCCTGTTCGCGTCCACGGAGCTGCGGGCCGTCCACCTTTTCCTGTCCCGTGCTGCTGCGTCAGCTCTACCACCACGCCGGTCATCACTCGACGAACAGGCGTTTCACGTCAAGGACTCTGCGTGTCACCGCACTCCAGACTTGACCACAACCTCGTGAGACTGCATTGTTTCTTGCTTACGAACGGCCTTGTATGTGTGGTTCTGGGTTAAGATGTTTTTTTTTTTTCGTGTTCACGTGCCGTTTAATATAATTGTGTGTTTGCTCACCATACACCGTCTCCTCCATCTTCCTCGCGTCACACGCTTTGCAACGTGACGATCCTAACAACATCACATATCTGGCGTCCGCGAACAGGACTGCTCTGACGCTATCGAGAAGAGCAGCACATTGCATATGCGTGTCTGACGGGTGAGGATGGAGACGGACAAGCTTACGGCAATTGGAAAAGAACTGGGGTTGACTGGCCCGGCACTGAAACAATGGGTAGACGAAGAGCGCGCACGCGAAAGGGAAGCGCGTGAAGCACGTCTGGTTGAACGCAATGCAGCAAAAGAAGCTGATGCCGAAGCGCTAGCTAGATTAAAGGCTGAAAGAGAAGTGCTCGAGCTCAAGCTAAAGTTGAGGGAGTTAGACGCGACAGCGGGTAGCATGAGTACTGGGCAGCTTACAGAGAGAGTGCACGCAGGTGCTACCGAGAGCTACCAAAGTCCGCACAAGCTAATCCCACCATTTAATGAAGAACGCGATGAGTTGGATGCATACATTCAACGATTTGAGCGCGTCGCAACGAGCCAGGGCTGGCCACAAGACAAATGGGCCCTATCGCTGAGCCTCTGTTTGACAGGCGTAGCTCTAAGTGTTGTTGGCAGAATGGCACCGGATCATGCCATGGACTATGCGACACTTAAACAGACGCTTTTGCAACGCTTCAGATTCACGGAGGAAGGCTACCGAAGAAAGTTTCGGTCAGCGAAACCCGATAATTTCGAAACTGGTAGACAGTTTGCCGGTCGTCTATTGGGATACTTCGATCACTGGCAAGAAATGGCCAATACAGACCGGACATACGATGCTCTGCGGGACAAGATTGTCTCAGAACAGTTCCTGATGACTTGTCATGAGAAACTGGCTGTCTTTTTAAGAGAAAGGAACTGTCAGGGACTTGACAAGCTAGCGGAAGCTACTGATCACTACCTGGAGGCGCAAGGATTAGTCAACCTTGGCAAAGGTAAAAACGACAGAGAACCTAGCAAGCCACCAGGTCAAGCTCGAACTCCTGAGCGACAAGAAGAGAAGGAAAGACCACGCTGCTTTCTTTGTGGTAAGCGCGGTCATAGAGCTGCTGATTGCTGGACCAATACGAAGGGTCCAAATACAAATACATCTTTCTGTGGAAAGTGCCGCCGCACTGGGCATAAGACAGGTGACTGCCCCCCCAAAAAACCCAACAGTACTGAGAAGGCTTCGTGCTCGATGCAACAAGTAGACATGTCCAAGGCAGTAACCGAAGGGACACAGACCTTGCGTCGAGTGCCCGGAAGTTCGGAACGCGGGAGAACGCAAACGCATAAACGAGACGAAAAGTCTATGCCTACTGCCGAAGGTGTGCTTGAAGGACATCCCGCTACTGTCTTGCGAGATACAGGATGCGACTCTATCATTGTCAAAAGGTCCCTCGTACCAGACAGTAAGCTGACAGGAAAAATTTCGTCGGTCTGTCTTCTGGACAGAAGATTGTTGAAGTTACCTGAAGCAACCGTGGAGATCGCGTCACCGTTCTTCACAGGCAAGACTAGGGTTTTATGCATGGACAATCCTTTATATGATATTGTCCTGGGAAATGTGAAAGGTGTACGGAACGCCTCCAATCCTGACAATGGATGGAAAAGACATCTTTATACACCGAGCGCTGCAGATGAATCATTTAGAGCAGAAGGTGGAAACTGTTCTACCAATGAATCCATCTCTCCTGACATTTTATCATCGGCTGCTGGTGAAACCAGGGACAAGTCGGAAGTGGCAGCGACAACCAGACAGCCAAGATCAAGTCCGCCTTCATTACCAGTACCAGCTATAAACCCCCTAGACATCAGCCCAATCGACTTGAGAACCAGGCAAAGGGAGGACAGCAGTCTACGTAAATGCTTTGAAGTAGTGGACCAAGAAATTAGGACGAGGTTCGCCGACGTCCAATTCTTTGTAAAGGAGGGAATTCTTTACCGAAAATACACACTGCGGTCAAAGAAACAAATGGAACAGCTTGTCGTGCCCAGAAGCCTTCGTCATTTTGTGATGAAAATGGCTCACGAAGGGATCCTTGCCGGACATCAAGGAATAAAGCGAACCACAGACCGTGTGAGCGAAGAGTTCTACTGGCCTGGATGCCAATCAGACATCACACGATTTGTTAAATCGTGCGATACGTGCCAGAGGACTTTTCCTAAACATCTAATAGGTCGAGTACCATTGGGAAGTACTCCCGTCATTGATACACCGTTTAAGAGAGTTGCCATTGACATTGTGGGACCATTAACTCCCATGTCAGAGAAAGGGAATAAGTACGTTCTGACAATGGTCGATATGGCAACGCGGTATCCTGAGGCTGTGGCACTGCCTAGCATTGAAACAGAAAAAATAGCTGAGGCACTTCTAGAGATGTTCTCTCGTGTGGGAGTCCCACAGGAGATCATCAGTGACAGAGGCACATCATTCTCGTCACGCCTCATGAAGGAGCTAAGCCGTCTTCTCTCTTTCACGCAGTTGCCAACAACTCCATATCATCCAATGGCAAATGGCCTTGTGGAGAGGTTCAACGGCACCCTTAAGCAAATGATAAGACGAATGTGTCAAGAGAGCCCGAAACAATGGGACCGGTACTTGGCACCATTACTTTTTGCTTATCGCGAAGTCCCTCAGTCAAGCCTGGGTTTTTCACCCTTCGACTTGTTGTATGGCCGTTATGTCAGAGGACCCATGGCGATATTGAAAGAATTATGGACAGGTCATCATATTGATGATGACGCAAAAACCTCATACGGGTATGTAGTTGAGCTACGGAAGCGTCTTGAAGACACTTGTCGTTTGTCCAAGGAGGAGCTTCAAAAAGCAAAACTTGTACAGAAGAAGCACTACGACCGTAAGACCAGACCACGTCACTTAGCTGTAGGAGACAAGGTTCTGCTACTGCTCCCTTCGGACAACAACAAATTGATTCTTACGTGGAAAGGGCCATTCACGGTACTTGAGAGGAGAACTGACGTCGATTACGTTATTGACCTCGGGACACGGACGACACTGTTCCACATAAATCTACTGAAAAAGTATGAGGAACGGCCAATATCACCGCCATTACCGGAAGCGTCAGCTGCTTGTCAGACTGATGATACCGAAAATGACGATCTACCATGTGTACCGTTTCAAGGAAAAGAATCGGTGGCCGACGTGAGTCTACCGGAATCGCTCTCCCCTGACCAACGCGCTCAAGTCACGAGTCTACTGAGCATATACGAGAATGTATTCACCGAGGTTCCCGGCAAGACACACCTCATCCAGTGTAAGCTGAAACTTACCACGAATACACCCGTAAACATGCGGCCCTATCCAATACCATTTGCTACCCAAGAAGCGGTACAAAAAGAAATTGGAGAAATGTTACGACGAGGCATCATAGAACCATCTGAGTCCGCCTACCAATCACCTGTAGTTATCGTGAAGAAAAGAGACGGGACAATGCGTTTATGCATTGATTTCAGGCAACTCAACAAGATACTGGTCAATGACAACGAGCCTATACCTCGGATGGATATTATCTTTGGGAGACTGGGAAACGCGCAGTACTTTTCAAAGTTTCACTTTTCTAAGGGTTACTGGCAAGTGCCCATGGATGAAGAGTCGAAACCAATGACAGCTTTTGCTACGGCATCAGGCCTATATCAGTTCCGCTTCATGCCGTTTGGCATTAAAACCGCACCAGCTGTTTTCAACCGCCTCATGAGAAAAGTAGTAGCAGACATACCACATATTTACTACTACTTCGATGACGTGCTCATTGCCACTGAAACGTGGGACGAACACGTGGGTACACTTGAGTCATTTCTACAACGAGTGAGAGAATCTGGGTTGACAATTCGTCCAACAAAAAGTGAAATTGGTCAAAGATCAGTGAAATTCCTCGGCCACGTTGTTGGAAACGGTGTCATGCAACCGCAGGTCGAAACACTAGACAAAATACAGGCTGCGAAGCGTCCACAGACGAAAAAAGAAGTACGCTCATTTCTCGGACTTACGGGGTATTACAGAGACTTCGTTCCCAATTATTCCGAAGTAACTTACCCACTCACGGAACTGACCAAGAAAAGAGGCCCTAACAAAGTAATTTGGGGAGAACGCGAACAGAAAGCCTTTGATGAACTCAAGATCCTCCTGTCTACACCACCTATATTGAGAGCACCAGATTTTGCTAAACCTTTCGTACTCCGCACCGACGCATCATCAACAAGTATAGGTGCCATACTTATGCAGCGCCATGAAGGAATTCTGCACCCGGTGTCATATGCGAGCCGCCGACTACAACCACGAGAAATTGCATATTCAACAGTTGAGCGAGAAGCCCTAGCTCTTACGTGGGCCGTCCAAAAGTTCCACATCTACTTGTTTGGACGCACGTTCATATTACAGAGCGACCATAAGCCCCTCGTTTACATCAAGTCGGCCAAGCACATCAACAGCCGTGTTTTACGTTGGAGCCTCATACTTATGGAGTATGACTTCTCGGTTGAGTATATTAAAGGCAGCGAGAATGTCGGCGCAGACTATATGAGCCGGTTGCCAAGCACATAAAGAGTGTGTCTGCGGAAACATGGTATTTCAAAAGCACGAACGTTAAACCGGTGTGACTTTAATGTCGAACAACATTTCCTGGCATGTTAGTTTTGTGGATTCTTTTTTTTTTCACCCTCTATCGTGGTGTTGTGTGTTGTTAATGTAGTCATCATGCCGAGTGTGCGGTGCTCGAAACTTTAGTGTTGTAGTAATCTTTATGTGTACTCTTACTTACCGAGTGTGCGGTGCTCGGAACTGTCGCACTGTGGTAATACTTATGTGTACTCAAACGTACCGAGTGTGCGGTGCTCGGAACTGTGGTGCAGTGTTAATGCTATTGTGGTGCGTGTGTGATACGGTGGACCAGCAGATAGCCAGTACCCTCAAGTTCTTTGAACGAAAGAACTTTCTTAAGTAGGGGGTGATTGTGAAGAAGTACACAAAAAGGACCGAGAGCAAGAGCAGACGACATTGCGGCGGTCCTCAACAAGAGAAAAAGAAAGAGGAAGGAGGCTCGAGCAGCGCATGAGAAGGGGCTCGCGCAACGGAGATCGTTGGAACGCCGGCGCGACTAGGACCACCGGGCCTTCGGAACCGACATCTCCTGGCGAGGTTCACCTGACCAGGCGTCCGTCTTCGGGACTGGGAACGCCTCAGGTCGCTGCCTTGCACGAGACCCCGGAACGGCCTGCTGCAGCCTCGAACCCGCTTCTACGCGCGAGGTTCGGGTGTCCGGGCGTCCGTCATCAAAACGAGCGCCTGGGGCCTACTCGAGACTCCAGAGTGGCCTGTTCGCGTCCACGGAGCTGCGGGCCGTCCACCTTTTCCTGTCCCGTGCTGCTGCGTCAGCTCTACCACCACGCCGGTCATCACTCGACGAACAGGCGTTTCACGTCAAGGACTCTGCGTGTCACCGCACTCCAGACTTGACCACAACCTCGTGAGACTGCATTGTTTCTTGCTTACGAACGGCCTTGTATGTGTGGTTCTGGGTTAAGATGTTTTTTTTTTTTCGTGTTCACGTGCCGTTTAATATAATTGTGTGTTTGCTCACCATACACCGTCTCCTCCATCTTCCTCGCGTCACACGCTTTGCAACGTGACGATCCTAACAACATCACAGGGGGCTATACACGTTCGTGATTATTGTTTTTGCCTTGCTACGCTTCTGCGGTAGTATTGTTACAATTTGATGATTGATGCTGCTAGTCGCCAGATAATCTATACTGATTGCTATGTCCTTGAGCACCATCGTCGCGAGCTTAGGGTAGTCTGGGTGGGTTATCGTGTAGTAGCCAGTCAATCTGACTGGCTTGTTACCGATCTCTTGCAAACAAATAACATCAGGTTTGACTGGCACCGTGTTAATGTATTGTTGTAGAGCTGCCGCCCGTTTGTGGAAGGTGCGGCAGTTCCATTGCCAAATTTCGAGATATTCGTGATGTACTCGCGTTCTACTCGCCATGAATAGTGCTTTCGCTGTCCGAGTTCGATATGGGTCGCGGACGGCGGTTAGATTGAGCGCTGGGGCTAATGCTGGCTCGCTTACGAGCCGCGCTCTTTGCACTGGCCACAGATTCATCGACGTAAGTTTTTAGGCTTTGAAATTCTGCGTACATCTGCTGCTGAAAATTTTGCATAGTTTGTAATTGATGCACAACTTGTTGGAGTGTAACTTCCACAGAATTCGGCGTCGTTATAACCTCGAGAGGCATGCCTGCTGCTTTAGTATGTGTTGTTTTGTTCGTTTCGGTACAGCGACTAGCTTTGAGGGAGGCCAACTCTCGCTTAATTTCTGCCAAGCTCTCGCGGAGGAGCTTGTTCTCGTTAACGATCTTCCGATATTCGGGATTTTCTGTTATAGGAGCAGTAGGATAAACGACTCGTGCCCAGCTTACCGTGTTATCTTGTGGCACTTGCTTGGTCACAGTGCCGAAAGCCCCCGATTTAGGTGGTTTTGGTGATTGGTAATGAGGTGGGTTTTTGGGATTGGAGTTCTTTCGGGTCCGCGATCTTGACCTGGATCGACGGCGAGTCTCCGATACCTCCGGCGAGGAATCGGATGCGGATTCTCCATCATCGGAACTGAACCAACGTAGGCGTTGAGGTGGCTTCGTTGAGCTGTCCTTCCGGGTAGTCCGTTGAACGCCAGTCCTCGGCGTTCTTTTGCTTTGGGGTTTGAGACGCTTTTTACAACTTCGGTCTCCTGTCATGTGACCCTCCCCACAGGCTGCACACTTGGGAGCACACTCATGTCCGGCTACAGGGTCCCGTTGTCCACATATGCGGCACACTGGAATGTCCGGCTGGGGACAGACGTCCGATCGGTGACCAATTTGGTGACACACTTTGCACACCTGAGTGGTAATCTTGTAGGGATAGCAAGCAAGTTCTCCGCCGTTGTAGTAGACGTACCGCGGCGTAATATCTCCAAAAAAGGTGATAACGGCCGTTTTAGTGTTACGGAACATGCGCGCTTGGAGAATTTCAACCCCTTGCGTGCGTATGCGTAGATTCGCTTTTAGCATTTCAGGTGTCGTGTGCGGGTCCAAGCCGTGAATGACACCCTTGGTTGTCCCGTCACTTGTCGCTACGTAGGCGTTGACCGAGTGAGGCCGGCCGTTGATGTTGAGCATTTCAATACGTCTAACGTAGTCCGCCACTGTCTGGTGTGGCGTGGACACGATAAAGATGTTGGAGCCCGGCTTGATTCTGAGCAGAAATTGCTCACCTGATATTTTCCCGTTGCATGCAGCAATCACGGCATCCGCCAGTAGTGGACTAGTCAGGTTCTTGACCGGTAGCCCTTGATGCGGTCGCACCACTATCTTAAAATCATCCTTTGGCAGGGGGGGTAAGCGCCTGTATGCTGGTTTGTGTTTAGATTTACCAGTTGCTTGACCAGTGGAAACTTGCTGATTCTTCAAGGTCCCCGAATATTCCAGTGCTCTGATCTTCTTCTCTTTCGCATCCTTCTTTTTCTGCCGAAGCGTGAGGACCGTCTGCCAATCCCCATCTGTTTGACTTTGGCTCTCTGTCCCGGCGTTCTGGTCGCTGGGTCCTTTTGGTGTCGTGAGGTTGTGAGCAGCGGAGTCTTGAAAATCCATGCTGTCAAGGTCCTGGCGGCGCGTGTCCGTCACCCGCGAGGGACCGGGACGCGCAGGTGCGTCAGGCGGTTGATTTGCAAGAGCCATCGAGCGGTCGGTGGGAAACGGCAAGAAAGCGGCTTCCCATATGGCTTCCGGCGAAAGCGGCCCGGCCGAGGGCGGTCGGTGAAGATGGCGTCGTCTTCTTGGTTGGGGAGCGCGCCGACGACATGTCCGTTCCCTTCCAAGGCGAAACTCTCTGGGGTCAGCTGGGATCGGTTGATGCCGCTGGCCTTCACGGACACATTGGTGCAAGCAAAACTTACGTTCAAGGTAAATAGCACTGCGTAATTAGCTAGAAATCACGGAGCCGATCTCTGGCTAGGAACGAGCGCTTCTTCTTCGTCGTCTGAAGTCAGTTTGGTGATACCTTTGATTAAACATGGCTTACACCCTGAAACTTATTTCATTAAACGCACAGGGGTTACGAACTCCTCTAAAACGAGCCGAAATTATCAGCGCGTCCTGCGCTCAAAATTGTGTTTGCAAGAAACAAATTTTTTCGCCATTGGGCATGTTATTACTTTCAAACGCATTTTTTATAACTTAGACTGTTTTTCTCCTTCTTCGCGACATCACGCTGTAGTGGAGTTGGCATTATATACCATTTTAACCCTAGCTCTCTTGCGAGATCATCATATCTTTTATGATGGGACAGGGCTGATAATGACATTTGATTGTGTACTATCTTCATTTTGGTTACGGATTTCGCTCATATATAGACCCTCGCAGGCTATTAATATTAAGTCCAATGATTCTTTTCGTGACCTGGACGTATATTGCCCGGATGGTCGTCACGTGGTGCTTGTTGGGGATTTTAATTGCATTTTAGACATGCGAGCAGATGTGCAAGGCCCGGGCTCGGATCACCCTGATTGGAACGCACGGAAGTTGCGTAGCCTCGTCCAGTACTTTTCATTGCTGGATACATATGGACTTTTTCAGCCACCGTGGTTGATTAGTGGCTGCTAAACACGAGGTCGCCGGTTCGAATACCGGCCACGGCGGCCGCATTTCGATGGGGGCGAAATGTGAAAACACCCGTGCACTTAGATTTAGGTGCACGTTAAAGAACCCCAGGTGTTCGAAATTTCCGGAGTCCTCCACTACGGCGTGCCTCATAATCGGAAAGTGGTTTTTTATATTAATTTAATTTTATGCGAAGCATATTACGAGGGCTCAACCCAGCTCCTCAGGCGCGGCGGTGACCATGAAATCACGTGACACCGTGACGTCACGACAGAGGAGAAGTGGCTTTGGCTCAACTCTTGCAAGACGGGCTGGGTGGGAATCGAACCAGGGTCTCCGGAGTGTGGGACGGAGACGCTACCACTGAGCCACGAGTACAACGCTTCAAAGCGGTACAAAAGCGCCTCTAGTGAATGCGGTGTTGCCTTAGAAACGCGCTGTTTCTAAGGCGTGCGTCTCTTGCTCAGGCGCACATTTCGTTGCCGCGCCGAACGCTGCTTTGCTCGACGCTCACCGCGTCCAATGCGGGGCGCGTAGTCGCTGCCCTGTAGCCCATTGTCTTACACCCCTTGGCGGGTCGACGGGAACGCTGTCGCGTTCCACTCTTGAAGGCGAAGAAGTAATGCATGAGTTGTTTCTTCGTCTAGCCGAACCAAATATAGCCAAGCAACAGCAGTTCACCAGGCTAAACAGTGGTTCAACAACTAAAATAAAGGCTAGTATGCTTCGCATCCTGGGCTTAACCTTACCTAAGCCACAGCCATTTTTTTTAAATTAATTATGAACTTGGTTCTTTATTTGCCTGGACGTGGCGACGCATGGCATCGTCAAGTAGGTTAGACCGTGCCTATGTGCGAAGCAATTTACCTCAGCATGTCTCCCAATCTGATGTGACAACTTACCTTCATCTCCTGTTCATATTTCCAATCAAAGACTAGTTATACTTGAAATTTGCTTCCCTGCTTCCTCATCATTAAATACCTTGGCGTCTCGACATCCGCGTTCTATATGACAAGCGCTCGCGCTCTTGCTTGTAAGGAGTGTTGCGCGCCTTTATTTCTTTATCTGACCCACAGTCATGGGAGGCGCTCAAGGTGCAATGGCGCCTGCATTGTTCAGTTGAAGGACGTGCACTCAGACGACGTATGTCAGAAGAACTGGTGGATACTGGCACGAAGCTCCGCATTCAGGTCAGTCAACTGAGTCCGTTGATGCGGTCATGGCAGCGTGTGCTACGGAGGCGTTACCAACGCCTCATCGCAGCGTCGTGCTTGTCACCTCCTGCTTGGCGATGCAGACGTAATCCGTGCGCACATCCTGAAGTTCTGCGCTTTGCAAGAAACTCACTTTTTAGACAGCCGAATGCATTCGGTTCTGCGGCCCCAAGAGCACTTCCTGTTACGTCGCCTCCCGTGCGTGATTATTCGCACTTTGTAACGCATTTTGAAAACATGGCGCGTACGACTATGCAAATGGATCCTGGCTCTCGAGTATCTCGCACAATGCTTAGTGGGCATCCTCAGGTTCTACCTGCGATAGCTGACCTTCTTCGTGCACGACCATCAGCTGATGAGGTGAAGGCAGCATTATCTTCCGTGAAGCGTGGCTCGGTCCCAGGTGCGGACGGGTAACGCATTGAGTTTTATCTAACATTCTGCGAAAATATTGGTGCCACTTTTGTTCTTTTGAATTTGAGCTTTGAACTTTGAATTCCCGGCTAGTTTTCGCGACGGTGGTATTGTGCTGATACCTAAGCATGATCCATCATCAGTTCGTCCAGAGGAATGGAGACCAATCACGCTTCTCAACGTTGACCCCAAAAACTTCACTGCTGTTCTCACCCGACCCTTGGGAAGCCTGATGCCTCCATTTATTGTTAATTAATTGTTATATTTTTATGACCTTTGTTTTTATTATCTACCTTGTATACGCTCCCCTCTTATGTAATACCTCGGCAGGGGTCTTTGAGGGACAATAAATGACGATGATGATGATAATAGGACACCATCAGGCATGATGAGTCCCTGTTAGAAAGATAGACAGCCTTTTGTTCGTTACGCGTGGCATAATGACGTACACGCTGACCAGGTCAGCACGAAGTCTCTTGGTTTCACTAGATCAAGAAAAGGCATTCGATCGCCTTGAACATAGCTACATATCTATGTACTAACCTCGTTCGGCTTTTCGTCAAATTTGTTGAACTTATTAGGAACGCATATTCAGACATTCGAAGCACATTGTTTCTTGATGGTCATGAAAGTGCGCCATTTCCCGCCACTCGTGGTGTTCGTCAGGGGTGCCCTTTGTCCCCAGTTCTCTTTGTGCTCAGCGTGGAGCTATTTCTGCGTTCGGTACTTAGAGAGCCTTACGTGTCTGGTCTCCCACTGCCTGGTAGCGTTGTTGTGAAGGTGGCAGCGTTCGCCGATGGCATCACATTGTACCTCAGGAATGAAGACAACTTATCCCGTTGCCTTCGAATTTTCCCTTAGTACGGAAATATTTCAGCTGCTGCGCTAAATTTTTCAAAATGTCGTTATTTGTTCATTGGTTCACCACAGCCACGCTTAAGCCCTATTTTCCATATTCAATTGAGCGACTCTATTCGCATTTTAGGCATTGATTACACCTATGATGGCATGTCAGCCTCTATGTGCCGCTTAATACTTGAAGACGTAAGGCGAAATATTCAAAATATTCAAGGGTATGATTTACCCCTATTAGAAAGAAGTCATTTTGCACAGTCTATATTTTGCGGCCGAGTGTGGTACGTTTGTCACATCGTACAGCCACCATTATATACAGGTTACTAGGTCCTTGCAGTCCCTTCTGGGTGCCTTCTTCTGGTCGGGCAGCACAGAACTGGTCTATCGCGCGCAGCTTGGGCAGCCACGCTCTCGCGGTGGGTTCGCCTTCCCATCCGTGTCTGTCCGCTGCCGGCTGCTTGCCCTTGTTAGATATGGAGCTGGTTCCTGCGATTACTTCGAGTTCCCCAGACCACATCGGATCGCAGCACAGCTAATTGAGGAATGCCGAAGCAGGAAAGCACATTCCAGAGGAGCGGCCGAGCAAACAAGTTTAAGGCAACAAGTTCACGTGCCAACAAGTTCGTGCGCCGCCGGGATTAGCAGGTGGGCATCCGACAATGGAGCATGAGCAGCCCTCCCCTTCTCCTCGTTAGAAGTGCATTGCCAGTCTGCGAGGCAAGACCACAGAGAGCCGCCAGGTGTGACACCGCGACACGGGCGCCTACCATTGGCTGAAAGTGGCGTCATCGGAGCGGGCTCTCCCATTGGTCAAACATGACGTGACTTACAGTGCTCGAAGGGTTTATAAGAAGCCTTCCAGAGAGACCTGAGCATTCTGGGACATTCCCTGATTCCCTGATTCACCTCTCTCGAACTTCCTGCCGCGGGCGGCAGCGTCCGAGTTGCTGCCGGCCCGTAATGACTGTACGTTTGTTACCTGACGTCTCACCTCCCTGTACATAATGTAGAATAAATACTCCCAAGTTTGTTTTTTCATCCCGAAGTCCGTCCCCCAACCCCTACATCTGGTTGGCAGCGGTAGGATCGCCTCCGAATGCATCAGCTGGTGGCAGCGCTACGGAACAACCTTCGTCGAGAGAGATCCTAAGGAACCGGGCAGAGCGAAGAAGAGAGAAGAAGAGAGAAGAAACAGGTCCGAAGAAACTGGGAGTAGCGAAGAAGGAGCGAGCCTTCGACCCAGGGAGTCCGGAGGAACCGGGAAACAGCGGACAAATGAACCGGATGGCAGGGTGCTGCAACCGTAAGTGAGCGCTTGGTTTTTTTCCTTTTGATTCGCCAGACTCAAAGGTTGTGTGTTCAATTTTGATAGTTCTGGGAATCGGGAGTTTGATGCAGTGTGTATTTGCACAAATTAATTAAGGAAAACAGTTTTAACCACCTGTCGGGGCAGCTGCCATGGATCTTAGAAGGTTGACGAGGTTAGACTTGTTGTTGGTGTGCGACGATTTGGGAGTTGAGGCGGACGAACGGATGAAAACGCCAGCTATCATAAAGGCGATTGAAGATAGTGGCAATGATGACAAAAGCATTGAGCTTGCTTGGGAGGTGATACAGGAACCACGAGAGCGGGAGCTTCGTGAACTTAGGAGTGAGCGTCAGCGTGAAGAACGCGAGAATGAACGGAAGCAGGAGCTTCAAGAACTTACTCTTAGGTGTGAGCGTCACGGACGTGAGAATGAACGCGAACGTGAGCGAGAGGAAAAGTATGAGAGAGAGAGAAGGCAGCACTGATCAAAGAGATACAGCATTGTGATCAGTTATCGGCACAGAGACAACGGCTGTCTGAGAATTCTGTAGGTAGTACAGAGCGAAAGAATGAGGAAGCATCTAGCAGATTTTCGCCAGAAGCCGACGAAAAGAGTAGTGCCTGTAAGATTGGCTGCAGATTCATAGGAAAAGGGAAAGGGCTAGCTGCTAACGATGCCTTAGTGGCAATAGAGGCCGTTAAAGGCCAGAGTGAGAGCGACGAGGTGCTGGGCCAACAGATGACTGTGGAGACAGCTAGGCCAGCTGCTAACAAATTGGCACAGTTACCGCGTGTGTGCGTCGCTGGTAAGGTTAGCGAGGTTGCTAGCGAGGAAAAGGGTACTGTTGACGCGACAGACGCGAGCACCCATGTAGAGCCAGATCTGCGTGCAGAGGTGAAGTGCGAACTGAGCGATGCAGTTGAGAGTAGTTCTCGGGATGGCGAGCTCCGTAGTCCACGAGAGAACAACTGCATTGTTCAGGGATCGGTGCGGCTCTCCGCCAGTCTAGATAGCCTAGATAGGGATGATTCAGTTGTTAATCATTCGGACTGTGCGCGTGAGACAGCGATCGATACCGACGGGCTGTGTGCCGATGCACAGCGTGAGCTGGGCAATGTAGTAGAGGGCAGTTCGCAAGAGTGCGAGTTGTCTAACTCGAGTAAAGCCTGCTGCATTGTGCCAGAGTCGGTTGAGCTATCCGCCAGTCGAGGCAGAGAGAGTGTTGATTTAAGTGAGAATCACTCAGACTGTGCGGGTAAGAGACCGATCCGGGCCGACGAAATGTGTACCGGCCAGCACGAGGCACGAGAAGGCGACATGAAGGCGAGTGCAAAGAGAAAGCGCCGTAAAAAGAAGCGCGGTAAAGACCGAAAGACGGTAACTTTTGTAGCGCCGCCAAAGTTGGCGAGAAACCCGAAAGGGCAGGGCGCGAGGAAGAAGGTGCGGTCGTCACTGACGATGTTGACGCATCGAAAACGTTCGAGCCACCGGTCAAAAGGGGACCGCGAAGAATGTTCTGCACGGACGCGGACCAAGGGCACGAGGCAGTTAAGCTCCTCGTCATTCCGTAGTTCTTTTCACAGCTCAGCGTGCAGTTCGAAGAAACGCAAGGTGGCAGGACGAGACCAGGTGGGGAGTAGCAACGCGGTCAATCGAGTTTGTGAAGAAAGCGGGGCGCCAGGACGCAAATTGGCAGAAGACCGTAACGTCTTGGGGGAGCTCATAGTGATTCAGACCTTTTGTGTTTCCTCGGCAGCCAGAGTAGCTTTCAAGCCACGACCAGCTCGGGGACGGCTCAGAGTATGAATCAGCCGTAAGCAATCGGGAACGGGAAGCCAAGAGAGCTTCCGTAGAAGTGAAATGTTATTTTGTTTTATTTTTGAGCATCGGAAAGTTTTCGCGATTTGAGACTAGGATTTCTTTCAAGGTGTAAGGTTTGAGCTTTGTTTATGTTTTGGTTTGAGAAAGCTCCGAGATTTGAAAGACGCATTTGTGTAAACATGTAGTCTCGCGAGATGCTCATTAATAAGTAGATAGGCTTTTTTTGTGTGTATGTGTGAGTAACCTGAGGGTCAAGGTTATCGTCGAAAGGCCTATGGTAAAGCGCGTGTGTTATTTAACCTTCTTTCTTTTTAAGTGGATTTGAATTTTCTAAGGTTAAGCGCGTAGATTTTCAGTGAGTGCATTAGGTGCACTGAGAGGCGTTCTTAGTTCCATTAGCGCGTGTCCTGTGTGGACGGAAGGAAGCAGATTTATGACTGGGTTGCTAGTGTGTGTTGAGGGCAGCCGTATTCTGACTTCTTTAGTGAACGTGCGTGGAAAGAGTTAGTAGAAGACGCATCATTTTAAGAGTTCTGCGGAGTGTGTAAGTCCCGCAAGTTTAATTGTTCGTTTATGTCACGTGTCCTGTAGGACTTTCAGGGAAGAAACGTGAGTAAGCGTAAATGAAAAGTTTGCCTACAACGCAAGTACGCGTTCTGTTTAGTGACCACAAGGCTAGTGCGCTTGTGATTACGTACTTGTGAGGTTGACCAGATTGTTCAGTGGCACCATTACGTGCGATAAGTACGCCACTACGATAGATTGAAAACATGCTGTTCGTGTAGTTAGGCCACTTAAGTTATGTTCGGCTGTTTTCATTTGTTGTTTGCATCGTCAGCGACCCTTTTGTTTTGCAACAACAATAGTACTCTGGTCTTGTCGGCAATCGAGGAGAAATAGATAGCTGTTTGGAAGGGTGGTTGGAACTGTTTTGTCAAAATTGGGGAAATAAAAGATCAGGGTTGATTTTGACTCAGTAATAGCCTGGCGAGTCAGGGGTGAAGAGCCTGCGCTTACGCGTGGTGCAGCGCTGTGTTGTTTGGTTTGTTTGACGTATGTTCTCCCGGGCCCAGGATCCCGAGGGTTGTCAAACGAGGCTCGACCCCAGTACCCTGCAGCTTCTATCAGCGTTCCTCATGGCCAGCGAATTGAGTTCACCGGCCATTCAGAACTACCGGGGCGAGGACGAGCTGTTAGATATGGAGCTGGTTCCTGCGATTACTTCGAGTTCCCCAGACCACATCGGATCGCAGCACAGCTAATTGAGGAATGCCGAAGCAGGAAAGCACATTCCAGAGGAGCGGCCGAGCAAACAAGTTTAAGGCAACAAGTTCACGTGCCAACAAGTTCGTGCGCCGCCGGGATTAGCAGGTGGGCATCCGACAATGGAGCATGAGCAGCCCTCCCCTTCTCCTCGTTAGAAGTGCATTGCCAGTCTGCGAGGCAAGACCACAGAGAGCCGCCAGGTGTGACACCGCGACACGGGCGCCTACCATTGGCTGAAAGTGGCGTCATCGGAGCGGGCTCTCCCATTGGTCAAACATGACGTGACTTACAGTGCTCGAAGGGTTTATAAGAAGCCTTCCAGAGAGACCTGAGCATTCTGGGACATTCCCTGATTCCCTGATTCACCTCTCTCGAACTTCTTGCCGCGGGCCGCAGCGTCCGAGTTGCTGCCGGCCCGTAAAGACTGTACGACTGTTCATTGACGCTCACCTCCTTGTACATAATGTAGAATAAATCCTCCCAAGTTTTGGTTTTCATCCCGAAGTCCGTCCCCCAACCCCTACACCCTGCGATTTCTGCTCCGTCTGTTACAGCATGATCAGTGTCCAGCGCGTGAACTTGCTTGCTGTTTCCTTGGCACGAAAATACGTTACATTTTACCGGTCGCGCACTTAAATCGCGGACCAGAAGGGTTAAACGCAGCTACATTTTACTGTACGGCCGTGCAAATTTATCGCCCCATACAACAAGTACGTCCGGACGTAGACGTTCTCGAAAACCGTGTTGTAGATGCTATGTCAGCCTTAGTGCTTCCTCTAGTTCCGCCAGCGCGCCTCGCACGTTCTAATAATGTGTCGTGGGATGCGATAAAGGCATCATTTCTGCCTGGCCACCTACGCGACTTCATGTGGCGTCTAGGGTGGCAAGTACTTCCAACTCGTGACAGGCTAGAGCGGTGGGGCGTTGTCCCTCTTCGCTGTATCCCGATTGCCCCCTTCAAGAATCCAATAAACATGCGCTGCTGCAATGCATCGTTGCCAGAATATTTTGAAGAGCCGTGGATACTGATTTCCGTGGCCTTGGAGTTCAGCGCTTTATCACATCTGGTCGCTGGTCACGGGGGCGCTTTGCGCGACTTGTAACTCTTGCGGGGGCCTTTTGTCTACGGCTCAACCGGTGCGAGGCAGTTGCGGGCAGGGCATCGTCGCCGCCCTCTCTTTCCACTTCTGGGGAGGCTCTACTCTGAGCTACTGTCGTTTCTGTCAGAGGAGTTGTTCTTCCTTGGAGAAGAGGAGCTCCTTCGACGGTGGTCATGCAGTTTCCTGTCGGTGGCTGATGGACGGGTATGGCTTAATTTTCGACCAACCTGGTTCTTGTAGCCAGGCCATCAGAAGCGTTCATTTAATGCACATAGAATGTAGCTGCCCGGTCTTTCTGGGTGTGTGTGTTTGCTCTCGTATACATGATCATTTTTGTCTATACACCATCTCATGCACAGCACTTCAAAATTGTGTAAAGTGTCTCTGTCACACCATCACTGTGCATAACCATTTTGCACACTTTGTATATGGTACATCATTTTATAAACCCGCCGTGGTTGCTCAGTGGCTATGGTGTTGGGCGGCTGAGCACGAGGTCGCGGGATCGAATCCCGGCCACGGCGGCCACATTTCCATGGGGGCGAAATTCGAAAACAACCGTGTACTTCGATTTAGGTTCACGTTAAAGAACCCCAGGTGGTAAAAATTTCCGGAGTCCTCCACTACGGCGGGCCTCATAATCAGAAAGTGGTTTTGGCACGTGAAACCCCATGATTTAATATTTTTTAAAGCATTTTATACATGTGTCATTTATTTTATGTGTAACTGTGCCTTTCCGTGTGTCTATGTGATCATATGTTTGTGAGCGAGAAATTGGACACTAATTTGAAAACTTGCCGTGTATACAATGCTTCGTTTTTTTTATATGTTATCGTCCTGGTGGAATTGTTGCGTGATTGTGACTCTGTGTTCGTATCGTCTCTTGCCGAAATAAACTTTATTTCTAAACACACGTATACTTTGAGAACGTGCCGCTTATACAATCCTTCGTTTCTTGCATACGTTATCGTCCTGGTGGAGTTGTGCCATGATTGTGACTCGGCGTTGGTATCGTCTTTTGTTTAAGAAAACTTCTTCTAAACACGTGTTAGGTTGCATTTGATGTTCTACGACGCAAAACTGTTACCTAAATGTTCTTATCAATTGAATGTTGGCGTTGTACAGAAGGCTTGATACGAAGCATCATTGTTATAGAGACAGCAGTTACACGCACGCTTCGCCGTTGTCGTGCTGTCCTGCTATCGACGACGCATGCGCTACCCGCGCATGTGGCGTCAAAAAGGCTTAACAGAGACGCGAAGTGTGTTTGGCTCCGAAACCGATGATGCCAAGAGGACGCGACGCGCCTGCGCGTTCTGCCCGCTCGTCTCTGCCAGAGCCAAGGGCGGGCCGTCCTGGCTTCCACTGTACTGACGTGATCGTTGTGCACCCACCGCACTACGGTTAACGTCAAGATGAATTCCTGCAATTCCTACCGCCGTCGGTTCTACTGCGGTTTCCTTTCGCGCACCATCCAGGTGCGGCAGTCGCAGTGCCGCTGGCCTTCCCTCCGCCAGGGTTGCGAGACGTTCATTCGCGTGACGGTTAGGGAGAGGTTGACCGCTCACCGATCGTCGTCGTCCCGCTCTCCGAGAGCTTGCCGCACGTTGGGAACGCAAAGTTTCGGAATGACAAGGGCGGGTTGCCAGCAGCTCTATGCCTCGGTACACCGAGCCCATGCTGTGGGCGCACGCCTGTCCATCAAGCGTGGTCCGATACAAGCTCGAGGAAAGAATAGACAGCCACGTGTACACTGGTAAAAAAAATTATGACGAGTGCGACTATCCCTTGAAGCAGGCCAGCTAGCTATAGTAACACTTTTGAAAAAAAAAAAAACACCCTTTGGCGCTTACCTTGTCCCACAACAATAATAGCCATCTGTCTTGCCCGCGTTTCCTTTCTTTTACGCTGCGAGCCCGGCACTCCGTAGTCACCAGCGGCTTGCACGTTATCAGTGTGAGAGAGCATTCTCGACAGAAATGCAGCGAGCACCGAGTTTTCAAGAAAGGAAACGCAAGCAACGCAGACCACGATTATCATTTAGGGACAGACATACACTCCAAAGGGCCTAACTGTTCTAATAGCGTGACGTCACTGATGATTCTCTGAAACAGACGCTATAGGTAAAGAAGGGCTTCCTACTTACCCCCCTGGGGAAACTGGCGGCCGCGGCGATTACAACGGCAGAAACGCGGTTGACCAACCACGTGCGGGAAAACGGGAGCGGTTGCGGAGGCTTCCCCACCACTCTCCACCTGCTGGCGACCAAAGCGGCCAAAGTCAGTGTACAGTGTACTAGAAGGTTTATAAAGCTTCTAAACCTTCAAAGTACTCTGGTACACTGTAGCCAGTCGGATGACGTCAGGGGGACCTCAGGCGACACATCCGGTGGCGCTGGTAGCGCTTGCGATTCCCGTGCGCCGCCCGCCAGAGGATGGTTTCGCCTCTAGCCAACCCACGGAGGAAGGAAACTAAGGAGAGGCCCTGACGTCACTCTTTGTGAAGCAAAAGTGAAGCCAGAAGTTGGCGTTGCTCATGGCGATGCTCCGCCTTTTGGGCCACCCTCCTCTCTTGTTTACATCTTTCGCGAAACCACGCCGCGTTGCGCGTGGTTTCGCGCGTGGAGCGCGCGCGCTCGTGCAACATCCGGCAGAGCACGGTGCAGGTAACACAGCGCAACAAGACACGGTGACTAACGCAAACCCGCCCACGCAGCGCCTTTGCCACGGCACGAAACCTACCAGAGCAACACGTGTGAGCGCCGCTCAAAACCACTACAACGCCGCCATTGTGGCCCAAAAGGCGTGGCCATACAGCAAAAAAAATAAAAAAGCAGCAAAAAATGAGAACCTACTACGTCATTTCCGCCACACTTTTCTCCTGGCGCGCGGAGGGGGTAGGGCCTCTCCTTAGTTTCCTTCCTCCGTGAGCCAACCCGTCTGGCGCGCGCGCTGGCCGCGCTTGCGAGGGTCACGTGACCCGATTATTCCTGCGCAGTAAACCTTGCTGTTGCTTTCAGTGTTTCGCCTTCGGTCGAAACTGATAATTCTATGTCTTTTTCTAAAGTTTACCAGAAACGATATGTTGAACCGTTCCGCATAACATGAAAGAGCTGTATGCAAGCGGCGCGATAATATGTCAAGCATTTAATAATTTCTAGAAAAAAAACGTATACACTTCCCGTGAAACGTACCGCGGCATCATTGCCGTCGACAAAAAAAAAGAAAGAAAGAAAATGAACAGCGAGAAGTGCACAAGAAATGCAACCAGATCGCCCCGGCAATGCAGGATGACAAATGTAGCCAACGGATAAGCACGTCAGGTTGAAACTGTATCGATGCGTCACGATCGCAAACAAAATACGCGTTTATGTGAACAGACTAGACAAATTTACTCTTTTTTTTTCCACGTGCATCAAGCTGCTGCGATAAGCACGTATCACTGTTCTTCAGGTTCGTTTAAAAGGCCGGTTGACACTGAGCATTCTTCGAAAGCCACGGCGTTAGTATAGGATTTCGCTGGCTCTTAAAATGATTAGGGCACTCCACGAAGCACGCACAACACCAGAGGAGATTCTTTAGGAGAAGCAAGGTTGTTTCCCGTGTACACGTCGAAACGACGTCGAGTCATCAACCAGCGCTTGCATACGTCCGTACACCGCGCATCTAAAGGCCTCTTCGTTCTAAAAAAGCGCCACCAACGTGTACACAAACACACACAAACACGACGCTGGCACTTAGCCTCTTTCGCAGATTTCTTTCACCCGTAAATGCGCACTCCGCGTCCAACGACGCCGCGACCTTGGGGGTGCTCGCGAATTAATACGTCCTCGGTTAGTGAGGGCGCGCGATCGCGGAGCGGCTCGGGGAGCTGGCGTTTTGGTAAACGACGTTAACAGCTCGCCGCCGCGTTACGCGAAGGGAAGGCGAGAGGCAGCCAACACCGCGTTAAATAGTCGGTTTAGGCACGAAAGAGCTCGACGCAGGATAAGCTACACACGTGGCATCGCCCGGAGGGCTATACCGAAGTAATGCAAGGACCCAATCGGATCGATAAGAATCGATGAGGGAACTGAGGTAACTGAATCCTTTTAATGCGAGTAAGTGCAAAGAAGGAATCAACAGAAGTGCCCGAAACGTCGTGGGGGAGCAGGAACGTTGTATCGGGAAGGAAAGCTTTAATCTTGTTTCAGTGTGTATATGTTTCGGTAAACTATGCAAAAACTGGTGAAACAAGCGCTACTCATGCGCCTACTTGTTTTGTTTATATGCTCGTCTGTTTCGTTCATTTCCTGGTCATTTTCTTCAGGCGCGTTCCGACTCGTTCAGCGAGAAACTCGATGGAACCGTTAAAGATTGCTTGGAATGACTAACCTGACTAAACGAAAGCTACACCAACTGAGAACACAGGTCATTTGGCTTTGCTTGCAACGCGTGCCAATGTGTTACTTTGTTGCTGCACTGAAAATGTCACACTTGCACTGTGTAGTATACCTAAGCATGCGAAGTGCTCAAGTGTTCGGCACCGGCTTTGCTCGGGTCATCGGTTAGCGTGTGATGCGGCTGCTGCCGCAGAGGTTCCATTTGCGACACCACCACCACCACCACCGCAACAGCAAGTCAATGAAAAGCTAGATATCGTGATCAATGCATAAAAGGCGTTAAATATTACGCGAATCCGCGAAAAGCTCCAAGCATCACTTTCAGCCCTCTATACCCTGCTAACGTGGCTGCTGTAAATTTAGAATATCGCGGTCACCGATGCTGGGCCACATCACCATGATGAGATTGGGGCGTGACGCGTCTTCACAACCCAGAACATTCGTAATGTAACACGTTAATCAACTCCTTGGTAACAAGGGGTTCACAAAACCTGGCACGGAATATTACCAGGATGGAATGCTACGGTAGAATATAATCAGGAGAAGCGAATAATACTTGTCTAACAGGATAAGTGCAGAGGCGTGGAGCAACACGCAGTTTAACGACCATCAGTAGCGGCCTATTTAAGTCCCCTCACCCAAGAAAATCTGCCTGCCAACAAGTACCCCTGTCGTGCGTCAGCCCGAACGAGCATGTCAACCCACAGGTTTCCTAATCTCAACACTGCACCCAGCCGTCTGAAGCCGTTGAGTGTGTTTCCAATCGGTTGGCACCCGCTCTTCTCGTTACTATAGGTAACCGGCAACCTGTCCTGCATCTATTATATAGCGTCTACATGCTTCATAAGTCAAGAATACGGGAATTCAAAGCATGTGATGCTACTTATAATGGTTGATATGCCATATGACGATATCACAAATGTCGAAACATGGCATACAGTCAACGTGATGGTCTACAGCTTACCACTATGCTTGAAGAAGAAAAAAAAAAGAACGTGAATAATCAATGCATTCTACCAGTGCACACTTACAGGCCTGAAATGTTAAAACTCGGAGGTTAACAAAGAAACCTTGGTAGAACCTAGTGTCTCTGCAAAGGAACAAATAATGGCAAATGTTAGGTGCAACGTAAGGAGACTGGTAAAAGGCGGTATAGATATTAGATAGCGCATTGGTGTAGTTTAAATGAATGACTTGTTGGGCGATTGACGCATGGTTTTGTAGAATGCCAGTCAACATGAAGGACCGCGGAAAAAAAAACATAAGGACACAGACAGGAATAGGAAAGGATGCGGACTATATTGTGCTTTACTGTCTAGCGTTGGTTCATACCCAGTCTAGCGCTCTGACTCTCTTGCGGTATTTTTTTTTCCGGTGCCGTTCCCATTGGCTGACATTCTCCAAAATCAGTAAAGTTAATACTTCAGTAAATGTTAAAGAAAAGTGGACTTCCGTAGGCCATAAATTGCGTAGCATAAGCAGCCAGTAGTCTACGCGCCGTAGTTGCTTAGTGGTCTGGTGTAGCGCTGCTAAGATCAATGTTGTGGGGTCAAATCCCGGTCAAGGCGGGCGCATTTCAATAGGGGCGAAATCGCGCCCCCCCCCCCCCCCCCCAAAAAAAATAAGACACCCATGTACTTAGATTTAAGTGCACGTTCAAAAACCCAGGCGACCACGATTAATCCGGAGTTCCCCACTACGCCGTGCCTCATAATCAGATGGTGGCTTTGACACGTAAAATCCCATAATTTATTTGAAGTTTTTAACCCGTATAGTCTATTTGGACAAAGAAAGTGAGCATCAAGATAAAGTATACGCAGTATAGGACGGCGGACGATTGGGTACTGCGATCAAATTGGGAATATCCCCGGCAGAGGATAGAGTCAGCGAACGCAAGACCGGAGTGATGGTTTCTCCCCCAAAGAGTTATTCGTCCTGCAGTGGACATAAGACAGCGATGATGAAGATTGCATGAATTTATAGAGATTTTCAAAACTTTCTTTTTTACCCATGATAGAGTGCATAAGCGCGACTGAACGAGGACGCAGAAAGAAACAGATACACAGAGACAGCGCCTCTTTTTACGTGCCGACGACTTAGCGAATACAGGCGAAGGAGCGGTGTAGCCCACCCAAAGCAGTTCCCACACAACATCATTTCGTCTCTCCCTGAAAGGCGGCGGCTTGTTGGTTGTCCTATCGCTTGCCATCCCGAAAGTCTACTTCGTGGAACGTTACAAACCGGACCGTCGCGAACCGCTGTTGCGTGCTAACCGTCCACTGGGCTAGGGTGCGAGTTGTAGCTTTCATAGCTTTCATAGCGCTGCAGGGTTTTAGCGAATGTATAGCTCGGCTCCCGTCGCTCAAGTCTGCCGATAACGGCGCGTTCCTCGGGTCGTATACAACCGGCGCCCTGAATAAACGCCGCGCGTCGCCTTGGAACGAGATGAACCTTCACTGCGAGTTACGCAACGTGGCATTCAGCCTCACGCGCAAACGTCGACGGAGCAGCGGTGTAAATCTGTGAAGAGAGCCGCGCTTGGCTCTGCGGAAAAGGTTTCAGGGGTTGCGAGAACGGGGTGAAATCGGAACAGAGGCCACCGAGTCCATTTGAGCCAATTCGGGATGTTCCGGTCGACGAATGTTTCCGTACGAAAGTGGCCGGCCAAGCGTCTCTTCCGCAACGGTCCCAGCGCTTTTTTCACGCTTTTTGTAACGAATTCAGCAGGGCTTTGAAGTATTATGAAGGTAGAGAGGGCGCTGGAGTCGCCACGCTTCGTTTCTACTTGTTGCAGGACCCAGCAGGTTACTTACTCTCGTCGTAGTGTTCTGTTAGCATAACTTGTTTTATTTCATCGCTACCCACTTCCGACGCACTCGTCCGGAAGGTGGCGCCACCAACGCGGCCGCTCACGCAAACATCTCCGGTAAAACATTTTTTATTATTTGTACCGTCAAATCCAATACGTCTACGAGGAAGCTCATTAAACTTCTTTAAAGATGACTTCTATTTTCGCCCTGCTATTCATACATTTGCTATATTGTCAGTAATGACTTTCGCGCAACGCTTAAAAGTTTCATTCTGTAGTCTGCTGCCATCTTTGCCGGCATACCGCGTGGCGGCACGCGTGAATAACGCTTTCGCTTTATTCAGACTCAAACAGAACCAGCAACAACAGAGAAGCCCGAGCGATCTAAATTTGGCATGGAAATCTTTTCCTGGAAGAGAGAAGAAGAAAATGTCGCTAATAACACACGGTCGCAGTACCCGATGAAATCTCAATACAGCTAATCAAAAACCTCTGTCCAAGGAGCAAGGCACTGCTGACTAATATCATATAACAAGTGATAAGAACGAAGAAAATTCTAGTTGGATGGCGTAAAAGCAAGATGAGCCTCACCTACAAATGCAAAGGTGATAAGGGTAAGACGAGCTCATACAGACCAGATACGGTAACATCGGTGATATGTAGAATGACAATGGAAGCCATAAAATTAGAACTGTTGAAGTTTCTGCAAAAGAATTATGTGCTGGTAGGGAGGGGGGACTTCAGAATGGGTTCGGACGAGGCAGAAGCTTGGAGGATAAGATTTCTACTAATTCAGGGCATCGATCCTTCAGTAGTTCATAATAGACTTTAATGGATAACATTTCTATACATCAAAGGAGCCTACGACAACCTAGACAATGAGCTGTTACAGGATGTTCTCAAGCACGAAGGCATAGATGACGATTTCGTGGAGCTGCTGAGGGATATATAAAGAAACAACCGAGTACAAATTGTATGGGGAGACCGAAAATGTAATGAAGAGGTAGAAATTCATCATTGACTGAAGCAAGCATGTCCTCTGTTCCCATTGTTGTACACGCTTTTTGTTAAAGGTATAGAAAGACGTCTGGAAAATAGTGAATTAAGGTTTGACTTAGCCTACATGCGCAATGGACAAATGGCGCAGCAGAAGGTCCCCGGACTGGTGAATGCGGATGACGAAGTGCTACTAGCGGACAATGCAAGATATTTATAGACGCTTGCGAATATCTGTGGCGACGCAGCGACAAATCTAGGCCTTGAGTTTAGCATAGAGAAATAGGAAATTATGATCTCTAATGAAGATAAGAATATTTACGTGGTGTCAATTCAACAGCAAGTCATATCCATAGTCAAGCAATATAAATACCTCGGCGTATACATAAACGAAGGAAAGAATTACTCGAGCACCCACCAAGGTTATATGAAAATGAAGGGGAAGCGGAATGCAGCAGTAATGAAACAGAGCACCTAGGGACCGCCATCAATATGAGGTGGTGCGTGGAATCTGGAGAGGAGTAATGTGCCAGCACATGCATTTGCAAATTACAGTCTGTGCCTCAAGTCGGATATCTTGTCCGGGTTTGACGTTAACCAAAGATCAGTAGGGCGGTTGGCTTAGTAGGGCGGTAGGGCGGTTGGCGGTAGATAAAGCAATGCAAGGCGACATGGGTTGTGCCTCTTCCGAAGTCAGAGAAGCGCAGATCAAAAGTTGTTTTGAAGAAAGACACAGGAACGTGGACGAAAATAAATGGGCAAAGTGCACAAGTACTTGCACCTGAAAAGCCTGGACACAGAATGGAGAAACAGGTCAAGAAAGTTGGCAACCGAGTGCAGGCTAAGTGAAAATGCAAAGAGACAACGAGGAGTTATCAGAATGAGAAACAGACAACGAATTGGATGCAAAGAATCGAAAGAAAAAGGCCATAGAGACGTACAAGAATGGGAGGAAAGAAATTAGTAGAGGTAGGGAAAACCTGCACGATAACACAAAGTGCCCTTCCCGCCCCTCTGGCCCAATCAAGGAGTCAATAAAAGTTGTTTCTCTCTCTCTTTATCTTGTTATTTTAGGCTTGAGCTGGTTGCCTCAGGACAAAACATACTGAAACAAATACGGTATTCGCAATAAGATGAGGCGTGCGCATGCCATAGCAAAAATCTGGAGCCCACTCAGCACGTCCTAATGGAATGCGAAGGGATTCACCCAGTGACACCCATAGGAAACTTTCGCCTTCCAGTAGCGCTTGTATTTAAAGTGGGCGGAAGCATCAACCAATCAGCAGTCGAGATATGCGAGAGACGTTTAGAGCATTGGGGGAAAAAAACCCAGGGAAAAGATCGATACGACCGGACCCGTTACATGCGTAGTTAACGATAAAAAAATAAATTTTGAGGAATAAAGAAGAAGAGATTATGGAGATGCGCACAAAAATGCAAAAATTAGAGCACGTACTGCATACATGATTAAATCAAGCAGGCTAGGTGACTATTAATTATGGGGTTTTACGTGCCAAAACCACTTTCTGATTATGAGGCACGCCGTAGTGGGGGACTCCGGAAATTTCGACCACCTGGGGGTCCTTAACGTGCACCTAAATCTAAGGACACGGGTGTTTTCGCATTTCGCCCCCATCGAAATGCCGCCGCCATGGCCGGGATTCGATCCCGCGACCTCGTACTCAGCAGCCTAACACCAGCTAGGTGACTATTGGTTACCACACTGTTACAAAGGGGATGGCAATAAATCATCGTCATAATCATCACCATGAAGCGAGGCAACGGGAAGAGGTCATGTATTCGGGGTGCTCCAAGCTCAATTAAGCGAACTGATGGGAATCTATAAACGCCCATTTCCAACGCGCAGAACGCGCAGTGACGAGAAGATAATACGCGAGATAAACGCAGCATGCAGCTCGCTCGACAGCGGTCCCCACTGACTGTTACCAACCCTGGCGTAAGACAGAGATGGTAACAGTGCGTGTAGCCTATAGCGTGGTAACGTAGTGTGCAGGGCACCGAGAATACTGGCCTTGCTTTATGCATGGGAGGCTTTGATATATATCTATCCGCTTGCGGCTAACAGCCACAGCGACGCGTTCACGTGACTGAGAAGGCTCTCGGATGAAGCGACGGCACGCTTGAGGGCTAGGCCACAGTCAACAGAGCAGCGAAGCGGGGATGGCGACATCGCAGATCGCTGTCACTGCTTCACGATGGCAGCAGCTTTGCCGTCGAGCGAGCGACACCCGAGTGCTGCGCGTTGTTGTTTGTGAACGTTTGTGTCGCCACACGAAATCACGGCATTGTTTGCGACCGATACGCGGTAGCTCATGACAGCAGCTCTTATGGCTGTCGGTGATGCTCACCTTGACACGGGGGTTGCAAAGGCAGCGAGGACCTTAAACTTTATACAGCGATATCTGAGACACGCGCCGCCTTGTTTGAAATCAACTGATTACCTAACGTACAGGCGCCGACAAAAGAGGTATACTCCACGCAGCGGGAGCCGGAGCAACGGCAAAGTGCATTGCAACGCCATCTACAGGCAGCATCTGGAATCATGTCTGCCGACAATAAAGGGCAACCATTGGCTGTCTCGATTCCAGATGCCGCCTATAGAGGGCGTCGCAATGCAGTGTGCCGCTCTTCTGGCTCCCGCTGCGGGGACTGCGTGGAGTACACCACTTTTGTCGGCGCCTGTACGTTCGAGCAATGCTCGAATGCGCTTGTGCCGTGTGGGACCCTTGGAAAAAAAAAACACGAAGTGGTGAACTTTAAAAAATTCAGAACAGAGCAGCAAGGTGTGTCCTAAGCCGGTACTCGGAAACTGATAGGTGTGCCATTATGAAAAATTGAATAGGATGGGAAATTCTTTCCTCTTGAAAAAAATTGCGACTGAAACTCCTTTATAAAACATTTCATGGGAAAACCGGCATTCGAGAGGAAATATACATACACAGGCCTCATTATGTATCTGCACCTACTGATCGTTGTTTCAAGATTTTGGAATACCGTACTAGAACTAGCACGTACGCTAATTAATTTTTTGTTCGTTCCATTAGCGAATGTACTAGCCTATCAAGTCAGCAACTGTGCTGTGTCAATGAAGATGTGTGTTGCTCTTTTCAACATTGTAACTCCCCTACTGTAGCACCTTCGGGCTAAGCAGACCAGTGATTGAATAAAGAATGAAGAACGAGTGCTACTAAGCCCTTCAACGTTCGTAAGGAATATGCAGTAAAACTTTTTTAAAGCGCAGTACGGTCCACTGCTAAGAGAAGTATCAAGTTAGTATGTCGGGCTTGATTAGAGCTCAGTTATGACACCAAGGCTCAGCAGTAATTCGTAAAACCAACTCTTGTGGCTGTTAGTGATACTATCACACCCTTCAACATTTATAAGGCATACGCTGATCACAAATTATTTTTTTTAAAATCTAAAGTATGCCCCATTGTTAAAAGAAGCATCAAGTTAATAAGCCGTCATTGATGACAGATTATGATACCAAGGCCTCAGCAGTAATTCTTTTAGGAGCACAGCACTAACATAACGTGTCAAATTGCGAATCATTATTGAGCTCAATTTGTTGAAGTTTTCGTACAGCAAGCAGGGTTGTACGGTAAAATGTTTTGTCCGTTACTGTTCAATGCGTTTAGTTCATTTAGTTTTGCTGCATTTGCTCCTTGCAATTGTATAATTTCCTTCTCTAGATTTCTTGTAACTAACTCGTAATCTTGTTTTGCATTCTCCAGTACTTACTTTCTTCCATGTTTGCTTATATATGATTTTAATGTTGTTCTACTCGTTGCTTTAGAAAACGCATATTCATAAATAACAGGAGGTCCCGATACAGTCATTGACTATGGGACCTCCTTCCGTATATTACTTTTTTTTATAACCTGTAATATATAACGAATAAGCTCAATTTCAGTTTCAATTCAAAACTCGACCGCCTATGTAGCTAGAGTTAGCGCAGCTCTGTTGTTCGCAAAGAAACAAGAAACCACGACATAAAGCCTGGACCTCTAATGTCGGCTCGTACGCACACGGACCTCGGAATAAAATAGTGCATCTTTTTGGGCTAGCTGGATCAATATGCAACTATGGGCAAGACCTCGCGCATAAAGTAAAGAAAAAAAAACACGCAGAAAATAGAGGAACACGTAAAAACAGGACTTCGCTCGTCCGGCCCTTACGTGTCTCTTCTTTTTGTCCACGTTTCTCGCACGCTGCCTAGCTACCAGCATCCAAATGAAATTCAACTTCCTTTCATTGATTTTTGATGCGTCTGCTATGTCATTCTGTTATGTGCCACCGGAGTCTCCGGCTTGCGAAGCTGCGCCCTTCTGAGCATCTTTGTTCTGCGTAATCGAGCCTTAAATCACGACACGAAACCTTTACATATAACGGGGGCTTATGGATGTCCCTAAACCCCACTGACCTTTTAATAGAATACCCCATATGACACGCAACGGCTTCTTGATTATTTTAATTTTCTTACATTTTGGCTACCCCGTACTTGGGCGACTGGGTGTGTGACCATTCATGGATGATCCTCCATAATGAGTATGTGCCACTGTGACACACGGAGCACAGAAAGTGTGCGTGGGGCGGGGGGGGGGGGCACACACTTTTCGTCACCATTCTTCCCTCGACAAGACCTTAGGTCTCGTGACATTCCGGCGTCGACGTCTCCCACTGTGCATCTGCCTGAAGAGGTAGGTGTTCGCAGTTCGGCCTATGGTGTGTGAGTGGTGTACTGCATAAACATAAAGGTTGCATGTGATTAAAGGTGTGTCCAGTGGCGGAACAATGACGTTACGTTTCTTTGTCGTAGTATAGATGACATCAGTCGACATGCCAACGCCGTCACCGTCGTACTGTCGTCGTTGTTGACGTGTTAAAGTTCTGTTGCTTTCGATACTACTAATTAGTTTTCCTCTTTAACAGTGGACTCAACTGCACATCAAGCACCTTGGGAAATGTACGCACCCACCTATTATTGTGGCACTGCCAAGTGTGATGTGTGTTTTACACAGTGAACGAGAGAGCAATTTCGGGTGATGCACTTCGAGTTGTAGGTTACTCATACTGCAGCACATATCTATACTTATGCTGCGCACATGGCTTTGTAATGAATTCCAAGGATGCATATGAATCGTTCGTGTAAGTTCAGAAAGGTACGCGCGCCTAACTATAACTGAAATGATCTTAAAAGTAAAAGAAAAGCAAATGAAACATTCACTCCATCGTTAAAACAAGTTTATGTTTGCAACCAGCACAACTGCCCTCTTTTTTCTCCCTTTCCCGTAGTTAAACTTCCACTTCCACGTCAAGTAAAAGCATTAGAACACCGAGTACCGAACAGGAAGCGAGGTACTGCCATTCTGTACGTTACACCACAATTCAAACAACATAGAGGTTCACAGGAATATGTGCACCTGAATACTTGAACAGCGATCCAACAAGGAATGTCACTGTAGTTGAATTTTTACAAGGGGGCTCATCTTCGTCAGAACAACAATTTACCACAATATGATTACATTGTATACTTCTACTCTTACGCCTGCTGATTTTCTTGGTACGTATTGACGCTTTCTGGAAGTTTCGCTCCGTCATCTTCAGTGTAAACACTGCGGAATTTGCGGATTCCGTAACTGCCAAAAACAACAGGAAGGTATACACAAGGAATAATGGCGCTTATTCAAGAAAGCCAGCGCTGTGAACGGTTCGCAAACCGTTGCCAGGCGTATACTGTCCACTGCATCGCAATAGCAGTTTGCTTCTCTTGTTCCGTAATGAAAAACGTCACTCGCCTTAAGGTGCAAAACGAATTAAGGACTCCTGCATGAGTGATGGGATTTGTGTTAAATTGGAGGTACATCCATCTTTCGGAGGTCACTGACGAGTTGAAGGCTATTCGCCATCGATGTTATGTGTGGTGAGTAATATTCTGGCGATGGCAAATATAAGGATACTCGAAGCGAATTTTGCCGTCGGCGTTTCCGGGACGTTCCGCATATATTTAGGTATATGTATGCTATATGACATGCCACGGTATATAAGGTAGGGTATATGCGGGTTATAATGCCACACCGTTCTGTCACTCAAGTTGCTCATACCAGGCCTTACATTCCTGATAAAGTTATTCCTCAGAATTTTGAAAATGGCAGCCCACAAACAAACGACAGGAAGCAAAACACCAACGGCGAATGCCTTTTATCGCAAATCTTCTCAGAGTTAAACATCAAAAGTACGAAACAATCACTGAGTTGAAACCTGTAAATGACGTAATTTTATTGGCGCGACACTGCACACCCTCCTGGATCGGCCACGGAATAGGGTTTGAAACACACGATACGCAAAAGTTAGCGGTTAAATTGCTAAGAAAGACATTGGCGTTAATTGATAAACATAAATGAAGTGGTCCCATGGCAGAATTCAAACAGAGAACCCCTAGCACAACAGCTCGTTTTTACTTAGTCAGCTTACGTTTACTTCAATTCATACTGCCACTACAGCTACGTGTCTTAAACACTTCGTATAAAATTCTAACAGGTTGCTATCGCATTCATTGCTTCTCCCTTATGGCGAAATTGCGGTATTTTTTGATGATGTATGTTATGTGGCAAATCAGTTTTGTGGAGTTCCACACGGTGGAGGAAGTGTCATGAAAGCGAAAGTCGTCATGAACTGGAGTGTAGCACGAAGCCACAAAGGATACCCTCGCAGTTGTTCAGGACGAATTTTTCCTCAACTGCGAAACTTTCTGTCTGAGAAACCCATGTGGGCTTCCTTTGTAGTTTCGTGCAGCATTCGGGTTGATGACAATTTTCGGTTTCATACGTTTTATATAATAATTATGATGAAAGGTGACGCATACCCTGAGACCCAAGTCAGAGGAGTTTATTGCAGAGCACCACATGTCGAAAGTTACGTGTCTGGTGACCGACGTTTGTTGTTTCTGAGCCCGGTTCTTTAGCACAACAAACCAGTGCTCCCCGATTTGGCGGGAAAGAGCTTAGGCGCGGATACACGTGGAGGCATACTTCCAAAAGGGCGAAGTTCCTCAAGAATGCTCCTGGCATTAAAAGAAAAAAAAAACACACAGAGGAAAGCTTAACTTTTGGAGTTTTGGCCCCGATACGAGCTTGTCTGCACTAATTACCAAACTGGAGTACTATTCGTCTTCATCTGTCAATAGCACAAATGCGTCACCTAGTCGCAGCTCTACAAGACTGGAAACTTGGATACCATGAAAAGAACAGCAGGACGTCATCACAAAAACATAAATGAAAGAGAGAGAAAGAGAACAGATAAACGTATCGATTCCATTTCGATTTCTCAACTCTGCGCGACGTGATGACGATGAAATCCTAAGGCGAAACGAGCTTTCCGCTCGACAATTAAGTGGCCTTTCAATATCGACGAAGATATAAACAAATGTCGCTACCCACGCGCGCGCTAATTATGATGCATTTTGCACTGACATGCGAGCCCGTCTGTCTCGTGTTACATCATACGCAGATGGTCGTAAAGACGTCAAGAGCCTGCATTTCTCATTGCTTCGAAACGCATTTGATTGTGTTCCGAGAATTATGCAGAGTTTCTTAAGTGGCGTTTAATGATGCTAGCTTCCTTGTTCGCTGAGCGACGAGCTGTTTACTTCTTTTTCTTTTCTCTGTTGTAATAAAACACCCGCTGTCACGAGCTCCTCGTGTGCCTTTAGCTATGCATGCCGGCCTCTGTGTATAAGTAGCACTTGTACGTGCACTAAACTTTGCCCATTCAACCATTGTGTAAAGGAAGCTGAAGCAGCTATGCGAACTGTATCGGCGCATTACTATTTTTTGCCCAGCACTATTTGTTGGCTCCCAACATTAAAGTAACAAATTTATTAATCAAGAACAGCCAAACAAAACCAAATCTCTATACTTAATGAACTTGCGCACTTAGCATATGTTAGGTACAAGAGCGGATGTGATTCTCCTCAGAGCCAAGCCGATTTCGCGGAATTTTAATAGCTTTTGTATGCATACGCGACTCGCTATATATCAAATGTTTAAGGTAAAACTTGGAGTGTTATACGTAATAGTTCTGCGGAAACCCGTAAGGTGCAGAGAAGCGATCAATAAAGGGAAAATAAGGCATCCACCCAATCGTAGCAATCGCTACAAAATAAACCAACACGGGTTTCGTTGAGTGTAGTTGTAACATCACATACCCGTGTCTCATACAAAAAAGAAAAACAAAAGACATAGCAAGGCTCTCAAGGTAGAGTTGTTTGTGAGACAGCCAAGCCCGATGCGCGACATATTACGACGAAAGGCAGGCGGCACTTACGAGCAATAAGCTCTGTAAGTTGTCCTAATCTGGATACTTCCTAGAGCTCTGCTCGAGGAAGTTTCTTAGATTTACTCAGATTGACTCAGTAAATTTACTCAGATTTTGGTTAAGTAATTTAGAGTTTAGAAACAAACACCCAGTGGGTATGACTCTTTGTAACCAAAAAAAAAATAAATATTGATGTACAGATTCGCCTCACAGTATCAAGGCATGAGTGACTGTGTAAAGCTTGTTCTCTTTGGCTAGAAAGATACAGCTGCAAGTTACGCTGCAAGTGCCCGCCTTCTCGTATTCCGCGTGACCTTTCGGTATGGCTTCTGTCGCGCCGATTTCTCGTGAGCATCATTATCAGACGTCACCTTGCTTGCCAATTTGTCACAGGAAAAGCTTACTTTTTGTTTCTTTTTTGCTTTTTTTTTCCCGCTCGACGTACTCCGTCTTGGCATAAGTGTAATCTCGCCTGATAAGCAATGTATCTTGTTTTAAATATTGAAGCAGTCTGTGAGAAATGATTTTGCTTGCTATGGTGAGCACATGCGGAAACCATGCCGCATCGTCTCAAGTAATATTCGTGCTTGTCCTAACATCACTTTTCAGTCGCTAAGTTAGTTCGTTAATCCCTGTATCGGCTTTCATGGCAATTATTCATGGTGGGCCAGAGGATGCATAAAACTGTCTACTGTGGTAATGCTGCTTGCTTGCTTCCTATACCGTGGCACGTTCCAACCGCGGGAGATCGGCCTAGAAGCCGGTAGGCTAATCGGGAAAGGGGGGAAGTGAACTTGAGTAAAAGTAGATGTCTGGGGGAAGGGAGAATGGTACAGTAAGTTAAAGCACATTTACTAACTATTTGCATATACTTTGTTTTTTTCTTTCTTTCAGAGGCTGACCATCGCCACTCGCACAGCGTTGTTGCTGCACGAGGTGGCGTTTGGGCCAGGAATCCACCAAGCCCATTGATTAGTGTACGTCCAGTAGTAACTAGGGAATGAAAACAAAGGGTTTATTTTACCTGATTTACACTGGCTCCAGATGCGGAAGCCCACTGCATGTAGGAGCGCACTAAACGTCTGAGTTCACATCAGGACACGTTAGCACACACCCTCACTCCGCGTATGGTCTCCGCTTTTGAAATGCTCGTCTTCCCTAGGAGACTAGACTAGGGAATCTGATGGCTGTACCGCGGGCCATCATAATCGTCGAATCGGTCGCAATATCCCTCCCATGTTGACGCACCGTTCCGCTGGTGCGGGGCGGTGCCTCAGTACGTTCCACCAGGGCGTTCGTTATTAGAACGGAGGCTGCCTTCCCCTTCCGCTTTTGCAATAACACCCCTACCCTTTCCACCGCAGCGTCTTCGGTGCATTTTAAGGTGGAATAAACGCGGTTTCATTCATTCATTCATTCATTCATTCATTCATTCATTCATTCATTCATTCATTCATTCATTCATTCATTCATTCATTCATTCGCCTCCCTTATTGCACCTTCGCACCGGCATGTGGCACAAGCGCGTAGCAATCTGGGAAACCGAGGTCGAAGCGGTTCCCACGGTAGCCTTCGACGTTGACCCCTGTCATCAATTAGTCCAGTTTGTCAGGCTCAGTTTCAGGTAGAGGGGCCTTTTGTTGACCCGTCAACAGTCGGTGTCAAGTGGATAGGCTTGTCTTCTGGATAGGCGCTGATGAATGGGGAGAGGGAGGGGGGGTTGCCTCGGGGGAAGCACCGAAGGAATAAGCTTTGTTGTGTTCAGACGTAACAACGTCGACATCCTTCGCTTCAGTCGTCTCCCCTATATCCCCGACTGATTGGCTAACGTAAGCCTATATAGGGCAGAATTTATCAGAGCAGCATTGAGAAATGGGCGCGGGAGAAGCCCTGGACTGACAGTTTCGAGTTTTATTTTAATTTCATAAATAAAGAGTTTTAAAGCAAAGCTCTATTTGCCTCTTCCTGCTTCTCACATCGCAGAAACACAAACTTAATAGGCAATAACGATTTAATTTATATTAATATTATCAGCAAAGTTCCATCGCTGCAGTCAAACCTCGCCACGCCCCAGGGCCTTCTTTGGTGTCAACTTTCTGTGTACAGCATGTGTGCTAACTTCACGTTCCTTATATGCGTCCACTGAAGAATAACTTACACCATTAACAGTAAATAAAGGTGTATGTGAGTATACAACTCAATCCTTTATACCCTTCTTGGGCAAAAGGGTGTAAATTATTGTACAGTGTTAAACGAATCTAATTTGAGAAATTCTTGCACTTCCTCTTTCAAAAGAGTCCTTAATTGCTAAGAGGCGGTCGACCGTGTACACTGCATCCGACTATATCCGACAGTATTCTGTGCAGGATAATATGACTTCATAAATTGCGCTTCAAAAAATAACGTGTTATATAGGTCATGCTGCAACTGGAGGTTGAGGCTTCCATGCCATGAAGTGACCACACAGTGAGGTACGGAGAGCCAGTAGGCCATGGTTAGTATCCCCAAGTAGCTGCCGGCGACCTCCCCGTTAGTGACGATATGCGGCAGCTTATCGATCGAAGGAAGTTTGTTGCTGATTATGCAAACGTAAGGGGCCACCGAAATTTCGAAATAAGATTGTACTTTCGAAACTCTGCCAGTTCTTTGCGGAGAAATGGCTCCAGACGTTTACGATGCGTAACGGAATCATGAAATAATATTTTTGTTTGTTTGAAGACCATCGCGTACTCGAAATACTCCCGTCACCCGCCCCATTATGTCTTCATTGTAACTGCATAGTCAAAGGGCTGTTAAAATATGAGATTGATGATGAAAACGCTGTGTCGTGAATCTTACGTTGTCGACGCATCGGTCTGCATGTGTTAGCAGTGACCACAGGGAGTTTTTTCACTTCGCATCTTCTACGGTACCCCATCAACATTTTCAGTCAGACAAGAGCTGAAAAGGTAGCAGAAGAGTGCTGTCCTAGATCTGGCCTGATTCAGCACTATGTTACCTTAAAATTTATTATTCGTTTACTACTATTCAAATCGTCCTCAAATTTCCCTTTCGCGCAAGGTATAGCGTTGCTCTAAATTGGCTGGCAACGCGCGCACGCACGCACGCACGCACGCACGCACATACACACACACACGCACACACACACACACACACACACACACACACACACACACACACACACACACACACACGCACACACACACACACACACACACACACACTGTTGCCAGCCATTTTATCCTTGGATTCTCCTTGAACGATGCGTTACAGAATCACGCAAAGCGTGTGCGTAATTGCGTTTGTGCGCGCTCAGACCTACACTGACGCAAAAGGCGCGAGTGCCCATTACAATGACTAAACAAAAGAAGCTCGTTGTTCACATTTTGACGTCCGGCGACGTCATGCGTGGCGCTGCAAGCACTGGCGGCAGTGCTGCCGCGGTGTTATAAATATTCACGCCAAGTGTACCGAGCCTGAAAAGACGAGGTCAGTGAACGAAGCAAGCGCAGAGCCTAGAAGAGACTGAAACGAGACTAATGCTATTTGCAACGGAATATATTTATCCTGTCACTGCGATTATTGCCAATTAGTGCGTCGACCCTATGTTCGGCACCCGCTTTCGATCTCGTCGACTGCGACTGTGTCGGAGAGTTGGCGAATAAAGAAAGAGCCGTGCTATGCAAATGCGTTGCCGAGGAAACAAAGTTCAGAAGCAGGACGGGATGATTGTTCTGAAAGCAGCGCACTCTTTCGCACACGGAGGAACACTATAGATCGCACGACAACGAGCGCTTGCGCGCTGCTTTGAGAAGAATAATGGCCGAGAAATTAGCCCACCAATACCCCCGGAGGAAGAAATTGAAAGATCGAAGTAAACGACAACTACAGGTCAGAACCTCCCTCTGCAGCTACTCGCAAGAAAAGCAAAAGCGAATGAAACGCGAAGCAATAGTGAGAACTAAACACGAGCTAAAATAATCAAGGAAGGGACGCCACTCATATAGGCCGCATGACAAGTGAGCGCGTAACCAATCCACGAATTGCGGAAAGCGCGGCGGCGCAAGCCTCCGCTCGTATTCAGATAAGAACGCGTGAAATGTCATTCGCGAGGATAAATCGGACAACGTTACATGTGTAGAGAGAGAGAGAGAGAGAGGCGGTGCTTATAGTGGGTTAAACGGCAATATCGAATCTGAACAGAGGCGTGAGAGGCGAAAGAAAACGAAAGCAAGGAGCTTAAAACGAAAAAAAATTTTCGGTTTGTTACCCTACACTGAGGTGGGAGAGGCGGGCGTATAAAGCTAACAAGGAAGTAGAGAGAGAGAGAGAGAAAGAGAGAGAGAAAGAGAAACAGATCACATGCAAACAATAACTTCCTGTAACAGCACACGATAACAGTTAACATTTGTCAGTGCTATAGATAAAGACGTTCGTGCATAAGAACTGCAAACAATCAATTCGTGTCCCTCTGATGACGGTGAGGTCGGTGTTTTAAAACGGTTTGTCCTGAGGGCAGTCTGTTGTCAATATGAGCTAGCGCAGTCGCGATCGAGAGGTAACCTTTGCAGACTGTATCGAGGAGAGTGGCACAAAACGTGTTCAACTGTCTCCTCCTGACCACAGCGAACAGAAGCAACGTTGACAGACATTACAATACCAATATGGCCAAGAGATTAGCAAAGGCTTAGTTGCAATCATCCTTTACCGTAAGGATTATTTTAAGAAAAATGGCGTACACAGTTTAAGTGTTTGTTTGGTGTGCGTTTCTTGTGCGTGCGAGTAATTTTCTCAGACGTGCAAGCAAGCGTCCACATTGTACAAAAAAAGTCGATTTCATTTACTCAATGCACTGGGTGGATATTCCTTACCAGTTAGTTCAAGGTTACTGTAATCCTTTTCCAGGTTTTCTTACGTCCTAGACACAACTGATATTTCAATAAACTTACTGTCGCATTCACGTGTAATAATGTTTTTGTAAATTACCCCTCTATCTTTCGTGAAAGTGCTTTATTCCTGTGAACGAAAGTTATCTGCATTATGAGATTATATGTGTATATCGTGAGTGCGCGTGGTGTCGCCATTTTTTTTATTACGACAGCGAATATAGGGACTAACACACGTGTCTCTATTCCGCCAGATAGCCTGAGCTTCAATGATCTCTCGCACGTCTTTATCTTTGTGCTTCGCAAGAACCCGGCAGGATTCATACACCGGCGCACAGCCGCATTCTTGACAGTGGGTTGACAGATGACCGTATTGCTTATTTTTCACAGTTTGGCGATGTTCCCGTAATCGGTCATTAGAGACACGTGTGTTAGTGCCCCTTCAATCGACCTGTTAGATAAGGAAACGTCTTTTTTGGATGGGTAAGATTTGGATAAGGTGGCGCCACTGTGCATGGTTTATATAGGTGTATTTCCTGAAAATCAGGTTGTTGAAGCTAGCGCATTGTGTTGTCGTCTCCCTTCCTTCCTTGTTTGCTGGCGCTAAATATGCTTTCAATATACCAACACGCCCGACAAATGGCAGTGTGGTTCAAGTTTTTTACGTAGCCGCTTGGTGAGATACACTCATATCGGCGTTTGCTGAATATCTGTCTGCATGATGATTACAATACGACACTACATTACAAGCGTTCGCGCGGCTTTCTGCAGTGCTAATGGAGTCAATTGTCGGTGCAAGCGCTACGATGATGCTACTCTGTTTAACCTACGTAGTTTTTCTGGTTACCTACGTAAATAGTTTTCCATATTTCGCCGAGTCTCAATATTTTGCAGAAAGGAAACATACCATGAAATCAAGCTAAACTCCACGCGTGTGCTTTTTATTGCAATACCTCTGTGGCAAGTATGAGAGAAAGAGGTTACCGTCAGTCTAGCAAAAAAATAAATTAGATTTAGGCAGAGACAAGACTGCTTACGTGTGTGAATGCGAAAGCGTAGAATCCCTTTGCTGAAATGTCTATTTACGCGCGTTACTTGTCTGCACAAGCTCTCGCCTACGTTCGAACTGCGCCTCGGTAAGGACAAATCAAAATGCGCCGAGCGACTCAACGCGCTCGCTTGTCCGCGACCAGTTCATAACTCGAAGAACCGTTCAGCGGCTTTCGATTAGGCATTAATGCTTGTATTGCGGCATCAATTATATGTTCACTCCAGGCGCATTTCTGCTGTCACCGTCGCCGTGACGGTCTGTAGAAAGTACAAGGGCGATAACTTGGTCGCCGCGCGCCGTGTAATGTATGTGGGGGTGAAAGCTTGAGGGTGAGCGGACGATAGAGGCTCACCCCCGTATGCAGAAATGCAATTTAAGTCGAAGCACATGCTTGACTCGATTTAGATGACGCCTGGCGTTAACGTGCCCAAAGACGCTCACTGCGTTTCCTTCGGCGTGTTCCCGATAGGCGTCACTCGGACCAAGTCAAGCATGGGCTTCAACTTAAGTTGCATTTCTGCATACGGGGGTCAGTCTTGCGCACACAAGAAAGGAAAGTGGGGAGGAAGCGCTCCGTCTTCCATCGCGCGCCAGGACGGGTTAGGGGAGGAGGGGGGGGGGGGGGCGTTCCACTCTGGCGGCTGCTGCGTACGGCTAGCGAGTGCGCGGCCGCCAGGCTGGTATCTCGAAAACGATCTACGATTGGGCAAAGTGCGCCAAGTGCTGATAGAATTTATTTCTCTATGCTGATAGCTTAGTTGTCGCTGTCTTTTCGCCACTTTGTTCGCGTTGAAGCTAGAGGCAGCACGAAGGTCAATTCGCTCGCTGCAGCTGCCGCGCTTACTCACTCCAGCGTATTGACAGCGAGTTTCCGCGGTCATCGAGTGAGATGGGTTCATGTTCGCTTGTGCACGCGTTACGCCATGCTAGCTAATTTAGTTAGTAAGCCGATGTTTGCAAGTTTATGCGGCAGATAAAACTTACTTCGTGTAGCTCTGTACCAATTTTCTATTGCAATCGATGCTTCGCCTTTCGGCTGAAACTGCGTCCATTTTATGCATTCATTTTATACACTCAAGACATAGCGCCACGTCCTCCCATGGACTGCGCCGTCACGTGCCCAATGACGCACGCTATAGGCCACACTTTAGTCAGCGAGATGTATGCGACATGACGTGTGCAATGAAGAACGCGCTAGAGACATCTTTAGTAAACCAGAACTATGGAACCACCGTAGCGTCCGGGAAGTGTGCTCATCACCCACCCAGGGCGCCTGTACTTTGATTTAGGTGCTCGTTAAGGAACCCCAGTTGGTCGAAATTTCGGAAGTCCTCCCCTACGGCGTGCCTCATAATAGGAAAGTGGTTTTGGCACGTAGAAACCCCAAAGCTTATTTTTTTTTAAAATCAAAGCGGTTAGACAGGAAACTGTGAAAACACGTAGCTGTTATCACAGGAATACTTTAACACTTCGGAAAACATGAGTCGCAGGAACGTCGATTTCATAAACCAATGAGTACTTTCTCACAGTTACGGCCGCACTTGTAGTCGGCCTCCCACTAATGCCCGCGTGTAATCGCTACTGCGCTCACCTATCACCGTTTTCAGCATGGTTCCAGTGAAGAACTACATCCTCCCCGCAGGTCGCGAAAATTCTGATAAAAATGTTCCATGGATGGTTCCGCGTTACCACTTCTTGGTTAGAGACTTTGACCGGTAAGCTTTTCATTGCATTTAAAAAGTAGGTGCCATGAAAATTTGTTGTCGGTCCCTTTATTTGTCGCTCCACGGCAATTCCCAAGAAACTTAGTGTCATCTTCAGTCGAGGGGCCGGCGCTGAGCTCAATTCGGTGGAGTTCGGCCTCGAGTCGAGGCTCGTTTAAGAACAGGGGGGTTAAAAATTCCGGTTGCCGCGACTGCTTCGGCCTTCGGGCGAAAATGATAATTTTCTTTTTCTTGTACTCATATTTTAGTACTTTTCCCCAGTGCAGGATGGGGAACCAGGCTCATCCTGGGTAACACCCCTGTCTTGTCCTTGTGAGCACTTGTATTTCTACCTCTCTTTCTCTTTCTCTCTCTCTCTCTCTCTGTTGTGGCGTGGTTTTACGCAAATAGGTTTCTGTTATCTACCAATAAGTTATTTTGTTTGCTTGTTTGTTTTATCACTGGTGTTTTTTTTTTTTCATTCTACTTGCAACTACATTGGCAGTTGCCTATATTTGATGCAACGCTCTGCAACTGAACGCGCCTCTCTGCGCCTCCTGTTTGAAGAAAACTAAACGTTACTTCATTTTACTTGGTCTGACTGCCATAACTTCTGTCGCAGTCCACGAAGTATCTATTCTCCGCTTCTGTTGCAAAAGAAAAAAAGAAGTGACGCAGTATGCCCCCTTACATATTAAGATACGTGGTGCGCCAGCCAGTGAAGCTTACCTTTACAGATATTTATCTCTACTTCACCAGCTCAGTATTCACAGCAAGCAGACATGGCGACCAGATTGCCATGCGGGGATCCATGATGATGATGATGATGAAAAACTTTATTTATCCCTCTTTAAAGGGAAGGGGGCAATGGAATAGAGGATGGGGGGAGGAACTACTTGAAGTAGGCCTCCTTTATCCTCTCAGCCCACTCCAGGATGGCCTCCTGAAGATCGGGCCTGGAGCTGCGCAAGGCAGCCTCCCACTGCTCCTCACTAGATATTAATTGTTTGAGGAAAGGGGGAAGGGGGTGCTTAGGGCACCCCCACATGATGTGGTTTAAGTCTGCTTTGGGAGAGACACAGAATTTACAAGAGGGAGAAAGGTAAATGGCGGGATGAATGCGGTGGAGGAGGTAAGGGGACGGAAAGGTGCGAGTCTGCAGCTGTCGCCACAGAATTTCACACCTACGCGGGGATTTGCCCATGAGTGGCGGAAAGGTTAAGCGGTCTAATCGGTAGTGTGCGCAGATGTCGTGATAAGTAATAAGTCGATCCCGCGCTGTAAACGACGCCTCCTCCGTGGCGAGGTCCGACACATGTGATGCCTGAGCCCGGACAGTAAATCCTCGGGCACTGGCATGAGCCGCCTCGTTTCCGGCAAGGCCCGCATGCGCGGGAGTCCAGATTAATGCCACAGTTTGGTGGAAAGGATGGACCAAGAGGAGAGAAAGGGCTGGCTTAGAGACCCTACCCGCTCCGAAGTTATGTATGGCTGCTTTGGAGTCGCTAACGATAACTGATGAATTTGGAATTGTGAGGGCCAGGGCTATGGCCGCTTCCTCCGCCTCCTCCGAGGAAGAGCCAGGAATGGAAGCGGCCGCAGCGACCTGGCCGTGAGAGTTAATGACTGATATTGCGTAATGATTTCTGCTCCCATATTCGGCGGCATCGACATAGAGCACGTCTTTAGAGGTGGAGAATTGTTTTTGGAGAGCCTTTGCTCGCTGCCTCCTGCGCTGTTTGTGATGCACAGGGTGCATGTTTTTAGGAAGTGGGGGGATGCAGAGGTTCTCGTGTATGTGATGTGGAATGGTGTATTTAGTCTTGATGATGGGTGCCGGAGTGATAGAAAGGGTTTGTAGAATGTGTCGACCTGTTGCGGTGTTAGAAAGTCTGCTATATTGGGATGTGAGGTGGGCTTCTGTGAGTTCAGTAAGTGTGTTGAAAGTTCCAGTAAGCATTAGCCTATCAGTGGAGGTACGTATGGGGACTCCCAGAGCGAATTTATATATTTTGCGTAAAAGAGTGTCGATCTTATCTGATTCTGATTTAAGGAAATGTAGATATGGTGTTGCGAATGTAATCTTACTGATAACGAAGGCCTGAATCAAGCGGAGAAGTTCGGCCTCCTTTAGTCCGCCATGTTTATTGGAGACTCGCCCTAGAAGGCGCAGGGTGTGATCGACTGTAGTGTGGAGTGTATGTAGGGTATATGTGTTGAGCCGGTTGCTTTGAATGTGTAAGCCGAGCACCCGGAGCCTGTCCACTCTAGTAACGGGGATGTGGTTTAGGATCACCTCTATACTAGACATGTGTTTTCCGGACCCCCGGTGGGATGGCAGAAGTAGCAGCTCGGATTTTTGAGGGGAGCATGTGAGATTCATAGCCCCGGCATGAGCCACGACGGCGTCTGCTGCGGCCTGTAGAGTGTCTTGAATCTCTCCATCGGAACCGCCAGTCATCCAAAGAGTGATGTCATCGGCGTAGAGTGAAAACTTGAGATCGGGAATAGACCGCAATGCTTGCGCCATCGGCATCATAGAAAGATTAAAAAGAAAAGGGGACAGCACTGAGCCTTGGGGCGTGCCGTAGCTACCTAAAGCGTATGAAAGGGATTGCTCTGTGCCTATGTGTATCGTTGCGGTACGGTTGGATAGGAAGGTAGATATGTAGTCATATGTCTTTCCGCCAACCCCAATGAGATTAAGCTCTCGGAGGATGGCGGAATGTGAAACGTTATTGAAAGCTCCGTGGAGGTCCAGACTGAGAATTGCTTGCGTATCTAGACTGCTATTAGGTGTAATGATGTCATGCTTCATTCGAAGCATGATATCTTGGCATGACAGAGATTTTCGAAAACCTACCATTTCTGATGGATAAAGATTGTTGTCCTCCATGTATTTACTAAGTCGGTTCAGGATGACGTGTTCGAGTGTTTTACCTAGACAAGAGGTTAGTGATATAGGCCTGAGATTAGAAATGTTGAGTGGTTTGTTTGGCTTTGGGATAAAGATTACCCTGGCATCTTTCCACGAACTAGGGAGGGTGCCTGTGTCAAAGCAGTGATTGAAGTACGCCGTGATGGCTGTGACAGAGTTGTCGTCTAAATTGCGGAGTATTTTATTGTTAATAAGGTCGGGGCCTGGTGCTGACATTGTGCGCAGGGTGGCGAGGGCATGGCGAACCTCTGCTTCCGTGATAGCGGCGCTAAGTAGCTCGTTGGGTTCGCCAGTATATTTTGGCATGTCATACTTCTGAGCGGGAGGCAGATGTTTATGGCGGAGGTCGTCGAAGAATCCGTTGAGATTGTTTTTGTGTGCATGTAGCAGTTTGTTTATGCTATGGTTGTGGCGTGTGCGCGATGTGGTAGGGTCTAATAAGTGTCGCAAGAGTTGCCATGTGCGCTTGTTATCGAGGTTGTCATGCATGCTTTCACATACCTGGCCCCACTGCTGGCAGGCCAGTTGTGTGGCGTACTCCTGGATCTGAAGGTCTAATTTGGCAATTCTGAGTCTTAGTTTTCGGTTGAACCGTTGCCTCTTCCACCGTTTGAGAAGAGACTCTTTGGCTTCCCACATGTGTAGAAGCTTGGAATCAACCGTAGTGAGAGCGGTTTCGGGGGGCAGAGTGGTAGTGTGCATCTGGGCGTCTGAGTGTAGTTGCTGAACCCATTCTGAAATGTCTTGAATGTTTGTGGGAGCTGATATCTGGCGGGCCTCTCGAAAATTGTCCCAATTGGTAAGGCTGAGGCGTTTGGGTGCAAAGGGTTTGTGTTTGAATTGTAGTGTGATGGTAATGATGTAATGGTCGCTACCGAGGTTAACTTGTGAGTTGTGCCATGTGACGTGTTGTATTCTGTGTGTAAGCGTAAGATCGGGGGAGGTGTCCTGTTTGATCCGCACCGATGGCACCGGCTGTTGGAACCTCAGTGCTGACGCCCGTTATTGCAACTGGGTCGCAAGCCCCAAGGGTAGCGTAGGCCTGGCGGCCTGGGGCACACTGGAAGCATCCGAAGGTCCCAGCAAAGCATGAGGCGACTGCTAACAGAACAACTTGTTTATTCTAGCATCGCAAAGAGCGGGCGGTCAGGTCGACCGAAGTAGAGAGACGGGAGAGCACGTTACTCAACAGCAGAAATCGGAGCCTCTCTCCTGGCGTCCGGGGGCAGCTGCTCTTATACTCTCGAAGTTGAGAGCAAGAGGGAAGGTCACGAGATGACACCACGTGACGGCCGCGACGGACGGACTGAGAGACACGTTGGGACAAGGAGGTGACGCATCAGACGGGCCGGCGCCGATCAGACCTCCTCGCTTCACACTGGGGGAGCTCCTCTCCCCGGCTGCCGCGCTTTGACAAGCGTGGGCACACACACACACACGCACACACAAAGACACGTGGCACTGAACATGCCGGGACGCGCTCGGCGGGGCGCGCTCGCGGCCGCTCCGAACCGGCCAAAATGTCCGCCGCTTGGAACGAAGCTCCGGCGTACGTTGCATCCGCGCTGGATTTACTGCGCGTCGTAGGCGAAACGTAACAGTCCTTAGCTACGCTATTGCCTAGCCTGGTTGGCGCATCGATGTCGTTATGTAATGTGAGTCTGTGGTCTTGTATGTGGATCCATAGGGCTCTGCCCTTAGGAGTAGAAACGGAGTGACCCCACAAATGGTTGGGTGCGTTGAAATCTCCAAGGATTAGGAGGGGGTGGTGGGTGGCAGCGGCAATAGCTTGAGCGAAAAGGGAGTCAAAGCGGTGATGTTTGTCTTGTGGACGACTATAGATATTGAGAATGTAAAGGCCAGGTGCATTATTTTTGCGAGGAATAATTTCTAGAAAATCGTGCTCTATATCGACGCTGTCGAATTGGGAGTGATTGGCAGTGAGGTGCTTTTGCATAAGAATTGCCGTATCGGGCCGGGAGACCTTATTGTTCTGATAAACATAATAACCTGGAAAGCTGATTAGTCCGTGAGTTTCCTGAAGCGCAATGACAGCTGGGAGATTAGAAGAGGAGGCCAGAAACTGCTGGAGGTGTGCTTTCTTTTTTCGAAACCCCCTACAGTTCCACTGCCACACTTCAAACTCGGAGCGGGTCGGGTTATTGGCCATTGTTAAGCGGAGCCAGTGGGGAGGCGGATCGAGCAGGTGCAACTATGTTAGGGTGATTCGCGGTGACTCCAGCTATCCAACTTGTAGTTTGTTGGATGTGTGCTTGTACGAATTCAATAAATTTGTCGAGCTTTTCATTCCTGGATGTGTAATCTGTATTGATTTTTTCAATTGCAGTGAGTATGTTATGAAATTTAGTCTCCAAAGCGGTTAGCCTGTCGTTATAATTTAAGATTGTCTCGTCCAGGGTGTCCTCTGATCGCGGAGTGCTCGGAGTTTTACGTTTGCTCGGGGGAGGGTGAAGCGGTTCCCGTTCAGTGGAAGGGCTAGTGTCCATGGGGCGGTGGGAAGAGGTTTCAGGTAGGGCTGATGGATGATCAGTCGAAAGGGTCGTGTTAGAGAGAGGGGCTTCAGAGGTTGAAGTAGAGGGGTGACGAGATTGGAGTTCTAATTTAAGTCTTTGAATTTCGGCTTTTAGAATTGTATTTTCTTCAAGGAGGGATTCATTATTAGCAGTCTGGTTTGAGGAGCAGCTGGAAGAGGCTACCTTAGCCCAGCTTACCTGGGGTGGGTTGCGTGAGGAGTTGGCGAGAGTAGGGCTTGATGATAGAGCTGGCCAGGCGACGTCTTGGGTTGCGTAGCCAGGCCCGCGGTCCTTGCTTTTGCTGCGACTTCTTCGCCGGCTTGAGTCACGAGTGCGGTCGAGACTGGGAGTTCGGTTGGTGGGTGAAGTTTCTTGTTTATGCCTTGGACGTGTAGGGCGTGGTTTGAACCTTTGTTTGCACAGTGAGGAGCCGGTTTGATGGTTTCCGTTGCACACAACACATATCGGGTCACATTCATGGTCCATGGGTGCGTCTTTCATTCCACACTTGGGGCAGAGTGTGTCGGTGGCACTAGTGCAGACGTCCTGGCGATGACCAATCCCGCGGCATCGGGTGCAGGCTTCTACCTTCTGCCTGAAGGGGCGGCATCGAAGTGAACAGCCGTCGTAGTTGACGTAGAAAGGGATGATTTTGCCTTGGAATATGACCATGATGGTTTCAGTATTGCCCAGGCGTCGTGCACCCCCAATAATCAATGTTGGGTTGCATCTGCGGAGGGTTGAGGCGATGTCATCTTCTGAGTAATCTGGGGGCAAGTGAATGCATCCTCTGCAGGTATCGATGGGATCAGCCACATGTGTGGCGACTTCGTAAGGGTTACCATTGAATTGCAGACTCTGGATGTTGTGGTAGAGATCTGCACGTTCCATGTCTGGTGTGCTGATTAGAACGGTATTGTTGATGGTGTTGACACAAATTTGGTCAGAACTGGTGCGGTCGGTGATGGGGAGCCCCGCAGCCTTGAGGATGACTTGTCTGAGGATGCATGCATGGATTCCAGCGCAGTTGAGGCCCCCACGAACTCTTAGGATGATTTTATAATCGCTGCGCGGCAGCGGCGGGGGCTTCGGTTCTGCTCTTGATTGAGTCCTATGAGCCACTGCGGGGTATGCTGGTGGCGAAGGATGCTGACGCTGTTTCGAGAGGTTGTCGTGGATCTCGCGCCAGGTGCGCGCGCCATCGCGCTCCGTTCCTGCGCCCATGCTAGGCGGAGCTAGGCCCAGCAGCGAGACGGTCAGCCGAGAGCCCTAAAAAGGGCTGCGGCTCGCGTAAGGGACGTCGGAGTTGCTAAAGGAACTGTCAAGAAGTGCCGATAACACTCACATAGGTCCAGGCAGGAAATCAGGCTCTTGAAGCGATTGGGTAGGCACAAAAAGAAAAAATGCAGGAGCAGAGGCAACATGCGACCGCTCGCACCGTCGTCTTCTTCTTCCTTCGGGATCCATGAAGAAAATCGGATCGTTTTGGGTGTATTCAGGGCTGCCGCCGAGTCTGAGTTGGTGGAGGCTGCTGTGGGACCTTGCCCTTTCGATCTTCCGGAAATGTCACAGCTTCCAGAATGTAAAGCAGCGCTACCTCTGCTGCAGTAGTTGATCTATTGTGTGACAAATGACGACGTATCCCGACCTCATTACAAGGTGTTATGGGCGCCCGTCTAAATGGCATGTGTCGCGTATCGTTCTGTATAATCCCGAACGAGTACTCCCTTCTATAGCGAGCCTAATTTCAATATGACTCAAACTCAACCTCCCATGCACGAGGCGATGACGTATTTCTTTTCTTCTTTTCTCCTTTTTCTTTTTCAGGCTGCAGACTTCCGACACATGTAATCTCTGGTCAAACATAACGGAAGATTAGCGTTTCATCGCCCTTAATACTGCACTTTATACGAATGTGCTCCCTCGTAACAATCAATGAGCTCATTGACTTATCCCGTCTGCTTACAAGGGTCTTTCCAACTGATTCATCCGCTTGCTAAGAAGAGCCATTCTACACTTCGCATATATTTGGAAGGAGTTGTAAAGGATTAAAACTTCCGCTGAAGTCCAGCAATCTTCGTAGAGGGATGGTCACGCATGCGCAGTTTGTTCGCTCATGCCTTCATCAGGTGTACGTTGGAAAACGGCGTGAAAGACAGATATGGACGGAGACACGACCCCCAGATTTCCTAACCTGCTCTCTACGACCTCACAGATTATCGACAATGATTGACAAAGGCCATAGTTTCTTGTGTGCGTATCTTATTTAACTGGCAAATACACACAGGTACGAGACCAGCGACTTGCGTATTGCAGATGATTTAGCTTGTTAATGTTCAGCGTTGGACAAGCCGTAGCGCAGACACTCAAACAAAAAAAAAAGAAAACGCTCGTGCGTCGTTCGGTTGTCCTTTCTATGAGTCACTCCCGTATGATTTACAATTCGCGTAACCTTTCTCAAAATCTAATAGAACATACGCGGATAATAAGGAACTTAGAACTCTGACATCTAGCAATGACGTCAAGTCAACAGTGCCGCTGCTCTTTAGGAGCGAGGGAATCGAATTGGCGGAGGAAGTTCGTTGCATCGGCTACAAATGCGGTTCTCTCCGCCAACGGGGCTAAAGGCTTCCCGCTAAAATGAGAAGTGTCGCAGGCTTACTTCAGTTAATTATAGGACTATGAGCCCTCCCAGCGATCTCCTGTAAACGCTTGTCTACAGCGTTTATGCCAACATATGTTGTACCAGTAAATTTCCAGTAAACTCTCCAGCCAAACTTACAAGAGCTTGGGCAGTCGGAAATTTTATGCTGTGGCTTGCACGTTTTTTTTTTTTTACACAACAACGCACTCACTGATACGCACAAACGGCTGCCGCCCACTTTAAGCTGCCATCTGGCTATCATTTAGTTAGTATCTCGTAAATAAAATTAAAGCATCCCTGCCGTTTTCCTGTCTTCCCCTGCCGCCCACAAGCTCTCATCAAAACAAAGCTGTTTATTTAAGGTTCCTTTAATTACTTACAGTGAAGTCGCTTCTTTACTTGCCAGTCACCCTCTGAAATGAGCCTTCGCTCTGGCTAACAATACCTCGCGTATGCGTGCGAATATTTCTGCGATCGCAAGAGCGTATATATTTCGCACTTCGCTCTTCTCGAAATAGCGAGCCTCGTAAGGACAAGTGGTGTTCAATTTATGAATCCATTACTCCTCGCTTGGGCCCGTTGCTTCGTCTTGCTGAGTCAGTTACGAGGAGGCCACGCCCTTTTCTCATCACCGCATAATGAAGCCCGCACTACACCGTAAGCACTCGCCACGCTGTGTACGTGTGCTCTGGTTCACCCACGCATTCATATCAATTAGTGTTGTTTTGTTCGTTTTAAAGTTTACCGTTCGCGTTCGCGTCGTATACGTAAGGCGCGAGCCATATTAAGTTTCTTTCCTAACGAACACACGTCACTTCAACCTGCCGTCCTGACTTTTTACTTGTCCTTCCTTTTAAAAAGAAAACTCGTTTCAATTAACTTGGTTACTAGCATGGAATCGACCAGATGAACTAGATTTCCTCATCCGAGTAAGTCGTGTTCAACGGAACTTGGTGTGGGCATGCAGAAATTAAAGGAGTAGCTCAGGCTGCAGGAATTCTCGTATCCGAAGCTTTCGCCATGGGTACGGATTAACAAATAACGCTGCGTGCTCAACTCCTACAGTTTCCACGTTTAGCTTTATTCTCGCCATGCCTCTTTACGTAGCCGCTTTCCTAGTGTAGCATTTTCGACGTATTCAATTCGCGTTGTTTTGTTTATGTTCGTTTCGCCGATTTCCGGTTCATTACGCTGCTATACATATGGGCTTACCTTATGGTGTTTTTCGAGGCATATATGCGACCCTTCTTTTAGTTGAAAGCGATAAACAATAAGGAGAAAGGAAATGAAAGTAGTCGGAAGGACAACTTTCAGCCGTTGGAAGCCGATCACCCGTATGTTCCTCATTACATGAGCTAAGTTGGCGAGCTAAGTTTCAATTAACTCAGAAATGCAGAAATTAAACGAGCAGCTGAGGCTGCAGGAATTGTCATATCCGACGTTTTCGCCATGGGTACGGATTAACAAATAACGCTGCGTGCTCAACGTAAGAGTATATATATATATATATATATATATATATATATATATATATATATATATATATATACATATATATATATATATATATATATACATATGAGTTTACGATGATCAAGTATAGCACATTTTCTCACACTTACAGCGGCAACATTCATAATGCTGAGCGGTGTGACTCTCTATAGGTCTATAGAATACGCAATTTACGCAGTCAGCACGAAGTGTACAGCAGCGTCCAGCAACACAGCCGGCTTCCAACGTGCGCAAATAATAGGTGTAGCAGTTGCGCTGCGTCCCATTCCGACCGGTGACAATCTTATGCTATATATTTCCGAAATTTTTTTTCCTTCACGGAATGTTCTCCGTATACATCGAATAAGCACCTATTATTAGTACAAGTCCTATAAATGAGGCTAAAATTATTTACGGGGTTTAAACTTCGACTACAAGGACAATTTGGACCATGTGACAAAAAGCTCGCAAAGATAGACGCTTTCAATACTAAAACTGAAAATTAAAGAAAAAAAACTGAAAAAGAAGAAAGAAATAATAAAAAGAAAAAGCAAGTCGCCGCTATTACCTGCTCGCCGGAAATGACGCAGAACCCAGAACGTTCAGAACAATATAGAGCGGGATTCTCGTCACCTCCAGGATTCGGGGACGAGAATCTCGAAAGAATGGGGAATCTTGAAGGCCACCACGCGCAAGCGTCGTCGGCCGAGGTGCTATTTAAAGGCCGTCAACAAGAAAACTAAACCAGGGCCGGTATTTTGTAGCGATGCCTTTTCCGACTCTATGCTTTTTCAGGCTTTTCGCGCTTGGCCAGTGGTTAGAGCGACGGTCTGCCCACATCATCAACGGGATCAGGCGGCCGTGTGTTGTGGATGATAAGAATAGCATAGAATACGGCATAAGGCATCGCTACAAAATAGCGGCCCAGCTGCGTAGTTTTGCCAGAATGAATTCGATAGTACATACACGCCTCGTTTACAGCCAACTTTTGGCGAAGCAAACTTTCGGTGCAGTTTGGCCTCTCGAAAGCTCCAAAGCAGCTCGCTGGCTCGATTTCTTGGATCATCTAACGGCGGGGTTCATCAAAATGCACCAAAAGCACGGAACGCGAGCGTTCTTTTTTTTTTATGCGAAGCATATTACGAGGGCTCAACCCAGCTCCTCAGGCGCGGCGGTGACCATGAAATCACGTCACACCGTGACGTCACGACAGAGGAGAAGTGGCTTTGGCTCAACTCTTGCAAGACGGGCTGGGTGGGAATCGAACCAGGGTCTCCGGAGTGTGGGACGGAGACGCTACCACTGAGCCACGAGTACAACGCTTCAAAGCGGTACAAAAGCGCCTCTAGTGAATGCGGTGCTGCCTTAGAAACGCGCTGTTTCTAAGGCGTGCGTCTCTTGCTCAGGCGCACATTTCGTTGCCGCGCCGAACGCTGCTTTGCTCGACGCTCACCGCGTCCAATGCGGGGCGCGTAGTCGCTGCCCTGTAGCCCATTGTCTTACACCCCTTGGCGGGTCGACGGGAACGCTGTCGCGTTCCACTCTTGAAGGCGAAGAAGTAATGCATGAGTTGTTTCTTCGTCTAGCCGAACCAAATATAGCCAAGCAACAGCAGTTCACCAGGCTAAACAGTGGTTCAACAACTAAAATAAAGGCTAGTATGCTTCGCATCCTGGGCTTAACCTTACCTAAGCCACAGCCATTTTTTTTTTCATTCCATCCCACCGGAACGCGACCGCCGCAACGGAAGTCGAACCCTCCGCCTCCAGCTCACCAGAAGAACGTCGTATCGCCACCGAGTCGCTGCGGCTGGTGCGATTCTTATCGAAGCGCTAAATGAGTCCGCGTGGTTTCCGCATCATTTACGTAAAAGAAAAGGGCCGGGAAAAAAAAAAGCAACTGCAATCACTGAACTGCGTCCAGAGCAATTTCGGTACAAGATTAGAATTGAATACGCCTCGCAGCGCAGAGCCTTCTTTCAGACCTGTCTTGGCAAGAGTGGAGGGTGACGGGCGCGTATACGCCCCTACTATGTGCGACCACTTCACCGCTGCTACTTAGCGACTTTCCTGTAGCGACAATTTACACGCTGCAAGCGGGCCCCCAGAGCTTTCCGAGTTCTCGACGAGAAAAAAAAAAAAAAAGCCGAGAAGCGCGACTTCGTCGAAACTAATTGCTGGCTCCGCGGTTGTGGATAGCTCAACGGCGATTGCAGCTATGCCAAGGTCGCCCAAGCTGTCTTCGCTGGCGGACTGGATAATACGTTAAGATCGAGCAAAAGTTAACGAAGGCGCCCCGAGCTCTGCAGGTTTGCTGCGGACGGGGATAGAGAGTTTCTTTAGTGCAAACTGGAGTGAAAGAGAGAGAGAGAGAGACAGAAAACTCATTACTAAACAGGATGGCGTAGTACTTGTTGGCCTTCCTTAGTCCAGGGACCTAACTGGCTCAATGAATTCTACCATCTGCACTTAAAACAGTACTGACACGATATTTTCGACTTGACATTTCCTTTAGGGTCACATGAAGGGTCCATACCTTCATAAACATCATGAGTATAGTGACAAGCGTCAGAGCGCCTTAAATTTTACTATAATGCTTCTTTCTGCGAAGCTGTTTCGGTGCCCAGGAGCAGGATACGTATTGAGAATTCACGATGCCACGATGCGTTGGCTCGGTCTCTTTGTGCGACCACCGCGGCTGCCACGCGAAAAGCGCGGCCGAAACAGGTGACGCCAGGGTGCCTCTTTAAACAACAGCTTGAATACTAAATTCAGATACCTTATTAATGTTTCTCGATCTTCGTACTTGCCAAGTCTTGTCCTCTTGCATGCGAGAAGCACGCGGTGCTGCTACTATACCTTGGAAAATACGTATCAGTCGCACCTCTAATCGAGGTGAGTGCTAGTGGTATAGTCAGCCAGTTGCGTAAGGGATTGGCTAGAAGTGGGCTGGGAGCTGAGTTCATATATTTTTTTCTGCATACGTATACACGCGTGCGGGCATATTTGCATTTTACACCACCTCTACACCGTTTGCTAGGTGTCGCCGATAGTCGCACCGTAGGAAACCGGGGGCCATCGGGCTCCTCAGCTATTTCTCTGGTTTCATTAGTATAGTATATCTGCATTATACAGAAAATAAAATATTGTATTGCACAGGTATAGCAGCGGAGGTAGATGGGGTGAGTGTCATTGCCAGATCACGTCAAGTAAGCAGGTGTGTGCGTCATAGTGAGTGCTGTTAGGGCATCTGTCGGAGCTTGTAAGTGGGCTTAAAGACAACTGGGGGACAAGGAGTGTGTGGAAAACTGGACAGTAAGGCGAAAGCCTTTCTAGGCTCATGGTGAAGTTTGTGTCGGCAGACCTGACCGCCGTAGTGTCCGCCAAAGCGTCATCGCACCATATGAAGACAGATTAAAGACAGGTTAAAGAATGAAAAATGATTGATAGTAACAGTTAGCGAACGGTAACGTTATAATAGCGACTGGTAGAGGTTAATAATGACTAGTAATGAATAATAATGACAACTAATGACTTGTAATGACTAGTAATGACTATGAAATGACCAATATGTCTAACAACAACTTGTAACGACTACAATTCATTAGAAATGACTAAACATGCTCAGTAATGACTAATAATGACTCGTAATGACTACTAATGACTATGATGTGACCAACATGTCTAACGACGGCTTGTAATGACCACAATCGATTACAAATAAATGACTAAAAAATACTTAGTGATGACCAGTAATGACTAATAATGACTCATAATGACTACTAATGACTATGCTGTGACCAACATGTCTAACGACGGCTTGTAATGACCACAATTGATTACAATTAAATGATTAAAAATGCTTAGCAGTGAGCAGTGAGGACGAAAAAGAGACGAAGGACATGAGGAGGAAGAGTAGGCTTTCGCCGTTCCCCTCGTAAGAGAGATCTTAAGAGAGTGCGTAAATTTTTTTACGCCATCCTCCCGCCTATCCTGCTGAGTGCGATAGATAAAAAGCTGAAAAAGAAATGGCGCACAAAGGACTCACTACAGGCCAGACTCGTAGACGTTGCAGAAAACGAGTAACCTATTGCAACTACAATTACTTCATCGAAAAAAAAAATGTAATTGGTTACAGCTACAAGTTACTGCTCAAGAAAGTAACCCAGGATTTACTCAAAAATAATTGAATAGTTGAAAGGTAATTTTCTCCATCGATTTGCTAACATCGTATATAGATACCGCAAACCGAACCAGGTGGATTGGCACATTCAGTGTCTCTTCTGCAGCTATTTCCGCGTTCCTTATCTTCACTAACAATTCCTTTTCGAGATTTATTCGTCCATCTTCCCTCGTTTTTATTGTGGAAGACATCAGCAGCGACACTGAAAACTTGCTAGACATGCTTGACGGGGCGGCAGGTCGATGTTCTAACGTATAAAGTAGTCACTAACGTGTATGCAGTTATACTCATCATCTGGGTAGTCTATGAAGCGCACCCGCCGTGGTTGCTCAGTGGCTATGGTGTTGGGCTGCTGAGCACGAGGTCGCGGGATCGAATCCCGGCCACGGCGGCCGCATTTCGATGGGGGCGAAATGCGAAAACACCCGTGTGCTTAGATTTAGGTGCACGTTAAAGAACCCCAGGTGGTCAAAATTTCCGGAGTCCTCCACTACGGCGTGCCTCATAATCAGAAAGTGGTTTTGGCACGTAAAACCCCAAATATTATTATTATTATCTATGAAGCGCAACGCTTCATTGTGGCTCATACTTGGAGAAAACGGTCCCTGTTTGGCCAATGAAAAGTTAAAAAAAATCGTGCGTATTAGATTTTCCGGCAATAACGTCATGACCGGCCGTCGAAAATCGAGACATACCATGCAGCGGTTCAAATTCGTCGGCCAACGTTTCGTGGAGCGTTAAGATGAGGAAATGAATACCGAGCTCCTGGGTGGTTTTGACTGTTTGAGTGTGCGCGAAGCTGCTGCAACACACAATCTTGGGTGTCTTAGTGCAGATCCCACCGAATTCAGGTTCTCAAAGCCGCATCGTCTGTTGTTTGCAGCTTGTCCCGCCGATAAAATAACTGCCTACGTGTAACTGGTTCTTGAAAAATGCAATTGGCTCACAGTGAATGTTACCCATTCGACAAAGTAATCGTGAGCTTAAAGGATCAGCGAGAAAATGCAATGGATTACAAGTAAATAATTACGTACAAGTCTGCCACTGAGAGAGAACATATATTATTATTATTATTATTATCAACGTACTTGTTATTATTCACGTAAACACGCACAAACGCCACAAAGAGAGAAAGGGAAGTGGGCTAGCAATTGTTCGATGAAAAGGACGCCCCTCCCACCCGATTGAAGAGCACAGAAAAAAAAAAGACACAAGAGGAAGGAAAGAAAGACGGGCGAAAAAAGACTGAAGCCACACCAAAACACATCACACGACAGAGTACGATTATTACATACGACAGCCTGTTTCCGTAGTTGAGAATAATTCTAGTACAGTTTTGTGCAATCCACAAAACGAAATAAAACTCGCTCGCTCGGGTTACATTGTGTCGCGGGAATGTTATAGAAGCAACGCAACGCTACCTGTTGCCGAGCTAGTCGGTTAACATATTTTTTCAGATGGAACAAAACTTTACGATGATAATGAAAAATAAAGCGACTGTACCGCAAAGAGTGCCACTCTAGCAAACTTTATTAGGAGCGGGGTGTTAATTTTTTTTTTTTCAAGGAAAAAGAGGGTTCGTGGGCGCCGGCACTTTCCTCGAAGCATCACATCTGTCTGCCGCGAATAAACCTATAGTTGCGGGCGGGGCTCTTTCCTGCATGGGCTGTCATCCCTTCGCGGGTTTCGATCGAATGGTTCTCGCTTTTTTTCTTTGTTTTATTTTCTTGTTTATCGAGTTTCTCGTTTCGTTGTTATATAGATAAAAAGAAAAGTTAAAAGCGCTTTTGTAGCATCGCCCAGCAGGAACTTCAACGCGAAAGAACGATGCCACTGATTAAATTTGTTGTCCTGCCATACAAACACGAGATGCTATAGGGAGCGATCGCGGTAGAAGACAGCTCGGTTACTTTATCTCGGTGTAAACCACATTAAACAAAAATAAATAAAAATATCGTAAAATAAAAAAATAACAAAGGCGTTGATCCCCCTTTCAGAGGAATTTGGTCGTAACACGAAAGAGTGAAACTAGAATTCTAAGAAGCAGTGGCAGTTTCGTAGCCGATTCACAAACACCAGCCGACAATTGTGCACGTACGTCCTTTAATTAATTACAGTAATTGTTAACTTACAAGATCGGCGAGAAAATGCAATGGATTACAAGTAATTAATTACGTACAAGTCTGCCACTGACAGAGAACATGTATTATTATTGTTTCGCTCGAAGTGCGAAACATTGACATCGACACCAAGTCACGCCATGGTGTCTGCTGCTGCGCGTCGTAAACAGCACCCCAGGATGTTGTGAGGTGATCATAGGTGCCTATCCTACGCGACGGTGAATGTGGCGAAACTAGAGCTTTGGCGGCATCGCGCCGGATGGAGTCGACCTCAAGAAACTTTCAAGCGCTCCTGTCTTTACCACTCTGATAGATGTCCAGGCTGCCGGCCTTGTTTTCTATACGAATCTACTCGGGGACGAAAAAAAGAAAAGAAAAAGAAAAAAAAGCCATGATACCTAAATGTTCTCGTTGAAACAAATATCCGTCGTCGAGACCACAGTTCTTTTATAAAACAGGCCTTTCTGACCTTTCTGTGCCTACATTCCTAAACGTTAGGTAGGCACAAAAAACCGCAACGTAATCGCCATGTCGCTGGTTTGCGTGACGATTTCCTGACGTCAGTACGTACCTACATGGGATAGATTCTTGGTAGAGCCCAGCATAAAAGTGTTTCGTTTCTATAATAATTATAATAATAATAATAATAATAATAATAATAATAATAATAATAATAATAATAATAATAATAATAATAATAATAATAATAATAATAAAGTCTATTTTCATCGTAATAAGACGGAACTCTATTGGAGGCTTGAAGTGATCAACAATAGGGACAATTAATGCATGGCGTATCCCGGAACGACTGTTTCCGCAAAGGTCTTCGTCAGGACAAAGCAAGAGAAGATGCACTTTCCAATCATGAACATTTAATGGAAGGAGACGTCCATGCGTACATAGGTAGATGTAATGTTGGCATACTTTTTTTCTAAATAGCAATTGCAATGGCGAAGCAGTGGTCACGGGTGTAACGCGTCCAGTTTACGTAATTTCATTCGCGTAGAGTGGATTCTTTTTATATATTGATGTTCTCTTTGGATTAACCCGTGTTCTTCAATTCACGCAAACTAAGAACGATTGTTTATATACAGAGATACGCCAGAAAAATTAATTTCGGAGTATATACCAGATTCAAAAGCTGCCTTAATATACGCATTATGTGATTTGCGAAGATATGCGACGGTGTCGTTGTGTGTGCATTGACTGTCATTCTACTCTTTATTCTATGCACAACTACATTCAGAAGCGGAAAAAAAGTCCACGTGTAATTTTATCGCCTGTCACTAAGGAAGGGAAAACCCAGCAGCACCTCTATGCGACATCTCATTTCCGGCTCTGATTTTAATCAATCGACTACGAATAGCGCGTCTTTGGCTTCACCTCGAAAGCGAGAAAAAGCTTACATCTTGAGCAGACGCAAGTGCGAGTAAAATAAAAACACGAGGGGGGGGGGGGTGCGATAATCATGCGCCAAGATTGTAGCTGTAAAGAAGGGGGTGGGGAAAGGTAGGGCGGGGGTTGACATTGCTTTCAAAGAGAGAAATTGCAGTACTCGGTCACCAGAGCTTCATCGCAATCTCCTGCGTCCTGGTTCAAGAAACCTGCTTCTCTTCCACGGGATTTGCTCCATTCTGCGATACAGAACTCGGTCCATATATACGCTGATAGACGCGACGGACAAATATAAACATGCATAACACAACCGACACGACGCCGGAAAGGCCGTCGCCCAAGCCGTAACGTTGTTTACGGCCCGGTTGTGCAAACAAAAAAGGAAGCAACGGCCATTTCCGTCGCGGACTACGAGATCATCTGCGCGAGTGGCGGTACTATAACACGGCTCGCCAACGTGTGTGCTCACCTGCTTGCGGACGACGCTGTAGATGCGGATGTAGAAGAAAGCGATGAGCAGCGCCGGGTACACGATGGTGGCGAAGTAGAGAAACACAAGGAAGCTGTACTTCATCACGGGCAAGAAGAGGCAGTCGCCGCTCGAAGCGGCCTCGGAGTCGTGCCATCCGAGCAGGGGCAGGAAACCCAGCACGAACCCGCTGAGCCAGCAGGCGATCACGACGCTCAGAACGACGCCCTCCGACGCCAGTCTCTGATAGGCCAGAGGGTATAGTATGGCCCAGTAACGGTCCACCGACACGGCCACCAGGTGCAGGATCGACACCGTGCAGAGGACCACGATGAAGGACAGCATCGCGACGCAGGCCAGCGGAGAGTCGTGCGGTATCCCGGCTCGCGTCAGCACCGCGAACGGTATGGCCATGACGCCTACCAGTAGGTCCGCTACTGCCAGGCTTAGGATGTAGTAGTTGGTCAGCCGGCGCCGCAGACGACGCTCTCGCGCGAAGCAGACGAGAACCGCCAGGTTCCCGACGGTCGCCAGGAAGGCTACGGACGCTTCGACGCTCGTGTAAAGAACGGGTGGCGCTTGCCAGTGCGTCATGGTGGTCGCGGTATAGCTAGTTGGCGCGTAGGAGACCGCATGCGGCGAATAACACTGCCCCGCGCGACACTTTGGCGACGACGACGCTTATGAAAAAAACTTTGATCCGCGGCCCCAAGCGCACGCGCGCGTCTCTCTTCACCCCATTGATGCGATTCAGCTGGCGCGACGACGCGAAGGAGAAAGCCGGCGCACGCCGCGCGCGCCGCGAGCAGACGACAGTCGTCGGCCGCGGCGCCTCCCAGTGCGCATGCGCAATTGTCGCGACAGTAGCGCCGTCTCCAAATAGGAGCGGCGCGCTTCGTTTACGCTTCTTCCTATTTAAACCTCTTTCGCAACCTTCGCTGGTCTCGTTCGCCTCGTGTCAGATGAGAGCACTGCAGCTGAAAGCCTCCTATGAGCTCAGTCTCCACGCTCAAGCGTCACAAATGTCGCACGGATTGCGTAATCCCTGCATGCAGCGGTCCTGACGACACACCCCTTGAACAAGACATCTGTTTCAGCCAATTTAGCAACAGGGGCAAAATTTCCGGTTCTAGCGAAACAAAGCCACCAAAGAGACAATACCGCTCGAGCACCAACAAAACTTATACTTTCGTACTTTTTCCTAATGGAATGCATTCCGTTTCGTAAAATATTCAATTTTTTTTTTCTGGCTCTTCACCGAGTAAACGCAATATCTAGTTTAGCCTGTCAATCCGTTCGGTCATAGAAATTAAAGACTGTTGTTTTATTTCACTGAGCAGTGACAACGCCTCAGCGATGAAAAACAGACATAAGAGATTCTTTTTTGAGCAGAGTTCGATTTTTCTGCCTTCTATAAATTTTATTTTTAAATGTTACGATTTTAGATGCGTGCGCACTAACACGAACGTGTTAAAATTTGTGTGCGCACTAACACGAACGCTAGTGCTTTAGTGTTTTCGCTGTGTTTGATTACGTGCCGCAAACGATACCGGACAGTTTACATGAGATTCAAGGGCACTTCGGTCATATTTAAGAGTAACACCAGCAACACGAGTAACACCCCAGCGCTATAGGTCAATATTTTTTGTTTATTGATTGCAAGCGCTGGGGAGGGTGGAATATACTTTATGCATCTACACGCGCAGTTGTGCGTAATTTTTTTTTTACTTCCACCACTCGGTGTTATCGTAGGTTGCGTGAGACCAATTTCCTTGAGTGCAGTTCACGGGTAGAACAAGTGTTTTAACGCTACGGTTAATAATAAAGAAGGCGTATATCGTGCTGCGTCCACTGCGACCACCGGCTCTTGTCCAGATTTTCTAGTCATGATTGAGTGTCAGGATGTGCCAAATGACTGAGTGAATTTGGAGTTTTAACTTGTGCCGACTCGGGAGTTGCGTTGTACTAAGAGTTATGCTTTTAAAATTTGTAGAGTTTCTTTTTTTCATTACTTCTATGTGTTATTATTGTGTTTTTGGATGTCAAGATAACAAAGCGATGCAAAAAAATTGCAGGGAAAGAGACTACGGAGGATCGTTCAAACAAGCGCAACACTTACATGCATACCACAAAGAACCCTCGACGACTACAACGAGGACAGCAGTGGAGAATTCCATGTTTTCTTTTGTTGAGTATATTTTTTAATATATCGTTGCTGCGACGACATGTTAATGATGAGCTTTTGGCACGCCGCATGGACAGATAAGTGAGAGCCAAAAAACATTAATTTTTTTTCGTCGCTGCAAGAGTACGCAGAGGCAAGTTACCAGGGGCCCTATAACGTAAAACTATTCCAATATGTTTTTATTCCAATCTCCTGACGTCAAATTTGCGTAACCGCCGACGCAAGCATCGGGCGGTGACCCGCAGGGTTGTCTGAACAGATCATTCAAACGCTCTTCTCGTTTAGAGGCGGTCACTTTTGCTTGCTTTAAAAACGAATAACATTGCCTACAGTGAGCGTGTGGTACTATATAATTGGCTGACAAAAGGCGAAGAGCACGCTCAAGTGGACAGGGATTCGATGTGGCCTAGCCAGTGCAATGAAAATCTACAGCAACATGAAGAGGGTGGTAGCGGCGTCTGCGATTGGTCCGCTGCTCCTTACTTAGCTTGAGATGGCTGGTCCAAAATCGCCGCGGCATTCAACGGAAAGCTAAGAATGCCGCTAATACGGATCCTCAGCAAATAAGAGTTGGCGGAGCGAGGTCGTAAACGTGCCGAAAGTACCCGAAAACGATACAGGGCCACGCAAAAAGCTTTATTGTGCGCAAATAAACCCATGCCCTCCGACATGTGCGGCAGCCATCTTTTATTCCTTTCGGAACGGGGAAGCCTGCGGCTATTCAGAAAAAAACTTCAGTTTTGTTCGGCATATTAGTGCATCTTTAATGCGTGGACGCCACATTGACGCAGTGAGTTTTCGTGGCTTTGTGACGTCGCATGACAGGCAGGTGAAGTGGGCGCAGCCCGAAAACTTTTGACTAATAGCCGAGGAGACCAATGGCGAAGAGGCGTCGAACCAGAAGTAACTGTTTTTCTTTTGTTCGGCCCAATGATGCACAATCCGTGTTTACGCGTCGTATCAGATGGGGAGCCATCGCGGTTTTCGTGACGTCGCGTGACGGAGAGGCGAAGTGAAGGGTGGTTCAAAAAAGTTTTTGGGCCAATCGCGGAGGCCCGATTGCAGAATCGGAATAGAAAAATTTGGAATAGCTTTACGTTACAGCGCCTCAGATTTCTTTAACTATGTATGTCAAGATAGAAAGAGAAGGTGAGGAATAGGCAACAAATAGTCTGCATATTCGTGCGCAGGGCCAAAGACAAAACAACAAACAAACAAATAAACAAACAAACAAACATGCTAACTAACTAACTAACTAACTAACTAACTAACTAACTAACTAACTAACTAACTAACTAACTAACTAACTAACTAACTAACTAACTAACTAACTAACTAACTAACAAAGGAACGAACGAAAGCGTTAAATGAAAAATGGGAGGATGCTTAAGTTTCGCCTTTAGGAGTGGAACGCGATAGCATTAAATAATCGGTGACTGCTTCTCAAGCTTACCGACAACTGAAGCTTATGTAACCGTCATGTTTACCGGGAAACGCTGGCGGCGACCGCTATGCCCGAAGGCGAGCTTTCTGGTAGAAACGTGGCCCGTTGCGTGGTCCGGTCCCGGAGGTAGTGCGCAGCCGCGCAAAAACAAAAACAAAAAGTTACATAATTTATTTATTTATTTATTTATTTATTTATTTATTTATTTATTTGTACATACAGCAGCCCCATAGGAGGGCTATTGCAGGAGTGGGAAAAAAAAGTGTTGAACAAAAAAGTGAAATCAACGTTGACTCTTACAACATCTTTACAATCATTTACAAAATCTTACAAATTGTTTTCAACGATTCATAAAAAGTAACGACACAGCAATACGCACACATAAAGTATAAACTAAACCTGATTTAAATAGTTTGCAGGTTCCCGTTATTGCTTCGCCCTTTTAATATTTAAGTCTGAGAAGATTTAATATAAAATGCCTGCACTGTCGATGTTTTGTTTCGTGACATTTGTTTTGCGGGCTGTCATTCTCGAAATTCCCAGGAATAACTTTGTCAAAATTGCAAGACAAGGCGTGAGCAACTTTAGTGATAGAATGGTGTGGCAATGTAACCGACATGTACCGCATGTCACATAGCAACGCGTAGCTTATACACACACACCGAATTATATACGAAAATTTTTGTTCACGGCGGACAACTCCGGGCGCCTGGTTTTCTACGACACGGGGCCCTTAACGCTTTCGCGTTAAAAAGATGTCTAACCTCTAGGCGGCCTGCAAGCTTGATCCCTATAGAGCAACTTGAAGTTCAAAGCAATGACCCTCAAGTCATATGGTAAACCCAGAGGTGCCGTAGCACCTTACGAGGTTGGCAGCACGTTCGACTGGTAGCAGTACGCAGGAACAGGCGAGAGAAAAGCAAGAAATATCCTAGCAGGCTTTTTCATGTCTACAGGCCTTGCCACGATTCCGCGTAACCGAAGCGCCCTGTCTAATAGAAAGCCCTTTTCGTTTCGGCTGGCCGGCCTCTTTTTTGCATACACGAGAGCTACGTGCTCCCCCGGCTATAGCAGCGGCAAGCAAGAACGCGTGCGTTCTGTTTTTGTGCCAACAGTTCTTATCTCCGCGTCGCAGTTACAGAGGGACCTCTAGCTTCTGCTGCTCTTGTGTAATGCGCACTCCAGCCTCAATTGTACTTGCAAATGCCTTTTGATATACCCTCGGTTGGTTTGTGGAGAAAGGAGACGGGGGGTGCGGGATAAACGGAAAAGACCATTTCGTGACGCGATGAAGACGACGAAATATGCCGTAGAGTGGTCGCTCGCGACTCGGTGTCGGAAAAGACGCACTCCTCTTGAGTTGCGATTCCCCCTCCCCTCCCCCCCTCTCCACCTCCCCCGTTCGGCGCGTCCGTGTCAGCGCACGTGGTGTCTCCGAACTGACGCTTGTTGACATTTCCTCAGAAAATTGCCTTCGCGAGGTGACCGTCACGCGTCTTTTTTTCCGATTATCCACACACGACGCAATCTCCTTTCAAGGTGGCGGCTGCTCAAGAAACGAAAGCGTCTACGCTTCAATGTCGCGTATCATCATCGTCTGTGGTTAACTACTTGATGGGTGCATGTTGCGATTTCAATATTGACAGCCACCTAGCACGCCAAGCCGCGGCACGGACTGGAGAAGCCACGCTCTTCTGTGGAGCACGCACACGCACTCAAGTAAAACCATCACCAAACATGAAGTCTATAAAGTCTATTCTTAACACTGTTACGCAGAGCGACGAAGGGACAGGACTCATGCGAGAGAAAAAAAATGCACAATACCTGAGTTAAGTATGTCCAGCCAACTAGCCCACTGCGGAATTTTCATGAAGTCTGTAATCACCAGGTATTTCCCAGTGCCCGACACCGCGAATGGTATCTAAGAAAGAAAAAAAAAACATAACAAAGGCGATGACTTAACCGGCATTTTCTCTCTCTCTCTTCATGTGTCTGTTCCTATAGGCAACACTGAGGTCACGAAGCTTTGACGCTGTAGTGCAAACTGCGAGAAATGTAACGACACGAAGTGATCCATAGCCGCTTGTACTTACAGTATACACTCAAGAGAACAAACGTCACCGACTGCTCTGACAAGCGTGAAAGTCATGGTTGTCTACATGACTGATGCATTTTTCGACCCAAGTGCACTTCTGGACTTCTAGTGGGATGCTATTGTGCGTGAATACATTTGTCATACATTCCTTTTCCTGCATATGTTTTCAGACATGTTGGCCTGTACGTGGGATGCTATTGTACGCGAATACATTTGTCTTGCTTTTTTTCTGTGAGATGCAACACATATATGAAAACAATATGTATTTACTATGAGTTTGAAACCTTTGCGCTGCCAGTCAAACAGGGGCAAGGGCCTCGTCAAGCTGCTTGTAGTAGCTTTTTTGCTCTTGTCTTAGCAATCTTTTTTTCATACGCGGAAGAATGCTGAATAAAGATTTGATTTGATTTGATTTGATTTGGACAGAGCAAACTTGGTGGCGCATTGAGCCATCCTAAAGGCCGTAGCAGCCCTGACGGCAAATCAGGGCTGTCTAGGCGGCGAATTGAAGAATATAGCGGAACCGGACAGTGTCGAAAATGCCACTCCGAAACAGCATCGAAAAAACCTGAACGGTGCTGCAGTTGCAAAAGCAAGAGTTAGTGTGACGTGCTCAACCGTCAGTTATTAAGCCTGAGCGTCTCTTACGCCGATTACGCCGATAGCATGGGTGTTTTGATGCCAAATGTCCATCAACTGGGTGTCTCGAAGGAAGGTGGTGAAAAGGCGCATGGCTCCTTTTATTATTATTCCGGGTGCCTCCTCGTGAACACTATATACACGTCCTGCAGTCCCCCACGTGCAAGAGCCCTCTTTTGTGGGTCGTGAAGCAACAATTTTCGTTCCTTTTCAAGTGCGGTCAAAGCCAGACCAAGTGTTTCACATCACTAATCTCACCAGATCTGGGTTGAAAAAAAAATGCAGATGGGTCAGTCTTAAACATTCATGTTTGTGAGTATAGGCGGAGCCAGCTCCAACTTGTGAAAGGATGGTAGCCTCTTGGAGAGTAAACCTTTGTAGTACCCTCTTCCGACAACTTAAGGAGAGTCAATTTCTTTTCCCTTTGTTCTCTGGTAGCTTGAACACTAGTTAAGGAGGGAAGGTGTTTAAGGGCCGAAGTCGGCGCCCCTCGATGATTCGAGTGCACGGTGGCAGCGCTTTATTCAAACACCAAGGCGTCTGTCCGAGTCCAAGCTCGAAACTCCGCTCCCAATTCCTTTGTTTTAAAGTCTATACCCCAATCACATTCCAGCAGATCATTTACTAGATCTTGCCGGCAGTGACGAAGGCATTCGTAATCTTCCGGAGCAAGTAAAACTGGCGCGCTGGTAGTTAACTGATTAGTTACTGCGCAAATCAATGGCACACGCTGAGTAGCGCTCCCCGACGAGCACGGAAGACCGAGAGGCACATACATTAGGTGCGCGGTGACAGCCTGTTCCAAAAGCACCAGTTAGCTTTATTCTGCCGCTGCTTTGACTCAAAACCTCAGTCGATACCGCATTCGCTCTTATCACCGTGATATCTGCACCTGAATCAATGTGTGCGACGCAGCGTTTGTCTCCCACTAAAATCTCGACTCTCGGGTCACCCGTCAGTGGGTTGTTCCCAAAGGCGGTGTGTCGCGGTGGTGTGGCAGGGCTCTTAACTGACCTCTAATTCTGGGGAGCTTACCCGCGAAACTTCAGCTTTCTTGGCAGTAGTGTCATGTGAAGCGTCACAATCTCCTTTAAAGTGACCCCGTTGTCCACAGCCAAAACACACCACAGTATTAGGGCTGAAGATCGACCCTGCGGCCTGTTTAGCTTGTGGCCTATAATTATGATTTCATGATGCAGCACCTCGGTAATTGCCTTGCCTTCTAATGTCCAGGCTGTCTTCGAAATTTGCGGCTAACTCTACTATGTCTTTGGCTTTCAACCAGCCCTTTACTTCCTGCTGCGTGACCAGTGAACGGAGATCACTTGGCATTAACTATAGGAGGCTTCCAGAATTAGAAAGCGCGAGAGGAAAAAGAGAATGAATGTGCGTGATTCGCGGCGTGCGCACAAGCGCGACACGGCAGTTTAGTTTCGGAGCTAGACGTATGTCCTGCGTGTGCCGTTCCTACATTTTTTAACCGCACATGGTTAACTGGTACCGAGATTTGTAGAACATCGCAAAAGGACCGCGGGTTGCGTCATTCGTGAGGTGTCGGTTGTCCGTTCCGCAAACGACTTTCATTTTCGACTGAGGTACCGGTCGCGGTGGAGTCTCCTGAAGTATCTTCGGTACGCAAAATGAATGAAGGAATGAACGGAATGATCATTCGTTGCTGCGTGTTGAACGTAGTTGAGTCTCTGGTATTAAAATGGAGTAAATTCGTCAGTCATCAATAAATACATCAGCTCACCACTTCATCAGCCAAGCCCTTTAAAACTCTTCGTCACGTCATTTCACGTTTCCTTCATTGATTTGTTCTTTCTGTCTTCCTGTTCTTCCATCGTTTTCTCGCTTGTGCACGTTACTCCCTTTAGGACTGACCTACATCAACACCCCTCCCCCACCCCTCCAAAAAAAGGCGATGCACTATGAAACTTACTTCTTTCTAAATTTCTGCTGTTTCTTTTTTAGTGCGACAGCATTATAGACTTACCTCACCCTCTTTAGAGGTATTGTGTCCCCGTGACGAAAAGAATGTGGGTCCATTACGAAGGCAGTGCAGTCTGTCACAGCGTCTCAAAGCTATAGCTGCCACGAGAGAAGCATGCGAGACACTGTCACTTGACAGACGCGCAAAAGTCATCAAAGAGCTATTTTGGCACGAGAGAGGCATGCGCCCGATCGTGGCCCGATGGTTAGTACCTTGGGCTGCCATGATCTAAAGGGAGACGTTCGATCTCACAATCGGTCACCCATTTCTTTATAGCATTGCACACCGACTTCGTCCATTTTGGAGGTATCTGCCAAGAAACTCGAGGCGAGTTGATGGCGCCCCCGAGCACTTCACGTTGTGCACAAAATCGCATGTGTGCAAGAGATAAGGGTGATAGAGATCGCACCTTGATAGATGAGAGCGAGTTAGCTCACCCAGGGCACAACCACGCGCGCGTCTGTCGAGTTGTGTACCGCGCGCCGGCAGTAGTGGTCCTATCCTGGAGGTTGTGCAACTGGGTCGCTGTCATGCTAGACTGGACCCGGTAATCGCCATACTGCTAAATTTCGTGAAGAAGTTGGAACATATTTGTGGCATTTAACATAACCGCGTCATTACGAAAGCTTCACTTCACAAAGATTAAAGCATGTGCGTTGGAGTTAACGTCATAGTACCTATGTGAGAAACATCTACCTCTCAAATTCAAAAAGCACGCTATCGCGTACTTTGTCGATTAGTGGCAGCTACGGTATGCCCGAATTGTATTATTTTTTTTGCACTGGCTCATTCGGCAATACATCAAACACCCTTCACCACATGGTCTGGGAATGCAAAAAAGGAACCCGCGGTCAGCGCCTAACCAAGCACCAATACAAGACCAGTGGCAGGCACAGCTGACAAGCCCAAAACCTGAGGACCTACTACGGCTGGTGAAGAAGTCCCGGCTATCAGCACAGGGTCACGGCTATCTGGAATATGGTGACCACCCACCTTCGGGCATCAACAGCCTGGTCTCAGAAGTAAAGTTTATTCACTAAGTGGCTCAAACCAGAAAAAAAGCGGCGTTTAGTCCAGTGAGCAAAAAATTGGTGATCTCCCTCCCAAGTACTGACCGAGCCCAATGTAACTGTAACCACAGTTGACGAGGAACAACCTCAACCGGACCTCACCCTTTTGCAGCTTTGGGCAAAGCGACGTCAGGCAGAATTGTATGCGTCGAGAAATCCCGATGCACCAGGTAGCCGTGCACGTGCTAACCATATAGCGGCGAAGGCGCGTCAGCACGAAAAGCAACTTTCTCGACGACGATGGTATGAGTGGTGCGAGAATCTTGGATCGGGCATTGGAAACAGAGCACTTTGGCGCACGTTCCGGTCAATGGAACGCGGTCATAAGCAACCTGACCCTGCAGCGAGCGTTAGGTTAGCGATGCAGAGTTCGCCGCATCAATTTGCAGAACACGCTGCTAGAGCGTTTTTCCCGAAATACGATCAAGCGTCACCTATAAACTGCCCCGAAATTGATGAGTGTGACACAACTTCCATATCCGATATATCCAGCCCTTTCACCATGGCCGAACTAATAGCGGCGATTGAAACTTCTAAGAAACGAACAACACCTGGTCCCGATGGTATTCCTTATGAGGTTTTCAAGAACATGGAAGGAGCAGCTCTCGACGCACTTCTTCAGGCTATTAATAAAGTATGGGAGACTGGAAACGTTCCACCTGATTGGAAGCACTCAATTGTTGTCGCGATTCCGAAACCAGGAAAGTCTCCAAATAGCCTGCAATCTTTACGCCCAATTTCACTAACCTCAACTGTCTGCAAACTCGCTGAAAAGATGCTGGCCACACGAGTTTCCTGGTGGCTTGAACGCCACGATAAATATCATCCTGCTCAAATTGGATTCCGTTCTTACTTGGGAACTGAAGACGGACTTTCTATCTTATCAGACGATGTTTTACAGGTTTCTCCACACAGTCACGCTGTGCGCACGGTAGTAGCAACAGACATAACGAAAGCTTATGACAATATAGACCATGAAATCATTATATCCAACCTCATCGACCTGGGACTTCCACCGCGGGTGATAAGATTCATCTACTCATTCCTTCAGAATCGCACATTTGCGATTAGAGTAGATGGAAGGCAAGAAGGATACTTCACATCGAACAGAGGAGTCCCACAAGGTTCGGTTCTGGCTCCTCTTCTCTTCAACGTTGCTCTAATACCTCTAGCCTGGCAACTACATCGGATTCCAGATGTGAGGTTTTTAATCTATGCAGATGATGTCACTTTGTGGTCCGTGCATAAAGATATATCTAGACAAACTCAACAGCTTCAAGAAGCCCTTGATGTGCTGAACAACTACGCTCGGAAAGCAGGATTGGACATTTCCGCCCAAAAATCAAGCTATGTTGTGGTGGCCAACAAGAAAGGACGCACAAGAATCACGCAGCACCCCTTTACATTTAGACTCGGCGCAGTAACAATCCCTGAGGCTTCTGAGGTCCGCATACTGGGTCTCGATATTCACCAATCCGGCAGTGGTGCACACTGGCTCCGTAAAACCAGACAGAGTTCGACAAAAACACTTCACCTTATTCGTCGCATTGCAGCAAAAGCAGCTGGAGCTCGTACTGACGTAGCTCGACGGTTGGTGCGTGCAGTCTTGCAGCCACGAATTTTATATCAAGCACAATTTCAACGGCTGACGTTGGCACAGCTAGCACAGTTGGAGACGATTAATCGCGATGCTATGCGCACAATCACAGCACTGCCCCGCATCACTCCGATACCAGCCCTACAGGAACATGCCCAGCTCAACACAATTGCAGAGCTAATTTTGCAACGTGAAAAAGCACGTGAAATAAAAAAGCAACTTATTCCGGCTGTCGCTGCGCTGCATGCTCATTTTCACCGCGGCTCTCGGATTGACAATCAGCCCTGTCCAATGCCTCCCTGGGAATTCACCAGCATCACAACTAATAAGCCAACGAAGTTACGACGCAGCGATACAACAGGTACTATTGACGAACACAACATCGTCGCTGCATCATGCGTTAACACCTGCAAAGTCTATACGGATGCTGCCATTCTCCCAGACGGCGGAAGGACATCATTCCTGAGTACAACGCATAACTTCATCAGCGGCCACCAGCGCTATTTATCTACGGAAGCCAGCGCTCTAGTAATGGAACTTCAAGCCATCCACGACGCTATGCAAGATGCGACATCTAAGCTGCCTACCATCAAGCAACTAGACATCTTCACGGATTCTTTAGCGGCTATGCAGGAACTCAAGAAGGTCGATAAGGCGATGGAAATCTGCGAGAGAATACACACTATGAATAGTAAGACAGCTACTTGCGTCAAGGTACACTGGATTCAAGGCCATTCAGCGAACCCTCACAACATTGCTGCTGACCAGCAGGCACACTGCCCTCCTAATCCTGATCCTCCACCTATTCCCCTCCCACCCCAACCCCGTAACTCGCTGCGAGCCCGTAAAAATGTTCTCCGGCAGGACACACGCGCTCTTATCCCACCGTGTGTCTGCTCCCTCCCCCTTCACCTTACTAGGGCGGAGGAAGTTGTGCTTAGGAGGCTTCGGGCCGGGGTGGCCCTTACACCGGCTGTTGTCTCAAGGTGGAACTGGTCGCATTTACCACTGGGTGCTACGTGTCCATACTGCTCCGTTCCTGTGGTGGAATCAGATGCATACCACCTAATATGGACATGTACGGGTTTAAGTTCGGAACGCTCGCGTCACCTACTGCAAGCCGGCCTCCGCTACAGTGTGACAACCAGCTATGACCGCTGGATACATGATAACAGATTTCACAAAACACTGCTTCAATTCATACACAACACAGGCCTCACAGCACACATATAATACACATATACGCTCCAACAATTATGCCTTAAGGGCAAGCCTTCATCGCAATAAAAAAAAAAAAAATTGGTGATGTGAAAAATATCATCATCAGGACTGGTCCATACCCGCGTAAGCAAGCAAAAATGCCTTAGCTGAACATGAGTGGTGAAACGAAAGAAAGAAAAAAAGAAAGAAAACGAAAGAAAAGAAGGACGAACGAAGGAACGAAAAAGAAAGAAAGAAAGAAAGAAAAAAAGAAAGATAGAAAGAAAGAAAGAAAGGAAGAAAGAAAGAAAGAAAGAAAGGAATAGAAAAACCTGTTGGTGGCGCATTAAGTGCTCGCATATGTCGTTGAAGAGGGCGACGTACAGCGCCATACGTTTACTTCACACTGCGGCTCGTTATGTCTTGCAAGAAGTTTGACACCTCCGATCGCATAACTTAATGCATTGCCACGCGTGCGGCAGGCTTTCGCCTTCACGCGTTACAGGAGTACAATATGCTGCCGAATTATTTTTTTTCTTTTTTGTGTCGGTTTCCTCACTCATCCGCCTTCCTGGCATGCCCCTAGTGATGTACTGGCTTCTTGGTATGCACAACTGCTTGGCAGTGAAGCAGTATTTGTAGAGAGGTGTGCTATGTTTACTGCCTCAAACCCTAGAATGGAACATCAATGAAACAGAAAAAGGAAGTCAAAGAAAGAAATAAAGAAAACAAAAGCAGAAAGAGAAGGCGCGGGAAGAATACAGGAAGAATTGTTAGACCAGAGATATTTCCGGCTCTTTACTCATTCACTGTGGCAATAGCAATTTATAAAAGCGGGCACCCCCATCGTCCCGAGAACAGCTTCCTTGCATTGCGCAAAACACCGTGTTCATCCGCTACAGTATATTGCTCGACGTGGCGTCCCCAATACCTTGCACGGGCGCCACCCCTGCCGGAGTCTGCGTGATGCACGAGACCCCTCATTGATTTCCAAGCGCTCATGTTGCGCGATGACTCGGCGTTGAGGTCGTCCAGCTCCCGACGGCACACTGCCGCATGAAAACGAGTTCGAATCCCCAATGGACCTCGATTCCTCAGTGGATAGCGGTGGCGACCGAGCGCCGCTTACCAATTCTGGGACGCTTATTGAGCTGCCCCGGATGCGCCATCCGCAGTACATATTAATCAATCAATCAATCAATCAATCAATCAATCAATCAATCAATCAATCAATCAATCAATCAATCAATCAATCAATCCCACCGCACCCAACCTACGAGGCCTAGATCAACCCATTGGGTGCGTTCTATAGTATACTTAAATGGAAGAGGTCTGGACCCCGACCAAAAATGGTTTAAAAGAGTTATTTACGTTTCGGCTCTATAGTAATCACACCAAGAAAGCTTTAGACTCGTTCGTAGCATACGCTAAATAAACGGATTTCCTGAATAGCCTCCAACTCGCAGCCTAAACTCCATTTCGTGTAGGTTCTATAGTATACTTAAATGGAAGAGGTCTGGACACCGACCAAAAATGGTTTAAAAGAGTTATTTATGTCTCGGCTCTATAGTAATCACACCAAGAAAGCTTTAGACTCGTTCGTAGCATACGCTAAATAAACGGATTTCCTCAATAGCCTCCAACTCGCAGCCTAACCTCAATTTCATTTTTGCTCACTTTCCCAATGCCCCAGACAACTTTGACCAATAAGCTTTCCCTTTTTCAATCAGTTGATTTGCGGTTGCCATAAGGTGAAAGTCTAGCTGAAGGTGACGAGTTGACATGACGAAGACAGCTCAATGGTAAAGGCAGACGGACGGATAAATACCAATTTGCAGTATATTATAACACCTGTCGTAGGTACAAAAAAAAAAGAATAGTTAGCAAGGTAAGCAGACAATAACCGTGGTAGTCCTAAAAATGCAGGAGAGAAGAAAAAGCTTCGATGAAATACCGCGAAGGAACGGCCTGGGGTGGATTCTTCTAACAAACTACATACTCCGCGTTCGAGGAAGGAGACGAAAGAGGAGCGTAGAGATGAGCGAAGAGCTGAAGCTCACGATAACTGAATCTGTTCCAAGCCTAGAGGCCGTGCCTTTGCTCTTAAACAATTTAGCACATTTGGGTAATGCCTAGAGGGTCTCAAGACTAGATTAACAGTTCCACCAAGCGGCCTAAAATATTAACCTGCTCTGACTACAATTGGTTTCCAGACAGGCAACAGCAGCAATTAACGCCAGATGCACCGGTGGAAGGCCTTGTTCGTGGGCTTTCTGGAGCAGCGCTTCTGCGAACTGTTTTCTTACGCTTGTTAGTTCCAGACGAACTGTTTCCCCTTGGCGAAACTTAGGATAATATCTTGCTTTTGCTTATAGGAATAAGAGACCTAGGGGCACGGACTTTCTTGAGCAGCTGACAATTACAAATTTTGCTCATCTTGAGTAGACTTCTTTCTTTAGTAGATGTACAAAGGAGATATGGATGCTTAAAGGTGGCGCTGACCACGCCTCTTCGCTGACATAATTATGCGCAAAACGATGAGGACGCTAGAAGCAAAGATGAATATGGAAGATGTCAGCACCACTAGGTCATCGTGAGTTCAATTATTTCAATACATTTTCTGACATTTGGAGCGATGTTGCTTAAGAAAGACGTCGAAATGTTGTAGGCTTAGCTGACGGTGAGTTTTTTGTTCAATGGAGCGTAATGTAATCTCTCTTTAGCGAAGCACAATTAACTGCAACCAGGGTAGGCGCTGTCGAAATCCATGACTTCATTGCGAGCCGGTACCAAAACATCGTAGTGGTGTTGACACCCCTATTACATTTGTGTGTTTCTTCAGGTTTATCAAGCGCCCTTTAACGCTATCCGTGGCCGTTTTGCTAAGGCAGAAATTTGCAGAAACAGATATCATCGATAGAGGTAATCTTAGTATTAATCTTTAGCGTCCATTTAAAGACCAACTGCACCAAAAGTTCACTTTGGCTAAATTGGTAAAAAATGAGCAGTACATACCACTAGCAATCATGGCAAAGCTGCAGAGCTGGAAATTGTCCAGATATATTATATTTATATCTATCTATATATATTATATATATTACCACCATTTAAAGGCTAACTACAACGAAATTAAACCTTTGCTTCATTGGTTATAAATTAGTGTGCTATAGAGAGAGAGAGAGAGAGAGAGAGAGAGATAAATGAGATGCGAAAGGCAGGGAGGTTAACCAGAAGATAGATATCGAGTTTGCTGCCCTGTACTGGGGAAGGGGTAAGGGGAAACAGAAAGATACAGAAAAATGCACACAGATAGAAATAGAGGGAGAATAAAGAAAACACACACACACACGAAGGAAATCAGGAGTGTCACAGTCGTTCAAACAGTTCGCTTGACCGGGCGAACTCTAGCAGTGCCTTCATCGCCTTCTGGTGTGAAGGTCGCATCAGCTGGCACTCTATACACTACTGAAGAAATCATGGCAAAACCACAGTGCTGGCAATCTTATAACTTTCGTATCAGCTGTCTCTAAACAAGACCTAAGCAGACGACGCGCGCCCCCTGTTTGTCACGTGATTCACGTAATTTCCGCACGTCACTTTCGAGTCTTTTCAGCTTTCAAGGAAATCCGTGGCTGGGCTTAATCTCGGAGGACAGGCTGAAGAGCCGCACGTTTTGAGCCAAGCGTCACTTCCAGCAAACGCTAGTAGCGACGTTATCTTTTTATATCTTTTTCCCCAGTTTTAGCCTCGAAAACGTCAACTTCTGTGATCGTTTCGTGGCCCCATGACTCCTGTCTCAAGCGTAAAATGTCGCACGAAAGCTGCTCAGTGTAGACACTATCTAACGCTTGGCTTTTTACGTGAACCAAAATTTCGTTGTAGTCGGCCTATAAGGCGTGTTGCGTTGTAAACAGTTTCCTTTCAATTTAGTCGTCTGCCAACCTGCCTGCCTCCCGGCCACAGCCCACCACGACCACGTGACATTAGACTGAGCGTCACTGTGTGCACCTGAGTAAACAAAAAAAAAATACACGATTGGCCAACTCTTATACATCGACTATGAGCCCTTTAGGTCAAATGTATGCGTCTGTGCCACCTTCTCACTAGCCCCGCCCCCACCCCCCTACTTCCTACTCTTAGCAGAAAATCGAAAAGAACGTAAGCCACAAAAGAAAAGATGCTACAGGTATGTAGAAAATATATAAAAGCACACATTAGAGAAAGTAAAGTGGGTCCACAATTTTTCCAAGTTGAGTCATCGCCAAGTGATCGATCGGGTGTCGGAAACAGCGTTCAATCATTGGCAACATTTAAGCACATTCCCGAAGTAACAAGGCGTCGTCATTAATGAGGCGACAACGTCGCAAGCGTCCTTGAAAAATGAAAGCTTGGTGACATGGTGTGTGCGCACGATGTTATACCGAGATAAACAGATTACGATAATATTGTGACGCCTCATCTAAACGTGGCCCCATCGTGGCCTCATCTAAACTACGCAATAACGAATGCGAGCATTTTTTTTTTTACTTCTCAGTTTACACTGTCTAATACCTACATGCGCCGTACCTTATGTCAGCGAGGGTACTATAAGTGAAAGCAGAGTTCATGAAGGCTTCCAAAAGTGATGATACAATCATTCCTTTTGAAAGCGAGTGATGTATAACTCGGTTTCAAAGGGGATGACCTTGTCGTCGCTCTAGGATAGCACACGCCTCCCAGCTCGTGCTTATCTTCCTCTTGTGCCGTGATCGTTAAATACATGTAAAACTATTCTGACTGATCCGCCGCCCGGTGGCGTCTCCGACAAATGATGCACGTTGCAATAAATTGCAACGTGCGTTGCAACGCACGTTGCGTGCATCGGTGGCGTAGAGGTAGAACACCCGCCTCGCGTGCAAAAGAGGTCCGTGGTTCGAATCCCGGTGCCGTGCAATTTTTCACCGCATATTAAAAAAAATCCGCGTGTTGATAAAATTGCAAAAACAGGCCTGGAGTGTGGCCTGATCCCGGTGACCAGAACCGGTAACGCACTCCCTCACCAGAGCAGGATTGGCCACCCTGGTGCAGTACTAGGCCACAACCTCCTGTATGAACGCAACAATCATGGGCTGGGGTGCATTTGGCAGGCATTCTCAGATCATGAACAGCAGGTTGCCATTATCCCTCAAGAGAAAAGTTTATAACAGCTGTGTCTTACCAGTACTCACGTACGGGGCAGAAACCTGGAGGCCTACGAAAAGGGCTCTACTTATATTGAGGACGACGAAACGAGCTATGGAAAGAAGAGTGATAGGTGTAACGTTAAGGGATAAGAAAAGAGCAGATTGGGTGAGGGAACAAACGCGAATTAATGATATGTTAGTTGAAATCAAGAAAAAGAAATGGGCATGGACAGGACACGTAATGAAGAGGGAAGACAACCGATGGTCATTAAGAGTTACGGAATGGATTCCAAGGGAAGGGAAGCGTAGCAGAGGGCGGCAGAAAGTTAGGTGGGCGGATGAGATTAAGAAGTTTGCAGGGACAACATGGCCACAATTAGTACATGACCGGGGTAGTTGGAGAAGTATGGGAGAGGCCTTGGCCTTTGCCCTGCAGTGGGCGTAACCAGGCTGATGACGAAGAAGAAACAACACCATACTTCTTGCACAGAAGAATAGCGTTCGTGTCTTCGACATTTGTAAGCATGGTCGATCATCCAGCTTGGGAATAACGGGTTAGTGCATGGACTTGGCTCAACTTCGTCCTTCTGGCTTCAGCCGGCTTTGTTAAAGTGATCAATTTACAAATTCAAGAAGTATTGCTACATAAATTTATTATTTTGCAGTAATGAAGCATGAGCACAGCAACCTGCTGCCTTCGTGCGCAGAGGAAAAGTACGATTTCTACAAAATTTAGAAAGATCAACGCGTAATACGGATTCCGCAGAACCCAAATCATGGCTGTCGTCAGTCGAAATGCGATTAGTATTCAAGCAATGTGGCGACAAAACGTATTGCCACCGCCGCAATGCCTCGTGCATGAGGCGTGTAGACCGGGTCATCCTTTCTCCCGCTTCCCTCTGGACACGCTGCGCCATCTAGCCGAACCACCGAGAAGTCCGCGCATGACCTCCGAGATACGTGGCATGCTGGTGCGTGCGAAAGCTGACAATTCTTCCCTTGCTGGCCGTATACCCAGTGGCGCATACGAAATGCATTCGTGGTTCAGCTCACTAAAGCGTCAGGCTGCGTTGCCTGAGAAACACGTGTGACGTGGGTTCTATAACACCTATAACGGAAGCAATTTTGAAGGATGTCGTCTTTTATAGAAGATGACGGGGAAACGATTAGACGCTCAGACGGTCGCAGAGCAAGAACCGCACGATGTATCTCAAGAATGCTAATGGTATTAATAACATCACGAGTACGTTCGTTTGAAGCCGCAACGGTAAAACTTAGAACAAGAGGTAGAACACATTGGGTGTACTTTGCAGGTGCCCAAATTCACGTGATTGCAATAGTAACTGGACCATCACGGCATCAGTATTCCTTCTAGTAATGTTTGCAGGAAACTTCTGGAGGAAACAAAAACGCGTGGCAGAAATTAACCCATGGTATTATTGCGAGGGATGATTTATGCGTAAAGCGCCCCTCTGGAAAGAGAACTCGCCGATGCGCTGCGTTATGGCGGGAAGTACGTACGCATGACAAAAAAAAACTTTCAGCCACCAGACGCATATGTTTCCCACCGCACAACTCCGGGCTCATTACACAGCCGAAGGCGGAGTAGGACAGTGACGCAGCCCAGAGCCATAAAGGCGAACCACGATTTCTCGAAATGCGATGTTCCGAGTAGTTACCCTCACTGCAATATAACTGTACACGCCTTCTTGTACTACGTAACTCTTGCTCTAGAGAACAGCGGTACATTTTTCTCGACAGGCGCCAGCAGACGTCTCTGTCGTCGCGACGTCATTTCATACTTACGGGCGACCGCAGATTAGGCGTGAAAATGGAGCGGCTCCAGAGCGCTCGGCCCCGTTATGCTGTTTTTAAAGTTTCATTTGTTTTTTTTTGTGATTCTAAACGAAGCTCTTCCCTTCAGATGATTTCATGCTTCAAGCTTTCCTTTCCTCTGTGTGCTTTCGTTTGGGCAGTGCTAGCATTCTATGCGCTTGGAAGCTCTTTCTGCTTGCCGAAAAGCCGAACAAGAATAAGCGCTTGAAATCAAGGGACCACTTCCTGTTTCCGTTCTCCATACATACGTACTTTGCAGTCCACAGCACTTCCTTCGTTAAACTTTTTCAGCTTTCACTGACTGCATAAACTCTACCCGAGGGGGACTTGCACATATGGATCCCCGTTAAACCACAACACGGACCCTTTACAAGAAATGTTTGTGGGGCGCGAATTATTAAAAGCGTCCGCTGGAAGGCTGCCGCGTAGTTCTTGAAGGGCTCACTGTAGAGCTTCAGCATCAGCAGCGTGAATCGTGGACATGATAGTTCACATTCACTATGCTCCCGTGCACGTGATTACTAAGTCCAGGTGCAAGTCCTGTCACTTCAGCGAGTGGACTCCGTCATGCAGTGGGCATGAACTAGGATGATGATGATGATGATGATGATGATGATGATGATGATGATGATGATGATGATGATGATGCATGGCACAATCTTTGCGGACCGACTGAGGCCGGAGCTTCCCAGCATCATTTTCCTGCCAACATTTGCTAATGATTATGCACCCCATATAACGGCAATGCCCCGTCTGTTCACACGCTGACATCAACCGTATCGTCGGCTCAGTCCTCGTGGCGTGTTTATTGAATTGCTCGGCACTTTACAGCCTTACACGCATGTTGCAACTGGCATTGCTTTCTGCAACCGAATTATTTACTCAGCGCATGGTTGGTCGACCATAAACGCCTCCAACTCTTTCGCCCTTTCGATACACATAGACGCAGCGGAACTTAAAGAAAGCGAAAGGAACCTCGCTGCCTTGGCGACGTGTTATGAGGGCTCGTGTCCCGTCTCTACAGCGCTTTCCGGAGCAGACGCGCTCTGAGCTGTGGCTATTGCGACATCTCGTGCTTGCACGGCAGTGACGCATTCTGGAGGATAACCCTTCGGCCGTTGTCGTGTCCTGCAGCAGGCTCCTTACCGCAATAACGACTGGTTACGCAAACGCCATGTTTTCGTATTGAGCCTATTCGATAAACGCTTGAAGCAGATTTCGCTGACGGGACTCCTCTGAGTAAGGAAGGAACCGCGCTAGCGCTGTCTGCCACGTGTAGTACCCTTATTCACACTATCCTCGGCCATAATGTAGAGCGAAGGAAATCAATGGCGAGCAGTGCGGTTTATATGCTGATGTTTTTGGTGAAGTCAAAGCGGTCGTTGAGATCGGAGAACTCTTCGTGTCTCAGTTTCCACATTTCCGAGAGTCTCTGTCAACGCGCGTTTATTTTTTTTCTTCATTCTTCTTTTTTTTTTTAGTTCAGCTTTTCTGAGTGACGCAGTCGCCGACAAACATTGCCTTCTGATCTAGCGTAACGCCGATTTATAGTCCGCTTCTGCTTTGCGTTACGTCTAAATTGATTGATTGATTCTTTCCTAAAAACACTGCTCTTAATGAGGTCATTTTGCTTGCTTGTTTCTTTGATTGTTTCTATCTTTCTATTCTCTCTATCTCTACTTGTTTCTTTCAGGCATGTTGTGGTGTGCTCCGCGTTCCGTGTGTGTGTCGAGTCTCTGACGTGCATATCATTTCCTGATAGTCATCTGGACTATCATGCTTGTATGCCGAAACGCGAAACTACTCCCCAGGGTTCAATAAATACTTTTCTGTCCCTGTTATTGACTTACTGATCCATCCGTCGTTCACTCGACTGACTGACATTTAAACTTCCAGTGCAATTAACACAGGGGCCGTGAGGGCGGCCGTTTTGTGGATTGCTTCGAGTTTATTTCAACCACCTGGCTCTTATTTTTAACGTGCAACCATCGTGCGGAGCATGGGCCTGTTCGCGTTTTCCTGCCATCTAAGCACGGCCGCCGCGATCGGGTGTCGAACCCGCTTCTTCATGCTGGGAAGCGGAACTCCAATTCACCGAGTCATCGCGCGGGTTAAATAAAGCAGGCAAATGCTGGGAAAGAAATTGCATCAAGTCACGACAGCCGAAGGCTCACAAAAGCGATTCGCGTGTTTTTTTCACGCGGCTTGACAACAATGGGGAGCTAGAGAGAGAGAGAGAGAGAGAGGAGAGGGAAAAGGCAGGGAGGTCAACCAGAGAAAAAGATCCGGTTTGCTACCCTACGGCGGGGAGAGAAGGGAGGAGGAGGTAAGGTGTTGGGAGCTTGAGATTCCGAACAACAGAACGGTTTTCACGACTCATTATGGGCGATATCGTCAAAGTTGTACTATTAGCTTCGCGCAAGGCCTGCGGCTGCTGCTGCTACATCATGTTAAAGCGAAGGTTCCTTTGCGAACTCTCCAGCCGTTTCTTAACCGTGGCTCTTTTGCGGAATAGCTGAGTAGCGAGTTCGCGCATAAGAGCTTTTATTCTTCTCTTTAAGAGACAGTTACCGTGAGTGAAGATGCGTGCTTGCATGCATGCTATTTAGATGCCATAAAACGTAGGCCCGCTTGAATACCGTGAAAATAAATAAGAGCATGAGTTTGTCCCTTATTGCATGTCGCGCTGCTGCTCCAGCTTTTTCGAACTGGGTCAACATTTCTTCTTTCTGCGTGTGTGCGTCCTCCTTAAGCCTTATCTGATGACTGATAGCCATACTTATGTATAAATGCAGCATTACAGAACGAAAATCTCACTCAAAACATGTGATATTTCCTTGGTTAATATACCTTTACTTTCTTGAACATCTCTTTCGCACTGCGATACTTGAAAGACACGGGACTTTCTGACAAATTGTGACAGTACACTGTGTGGCGTAGGACTTTACGGTGACACTGCGTAAGACTAGGAATGTCTTTGCGGGCTGCGTGACAGTGCGCACAGAAATAGTTCGTGTGTACGTGCGTGTGTGTTTCTTTCTTTCTCACCTATTGCGTCCCCTTTCCCCTCCCCCAGTACACCGTTGCCAACCGGAGACAATCTCTGGTTAACCTCCCTGTCTTTCCCTTGCCTTTCTCTCTCTCTCTCTCTCTCTCTCTCTCTCTTTCGCACAAATAAAAATGGCAGCACTTGAATGAGCCGTCCGGGGGAGTTTTCCCAACCACGCGTTAGATGGCTTGAAATTTGGAACTTTAGGCATTGTTACGATCTCAACATCAGTGAGCTGTTTTCGTCAAGCCTCGCTCCAACACAATTACTGGAAACGCTTTTAGGAATCAAGAATTAAACATATGCCAAGTTGTTTGTTCTTTATTGCTATTATTTATAGAGTTTTTCGCGCGTCTTGGTACCAGTGAGCAAGAGAGCCGAAGAAACTTCCTGTCCTTCGTAACAGACCTATTATGCGCACACAACGCCCGCACACACACACACACACACACACACACACACACACACACACACACACACACACACACACACACACACACACACACACACACACACACACACACACACACGCGCGCGCGCGCACACACACACGCACGCACACACACACACACACACGCACGCACGCACGCATACACACACACTTTTTGAAGTAACTTAAATGCGTGTCATGCTTCAAGCACAGATAAGTACAATTTTTTGCTGTAATCTGCAGCGACATTGATTTTAAATTTGTAATTTGCTGAAGCTGAACTTTTTTCGAAATGTCCAGGCTTCTGTTCTGCCTTACTATACTGCGACTAACTGTATTCCTCAATTCTTTGAGAGAAAATGTTTGTTCTGTGAGGTACCACATGTGGAACGTTTCTTCTTTACACGTGAACACTAAAATGCCGATCCATACAAGCAGCACAGATTAAGTCGTCATCTTTTTCTTTTTACCACTTGAAACTTAGAAAAGAGAACCGTTACCCGAACATCACTCATTAAGACAGTGAAAGTGGAAGTTATGTAATTCAGGCAACAAAACACACTGTCTATATATATGCTTTGGTGTGTCAAATATATGTACAATATATTGACACACGAATGTAATAATAAGGAATGAGGAATGAATGAAAAAGGAATGAGGAATAACGAATGAAGTAATATAAATATGTACAATTTATTGTACATGTACGCTCGTATAGTCTCTCATGCATGTTGCGTTCGTCTGTCTTCGCCTTAATTTTGCGTTTCCTTGGGACTGGGATCTTTTAATGAATTACTGTTCTACAACGCGAAGACAAAGCCACCTTTGCCATAAATTTGCCTCTGAACCACCCTCCTTTGAAGCCTCAAAAACACATTGGGGCCAGTATGGGGCCTCTGGGGAATGTATATTACAGAAATATTTTTCAAAAAGACCTAACACGGGGCGCAGATACTACGAGAGCAACATTTTGCCATTTCACTTTAACTAAATGCCCTAATTTCTGTAGGAATGGACCAGTGCCGGTGGCCACCACAAAACCAGTTCACCACCAGTGGGGGCAAAACGTCCAGCTTAAGCTGGAATGGAAAACACCGTTACTATAAGCAAAATCCGAATGCTCGAGTGCTACGTCGTGAGTAGGTGTTCACAATCACTGCGGCGCGTTGCAGCCGGCGAATCAGGCCACACGCAGTGGCACATGAAGAATGACACTGCTAACGATTCCATAAAGCTTATCGCTACTGATTTTATCATCACTTGCAAGACATGTAGAGGACCACCGTAAACGTTCCCTATCCTCTCATCGATTAATCCCATACACATAGCCCCCACGAACGGCATACATTGAAAGCGGTGATCGGCCACTTCTTTTATTGCGGTAGCATTCTTTAGGTACTTCACGCACTTTCTGGAGGCCACCTTGTGGGGGCTATCTATCTATCTATCTATCTATCTATCTATCTATCTATCTATCTATCTATCTATCTATCTATCTATCTATCTATCTATCTATCTATCTATCTATCTATCTATCTATCTATCTATCTATCTATCTATCTATCTATCTATCTATCTATCTATCTATCTATACATCTATCTATACATCTATCTATCTATCTATCTATCTATCTATCTATCTATCTATCTATCTATCTATCTATCTATCTATCTATCTATCTATCTATCTATCTATCTATCTATCTATCTATCTATCTATCTATCTATCTATCTATCTATCTATCTATCTATCTATGTCTGTCTTTGTTTGTCTGTGTCTGTCTGTCTGTCTGTCTGTCTGTCTGTCTGTCTGTCTGTCTGTCTGTCTGTCTGTCTGTCTGTCTGTCTGTCTGTGTCTGTATAACCGTTTTCTTGCCTACCGGGGTCTTTGGGTAGACCGTGGTCGAATGCATGGATAGCGCAACGGGTGCTCTGCTGAGGGAACAGGGCCCCAAACCATTCATCGGAACAAATTCGGTCCCTGAGTGCGTAACAATGTGTACTTACGTGCCGCTCTTCTACGAACGTCTTTCACATCGACATGGGTCACACTTTGGATGCGGGACTGGGTAGGTACCACTGGTCGAAGAATCTCTTTCACGCCGACTTTGAGCACTGGATATTTGCCTCTCAGTCCGTGGTGGTCTTCAACGAAACTTTTTGATGCCAACTTGGCTCACTGGGTATGTAACAGTAAGTGCCGCTCTTTAATGAACGCATCTCACGCCAACTTGAGTAACTAATTATGTCCCAGTGGGAGTGTGCCACCTCTACAATAGCGAAAAAGATCCCCTAAATTTTTACGATGCTGAGCATAGTCGAACCGGTCACAAGGACTTCGCAAGAACAGCAACCAGACGCATTAACTGGCTGTACTACACGAGAAAAAGGTACGTGCCGCTTTTCAATGAACGCCTTTCATGCCAACGCTTTAGGGAGCTGCGCCACGAATGCACTTCCTATGTGCCGCCCTTCAATTACCCTCTCGTCAACTTGGCTCACCGAGTGGGCGCCACTGAGTGTGCAGCAAAAGAGGAAACAATTCCAACCGTGTCCGTAGGATTGGGTCTTTGTTCGTCCCGTCTTAACTTAGCTCCGCCCCTTAAACCATGGATTTTAAACGTTCGACGGCATCGGGCCACCAGGCTTTCCGCATCAGAGGCCACGCGCGGGCTTCTCGGCAACGCCACCAGATGGCGCAGCGTGTCCAGAAAGTATCGCGAGACAGGAGCCTGGTTGCCGCATGACGTTTGTCAGCGTTCGCACACACCAGCGCGCCATGCATTTCGGATGCCAGCCGAGGCTCTCGCAAGAATCACAGAATCACAAAACTATGTTTGAGGTGGCTGCAGTCTAAGCCTCGCCCCGCAGTTCACGTCACTTCCAGCAAGCGTTATGTTTGCGGAAAATATCTCAATGCTGGAGCCATTGAGACACGAACCGCATGTCTGCGCCACAAAAAAGTTAAAGCTTCATAAATGTTTTCCTTTTACCTCTAAAGATGTCCGTGCGGCTATTTCCGGCCCCGAGTGTCCCATGGTCTAAGACGCGCTCCCTGACCCTCACATAACGACGTACACCCGTCACCTGTACGTACACCTATACACCTGTACGTACACCTGTACACCTGATGAGGGCACCCCGGTCGCCCTCATCAACTTTCTGATGCCGTTCTGCCGGTCTTTCCGCCAAGGTGAGAGACAATTACGAAAAGTATGCCTCCTTAAACGTACGCCCTAGGGAGGGTGCCCCTTTTCTGCGGATATAAGAAAAACCACGTTATATGAATGCTCCATTTATTTGTACGGCCCACACCAGAACTGTGACCGACATATGCAAGATGCCGGCTCGGCGACGGAAGGCGTAGGTTTCACAATTCTCATTGCACATGTGTGAGTGAGGATCCACTCAATCGCGCAGTATTTCAAGGTTATTGATGTCGTGGATGGACATCGCTGCGTTTGGGTTGATCACTGAAATCTGCACCGGTGGGAATGTAGTGCGCAGGGAGGCTTCTACAATGTCGCGGAGGGAGGACAGGACTGTGCCAGAGAGCTCAGATCTCTAAGTTGCTGACAACTTATTAACTGGGCTTAATCGCTCAACACATTCTCACAAACGCTCAAGCAGAGCTAGTTAGCACGTGCCCTGCTTCCTTGGCCTGCCCATCTAACGATGGCTGTGAAATTTCCCGATATTGAATCAATATAGCGAGCGAGCTCTTGAACGCGACGGTGCTCCAATGAACGGTGATAGCGCTCCGTGCATGAAGTAATCCCGAATTCTGGGAATAAATTTTGCTGGAAATGGCAGCTAGCGTGTGTATCTAGATATCTTATGTGTGTCGACGTTTATGCACCATTCAACTCCGAATATGCTAAACCAACACGCCTAGTTTTCGATACTGATCTAGTTAACCAAGTTGGCGTCAAAAAAAAAAATGTTCGTTGAAGGCCAGCCCAGACTGTGTGGTACTTACTCAGTGACCCAAGTTGGCTTCAAAGAGGTTTATCGAAGACAAACGTAGACCGAGTGGCGCATACCCAGCGTTGGTATGTTTTTGGTGCGTTATATACCAACGGGTAGGTTTAGCCAGGCGATCAAGGACGGCCACTGCTTCGCCAAAGCGCCTTTGACCATATCACTGCGGTGATATGGTAAAAGGCGAGTTCCAAGACAGTATCCCAGTTTTTTTGGAACTGCAGTGCATGCCCAGTTCCGCATGTACAGTGACCCAAGTAGGCGTGAAAGAGCTTCATTGAAGTGCAGCACGTATGTACACACTGCCACATACTCAGTGACCCTAGTTGGTCCGATGCTTGGTTTTGAACCCGGCTCCTACCTGTTGCGATAACCATTCGACAACCCTGTGACCCCAGTATAGGCGGGAAAACAGTTAGATACAAACATGCTGTTGTATCCTACTTTATTGTTTCAGCTTCGTTTCTTTCAGTGTACGTATCGTCATCGTCATTCAATATGTTTTGCTGTATAAGTGGCTTTACTGTGACGAATAAAGGGAATGTACATACTGCGCTTGCGTGGTCCAGTGTGATGAGTCCGGTCTGAGCCAGACACCACACATACAAATATAGATGACCTCTGGAAAGAGTGTCAAGTACCCAAAAAGTGCTAACGCATAAAAAATTGCGGCAGAACACATCTCACAATGACTGTCGATAGTGTTGTGCTAGCATCGAATCAATATGGAGACAGCCTATTGCTTCCGTCGGGACGAGATTCCTTTTTCGTGTTTACCTGAGAACACTAGCCGCAATATAGCGAAGCCTGCGCGTTTCTGCGAAATGCGTGGCACACAGGTGCGTGGAGAACGTGCCATGCGACCACCGAGCTCCTCTCTTGCGCTTCTTTCTGGACAAGCTGCACCATGTAGTGGCGCTGCCGCGAAGTGCGCGCGTGGCAGTTGAGCAGCGAGCACGCAGTGCCATCCATCGTTCATCATCATCATCATCATCATCATCATCATCATTAGCCCTGGTTACGCTCACTGCAGAGCATAGGCCTCTCCCATAATTCTCCAACTACTCCGGTCCTGTATTATTTGTGGCCATGTTGTTCCTGCAAACTTCTTAATCTCATCCGTCCACCTAACTTTCTGCCGCCCTCTGCTACGCTTCCCTTCCCATGGAATCCATTCCGTAACTCTTAACGACCATCGGTTGTCTTCCCTCTTCATTACGTGTCCTGCCCATGCCCATGCCCATTTCTTTTTCTTGATTTCAACTAAGATATCAGTAACTCGCGTTTGTTCCCTCACCCAATCAGCTCTTTTCTTATCCCTTAACGTTACACCTATCATTCTTCTTTCCATAGCTCGTTGCGTCGTCCTCAATTTAAGTAGAACCCTTTTCGTAAGCCTCCAGGTTTCTGCCCCGTACCTGAGTACTGGTGAGACACAGCTGTTACACACCATCGTTCAGCTCTCTATAAGGTTATTGCGCGAAAGGCGCGCATTTAAAACAGACCCCACACCCAGTGTGGGGTCTTTGCGCAGCCTACATGTGCGTCGTTGGGCTGTCTTCGAGGAACTCCTTCTTACGTTGGTTCTATTCAACGCGATATCGGACAAAACTTAAGGGGTCTTTTTTTCGTCATTGCAGAGCGGCACGTTCACAGTTACACCTAGTTACCCAAGTTGGCGTCAAAATGTACATTGATGATGCTGCACACACTTATACTGGCACATACGTAACCGACCCGAGTTGGCATCAAGGAGGTAGAGAAGCACAGAACGAGTGGCGAATTCCTAGCGCTGCGAGGAGGCGCCAGAGTTTCCTCAAACAATGGTACCTACCCAGACTAGCATTACAGTGACCAATGTCGGTGTAAAAGAAGCTCGATGAAGAGCAACACGTATGTACTCATCGCCAAGTACTGAGCGAGCCAAGTTGGTGCGACGGTCGGTTTCGTACACTGTTCCTTCAGCACAGCGGCCCGGTGCACTACTTCACCAAAGCATATATATGCTTTGGAGAATAAAGGGAAAACCAGACATCCACCCGTTCGTAGCAATTGCTACAAAGGAAACCTTTATAGCACTGAAACTTTTGTAGCTATTGCTACAAAGCTTTCCTTTGTAGCAATTGCTACGAACGGGTGGATGATCTGGTTTTCCCTTTATTCATTATTATAGTTCGCGCGAGACAGGAGCCTGGCTGCCGCATGACGGTTGTCAGCGTTCGCACACACAAGCGCGCCATGCATTTCGGATGCCAGCCGAGGCTCTCGCAATAATCACAGAATCACAAAACTATGTTTGAGGTAGCTGCAGTCTAAGCCTCGCCACGCAGTTCACGTCACTTCCAGCAAGCGTTATGTTTGCGGAAAATATCTCAATGCTGGAGCCATTGAGACACGAGCGGCTATCCACATGTCTGCGCCACAAAAAAAGTTAAAGCTTCATAAATGTTTTCCTTTTATCTCTGAAGATGTCCGTGCGGCTATTTCCGGGCCTGAGTGTCCCATGGTCTAAGACGCGCTCCCTGACCCTCACATAACGACGTACACCCGTCACCTGTACGTACACCTGTACACCTGTACGTACACCTGTACACCTGATGAGGGCACCCCGGTCGCCCTCATCAACTTTCTGATGCCGTTCTGCCGGTCTTTCCGCCAAGGTGAGAGACAATTACGAAAAGTATGCCTCCTTAAACGTACGCCCTGGGGAGGGTGCCCCTTTTCTGCGGATATAAGAAAAACCACGTTATATGAATGCTCCATTTATTTGTACGGCCCACACCAGAACTGTGACCGACATATGCAAGATGCCGGCTCGGCGACGGGAGGCGTAGGTTTCACAATTCTCATTGCACATTTGTGAGTGAGGATCCACTCAATCGCGCAGTATTTCAAGGCTATTGATGTCGTGGATCGATATCGCTGCGTTTGGGTTGATCACTGAAATCTGCACCGGTGAGAATGTAGGCGCAGGGAAACTTCTAGAACGTCGCGGAGGGAGGATATGATCGCGCAAGAGCAGCTCATGCAGATCTCTAAATATGCTGACAACTTATTGACTGGGCTTTGGCGGTGAAAGCTCAACAGATTCTCACAAACGCTCAAGCAGAGCAGGGCACGTGCTAACTTAGTAGCATGTGCCCTGCTTCCTTGGCCTGCCCATCTAACGATGGCTGTGAAATTTCCCGATATTGAATCAATATAGCGAGCGAGCTCTTGAACGCGACGGTGCTCCAATGAACGGTGATAGCGCTCCGTGCATGAAGTAATCCCGAATTCTGGGAATAAATTTTGCTGGAAATGGCAGCTAGCGTGTGTATCTAGATATCTTATGTGTGTCGACGTTTATGCACCATTCAACTCCGAATATGCTAAACCAACACGCCTAGTTTTCGATACTGATCTAGTTAACCAAGTTGGCGTCAAAAAAAAAATGTTCGTTGAAGGCCAGCCCAGACTGTGTGGTACTTACTCAGTGACCCAAGTTGGCTTCAAAGAGGTTTATCGAAGACAAACGTAGACCGAGTGGCGCATACCCAGCGTTGGTATGTTTTTGGTGCGTTATATACCAACGGGTAGGTTTAGCCAGGCGATCAAGGACGGCCACTGCTTCGCCAAAGCGCCTTTGACCATATCACTGCGGTGATATGGTAAAAGGCGAGTTCCAAGACAGTATCCCAGTTTTTTTGGAACTGCAGTGCATGCCCAGTTCCGCATGTACAGTGACCCAAGTAGGCGTGAAAGAGCTTCATTGAAGTGCAGCACGTATGTACACACTGCCACATACTCAGTGACCCTAGTTGGTCCGATGCTTGGTTTTGAACCCGGCTCCTACCTGTTGCGATAACCATTCGACAACCCTGTGACCCCAGTATAGGCGGGAAAACAGTTAGATACAAACATGCTGTTGTATCCTACTTTATTGTTTCAGCTTCGTTTCTTTCAGTGTACGTATCGTCATCGTCATTCAATATGTTTTGCTGTATAAGTGGCTTTACTGTGACGAATAAAGGGAATGTACATACTGCGCTTGCGTGGTCCAGTGTGATGAGTCCGGTCTGAGCCAGACACCACACATACAAATATAGATGACCTCTGGAAAGAGTGTCAAGTACCCAAAAAGTGCTAACGCATAAAAAATTGCGGCAGAACACATCTCACAATGACTGTCGATAGTGTTGTGCTAGCATCGAATCAATATGGAGACAGCCTATTGCTTCCGTCGGGACGAGATTCCTTTTTCGTGTTTACCTGAGAACACTAGCCGCAATATAGCGAAGCCTGCGCGTTTCTGCGAAATGCGTGGCACACAGGTGCGTGGAGAACGTGCCATGCGACCACCGAGCTCCTCTCTTGCGCTTCTTTCTGGACAAGCTGCACCATGTAGTGGCGCTGCCGCGAAGTGCGCGCGTGGCAGTTGAGCAGCGAGCACGCAGTGCCATCCATCGTTCATCATCATCATCATCATCATCATCATCATCATCATTAGCCCTGGTTACGCTCACTGCAGAGCATAGGCCTCTCCCATAATTCTCCAACTACTCCGGTCCTGTATTATTTGTGGCCATGTTGTTCCTGCAAACTTCTTAATCTCATCCGTCCACCTAACTTTCTGCCGCCCTCTGCTACGCTTCCCTTCCCATGGAATCCATTCCGTAACTCTTAACGACCATCGGTTGTCTTCCCTCTTCATTACGTGTCCTGCCCATGCCCATGCCCATTTCTTTTTCTTGATTTCAACTAAGATATCAGTAACTCGCGTTTGTTCCCTCACCCAATCAGCTCTTTTCTTATCCCTTAACGTTACACCTATCATTCTTCTTTCCATAGCTCGTTGCGTCGTCCTCAATTTAAGTAGAACCCTTTTCGTAAGCCTCCAGGTTTCTGCCCCGTACCTGAGTACTGGTGAGACACAGCTGTTACACACCATCGTTCAGCTCTCTATAAGGTTATTGCGCGAAAGGCGCGCATTTAAAACAGACCCCACACCCAGTGTGGGGTCTTTGCGCAGCCTACATGTGCGTCGTTGGGCTGTCTTCGAGGAACTCCTTCTTACGTTGGTTCTATTCAACGCGATATCGGACAAAACTTAAGGGGTCTTTTTTTCGTCATTGCAGAGCGGCACGTTCACAGTTACACCTAGTTACCCAAGTTGGCGTCAAAATGTACATTGATGATGCTGCACACACTTATACTGGCACATACGTAACCGACCCGAGTTGGCATCAAGGAGGTAGAGAAGCACAGAACGAGTGGCGAATTCCTAGCGCTGCGAGGAGGCGCCAGAGTTTCCTCAAACAATGGTACCTACCCAGACTAGCATTACAGTGACCAATGTCGGTGTAAAAGAAGCTCGATGAAGAGCAACACGTATGTACTCATCGCCAAGTACTGAGCGAGCCAAGTTGGTGCGACGGTCGGTTTCGTACACTGTTCCTTCAGCACAGCGGCCCGGTGCACTACTTCACCAAAGCATATATATGCTTTGGAGAATAAAGGGAAAACCAGACATCCACCCGTTCGTAGCAATTGCTACAAAGGAAACCTTTATAGCACTGAAACTTTTGTAGCTATTGCTACAAAGCTTTCCTTTGTAGCAATTGCTACGAACGGGTGGATGATCTGGTTTTCCCTTTATTCATTATTATAGTTCGCGCGAGACAGGAGCCTGGCTGCCGCATGACGGTTGTCAGCGTTCGCACACACAAGCGCGCCATGCATTTCGGATGCCAGCCGAGGCTCTCGCAATAATCACAGAATCACAAAACTATGTTTGAGGTAGCTGCAGTCTAAGCCTCGCCACGCAGTTCACGTCACTTCCAGCAAGCGTTATGTTTGCGGAAAATATCTCAATGCTGGAGCCATTGAGACACGAGCGGCTATCCACATGTCTGCGCCACAAAAAAAGTTAAAGCTTCATAAATGTTTTCCTTTTATCTCTGAAGATGTCCGTGCGGCTATTTCCGGGCCTGAGTGTCCCATGGTCTAAGACGCGCTCCCTGACCCTCACATAACGACGTACACCCGTCACCTGTACGTACACCTGTACACCTGTACGTACACCTGTACACCTGATGAGGGCACCCCGGTCGCCCTCATCAACTTTCTGATGCCGTTCTGCCGGTCTTTCCGCCAAGGTGAGAGACAATTACGAAAAGTATGCCTCCTTAAACGTACGCCCTGGGGAGGGTGCCCCTTTTCTGCGGATATAAGAAAAACCACGTTATATGAATGCTCCATTTATTTGTACGGCCCACACCAGAACTGTGACCGACATATGCAAGATGCCGGCTCGGCGACGGGAGGCGTAGGTTTCACAATTCTCATTGCACATTTGTGAGTGAGGATCCACTCAATCGCGCAGTATTTCAAGGCTATTGATGTCGTGGATCGATATCGCTGCGTTTGGGTTGATCACTGAAATCTGCACCGGTGAGAATGTAGGCGCAGGGAAACTTCTAGAACGTCGCGGAGGGAGGATATGATCGCGCAAGAGCAGCTCATGCAGATCTCTAAATATGCTGACAACTTATTGACTGGGCTTTGGCGGTGAAAGCTCAACAGATTCTCACAAACGCTCAAGCAGAGCAGGGCACGTGCTAACTTAGTAGCATGTGCCCTGCTTCCTTGGCCTGCCCATCTAACGATGGCTGTGAAATTTCCCGATATTGAATCAATATAGCGAGCGAGCTCTTGAACGCGACGGTGCTCCAATGAACGGTGATAGCGCTCCGTGCATGAAGTAATCCCGAATTCTGGGAATAAATTTTGCTGGAAATGGCAGCTAGCGTGTGTATCTAGATATCTTATGTGTGTCGACGTTTATGCACCATTCAACTCCGAATATGCTAAACCAACACGCCTAGTTTTCGATACTGATCTAGTTAACCAAGTTGGCGTCAAAAAAAAAATGTTCGTTGAAGGCCAGCCCAGACTGTGTGGTACTTACTCAGTGACCCAAGTTGGCTTCAAAGAGGTTTATCGAAGACAAACGTAGACCGAGTGGCGCATACCCAGCGTTGGTATGTTTTTGGTGCGTTATATACCAACAGGTAGGTATGCATCCTTAAACGAACGCCCTAGGGAGGGTGCCCCTTTTCTGCGGATATAAGAAAAACCACGTTATATGAATGCTCCATTTATTTGTACGGCCCACACCAGAACTGTGACCGACATATGCAAGATTCCGGCTCGGCGACGGGAGGTGACGGGAGGAGCCAGGTGATCAAGGACGGCAAATGCTTCGCCAAAGCGCCGTTTACTATATCACTGCGGTGATATGGTAAAAGGCGAGTTCCAAGACGGGATCCCAGTTTTTTTGGAACTGCAGTGCATGCCCAGTTCCGCATGTACAGTGACCCAAGTAGGCGTGAAAGAGGTTCATTAAAGTGCAGCACGTATGTACACACTGCCACATACTCAGTGACCCTAGTTGGTCAGATGGTTGGTTTTGAACCCTCTTACCTGTTGCGATAACGATTCGACCACCCTGTGACCCCAGTATAGGCGGGAAAACAGTTGGATACAAACATGCTGTTGTATCCATCTTTATTGTTTCAGCTTCGTTTCTTTCAGTGTACATATCGTCATCGTCATTCAATATGTTTTGCTATATAAGTGGCTTTACTGTGACGAATAAAGGGAATGTACTACATACTGCGCTTGCGTGGTCCAGTGTGATGAGCCTGGTCTGAGCCAGACACCACACATACAAATATAGATGACCTCTGGAAAGAGTGTCAAGTACCCAAAAAGTGCTAACGCATAAAAAATTGCGGCAGAACCCATCTCACAATGACTGTCGATAGAGTTGTGCTAGCATCGAATCAATATGGAGACAGCGTATTGCTTCCGTCGGGACGAGATTCCTTTTTCGTGTTTACCTGAGAACACTAGCCGCAATATAGCGAAGCCTGCGCGTTTCTGCGAAATGCGTGGCACACAGGTGCGTGGAGAACGTGCCATGCGACCACCGAGCTCCGCTCTTGCGCTTCTTTCTGGACAAGCTGCACCATGTAGTGGCGCTGCCGCGAAGTGCGCGCGTCGCAGTTGAGCAGCGAGCACGCAGTGCCATCCATCGTTCATCATCATCATCATCATCATCATCATCATCATCATCATCATCATCATTAGCCTAGTTACGCCCACTGCAGCGCATAGGCCTCTCCCATAATTCTCCAACTACCCCGGTCCTGTATTATTTGTGGCCATGTTGTTCCTGCAAACTTCTTAATCTCATCCGCCCACCTAACTTTCTGCCGCCCTCTGCTACGCTTCCCTTCCCATGGAATCCATTCCGTAACTCTTAATGGCCATCGGTTGTCTTCCCTCTTCATTACGTGTCCTGCCCATGCCCATGCCCATTTCTTTTTCTTGATTTCAACTAAGATATCAGTAACTCGCGTTTGTTCCCTCACCCAATCAGCTCTTTTCTTATCCCTTAACGTTACACCTATCATTCTTCTTTCCATAGCTCGTTGCGTCGTCCTCAATTTAAGTAGAACCCTTTTCGTAAGCCTCCAGGTTTCTGCCCCGTACCTGAGTACTGGTGAGACACAGCTGTTACACACCATCGTTCAGCTCTCTATAAGGTTATTGCGCGAAAGGCGCGCATTTAAAAGAAACCCCCCACCCAGTGTGGGGTCTTTGCGCAGCCTACATGTGCGTCGTTGGGCTGTCTTCGAGGAACTCCTTCTTACGTTGGTTCTATTCAATGCGATATCTGACGTAACTTACGGGGTCTTTTTTCATCATTGCAGAGCGGCACGTTCCCAGTTACATCTAGTTACCCAAGTTGGCGTCAAAATGTACATTGATGCTGCGGCACACACTTATACTGACACATACGCAACCGACCCGAGTTGGCATCAAGGAGGTAGAGAAGCACAGAACGAGTGGCGAATTCCTAGCGCTGCGAGGAGGCGCCAGAGTTTCCTCAAATAATGGTACCTGTCCTGAGCTGCACTACAGTGACCAATGTCGGTGTAAAAGAAGCTCGATGAAGAGCAACACTTATGTACTCATCGCCAAGTACTGAGCGAGACAAGTTGGTTCGACGGTCGGTTTCGTACACTGTTCCTTCAGCACAGCGGCACGGTGCACTACTCATTCGACCACGGACTACACAATCACCCATGTAGTTTGGAAGGCGGTTAGATGCAAATATAGATAGAAAGTCCCCTGTAAGAGCGTGAGGTACCTTAATGATACTAACTCGTACTAATGCCAACAGAGTATAGAACTGTAGACCATGATCCTTCTTTTTCTTCTTTATTACCTTATTAGCGAGAATAATTCATTATGAATACTTGAGTTCTAAAAATAAGCACGTGAAAGGCATCTGTAATATCTACTAACTAGCCTGATTGTTATCACATCAAAATTATCTTTGTTTTGTCAAAGGCTCTAGCCATTCTAACTTTGACAACCGTTCGATCGTTTCGTACTTATCTCGACTGCTGACCCCTTAATCCTCCCATCTTCTTTGAATCCCAACGCTTCTGGAAGGCGGGCAGTACCTATGGGTATAGCTATACCCGTCGGTATAGCTATACCTACATGGCATTCCACTGCGGTGCGCCAAATCGCTTCTGGGCGTTGTTGTTGTTGTTGCAGAACAATATGCGTCTCACGCTTGCATTGCCACTGCTGCTTCAAAGCAAAACTACTATGACCGGCAAAATGAAACATAATAACGAAAGTAGTTTTGGCTTAAGTAATTTAGTGTTTAATTAGGAGTTTGATGTTCAGCTGTGACCAGGCAGTTTCTTGCGTTCGACGCCATCGAAATGTGGCCTCCACCACCGAGCATGGAATCCGCTACATCATGCTGAGCAGCATAACTCCCAAGTCGCCGAGTCATCGCTGGTTAAATATTCCTCATGCAGAACATTTTTGCGCTTAATTTTGAGTGACTAACTCATCCGCCGTCAAAAAGCATCCGCGAGGTCAAGTGTGCGCGCACTCATACCCTCAGCCGCGGATTGTGCTGGGTTTGCGACGCAAAGCTCAGAGCTTCGCGTTATCCTTTACGCCGATCGCGGGTATAGGTGTTCTCTGTGAGCACCTCTTTTATCTAGAGCTCAGTGTGAGTGGTCTGGAAGGCATTTTCCTTGAATATCGAGAGCGCCATCCCCTGCAGCGTAAGTTGTTGATTTGACACCTGTTCAACACTGAAGCGGAGAAATAGGCTTTTCAGCGGAAGTCTAGATTTGAAAAGCGAATGAGAGTGCAGAGCCACCACGGGGAATCTTGGAGAGAAAGCGATAGTTCCTTTCAGCAATAAAGCGTGTTGAATAACAACACGTGATGGTACTCGACAACGGTCGCCCTGGCACGATAGAACTGTGGTACGCTGCAAACTAATTTACACCCTTAAGGGGGCATAAGTGCGTAAATCTGTGTAGAACTCACACTCTCCACGGGAGTAAAGGCGTAAGTTGAATACTGATATTCCCCCTTATGCACCCATAAGGGTGTAAATCAGTTTACTATGTAGAACGGTGTAGCGTGGCCGTGGCTTGACCTTGCAGAAACGCGCCACATCGCTAGTATAGAATGACAAACGCACAGGGAATTTCGAGGACGTGCGCGTGCCATAACTTCGCTCTTCATCGCCAGCGCTCACTTTTTAGAAGTAAATTTTTTAACGCGATAGCGTTAAGGAGCTCGTGTCGCAGAAAACCCGGTGTCGTCGGTGTCGGCGTCCGCGGCGTTGGCCGTGAGCGATAAATCCCAGAAGGCACTTTTTTCCTATGCGACGCACCTAACGCGCCAAGCGTGTTAAGCGCCAAAGAAAGCTGTCACTTGATAATGCGTAGACCCGCAGGAAAGGCATGTCATCTTTCTGGGAAAAATCGCGTTCGCGAAAATGCTGTCCTCTTTGGCGCCGACATTCCGAAAATGGTCGCCGAACTTTGGCTACGACAAGCTTCGGCCAAACTTGGCCACAAGCTTGGCTCTGCCGCAGGATTCGGCCGCCTATTTTGACATCACCAAAGCGTTTACGTCCCACGCCTTTCAGGTCTGAAATAAACAACCGAACTAAAAAGAACAAGCGGCGTTTTAACGATCAAGCTTTGTCACTCACGCGAGATGGGACATGCCGATAGCCTAAATCGCCGCTCGTTGCTTAATTACTTTTACAAGTTACCAGGAATAGAGCTGACCTTGGAGTAAGGCGGGAGCCGTGGCTTCGACGGGTGTCGTCATATTTGTTGACGCAAGGCTTTTGGGACATTTTGGAGCGAACAGCGTGCCCCTACATCTGCGGCCTCAAAGAGCTTTGCGCACACGGCTTTTGCGTCACGCGAGAGCAGCGAGTTTTAAAGTGCAGTATTTAGCGCTTGCTCTTTGTGCAAGCTTCACCAAAATGTAATCTAAAGCACACCAACATAACTGCTCATTCGATACGCGTGTCATCATTAGCGACAAGTCCGAGTACTGACGTACAGTGTTCGTAATAAACTGTGTCCCGTTAAGTTCCGAATTCAATAAGTGCCAAAGAGACGCGTTTGTGTTAGGCCTGGTGGCCTTGAAGTTCGGCTGTACAATCTAAGAAACGAAAATGATGTCTCGCTTATACATTGCTTTTTAACACGAAATGAGGGAAAGTGAAATCCTACGACATCGTTCACTGCTTTTGACGGCTGCAGGTGTACGAGGACTGGGGTCGAATGCGGCACGAGACGAGAGCCGTCGCTTCGATGGATGTCGCCGTGCTCGTGATCGCGAAACCTCTCGCGTCGAGTTAAGATCGGTGTCCTATTTGCATGAAATAACGTCGCCGACACGAACGCCAAACTCTCCTTGCGTCTGGCGCATCGGTGCACGCTATTTTCGGGGAACCGCAAAACCTTTGGGGCCCCCATTCTAAAACTCTCGCTTTCGGGCTTTACCAGTAGCACTACTTGCCGCGACATTCTTATGCGTAATAAAGCAATGAACTACAACATAAAATCTACACATATTATGTCGCTTCATATAAGTATCTCCGAGGCACACGGACATCTTTATGGAATATGGCATCCGACCCCTTCTGCGACTTCCCATATATAGGCTGCAGCATCCGAGTATGCTCCGGCTACGGCTGGCTTACGCTCCGGATTATATAGGACCAAATTTCGACCAACGAGGTATACTGCCACCGAGCGCATATTGATGTTGTGTTCTCGAGTAATAAATGACTCCATAGCTCTTGCACATATAATGTCGGCTTATTTGTATATCTAAATTCCACATACATTTTAATACAAAAGCGCATGATGTTCAACAGCTTCATGGTTATTCTTAAATTTGCTATGTTTAGCCGTTTAGCCTGCCGCGATTCTGGTGCCGCTGGGTACGCGCCCATCATCAACCAGTTCTCCAGGATGCGTATGAGCCACCGTGGCACAAATGGTACAGAATGCCTGCGTACATTATGTGTCGTAATTCCCTGCATGCTCACCATATCTTCCCTCGTCAAGCGTCGTATATCGCCTTAGCCCCATCACACTGCTACATCAACGTCCCACACAGCATCCGTCTTAACAGGTGTCTAGGGAAAACACGGGGAAAGCGGGAGATGGAAATTCAAGACGATGAGCAAAACGTGAACAAGGTGACAGCAGGAGCCAACGTTTCGACAAGTGGACTTGTCTTCTTCAAGGCGGGTGAAAGCAGAAGCCAACGTTTCTACACGTGGACTTGTCTTCTTCAAGGTTTTCACCAGCGTGACGAAATTGGTGTCTGCATTTCGACACAGTTTGCGAACTACGCACAGCGCAAACATATAAACATCGGACGAGATTAATACTGTGTCTGGTGCGACGCCACAGCATAACGTTTCTTGGCTGGAGTAAGACCAATCTGTCACAATCAACGCATAACCGCCATGTACGATGTCATCGCCATCATGGTCGCCTTGCTTCTGTCTTAAGACGGCAAGCTGGGCGAGTTGGTGGTTGAACATGTTCCTGTGGGTGAGCAGCGCAACCCGGACGAAGGACGAAAGGAAGTACACTGCGCTCGTGTTGTGTACTTCCTTTCGTCCTTCGTCCGGGTTGCGCTGCCCACCCACAGGAACTTGTTTCTGTCGTCACAAACACACACTGGCGGCGGACGCACATGGGCTCATTTTAGACAAACGCGTGCCTCCGGCCAGTTACGCTTTATATAATCCTAAACAATGCTGTACGACCAGCTATACCTGCAAAATGTTCTGCACGATACAGATTGCCAAAGTGCGTGAGACCTGCGTATTTAAAAAAAGTTCGGCAGAGGCACTTAAGACTGCTTACGTGTGGGAGTGCCAAAGACACTTCTGTGAAATGTTTCTTTCGCGCGTTCTTCCTTGAGCGCGCAAGCTGTTCCCAGCTTTGTAACTGCGCCTGGGTGAGGAAACATAAAAAAATGCCAAGCGTCCGAGCGCGCTCAAATGCCCGCGAGGACTTCACAACTCGAAGAACTGCTAAGCGCCGTTTAACTGGACATTAATGCTTTTTATTTTACACACTCGTTTTATATACTCGTGAGATGGCTCCCCCTCCTCTCCATTGGCTGCGCTGTCACGTGCCCAAAGCCGCACGCACTAGGCACACCTTTAGTCAGCCAGAACTGTGAAGCCGTCGTGGCGTCGGAGAGGTGTGCTCGCCTCGCACCCGGACGCCCGAGTTCTATTACCTCCCAGGTGGAAATTTACAAAACTTTCTTTTAACGTGACAGCGTTAAGGAGCTCGTGTCGCAGAAAAGCCGGTGTCGTCGGCGTCGGTGTCGGCGTTCGCGGCGTTGACCATGAGCGATAAATCCCGGCAGGCACTTCATGAAGAAAAAACAACTTCCAACATGTGCTAGGTGGGAATCGAACCAGGGACTCCGGAGTGTGAGACGGAGACTCTACCACTCAGCAATGAGTTCGATGTTTCAAAGCGGTGCAAAAGTGCCTCTAGTGAATGCGGTGTTGCCGTAGAAACGAGCCGTAGGAAGTTATACTGTGGTGTATATTGGTAATTATGACCATGTAACTTACAGAAGTTGCAGTTACACGAGTAGCGAAGTGCGTTTCCGCTACATTTCATTAGCGCTTTCCGCACACGCAGAGCCTTCTTGCGGCAAACACATAATAATAATAATAATATTTGGGGTTTTACGTGCCAAAACCACTTTCTGATTATGAGGCACGCCGTAGTGGAGGACTCCGGAAATTTTGACCACCTGGGGTTCTTTAACGTGCACCTAAATCTAAGCACACGGGTGTTTTCGCATTTCGCCCCCATCGAAATGCGGCGGCAAACACAGAAGACCCCCTTCTCTCAATGTACGGCGCTGCTCCGACAGGTGGCGCGCCACGCGCGCATTGGGGTTGTGCGGGGACAAGTGCGAGGCGCGTCGCGTCCCGGACTCCTCTCCCCTGACGACGTTTCTCCTTCCTCCCTCACGGGTTGCAGAATCAAGCGTCCTTCCATTCTTTAGATCACTATCTGTCTATCTCTCTGCCCGTGCCGATCACGACGTTTGGCTGGCATGCATCGTTTCCCCGGGGCTCCGAGACGCCGAGTTCTTTGGTTCGTTCCGCTTGCTCCTGAAGGCGAACGTTTCGTCGCTGCGCCGAACGCTCCGTTGCTCGACGCTCACCGCGTCCGATGCGGGGTGCCTCGTAAGTGATCGCTGCGCCGTAGCCCATTGTCTTACACCCCTTGGCGGGTCGACGGGAGCGCTGTCGCGTTCCACTCTTGAACGCGAAGCTTAAGCGTCCTCCAATTTTTTCAAAGTCATCAATTTAATTTTTTTGTAGGAATTTCTCTGAGAAATTTCACTTCAATATAAGCTTTTTGTGACACGTTTTTACTCTTTGCGCCGTCGGCAATTTCCGGTACCAACTTTCATTTATACGCCGAATACGCCGACAGATCATATTATAATTCTTACTATATTATATAATATTGCATATTGTAATGTTTTAGCATTAAAACAAATATTATCTGACGACGCTAGACAGGAAGGCAAAGAAAATTTAGCACCTTGCAAATGCGCAATATTATGCAACTCTAATCCAGCCGTTGAAAACATGTCAAGCTTATGACGTGGAAATCACGACCAGCTAGGCGACCCAAATCAAGGAAATTTGCCATTAGATTGCACATAAGGGGCAAGGTATCATCTTTCACTGGCTGCGAGGAGATTGTGACTACGCTGGTAGCCCCCTCACCGATGACTATGCTCGATGTGCCCACACTGGAGCTCTGACGCTCCTTTAGCTTTATCAGAAGTGGGCGCTGCAAGGGAGTGTCGTCGTCTCGCGTGTGACATCACGCAGAGTCATTGGAATATTCCGCAAAACTCCAACCGTCATGTGTATGCAGTCTGGACCCATTATTACAACAGCAGTCGCCAACAAAGCCTTCACGGCTTGAGGCAACACTTTTGTGTCGGCTGTGGGTTGGAGTTGCCTCAACAGACTGACACAGCTATCGCATTGGGATACCTCATTCACCCATGCATGTGCGCTAAATGCAGTTGTGAACATACTAGGGATCCTCTCCTGCGCCAGTGTTCCCGCTACGACAAACAGCGCCAGACTCTCCCGTGCGCCTTGAGTAGCCTGGATGATCGGCCTTTTGCATAAACGAGCGTCCTCGGAGCTTAGCTAGCCCCATAGCTCATCAGTCCAGAAAGCCGCACGAACTCTTCTGCAGTAAAGGAAGGCGTTGGATTGGAGTGCCCGACTCTAGATGGGCTGCACCTCGCATAGTGTGTGTGAACGTTCTGGACTAATGACTTCTCTATATTTTTCACTTCCGTGTTGCACATTCCCGCCACCACACGACAAGTTAAACAGGAATGAGGCTGTAACTTTATGCTTGCTCCAGACGCACAGCTACGACGTGGAAATTACCGCGGTCCTACATCACTTCTACCCAGGTATATATCGAACAGATGCCTGTAAAGCTTGCGGACAGCGAGCAACGCTGCGACATATGCTCTGGGAATGTGCCGGCAACCACGGTAATGGGACCACATCCGTTCGCGACGCGTCCGTAATCGCGGCCGTTACCACAGTACGGGAAGCCTCGAGCTCGCTTCTCCCCGACGCCGCCCCAGCTGCGGGGCCCGCCGGGGACCTTCTCCATCGGCGTCGCCGCCGCTGGGAGGCGGCTCTCAAAAGTTCAGAGTTGGCAGACCAACTCTGGGCCGTCCGGCAAGCCAAAGATGCCGCCCGAGTCCAAGGGTTTAGAGCTGCCACCTGAGGCCACCACAACGAAATTGCCGGCCATTCATTAATAAAGTTTATTCTCTCTCTCTCTCTCCGTGTTGCCCTCCCCACCTGTAGGATATAGAGCTAGCTGGACAAATTCTGTTACCCTTCCTGCCTTTTCTTTCCCTCTCTTTCTTGGCATTAAAAGAAAATAAGCAGAACCCACAGGCAATAATTGCCTAAGTCAAGCGGTATAGCTTCGTGCTGTAAATCTTCAGAGACATCCAGCTGTGTGTGAGGCGAGAGTACGTGTGACGGCAGCGACAAGACGAAAGCGGCGGAGACGACGTGACGACAGCGTCACGAAAGGAGCCAGACAAAGACGCCATGACGACAACGCAGTTTAACAACACCTGCATACGGGCAAGATGGTGCGCATTGCAGATCGACGGAAAAGAAGCCCCACTTGGCTGTTCGTGTGTGCATTCTGCGCATATTTTCCGTCGATATGCAACGCAGTTATCACGACAGAGTGATCACGATGAGTTGACAATGGGGTACGACGAGGGCGCGATTACCACGGAGCGACGACTATGAAATTACGACGACGCAGATGACGGCGTCGGATAAAACAACTGTGTGACGAAGGCGGCATTGTGGCAACGATATGACGACATCGGAATGCCTCCACGAGGCAAGGGGTGAAGGGGAAGTCACACGCAGTCCAGATAGTGGGACTACCGAGCGACTCTACTCCGAGCGACCGGGCAAAATGGGCGCGGGGGAGGTGAAGTGAATGAAAGCTATTGCTTTGAAGAGCATGCCTCGTAGCCTGTTCTGTGACAATAGCATGAAAGAGCCTCAAGAGGAAGCATTTGTTTAATGGCTCTAGTTTATACGTCAATAATGTATTTCGTACTGTTTAAAACGACCCTAAAGGATATTGACCAAAGTGGGAAGTACAAAATTCTACCGCCCCCACGACACTAACAGCGTCTCGGTAATAAGAGCATGATAGAAGCGTTGTGTGTAGAAAAAGATTTTATTTGAGGAAAAACCATAGAAAGATTGGGGAGGCGAAAAAAAAAATGTGAAGGGCACTTAGACATCCCGAGGTGGATGAACGCGAAAACATTGCGACCTCTTTCCGATGGCGACTCAGTTTACGCGACGTAATGGTATTGTCGTCACGTTGCCTGGTATCGTTTCTCGTATCAGGTGCCCCGGCCTGGTTCGCGTGCTTGCGTGGACGTCCAAAGAAGCCGGGCGCAGCTACTCACTCAGACGTCGAAGTCGAAGGCTCGTCAATCCGAGTGCACCACAGAACTCACCGAAATAACCTCACTGACTGGTAGTGGGCCAATGCTGCCAGCGCCTTTGCAGAGGGAGGGGCAGTTTGGGAACATTGGTATGATGAGCGGCATCGGAGCTGGCTGTGGAAGAAGACGACGACGAACGCGTGAGCAGTGGCACGAGCAAGTCTTTGTGAGCGCATGACAATTCGTACGATCTCCGGACACGCCGCCGGATTTTCCGCTTCATGAGCCGCATAACGATTTCGCATTAAATTTTATTCAACCGCAGGCACAAGTGCGATACACACTAGACACTGGCAATGCTGGACACTGGCAAGTTCGTTTGAATGAAAAGGTAAGAAGCACAGTAAAAAATAAAGACGTGGCATACGGTTGTGTTTGTGTCATGAAGTAATGCACCGGATTACGAAAAAGAAGCAGCGGGAAATTGCACGCCGAGAAGAACGACAAAGATACAGTGCGAAGCAACTTGAGAAAAAATATTGAATTGTCCAAGAATTTAGAAGAACGAAAAAAGATTGAGCCGTCGCGACGGCACATCACAGTCGCCGTAGGCGTCGGAGTCTCTATAACGAAATTATTTTCAAACAGCTCTCATAGCATCCACTCAACAATGGTTGCTTGTGTACTGTAGGATGCTCATATTCTGCGACATAAAGCTCACGGCACGGTGCGAAAACGTGCCCGCAGTGAAAGCGAAACATTGTGCGCCGACATGCATACAGACGCGCAGTCGGTCGCTGCAAATCCGTGCAATCGCTGCATTGAGGCTTCATTCTGTTATGCCCCATGTGGTTGTACATAAGAACATATTTCACATAGTTTGCCCTCAGCGTTTCCCTACTTTTCACGTGAGAGACTTGTTTGGGAGACTCCATCGCGGCGACCGCGCGCAGTGGCGTTCGCTGTACGCATTCGGTAAAGCGATAGCGTCTGTAAACGATTCTGTACTTTCAATTTGCCCAAGATTATTATTTCGGCACTAAAAAAAGAAACTGGCTGTGGCTTAGCTAAGGATAAGCCCAGGATGCGAAGCATACTAGCCTTTACTTTAACGCGACAGCGTTAAGGAGCTCGTGTCGCACAAAAGCCGGTGTCGTCGGCGTCGGCTCAGGCGTGCGACGCTTGCTCAGGCGCACATTTCGTTGTCGCGCCGAACGCTGCGTTGCTCGACGCTCACCGCGTCCGATGCGGCGCGCGTAGTCGCTGCGCCGTAGCAAAGCCACCTAGAAACAGTCTCTGTAGCACGCCGCAACCTTCGCTTCTCATTCCAACGAGCAGCTCTGTCGCCAGGAGGCATCTCACCGACGCCGCGAGCGACGGCGCGAGTTGGAGCCCCGTTTCTCCTCTGTCGTGATGTCACGGTGTCACGTGGTCAGCCTTGAAGGCGACGACGCGAGCGACGGCGCGAGTTGGAGCCCCGTTTCTCCTCTGTCGTGACGTCACGGTGTCACGTGGTATTGAAGGCGACACCACCGCGCCTGAGCAGCTGTGTTGAGCTCTAGTAATATGCTTCGCATAAAACTTCCCTCGCTTTGAGAGTACTTACAAAAATGTCCAGGAGGGCTGCCGCGTGGTGCTTTTAAGATGGGCCATAAGCCAAACCCGTGAGGAACGCGCCGCGTGATCCCTCATACTACGCAAGACGCATCCGACAGATGGCAAATCCGTGAGTCCTCGCCCTATAGAGATATAAAATTAGCGCAAATTAGCACGTCAACAAAACTATTACGGGCCCTAATTTGTGTGTGTGTGTGTGGGGGGGGGGGATAATTACTTTCGGAACCTCTGTCCAGTTCTCCCACCAAGTTCATTCTTGCTATCAAATTCCAATCTTTTGCACTGTAATAAATAAAATAAATAATAAGATTTCATGTGCGGCGAAAAACTACCGGTACGTTATTCACATTATAAATACCATCAACGCGTGAAAATGTTTCTCGTGGCCGCCAGAGCCCATGCATGAGCGACACACATTTGTAAATAGCACAGAGCAGAAGCGACCCAGTTGCTAGGCGTTGCTGGCACTTGGCTGGTGGAATCTTTCACGCGCCGGCCGAACAAAAGCATCCTGCAGGTACGTAAGTGAACCTATGAAACCACCTTCAAATACTTTCACGTGGTCAATACCTTAAAGTGCGGTAATTAGGCGCCTGTTACAGCACACCCAGTGCATGTGTCGGGCTTCACCAACACGAACTCTCAAGGTGCGGACGCTTTTCACCTTAAAGGGACCCTTAAATGATTTTGACGATTTTGTACAAACGAACTGAGTCGTTAGAGTAGGTCATTCTGTAATTGACGTATCTAAGTGCTCCGTTTAAAGCGTGTAATTTATCACGTTTTAAAAATGTACATCGCTGCCGATCGCAACACACTGCTCGGAGGAATTTTCAGCCGCCGCTACCCATATGACGTAAATCACCCATTTGACGGCAGTAGCGCAAGCTATCCGATTGGCTGCCCGAAATTTTTCGATAATTTTTCCAACTTTATCGTGAACAAATGATGTAATAGTTGGAATGTTAGTTAATTTGTTTCTACAAAAAGAAAGTAACAGAAAGAGAATGCACAAGAACAATTTCTCACTACACTTAGGCACTTCCGGAACACAGCAAGCGTCGTCTGCTTGTGTTACAACGTGCTCCATTTTGACGAGAGCTCCGCGGTCAGAATCGGTCTCGGTCTTTTCGCGAGCGCTATGATTCGACTTTGTTACGCTGTGGACTGCAAACGTAGCGAATGGCAATATCTCAAGATGTGACATCATGTCCCTCTGCAAAGCAGCAGACGGGCGCACTGGCTGCAGCGCATCGGACTGCGCCTATCCGATCGGCGCCAGGATTTGCGCGTTTGCGGCCGTCACTTTACACCGGAAGAATACTAACGCAATAGCGTTTCGCGAGACCGGTATTAGGGTAAACGCAAGCGCAAGGGGACAGGGCCTGGCCGTTTGACCGTGTCGTTTCACGGGATGAGCAGAAGCGCAAATGTGAATGGTCTGCACGGTGCAGCCACCTGGTGGCATAGAGCTCAACTACACACAGTGGCAGGAACGAAATGTATTCTTCTTTGCTGCTGGTGTAAATCTTGCGCAGGAGTGTAATCGTTAACACTTTGTTTTGTAAACGTTTAAGATGTTTTGCACTTGGTTAGAGCAACATTAAAGCTTTGTTTGGCTGGTTAAGCTCTGCGCCAACAGGTGGCTGGACCATGCAGACAGATCAGGCCGCTCACGTACGTGTACGTTAATGTTCCTTCATCAGCTTGAGTTTATGCCTCCAGCCATCCGTAGAAACACACAGCTTGCTTGTGGTTATCGGAATACCAGACATGTTCGGCGCTTCGAGAGAATGCTCGCAACGCAAGTTGCTTCGATAGGTCTCGCTTGGGGTCGTCAGCCAAGCAGCTGGCGGAGAATTTGGAGACGCTTCGTACGCCCGCTCCTTGAGAACCGGAAGTTGACGATACGACGTGCCATCACGACGCAGAGCCAGTGAAGGCGGAGCTTAGCCCCGATCCCTCGCCGAACGAGTTGAGGAGAAAATGCATGGCTATGGAGGAGGGTAGCTTGTAATCACCCGTAGCTCCCTTAAATGAGACGTTTCAAACAAATTGTGGTGAGAATGATTAACTGTAGCTGTACCCTACGCGTCTACAAAAGCTTTCCGAACCATATCAGGGGCCGTTTAAATAATGGGCGTCTTGCTATTCATTTGTACAATTACAGCACGCCATCATTAGTGCCAGTTACTGACTAACGAAGCGAAATCTCGCCTCAAAACCAGCTCCGCAAGCCTCGAACGACGTTTTCCGCGGATTTCCTTAGGTGGCGCGTTAGCCATCGTCCGCTACGGTAAGGTCGACATAGGCGGCGCCACTGTCGAGGCCGCGCCGAGCGGCAGAGTGGAACGGAGGAGGACAAAAGTGGTAGGGCTACTTTTGCAATATTGAGGGGTTTTAAATCCACTACGAACGCAGCGCCACCACAGTATTTTTCGTCGTCGGGCGCCTCTCTGCAAAGCATGCGCTGCTCCGGCCGGTCGTCCAACTCAATCGTACTCCAGCATATGCTCTAGGCACTGGGAGAAGAAGAAGAAGACCGCGTGTGAAGGACGAACTCCGAATGAGCTCCGGCTCTTGGAACACCTCACAGCTGATCTTTTGTTTCTACAACGTGCTTACCACCACCAGTCGACGGCTCTTAACGGGTGAAATCTTTTGAGACCAAGATCTGCCAGATCCGGTGAGACCTCGGCCCTTGGACATTTCGAGGCGAGCAGGCCGCAGCGCTAGGCCTAACGTTGGCGCCGCGATTACGGCGCGACAGCATCGCGTGCCGCACATGCCCACTGCACTGCTACCGTGACGATGGCTGCCCGAGACCCCCTGCCTGCTGCAGCATTGGATGAAACCACAACAGCCGCCGCTATGGATCAAGAACCGACTCAAGACAACGAAGACGGGACTTGGTTTCTCGTGGCCCGCAAGCGCAAGAAACAGGTCCAAGCTACGTCGAGCTTACCACCCAACACCGAACCCGCACAGCAGGACCACCTACATCTGACATTGCGCAATAAGAGCTCGCAGCTGCCCCCGCTACCGATCGACGACTTGAAAGTGATCTTCCGACCGAGAGATGGACTGAATCTCGGTGAGTGGCCGCAGCACTCTATAGCCAGAGCTATAGGCACAGCGGCTCAATTAAACGAGAGCACGCTCCACCAGCTAACCATCCGCATACGCCGAGAGCAGAACGTCGCAGTGGTCAGCACACCGGACGAAGAACTAGCGGCAAGACTGCAGCTGATCAAGTCTATATGCCTGGAAAATAAGCAGTACGAGGTTCAGGCCTATGTGGCTGCTCCGGATGCTTCCTGCAAAGGAGTCATCTCCGGCATCGAAAAGAACACAACCCCGACAACGCTGATGACAAATATCCGATCACCGATGGCTCAGGTCCTGCATGCAAGAATGATGGGAAATTCAGCCACGGCCATCATCACGTTCTCTGGCATTCGGGTTCCCCGGTACATCTACTATTACGGAGCAGAATACCGGTGCTACATTCATAAACCCCGACAGCAGCTGTGCACCGTGTGCCTCTCCACGGGTCATCGAGCAGATGTTTGCCCAACCCCGGATAAACCCCGGTGTGCTGCGTGCGGAACTTCCAACCCTTCCGAAGGACATGATTGCACGCTGAAATGTTTTCATTGTGGTGGTGAACACCCCGCCACTGACTCTCGATGTCCTGTAAGGCAACGCAAACCCTTTAACAAAAGCCACGTGTTCCGAGAGCAGCAGAAAATGGCGGAGCAACAACTCCAGCAAGACAAGAAGTCTAGCAAGGTAACGACATTCAACGGTGCGGCACCTGCGACTACTGATGCAACACGTGGTCGTCCTCGCTACCGATCCCGGGGACACAGCCAGTCCCAAAGTCGCAGTAGGTCCAGGGTCCGCATGCCGTCCAAGGACCAGAAACAACCACGCGGTCGAAGCCGATCTGGGAGCCGCAGCCTGACGCAGCAGAAACAGCCACCGAAGGAACCTCAGGCCGCGTGGGCGAAAACGCCCGACCATCTCCCCAGGAAGGCGACAGCGGTGAGTTGGTCAGCGCAGTTTCCCCCTCTTTCCTCCACCCTTCCTTCACCTCCGTCCGCACAGCAAACGAACAAACAAAACAAACTGTCTCCCACAGCGACGCTTTCACTCACCCAGACACACACACTCGCACCTGAGAAACTTCCTCACAATTCCTGCACCAAACAAGAAGTGTGCGAAATGATAGAGGAAATGGCAACTGTTTTAAGAGCGGAGATGCAAAAAATGAAGGAAGAGATCATGGCTGATGTCAAGCACATGCTACAGCAGGTCATACAACAAGCCATGACTGACATGAAACAATTCATCAGTGCAACTTTTAGCTCAACTTTCAACCAGCAAAACGACTCACTTCCACATGACACTAACGCCACTAGGGAACCAAGAAGGTCGCACCCTTATACCCGTCCGGCTCGTACAACACCTGCCCTCACCAGCGAGGCGGTATCAACCAATCATGGCCAGCAAACGTAAGAGGCGCACTACCACCACCTTCCGGGTGTGGCAATGGAATTGCAGAGGGTACCGAAGGAAGAAGGGTTCCCTCACACAGTTCCTAGCCACACGTCCTCACCCACCAGACGTTATAGCACTTCAAGAAGTACATTGCACTCCCACACTCACTGGATACAATACATACACCGACAAGCATGACACCACCAAACAACCACTAGCTGCCACCCTTGTGTCCAAACAAATCACAGTGATCGAGCACACGCTCGACAGCTCCCACATCCCGCATGTGCTCTTAGAAATTGTACCTAGGAATCGATATGATACCAGCTTGTTTTTGCTTAATATCTACAGTGCACCCAAATCGCGACGAGACGACTTCGGACAGCTTTTTTCGGCCGCCAGTAAACAAGCGAAAAAATTGATTATTTTGGGAGATTTCAATGCGTCCCACCCAGCCTGGGGGTACCAAACAGAAACTCCAAAAGGCCGCCGTCTAGCACACGCCATGAACCTTCATCAATTCACTCTGCTGACAGAACCTGACAAACCAACCAGAATGGGTAACAGTGTAAGCAGGGATACCTGCCCTGACCTAACTATGGTCAAGGGGTTGACTAAATGCTCCTGGAACAACCTAATGGAGAATCTGGGCAGTGACCACAGCATTCTAGCCACAGACGTCCAACTGGCGGCCACACGCACCCCAGAACGTTCAATTAAAATAACGAACTGGGACACTTTCCGGCGCAACAGAACCAAATCTGAACAACACGACCCGCCATCTCTACGCGAGTGGACACAACAGGTACAAGCAGATTTTAAAGCCGCCACTAAGCAAATTACTGCAACAACGGAGACACCCGATGTGGACAGACATCTGCTCCATCTCTGGGATGCTCGAAGAGGCCTGACGAAACGATGGAAGAGGCAGAGGCACAACCGTAGGCTGAAACAAAGAATCGCCCGAATCACCGCAGAAGCTGAAGAATACGCCACCAGCCTCACTAATAGCAATTGGCACAACCTCTGCGACCGCCTTAATGGCACACTAAGTAGTTCAAAAACGTGGTCTCTCCTCAGAGCACTACTCGACCCAACGCACACAAAAACGCACACAACGAACACAGTCCGCACTATCATCCACAAAGAACAAATGAATGATGACGCGCTCCTCCGAACACTGCAACAAAGATACATTGCTACAGGCCACCGACCGGAGTACAAAGAGTATCCACACGAGGAAGAAACACAATTGGACGGCAACATTACAGAGACAGAAGTGAGGGCAGCCCTACACGGCATAAGACGAAACACGGCGCCCGGAGCAGACGGCATTCACTATGCACTGCTACGCAACCTCGACGACCAGTCCATACGGCAACTCACTGCATACTACAACGACAATTGGCAAAACGGAACGCTTCCACAGGAATGGCGACACGCCGATATCACCTTAATTCCGAAACCCGGGAAACCACTGTCCCTCCAAAATCTCAGACCCATTTCCTTGACTTCGTGTATTGGCAAACTCTTCGAGCACGTAGTGCTAAATCGCCTCCAGCCTCACCTCGAAGCGAACCAATTCTTTCCCAATACCTTATTCGGCTATCGACCAGGTCTGTCTGCGCAGGACATACTCCTACAACTTAAGGAGGATGTTGTGGATGGTCCAAGTAAAGCTCAAACAAGAGCCATTCTGGCGTTGGACCTCAAAGGAGCCTTCGATAACGTCTCACATGACCTCATTCTAAACAACCTTGCATCCTCCCGATGCGGAAAGCGCATCTATGATTATGTCCGAGCCTTTTTATCTGACCGAACAGCCACCATCGGCCTAGGTGATATTCGGTCGGACATCATAAAACTTTCCGGCAGAGGGACTCCCCAGGGTTCGGTTCTCTCACCCACCCTGTTCAATGTGGCGATGGCAAAGCTACCACCGCTCCTCAACAAACTTCCGAACGTGCAGCACGCCCTTTACGCCGATGATATTACAATCTGGGTGACCACAGGGTCAGACGGCGCCATTCAAGATGCACTACAGGAAGCCGTAAATATAGTTCAGGATTATGCAACAGCCGGAGGACTCATATGCGCAGCTGAGAAGTCGGAGCTCCTGTTTGTACTGAAAAAACGGAACAAGGCCGATATTCCACCAGCCATCACATTGCATCTCAATGGCAACGTTATTCCAAGGGTAGACAGGCTACGTGTGCTAGGACTTCACATACAACAGAACGGGAAGGCCACACATACCCTACACGTGCTCCGCCAACAAGTTACCCAAATAACGCACATGATAAAACGCATTACAAACCGCCGACAAGGTCTGAAAGAAAAAGACGTACTCCGAATCATGCAAGCCCTCATAATTAGCCGATTAACCTACCACCTCCCCTATCATAATCTGACTCAGACTGAGATGCACCAGATGGACACCCTCCTCCGTACGGCACTAAAGGCAGCGCTGGGACTACCCCAACATGCGTCTACGCAGCTCCTACTACGGCTGGCGGTGCACAACACCATCCGCGAACTAGTTGAAGGTCATCTTAACAGCCAATTGCAACGTCTGCAACGAACAATGCAAGGTTGCCACATTCTATCCCGGCTAGGATACCAAATACCAAGAACACCACAACAGGAAAACCGCACACTTCTTCCGCTTAGCATTCGCAACAAAATTCACGTGGCCCCAATTCCCCGGAATATGCACCCTGACCGTCATAAAGGTCGACGAAAGGCAAGAGCACAAGCCCTGGCGCGCCTATTTGGCGATGACAAATCAAACACTTCAGTCCTATACACCGACGTGGCCCGCTATCCACAGAAACGCGCCCTATGTCTGGTCGTACTAGATAGTGCAGACATTCTGAGAGCTTCGGCCACGCTCAACACTGTGGACAGTGGCACGGCGGAAGAGGCTGCTATTGCCCTAGCCATCGTACACGCTTCAACCATGCCGGCGCCGGATGGACCTATCACAGTGGTCACAGATTCTCAGACCGCCTGCAGGACTTTGGCACAAGGGAAGGTGACACCCTACACACACCGCATCCTTACATCATTACACCCCACAGCGTTACACAGGGTGCGTATCGTCTGGACACCTGGACACGCCTCTCTCCATGGTAATGAACGCGCTAATGCGGTAGCCCGAGAGCTCGCTAACCGGGCGCCATTGGAAGAGCTGTCCAACCCAGACGACGCACCGACAGAACCAATGACCTACACTGAAACTCTACAATATTACAGAGACACCAGGAGACACTTCACCACATAATTCCCTTAATCGAGAAGATGCCGTCGCGTGGCGACAACTTCAAACTAATTCATTTCCCTGCCTCTTTTATCTTCACCTCTTCCACCCCACACACTATCCCTAATACTGTCCCTATTGTGGAGCAAAACCCACAGTATATCATTGCACCTGGGAATGCCCACACCCTCCGGGCTACTCCCCTATTCCTTCACCTTCCCCTTCCTCCTGGGAGACTGCGCTTACCAGCTCAGACCCGCAAGAGCAGCGACGGCTGATCCGGCGGGCACGCGGAGTGGCGCGAGCCAATGGGGCCCTGAAATAAGGGCTCCACCCTGCGAGGAAGTCGCCCAAACTGATGCTAAATAAATGTTTTCTCTCTCTCTCTCTCTCTCTAGGCACTACGCTCGTGTCACCCCTACGTCATGCTCTCCTCCTCCACTTTCCGCCTCATGCTTTCACTGTAACCTCCTCCAACGCTTTCCTTCTCGCGATCTCTTCGCTATTGCCGCCTCCTATCCCCCGCTGCGCTCAGCATTCGCTCTTTCATTTTTCGCTTGGTTAATTGGGACGCCAAGGCACGCCGATGCTCAGCCCAGGAACGGGCACCTAATAGCTGCGCCAGAAAAACAATTACGCCGATCACATACGCTGTGGGAACACCTTTGCAGGTAGCTGGTTATCCAGCTCTATTTGGGTTTATTCGAAGAGTTACCAGATGGAATATCGGGATTGTGTAAAACAAGCACCCATATTTTACGCGAGCCTGTGTTGACGACGGAAGTTTTTTTTTTTTTTGTTGGAATCCAGAAAGAAACGGTGCCACCTGCGCCGAACCTGAAAGAACTACTATATCTCGGACCTTCTTCGTAGCGTTCTGCTAGGAGGAAAGGACTGGGGAATGAGGGGTGCCGATCCCGAGGGCGGGGGTGCGGTTTAACACACCGTCCCAAAGCGTTAGCCGCCACGAGGCGATAATAGGGCAAACTGACACGCTCCCGCTCGTGAGGTAAAGAAGAAAGTAAAGAATTCTGGTCGCTGAATGGAAGCTAGCGCGCACGCAAGTGCTCTAGCTCCTGCTATGTGTGATGTGTACACACGCGACGGTCGTGTCAAGGAGGTATACTACAGTCGAACGCCTTCATAAACGGAGTGCTTGGGGCCTCCGAAATCTTTCGCTGTACAGGTCATTTCATCTCAGAGGCGTTCGTTGGGGTAGAGATGCTGGACTGTGTAGTTGGTGTCGGCGTGAAAGAAGCGTACGTACGATTTGAACATCGGGTAGTCCCTTAGGACCAAATAGTTTCCTGTCTGTCTGTACCTACGGAGCCGGGGGTTCGATCACGGAACAAGGGAAGACAGCGTGGCACCGTCATTGGAGCCGAAAAGCATACGCGCAAGAATATATGTTCTTGCTTATGACCACCGTAGCTACTCTGGCCATCTTTGTAGGCTTCTCACACATACTTCGTCAATATCTGCCTAACGAGAAAATCTTAACAAGCTTCCTGAGCCGCTCCGTTAGCAACGAAAGCCTCTTATCTAAATATCTCCCATTCAAAGTCCTTAAAGAGCGAGAACGCGATGTTGATGGGCATATTTGGCGAGAACGCCCTCTTTCAGAGCCGAAGAATATTCACCGACGATTACGATGCTCCCTAATGCGAAATTTGAGAGCAGCTCTATACGTATTTTCATTTAGCGATGTATTGGCTGGCGCAAACAATCTATTTCGTGCGGCACGTTGCAAACGGTGCGAAGCGTGTCATGACTGCCTCGCTAATCAACAGATTCCGAAAGAGAGATAAAACTTTATTATGTCCTTGATGGGGTCCAGGGGTGGCGGGGGTCGCGAGACTAACTCCCAGTCTCCCCCCCCCCCCTTCTTCAGACGGTAGCCAGTCCTTGCTTTCTGGCGGTGTCTTTGGCCATCCGGATGGCCCAGAGCTGCTTCTCTGCATGGGTCCAAGCTGAGCAAAATGTCTCCCACTGCTCGGCCGTAGTTATGATGCGTGTAGTGTTAGTGCAGTGGGTGTTGGTGGATGAGGCTTTGGGGCATTGCCAGATAATGTGATCGATGTCAGCGCGGGCCTCGCACGCCTTGCAAAGTGGTAAATGCGGTTGTATAGTGGTAAATGCAGGGTAAATGCGGTTGTAAAGCACCGGGTTCGGGAAAGTTCGCGTCTGAAGTAGCCGCCAAGTGGTGGATTGAGATGTATTCAGTGTTTTGTGTGCTGAGTGGTAGCGTAACCGCTCTCCGCGGTAGTGGAGGAGGAGTTCTCTGAAAGTGACCCTTGGGTCCCGCACGTGACCGCGATGCAGAACAGAAGATTCAGGAGAAGGATGACGCGCCCGGTGTACGAGAGCTCGGGCGACACCGTGGGCGGCTCCGTTTCTAGCCAGACCCGAGTGACCAGGAGCCCAGATGATCTGGGCGCGGCGTTGCCTTGAGGGAGGAGTGCCACAGAGCATCTTCTACGCTTGGGGCGCTATCAGTACTCTCGTGTTGTTGCGGATGGCCCTTTTTGAATCGCAGATGATGTAGTGTGCATTGGTAGCCGCGTAGGCCAAAGCGATGGCAGTTTCTTCTCCTTCTTCGGGTTGCGTGGTGAGCATTGATGCGGCCGCAGCCAGGCGGTACTGCGAGCCCACAACTGCGACGACCGCAACGGCGTTTTGGTTGGGGTATTCCGCTGTATCCACGTGGGCTACGTCAGCGGCTTGGTCGTAGCGCTTTTGTATTTCCTTAGCTCTTTCTGGACGTCGCTCCAGATTGTGTTCATGGTGCATATTGCGAAGTATGGGCGGGATAACTAGCTAAGCGCTAATCTTTGGAGGGATGGGTACTATTGGTCCGAATTGGGTAGTGTAGGTTATGCCTAGGGTACCTGGAATGTGCCCGCACGTGGTGGAATTGGCAAGTCGTTCGTATTGGCTAATGCGCTGCGCTTCAATGGTGTTCTGAAGGCCGAGGGCGTCCAGTTTCTCGTTAGAGGTGGAGTTGGGAAGATGTAGGGCTTGTTTATAGGCCCTATTGCTCATAGTATTGAGTTTCAGCTCGTCATTTGCATTGAGGCTAAGGTACGAGGCGACATAGGTGATCCTGCGCAGGGCGTAGGTGGTTACCAGGCGTATAAGGTTGTTTTCTTTCATGCCGTGATGTCGCTTTGCGATGCGTGCAATGAGGCGGTTGGTTTGGTGTACATGAGTATCTCCGTATTTCTGCCATTTTGTTGGATGCATAAGCCAAGGATACGGATGCTAGGTACAGTAGGTATGTGCTGCTGATGCACGTGGAGTTCCATCTCGGGAGGGGGGGGGGAGGGTCTGGACATTTGTACAGAAGGAACTCCGATTTCTGTGGGGAGCACTGCAGGCCGCGTGGTTATACGTATGCAACAACCTCGTTCATGGCTTGCTGCAGCGTGTCTTGGATGTCCCCGTCGCTGCCCCCGGTGACCCAAAGGGTGATCTCGTCTGCGTAGAGGCTATGCTTGAGGTTGGGGATGTTAGCTAATGCAGGCGGTAGTCCGAGAGATCGCGAGAAGCAGTGCGTGAGACAGCGCGTGTGTGAATCGTGAGCGCGATTCACAGCAGCCGTCGCAGACAGACCTCCGCTCGTGCAGTGCGTTGTTTTCACACACACACACACACACACACACACACACACACACACACACACACACACACACACACACACACACACACACACACACACATGCACACACACACACACACACACACACACACACACACACACACACACACACACACACACACGCACACACGCACGCACGCACGCACGCACGCACACACACACACACACACACACACACACACACACACACGCATCTATATATATATGTATATGCACCCTCTCAGCCGCATGCCATAGGTGAAAAGACGACGGTGTGCTACTCTGGCGTCATCGCATAACCATCGTCACCGCAGAGCCCGTCTTGCGCGGCCCTGTATTTGTCTTCTCACGTTCTTGCCATACCCCCCTCCTACGCTTACTGCCAGATGGTTACGCTTCACCCTCCTCCTCCAGCTTCCTCCTCGTGCTCTCTTCGCTATCGCCATCTTTCATCTGCCGCTGCTCTCCACGTTCGCTCTTTCATCCTTCGCTGCGCTGGTTCGCTCGGTTACGCCGAGGACGCCACGCCAACGTTAGCTCGCTGCAGGAACGGGCGCCTAAGAGCTGCTCTCTAAAACTACAACGTATCGTACACATGCAATGCATCCTACTCAATATGCAGAGAGCAGACTGAAAAAAAAAACAGAACGGTAAGTGTCGTTGTTTAGCGAACACTGGAAACTGTCACTTCAGAAAAACTATTGCAGCGTACGTACGAAACGGCATTAGTTGTCAGCGTCAGATCCATCGGTGCCACACAGTGCGTACACTAGTGCAAAGCCGTTACAGAGGCAGAAAGAAGCTTTGGGCACTGTGCGCAGGAGCTCCTTTTCTCGCGAGAGGGTGACGTATGGCGAGATCAGAGGCAAAGAAACTCGGATTCACCGAATTTAGAGAGATGTTGTTCCAGACGGCTCCATACTATATCACCCGTAGAGCTTGTGCGTCTGGGGTACAGGGTTTAATTTAGTACAAATATTGTTTTGAGATGTGCCGGAAGCAACACAAAACGTAGCTTGCGCTGTAGTACGCGAGACCCGCAAAGCGACCTCGTTGCCGCGGTTAGTGCGCGATGGTACTCCAAACATTCTTCCAACCAGCTTCAAGATGGTGCATGTTAAAAGCACTCTGGCTTCACATAGAAAGTATCTAAACAAACTTGCCCAACGTTTCTTCTGACGGCCATTAAGCACATTTGTGAAAAAGCATCTTGTTTCGACGCAATCAAGAAACCCTCGTTTCCTGACCCGATCACACGCAGTCCCTTATTGGAGAGGTAGTCCACCACGGCCAACAGGTGAGTACCATGCACGTCACGGTCTCACCGCTAAAGTAGAAATGGAGTCGACGCATTCCGAAATGCGGCACAACGACTCTCGAGAAAGAAGTGTACCTTGTCGACACTCTGCAGGAATGGCTGAATCAAGAACTTGGGTCCCAACTTCAAAAATCCTCGAGAACCTGCACTTTTGATTTTGAAGATGGTGGCTTCTTCCTGGTTGCCAGCCGACGACGAGCACAGTTCGAGAGGAACGCTGTGAACTTTTCTGTGGTCGTGCACTACTAATGAACGAGATGATAAAAGTAACGTCCTACTTTCATACCGCATCTTCTTTTGAGGCAATCATTGTAGATCGTGCGCATTGCTACAGCTCTGAAGAAACAATGCAGCATAATTTTCGATTCCGGGAACGTGACGGAGGCATCCTGCCCCATTATGGTCCCAAAGTCCATTAAATATGATATCACTGCCGTTTTTAGTCCTCGCAGGGAAGCGGGAAGACGTTGTAATCGGTTCATAATACGCCTCTATATAGGCCGAGAGCGATGGTATAGCTATTTTTATAGAAACAGTAATTAAGACACAGGCTTCAAAACTTACTTTCATATGACCCCTAATATTTACTCCGAATATGTACTTCGTGAGCGATCTGCCTCCGTTAGAAAACCGTGAAAACAGGCACGCAACCTCTTCGAGCGCTCATAGTCGCGTTACCAGCTACGCTGTAAAATTTATTTACAATGTCGTTATTGCGTATAATTTGTAATCAACCAATTCTTAAATATGTGTAGTGATAAAACGAAACGAAGTGCATGTAATTCCTTACGTGAAAGTCGAAAGAGCTTAGTTAACTTCTAGAAGTGCAGTAGTACGTGATTTTACGATTGTATACACTCAAAGGTTCGTTGCCTGTACGTGGTTCAAGGATCTGTTACTCCGAGAGCTGGTTTGGATAGAGAACATGAAGTTAAAATAAGCACCAGCGATTACGATACTCCCTATAATGCGAAATTTGAGCGCAGCTGTATACGTGTTTTCTTTTCGAGATATATCGAGACAATGCACGGGTCACCGCACCGACTGGTGGCAGAGCCCCGACGCACGGTGCTATATTAAGACCGGCATAAAAGCTGCCCATTCTCGGCAACTGAAGCTTATGCAACCGTAATCTTTACCGAGAAACACTAACAGCGAACGCTATACGCACGAAGGCGAGCTTTCTATAGTTCTTTTTTTTCCGCATGGCTGGTGTCACAGCTGCCGCGGATACGGATGAATGGATGAATGAATGGATGGATGGATGAATGGATGGATGGATGGATGGATGGATGGATGTTATGAGCGTCCCCTTTGGAACGGGGGAGGGGAGGGTTGCGCCACTAAGCTCTTGCGTATGCACAAAAGTTGCACAAAATGCGTTTTGTGCAACTGTTTATGCGCAGACTTCTTCTTCTTCTTTTTTTTTTTTTGAGGAACTGTAGCAGTCAAACCCATATCACTTCCACGCAGCCTAAATACCTCGAAAGTGCCTGGTCAGTATTTAACAGTTCTCAGTATTATGCCCATAGCCCGTCCCGCATTTTGTTTAGTAAATATCAACACCTCCATGGTGTGAAACACAAATTAGCTGCTGTACGAGGCGTCGGCTCAGATGTCTTCTTTAGTTATGAATTAAGTTAGTGCACGACAATCAACCAAACTTTTAATTTTCACTTCCGACCTTCGCGTACAAACTTTTAAGTTATGCTCGATTACTCACGCAGTTTCAACGAGTTCGAACCTGTAGTTACGAAGCTGCCACACGAAGCAATGAAATTATCCGTCCAAGACATTTTCCTCATTCTCGTGAACGAGCCTATTCAAGATAACGGAAGTAGAATCAATAGTTCCTGAATTAACCTTGTCTGATTCGATGCGAAGGCCTAAACTTAAACCAACATTTGCTTTGCCCGATAATGTAGTGCTGCTACGTATATGGGCTTCTGTACCTGACCAAGGGCTGCAATATCTGGCTTTTAGTCCGGAAACTTCCCTCTTAAAGAAAAATAAAATTGAGTTGAATTGAATAAAGAAGACAGAAAAGTCGCTTGTTTGTTTCGGGGGCACTTACGAGAAGAGAGGCGTTCACTGAACAGAGATAACATGAGCGTTTGCAGGTGCACCTAGCGTGCGGATACCACAGATAGAGCTTCGGAACATGTATATGAAGGCAATTCGCTTTATTTGTGCGGTAAAACATAGAATACATTTACGCATAGTAACAGTATACTAGATTGTGCTGTGATGTGCATTTATCGCAGGCGACTTGGTGCTCGAAATTTTTTTTCGCAGATCTATATAGTCTGACGGCTGAAGGAATCGATATTTCCTCGGGATTGAACGGACTGTTCAGACGGCCAGTTGGAGCAGTAGAAATATTTGGGAAAAAAAACCAATAGCATCTTCTTGCATGACTTGTACCTCGCATAGCAACGCGGGCCAAATCACGTTTCCCCCCTTATGCGCAAAAAGTTCGGCACATTATAGGGAAAGCCCGCGCAACACCACCGTGTGCTCTCATATTCTATTACCTAAACCTAAAAGACGTCCCCCGCCAGGAATGCCTCAAACTACTCGCGCTATCTAGCAGTTGAGCACTAGGAACTATAGCGAGCTGCGGAGCTGCCTTCACGTCGTTGCCTCGCAGTTCATAAACTGCTCAGATTCTTCCACCGTGCTTGCTGATTTGCCGTTGGCAGGTCGGTGCCAAATTGGCTACTTTAGGACCCTGTCCGACGAAATAAAGTTTTGGTTGGATCCCTGCCTACTTTTGACTTACGTTTTGGTGCATTTGCGAGCCACCTTTTCTTGCTAACCTAAAATCACATAATTAGTAGGCATAAAGACCGACCATTATTTTGAACGTTTGCTATTGTGGTAGTTGCCGAGCGCATCTGACATCACATGCACATGAAATTACTTTCTTCGTTAGGATCGCACTTCGGAAGCCACGTGTGAGGTCCCTAGATAAGCTTTCTAGAGACTCATCTGGGGACTTATCTAGAATCGCTAGATCTCGCAAATATGCTATCAATCAGCCTATGCTCACCGACAGAAGACCTGGCAGGCGTTTTCACCAAAAAGCTCGCGAATCTGTCCGCTGAGGACCGGGGCACTGAGAGGGAACGCTGCTTCCAGTTTTTGAGGCTAAAGGTGATGTAGCTTCAAGAGTGTCTTCCCAAAGCCTCGCCAGAGCCTCGGCGGCTGGAGGTCACATATCCTCCTGCAATGTAATGCGCGAACAGCTACGAAAATATAATGAAGCTGCCTCTTAAACATTTTTGGATGCTCGTCAGTCGAGCTGAAATCAGAAGTCCACGCCAGTGGTACAAAAGTTTTTCAGTCTCGTCAACGAGTTTGTGAAAGGATAAGTGGGTTCCAAGAGACTCTGAAGTCGTCAGGGAGCGCATTTGCCGAAGGACGGGTCTTTCGTAACAAGCTCACATTACGTAGCCGACGGCGTTAGCAGCAGAAAAAAAGAAAGGGAGCCGGTCTTACGCCTAAGCAATCAAATCAACCCTTGCAATATGGTGCGGCGATAGGATGTCTGTATGAGGGCGGCACAAGGGGGTGTGCGTGTGAGTTTCTTTGGAGGATGGGGCGGGGGGAGGCGACATGAAAGAGTGAAGTTGTACCCTAGTGTCAGTTCCTTTGTGTGCACACAAGAGAACGCTTGTTTGTTCAGCCCGCAAAACTTCCTGTATGAGTTGGGGGACGGGAGGACATGAGGACAAGGGAATTCCCTCGTCCAGTCCATTATCAGGCAAATAAGCCAAATACGCGAAAAAGAAAAAAAAGAGGCATTGAGCGAAGTGGTCGGCACGGAACTGCACATCTCCAATCGATATGCGGACTCACATGCCGAGGCTAAGCTATGCACATCCCGTGGATGCAGCAGATACAGTCGATATGAAAGAGCGGTAGTTTGGGACTGACCAGTTACGGACAGCTCGCTATATGGTAAAGCAAGCACGGACTCTGCGTCGTGTTCATCTAGTGCCCACGGGAAAACAAATGCAGCATGCGAGAAACAAGAGGCATTTAGTAGAACTATTCGTTTTTCGGTTAGACAGCGAAATAACTGTACTGCAGGACATTTCTTTCTTTGTTATCTTAGTAGCATTCTGATCCACACAGAATAGGCCACAGTTTCACACTGAAGGGTCTGGTGCAACGACGGAAGGAGCTTGTTTACGAAGGAACAAAATGAAAAAAAATCTTGCAGGCAACCCAGTTTCAAATCCCAACATCGGACACGTAATATTTACTTTTTATTGAAGAGGCCTGAAACTGTGCACAACAGAAACCTAAAAAGAGGCTAGTGTTTCGAAAGGAATGCCTTCCATGAAATATTATTTCGGTCTGCGACTGGCTGGATGGGAGTGATGAAAGATTGTTTTTTTTTACGCTTTATGCGAACATCTTGCCGTAATACTCTTGGATGATGAGGATACATTAAAAAAAACTGTTGAAATGTAAAAGACTGGAGACGTGCTGTAAGATTGTGGACCCAGAAAAAAAAAACATTCTGATGTTTAGGTGCTGAAATCACGATCTGGTTTAACGCAGGCCACGCTGGGGCAATACGCACTTATATATAGTTTTACAATATATAACATATATAGTTATAATATATTTTATATATATTATAATATATATAACATGTATATATATAATTATAATATTCAACAATATACTATATTGATGCTTCTTGTAGATTGGCTCATTCCCTATATTTGCAATTGGTTGATCAACTGACTGGTCGGCTGATTGAACTGTCATCCAAAAAATCGAACTCCGATAGCTTCGGCTGTGCGATGCTACAATTTCGTCCTTCTCGCGTTCCCTCACATCCATTCAGAGGCCGTCAACAAAGAAGACGCAAGCCTGAAATTTCGCTCAGGATATTGCAGCTTTACGGAGTCCCCTACCGCAACGCGAAGAATATCATCGCAGGAAACGGCCACTTCCTCAATGACGCTCGACTGCCGTGTCCCGTGAAACATTTCACTCAATGGGACATCGCCGTCGTCCAGTTGTCTTCCTTCCCGCAAGGCGCCAATTTCCGGCTCCCGCTGACTCTACGATGTTAAATATGAGAACTAGAATGCCACGCATTTGTTTACACCCGCAAACGTAGAGACCCAGTACTTCTCGGGTCATTACCCCGGACGAACTCATTGTCACATAAGAAAGAAAGTTCAACTTGACTCGTGTAGCAGTCACGTACGCCAGCGTCCTACGGAGCTACAGCAGCACATACTTCGTTAAAACAAAACGACCAAGCTGCCGCCTCTGTGCGCAGGGGCGCTATAACGTAAAGCCATTTCGAAATTCTCATACACTTTTCTCATACGTAATTCTGTGTTACTATCTTCTTTATCTTGTTTCTTCATCGAGAGATTAAAACTTCACCTGAAATATATACTGTCATTTCTTTTTTGATTGACGAATTTATAGTTCTATAACAAGGGTGTTATTGTCTGCTACATGTGATCGAACTCTGCAGCCGAGTTTGAAAACGGGAAACGATAAGCTCACGAGATTATACGTCTCATTTTTTCAAACGGACAACGAAACGCGCACATCCTGAACTGCAGGGTTATTCGTGTCGAAACTAGGAGCGTCGATATCGTATGTCTGCGGTTCAAATGAACCGCGTGCGTCTGATCGATCATTCGCAAAAACGAAAAAAAGAAAATTAAAATCATGAAATGTTTGGAGGAGTTAAGCTTCAATCTGTTTGCCATCGTTCTGAATTAAGGCACCAGCGGGAGATGATACCCCTCTGTTGTGGAAGTTATACGTCAGTAAAGAAGCGATACAAGATTTAGGTCTGTCGCATAATTTTGTAAACCACTTTCGTTTTGATACCAATATTTCTTTTTCCTTTCTCTTCATGTCCCTTTCCCTTTCAAATTATGCAGGGTAGCAACTGGCCATTTTTTCCTGGTAAACCTCCATTTCTGTCTCTCTCTTCTGTGAAAATAGCACGGTGCTCTTTTAATTATTACTTTAATGCAACACATCGTATATGTGTTATCGGTGTTTAGGTTTGTTTCGAAGTAAATGTATGTGGATGCGTAAAGTTATATAGATATGTGCAGTTACGTGTATGTATGTGCAACGTTTCGCATTTCCGGATTCTTAAAGAGTCCACCTGGTGGACTGTCCATTTTGGCCGCTGCTGATTGGATGCAGCTGTACGAGGGAGGAGGAGAGGAGGGGCCCTAGCCAATCAGCATCGGCCAAAATGGACAGTGCAGTAGGTGGACTCTTACAGAATAACCCCCCCCCCCCCCCCCTCCCCGCTCTTTTGCGCTCTTGTTGTGTGGCTTCATTTTTTTTCAGTAAATTCACTCGTGTGCGGAAGAATTAAAATTGAGAACAGGGGGTTGCGTACCCAAACTACAACCTGATTATGAGGCTCACGGTTCTAGGGAGAGCCCCGGATTTTTTTCCTCTTTTTTTATTTGACGTACTGGGTCTCTTTAACATCCACTGAATGCCCAGTACACGAGTGTTTCTGGACTCCGGCCCCCGTCGGAAGACGGGGTCGAAGCAGCGACTTCGAACTCTAGTACAGTGCTACCAGGACGATAATATATCCAAGGCACTGAGCACAATAAGGGGTGATAATTTTAAAGTTTCCTAGAATTTACAGATATCACCTGCTGCGGATACCACAATTCTGGTCCATGTGCTGGATTGTAGAGAGAAGCGAAAATTACTTTCGCGAGAAATCGAAACAGATAATAAACCTATAAAAAATAACTAATGAAGTGGTTAACCGATTTCTTCAAGGCGCATATTGCAACTTACGAATTATAGGTTGCAATATGCAAGGCTTATACATTTGGAATGAATTTCCTCAATAACACCAGCTAGGAGACACGCTCCATCAAACTCGCCTTGAAAATGCGCTGTTGCTCCCCTTACTTTTTAAACAAAACACTCTTTTATGCATCCAAGCACAAAAGTATCTGGAACGCCCATGTATTCTGTACCAAACTTTGGGAAATGATGTCTCGACGCTGGTGTCATCCTAGAGAATCATTGCAAGTGGATGCGTCTTGCCAATCAACCGCCTACAATTCTCAAATTGCAGGATAGGCCGTAAAGTAACGATTCAGACGTTAATTAGCAAGTTTTTTAAAATTAGTTTATTATGTGCTTCGATTTCTCTTGCTAGTCATGCCCGTCTTTTTTAACGATCCAGCTCAAGGACAACAACTATGCTATCTGCCACGGGAAATTTCTAAAAATTCCGGTAAACCTAAAAACGATCACTCCGCATACACATCCTGTTTTCCCAGAAACACCAGCTTCCGCACGATCTCACGAACTTGGACTACTACTTGGACCTATAGGTGGTGTCCAGATCCACGCCCAAGTGGTGGCTCTCTCCGGATGACAGACGCAAATCTCAAAGGCTATGCTTTTGCTGACTTCATGAGCCGGAAGCGATTTGGAAGTAGAAAACAAGCCACCTATATGTAAGCGCACAGTTAGACATTAATGAATCGCAAAGCAGAACAGAAGTACAATTTTTTATGGGAGTGCTTCGAGATGGAGGTGCTTGCCCGGCTGATTCCCCCCTGACATGATGATACAGTTGTTAGGCGTTATCTGGAAGATGTGATAAGAACAATGTTCACGCTAACACCACATAGACCAAATGTTTGAACGTAATGTGAACACAACGCTCTTCCTTTCATATGTGACTGGCAGTCACAGATGCGCAGGGTGTGAATTGCTATTTATTTTATTTTCGCTTGTTCATCGGTACTTCAGTGAACTACCTCCTCACACTGTATCGTTGCGCAGTTCAAAGTCAACAATGTCAGTCTTACAAGGGGTGCGATCTTGCACGCGTTCCAAAATCAAACGGAGGCGGTCCGTTCTTTCCGTCGCGAAATTGGCGGTCCGTTCCGTTGCGTTCGTCCGATAGCAGACAACACGGAATGATTGACAGCAGATATCACTTCACAATTGACGTCATGGCGTTCGTCACCGTTCAATTTGACCAACCGTGTGCGGCTCGGTGGAACGGACCGCCTCCGTTCTATTTTGGAACGCGTACAAGATCGCACCCTAGATGTATCGCCTGTAGCCTAAGCACCTCTTACACGGTAACGCCACATTTTAATGCGCAATATCTCCTAACGATTCCGAAACACGAAGACATCACTTCGCGAAGCCGTGATTTATTCGGCAACGTACCGTACATCAAAAACGCGAGGCAGTGATTACACGTGCACAGGCCTTGCGCCACGAGCGCGTCCACGCCCTTACCTTAAACAGCTTCCAATTTTCTTCAAGCAGCTGCACGTAGCAGGGAGCTACTTGTCTTAAGCGATGAATTCTTGCCCACTCGATGAGTTTGTATTCCTGCCTGTGCTTGTTTTTACATCGTTTTTCTAGCTGCATCTTTTTCTTTTTCTCATTTACCCCGGCACCGTTACAAATAAATTTCAGTGCAACAAGGACAGGGAAAACGGGAACGCACAGAGCATTAGCTGTCGATGTATGCGTATTTGGTGTCCCTCTCCTTATTGCGTTTAATTGCCAAATGTACTAAAAAATTGAAATCCGGGCATTACACGGGCCAAAACCACGAAATGCTTACGAGGCCTGCCGAATTGGGAGACTCCGCGTTAATTCTGATTGCCATGAGTTTCTTTAACGTCTACCCCATGCATGGCACACGTATTTCTTCCTGGATTTGGCCCCCTTCGAAATGAGGTCGCCGCGGCCAAAGTTTGATTCCGCGCCTTCAGGCTTAGTAGCGTAACGCCAAAGCCGAAACGCCACGGCGGCTTGTAAAGTAAACAATAACATACAAGTAGTTTACGGATCTACAGAAAAAAAAAGATCCTTATGTGCAGTTTCCTCGATTATCGCCTCCGATTGTTAAAAACGGGATACTGGAGACAGAATAGCATATTTTGTCATGACTCCAGCTTCGCAAAAGGGGAGGGACGTCAATCCTTGCGCGAAAATCACCAGTACAATTAATAACGCCATTTCACCAACGAACATTGTAGTGTATTACTTTAGGGGATATGCACAGCCGTTGTGGAACTCGCAATAGCTAGTACCCAAAACGTATCGTCCGTGACGTGTTTCCGGGTCCCAATTTGCTTAGGGCACATGTTTTTAGCGAAAGCATAGACTTCGAGATTTTTTCTCTCTATTCTCCAGAACGATTGGTCACTGGAGCGTGAAAATGAAATCCACATACTGTCTCAATCTCTATGGAGGTGCACACGATTCCGATCTACACATTGTGATGTCCTATAGTGTATCAGAATCCTCCGTGTCAGCGCGATGGTCAGTATAATTGCTTGTGAAAAGCGAAGATGGTTTCCTAAGAGAAAATACGACCCTGCAAGAGAGTTACTATGGCCGGCGATAACAGTTTTCCACCCAGATTGAGTGAACGTGGGCTATAACAGAAGAGTTATTGGCAGTAGTCCGAGTCGAAATATTGACTGCGTCGTCACAAAAACGGTCTCTCTTTCTTTCTTTCTTTCTTTCTTCTACTTATTCAGAACAAGTGCAGAGACCTTGGTGTCGCTAGCACCAAAGCTTTCTCCTCCTTACGTTTTCGCTGACTCTTTCGACAGAAGATGGGAAGGGGGCAACTAACCGGGTTGTTTACGTCGAGGAGAATCATTTGTCTTGCCACGTTAGTTAGGAACGATCCTATGGTCATTCATCTGCGAGGCTTAGTTACAACCTGCCGCTCTAGATGAGTGCAGCATTAACAAACGGGGGACTACCTTTGGCTGTTCTGCCAGCCGAGCACAAGTTAACTTCACGAGGTTAATGTCGATCCGAAACGCCCCCCCCCCCCCCTTCGACGACTCTCGTAGCCGTGTTGTACTCATAGAACGCGAGTCTTCATAAATCTTTAGAAAGCGAGCCGTTAGAGGTACACTACAGAAAAGCCAGCGTGCCCACGTGCTTACGCAGTGCGCTCTTCTACGAATGAATGCGCATCAGCTGTTCTGCGTCGCCTGCCGTCGTGTACAGCATGCAGACGACGCTGGAAATGCGAGTGCCACGAGGCCTAAAAGTGTGCCAGGGTCGTCTGCTTCCCTAGACGACAACCTATATATTTCCCTGACTAATACGCCTGCAGTGCAGTCCAACCTTGAAGGACGGCGCTGTACTAACTGCTACGCACCGTAGCAACTGCACGAATAACCGCCACCTCTTAGCTCTCAGTGTGCTGCACGGCGATTGTTTGGCCAAGACAAACGTAGAGGGGGGAGGCTGCTTCCTTGCGGCTTTGGTCGATCCTCGCGTCGGCCGGAGCAGTCGCTGCGTAGTTTCGTTGGAAGTTTTTCGGGTGCCGACCTCGCTTTCGTGTTAGATCGAAGGTCGCACTTTGCGCGAACGATCCGCGATTTCGAGAGATGCGTAGATGTATAAGGCTGATGAGCGCTTTGCTTTATTTGCTTATCGTCGTGTCGTCTGCAAATGACGTCATTATTGCGCAGACGACAGCACGCTTGACTGGACCACACGAGCGATATGCACTCGAACGGAACGTAGGGGGGCGCTCTTGGTTACAGATGACTTTCATATGACCACGCGATTTCCACAAGGCAGAGACTAACTGCGATATTCAGAAAGGCGCCTTAAATTGAAGTCGATCCTCGACTTGATCGAAATGACGGCCGTCATGAAAGCGCCGAAGGAATTCAATGAGCATCTTGGGCACGTTCACGGCAAGTGTCATTTAGGTCAAGTAAAGCATGGGCTTCAATTGAAGATGCATTTCTGAATACTAGGGTAAGTATCCATAAATGTTCTCTTGCGTAAGCACGTTTATTAATAAAGCAGCGTTCACGGGTGCCTGACACTCATGATAGCAATCGGCGCGATGGGGAGACGGCATTCACCACGATGGACAATAGCAGGCTTTATGCATACCGACCGGATGCGAAGTAGATATCTTATGAAGCCTTCGACAGGTCGTTTCAGAGCACTGAGAGATTGCAAGGAATGGCGTCAAAAAACTATTTTGTAACATGAGCGTCTACTGACAGAGTAAAAACAATCTTCATCATAAGCAGTGACACTCGCTTTGTCTCGAAAAAGTTGGTAGTCACTTTAGCATACGCCAAAGAGGCTGAAGGCGAAAGTCTGCGCGCTCAAGAGACGTTAATTACATTGCTTGACACTCTCATTCGCATGCGTTGTTACATCTTATTACTTGTTTTCTCCAGCCAAAGGCCGTGTTATTTCGAATGCCTTAATGGACTTTCTATTAATTAACTTTGCCTCTTTTTGTCATGACTAGCGGCATCGGTGCCAGCTGTGGAAGACGACGACGACGAACGCGAGAGCTGTGGCACGAGCGCGTGGCTGCGTGAGGCGAGCTCACATAACTTCCTATACCGCAGGCCGCGTTTTCCAGATGATCGGGGTTATGATCCACTTATGGCTTTCGCCTTAATAATGGTTATAGTTGCCGCCTTACACGTGTTTTGTAGCTGTGCTGGGGTACTCTAAGGCGACCACTTGAATACGCCGTAAGAGACTGCCTAGAATTTTAGTTAGGGAAGCACAAGAGGCTATTGGCTGCTTGTGCCAAAATTCAGAAGCACAATACAAGTGTGAACTATATGTGTTTGCTATTCATCATAACGAATAGAAAGCGTAAACGATGCGACACAGCTTAAAGACACAGAATATGTGTCGTGTTTCGTTAAAGTGTGTTGCTTCTTTGTGGTGGCTCTTCGGCATGATAACTTTGAAAGATTAGCAAGGGATTCTCGATAGTCAGTGAGTCGCTGAGAAGGCCGGTATTGATGAACCATGTCGATGGTGTCACTATGGAGAGAAAGTGGCAGTGCTTGCAGTCGGCGCCAATGTTTCACGACTTCGTTTCACACCCTGGTGACATACGAAGTTTCTTCTAAGGTGTAAAGCCGTCGCAGACGGCCACTTTCGAAATGAAGTACGTAGTGTACAGTGATAAACCACGTATAGCGGTGGTCTGCTCGTCTGGTGGTGCGCACGTACTGAAACAACCAGTGGGCACTCATAGACGGAGCCCCGAAACCTGTGGGCCATCTAGCGTGTCGGCTCCCGCACTGATAATGATTTTCGGAAGTAAACAACAGGCATGAAATAGCGGAGCACTGTACGCCGTCACTGCAGTTTGCCGATCAACGACAATCACAGCAGCGATTGACGTCGTAAACAGCTCTTACCTCATCAATTAGGCCAGCGAACTTTTTGCGAACACGTCAGGGAGCGGGTGTGTCTCAGTGCGTGGGCTTTTAGCTTACACCGTATTCGGCGTTCTACGTACTTTGCGAACACCTTCTGTTTCTGCAATGAGCAATTTTGCATATCTTGCATCATCAGTGTTCCAGGCGTGCCTCTCGCGCACGAAGCCGCCACACTGGCTAACTTCTATCGCATCTTCTATCACAAGGCATTGTCCGTTATTACCAGGCGGAAAAATTTCAATTTTGTTTGATTGCAACGAACCGACTATGCTGCTTAGCAGGGATTTAAAATGGATGTCACGTTTCGCTTTCGCAAGGCTGGTCATCAATTTCTTTTGCGCGAGAAACTTCGGCTCTTAGTAAAGCTGCGACAAGTTTCCGGAGTTACGCCGACGTGACAAACGGCTTGTCGCTGAGCTCAACTTCGCTCCGGTTCTCGTCGCAGTTTTCTACCACTAGCTCTGATTCGTCCTTGTTTTTATGCGAAGCATATTACGAGAGCTCAACCCAGCTCCTCAGGCGCGGCGGTGTCGCCATGAAACCACGTGACACCGTGACGTCACGACAGAGGAGAAGTGGCTTTGGCTCAACTCTTGCAAGACGGGCAGGGTGGGAATCGAACCAGGGTCTCCGGAGTGTGGGACGGAGACGCTACCACTGAGCCACGAGTACGACGCTTTGAAGCGGTACAAAAGCGCCTCTAGTGAATGCGGTGTTGCCTTAGAAACGAGCTGTTTCTAAGGCGTGCGTCTCTTGCTCAGGCGCACATTTCGTTGCCGCGCCGAACGCTGCTTTGCTCGACGCTCACCGCGTCCAATGAGGGGCGCGTAGTCGCTGCCCTGTAGCCCATTGTCTTACACCCCTTGGCGGGTCGACGGGAACGCTGTCGCGTTCCACTCTTGAAGGCGAAGCAGTAATGCATGAGTTGTTTCTTCGTCTAGCCGAACCAAATATAGCTAAGCAACAGCAGTTCACCAGGCTAAACAGTGGTTCAACAACTAAAATAAAGGCTAGTATGCTTCGCATCCTGGGCTTAACCTTACCTAAGCCACAGCCATTTTTTTTTTATCCCCCACCCTAAGCTTTCAAATCGCTTATCGTTTCATTCACGCTCTGAGAGTAACTGAAGAAAGCAAGAAAGAAAGAAAGAAAGAAAGAAAGAAAGAGAGAGAGACAAAAGAAACGAAACAGAATTAGGAAGTCACGGTCCATCAGAGGTATTATCATGTCTTCCACAGGCCCTGAGTGGACTTGGATACAGCGAGGACGGTGGCAAAGAGACAAGAGAAAGTAAAGCAGCGCGTCGCCAAAGTGACCCTTGCTATCGCGAAGGGTACTCGCTCAAAGTGTGTCACTGAATTCGCCGGCCTAACTGGAGTGGGGGAAAAAAATGGGCTTACACTGAACGGCTCGAGCTAAGTGTGTAGGGCATCCAACTAAACCCTGTTCTCCCCATCATACACCTTCGCCACGTACATACTGCAAGGCACCGTCGTCGAGCCGTTGACCATTTGTCGAACAGAGCGTCACATCGTTGCCGTGACAGTTTCGCCGCTGCGATGCCGTTCACGAGCGCGTGAGATGTCTTACGTTCAGTAATTTCAAGAGACGTTTCATCATCGTTGTGTAGGTGAGGCCATTTAAAAGACCTGTGCCATACAGATAAAAAAAAAAAACGCATCACAAAGCAATTACTTCACCCTTCCTCTACCATGATTCCTGTAGGAATCGTAATGTTTCGTGCAAGATATCTGACACTGAGAAAAAACAAACAAATTATTATCAGAAATGTTATCGTCAGCGAGGGTAATACTTACGCAATTTGTAGACTCTGTGCCGTAGATAAACACATGCTTGCCCTGATATTCCACAAACGTCCTTGTGTTGCATCTCACTTAGGTTAGACCTATGCTCCGGATCCTTGGAAGCTGCCGCTTAGAGCATAGAACCTACCTCGGCAGGTACGAAAATGGTCATAAGATAATCTCAGGATATTATTCGTACCATTGTCAATGCGAATTGAGAAGTCTGCCGAATGACGTGCTCCTTACAACGCTACGAGTTTCTTGGCAGTTATGAAAAGAAAAAAAAAAGCTTCAGCTCATTGCTGACAACCTCCAGGGTGCTTTATTTCTTTATTTCTCCCGGAGCGCTATTGTTAACATGCACACATTATAAACTTTTCAGTTTATTTAAAAGTATTCTAACAAGAAAGGGTTAAATACCTTGAACGCTTCTCTGAGTGCCTTTTTCCTGCGTCTAAAACCAAACTGCACACACGAGAGATATCCGAGGACTTTATTTCAACTGAAAACTTTCGAGAGATACTTTTACACACAGTGCGGCACATTTCCTTGGTTATATCTATAATCTAAGGTAAGAATTTCCGTAATAAAAAGCTATATAATTAAAAAAGTGACAAGTGGCAGGCGTCCCAGCAAACGGTGACAAATTTATTTCTTTTATTTTTTGGCAAGTCAATTGCACTTCATGCTTTCCCACAGTCGCAATGGCAGCCGCCGTACCACTAGGTTCCGGCGATGACGTCAGTAAAATCACGTGGCCTTGCGCGTATAGTTGCAACAAAGTGCTTTGTCTATGTCAACCTAAGTTGTATGAAGGCCATCGTATTCTAACAACCAATTCCATTTTTCATACTTTTCGCTCCTTGTCATTGGCCAGCACGCTGCCGTACCGCCATTATCCCTTCGATTGGACACACCGTACGACACCAAATTGAAAAAAAGAACAGCAAATGAAATGAATTCCTCGCGAAATACGGCCCTTAGGCCCCCTTAGCTTCGACGGAAATTCGGCTTCGGTGGCCGAAATTCGAAGGCACCTTAAAACCCGACACAAAATTAAGGCACAGGGTTTTCCACCCCAATGTCAGATACACTGTCACTCCGACAGACAACGTCACGAAAGGAGGAAGGGGAGGGGGGGTGAATGGTGTTTAGCCGAGAGTACGCTCTCCAGTTTACTTTTCATCACCCGGGTTTCTTCTTTACCATGCATCCAAGACTCAAAATTTGAGAGCTTCTTCTCCTTCCTTCCTTTTTTTTGCATTTGAATGTTTTCCTTGAAATGTGCCCCCTGCAGTCAGAAATCGAACCTTCTACCTCGCGCTCAGCAACAGAACGCCACAGCCACTTTGCCGCCGCGCAGGAGTGGCTTTTTTTCTTTCTTTCGTTCTTTTTTTTTACGCCCACCTTTGTCACGTGCGTGCGTCACTGGGCCTTTCAACGCGGGTCATACAATATGCGCGCTCGTTTATTATTAGACACCGCGATTGCGTCGTCCTCCGGTTCCTCTTTTGTTCCCGTGATGACGCAACTCTGCGGGGGGGACAGGTGTCACCGGCGACGCCCAACCTTTCCCGTGACACTGCACGCGCTTATACCCTGATTACAGCGCTTTTTACCTTAACTTTCGCATTTGTTTCATACTGTCGCTGTGCGTCCTCAAGACAACCAGCGCTTTACGAAACATTAAACTTGACTGCTGCCAACTCGAGATCAAGTTCTTTCTTTTTTAAAGCTTATGGGAAGTTCTCGCTTGTTGTTGTCATTGCTCCTAAACCGTCGTCGACGGCGCTCGATTCCCCACCACCAAGGCCATGAAAACGTGAGTGGCAATTTATTTATTCAGTACCCACAGGCGGCCAAAAGGCATTACAGTGGGGTGGGGGGGCTGTAGTTGGTTCGTGAAATGCGAGCTCTTCAGCAAGGCGTCCCACTTGGACTTGTATTGAAAGTCGAAGCCCGCGTTGTATGGGCAGAGACAGAGCATGTGGTCGAAGCAGCAGCATGCGTGACCGCATTTGGAGCACGACTGCGGGAAGTTCGGTTCTATCCAACTCAGCGCTCTGGAGGTGAGGTAGGATCTGGTCTGTAGGAACGTGAAAGTAACGGCCTGAGCCCTGTTCATTTTCGGGCTGGGGGGAGGAAATTTTCTCCTGCTGTGTCTGTAATATGCGACGTTTTTTCGTGAAAGGTGGTAAGAGGATCTTTGAAGGGGCAATCCTGTGGGAGAGCCGGACCGTTAGCTCGAGCGCGGTTCGTGAATTCACGCGCCAGGCAATTGGCCCGCTCGTTAGGGTTGCAACCCGCTTGGTTGGTTAGTTTTTAAAAGCACTTCTTGGGCTAGTTGGTAGCTGTCCATTATAAAATAAAAAGACGCCAAATAAACGGACACGCACAAGAGAAGAGAACAGGACAGGACGCCACTCGCAACTGTTTTATTCACAAAACGCAGGCATATATATACCGTTAGTCAACACATGCGCACAGAGCAAACTTTCATTCACGCATCTAATCAAACATTCATGACACACAACGCTCAAGAAACCTCATCTCGGCCTTATGTAATGATATCGAAGTTTCGCTAACGCACAAGCTGCCTTTCTTGCCTATGTGATAGGTTTCAATCAGTTCCCTTGCTCTAGTATCATTACTTCGGGCAAGAGTCCACACATCTGAAAAACGTGGTTCACAAGAGCGTGAGGGACAGGTCCCGATGTGCTTAGGCAAATTTGGGCCCTCTTTCATTTGCTCAACATTTCTTTCATGTTCCCTGACACGCTCATTAACACAGCGCCCGGTGTCACCTATGTAGGAACGACATCATATATATATATATATATATATATATATATATATATATATATATATATATATATATATATATATATCATTATATAAGGCGCCGAGATGAGGTTTCTTGAGCGTTGTGTGTCATGATTGTTTGATTAGATGGGTGAATGAAAGTTTGCTCTGTGCGCATGTGTTGACTGACGGTATATATATGCCTGCGTTCTGTGAATAAAACAGTTGCGATTGGCGCCCTGCCCCGTTCTCTTCTCTTGTTTGTGTCCGTTTATTTGGCGTCCTTATATTTTATGGTTGGTTGGTTAGATCTTTCACCTGGGCCGGGAACCACGCTATGGTATGACCTCTAGTTTCTTCTCCCGTACTAATACGAAATGATCTGTTGACTATGCCGGCTGCGTGTTTAGAAGCTAGAGCGGACGAGAAAGCCCTGACCGCCGTGCGCGAGGTCTTGCTGAATCAGACTGGCATCATCCATGCTGCTAGTCACCCTATATAACGCGCAGTCATCTGCAAACAGCCTTAGCTGCGATGTCAGACCTTCACCAATATCATTTAGATACAATAAAGAAACCAAAGGCCGCAGGACGGAGCCCTGGGGTACACCAGATGTAACTTCTTGCGGGCGCCACAGAACCCCGTTTACAACCCCGAACAGCCGGCGCAAAGTAAGATATTCTTTAACCCATGAGACAACTTGCGGGTAAATTTTATATTTATGCATTTTTTCTATGAGCCATGAATGGGGTACCGGGTCAAAAGCCTTTCTGAAATCGAGGAAGATACATTCAATTGAAAGCCGTTTATCCAAAGCAGAAGCAATATCACTTGTGAATTCTGACAACTGTGTAATACAAGAAAACCCCTTAAGAAATCCGTGTTGGAAGGACGTAATCGCAGAATTAGTATTCAAATGAGCTACAACACTCGTGAATAGAATATGCTCTAGTATTTTAAATGTGATGGATGTCAGTGATATTGGACGATAGTTTGAAACGTCGCTTCTATGGCCAGACTTATGAACAGGGAACGTAATACTTGTTTTCCAGTCATCAGGAAGGGAGGCTTCGAACAGCGACTTGTCAGAAACTAATTTCAAGTACTTGGAAAGCTGTTCAACGCATGATTTGAACAGGAAGTTAGGTAAGTCATCGAGACCACAGGCTTTAGAAGTGTCTAGGCCTGGAAGCAACGATTCGATGCCACGTATGCTAATTACAACATCATTCATGACGATGAGCAGAACGAGAACAAGGTGAAAGCGGAGCCAACGTTTCGACAAGTGGACTTCAAGGTTTTGACAAGTCTTCTTCAAGGCATTCACGTCACTCATTCATCATTCATTCATTCATTTATTCAACATCATTCATGTCACTTGTCGTTTTGAGCAGCGTTGGCTCGTCTGCAGAAGGCATTGTTGCAGTAGTGAAAACGGAACAGAAGTAGGTGTTGAATAATTCTGCTTTGTCAGTGTCGTCATGAACTGTGACGTCACCGGACATGAGGGGAGGAATATTTACAACATCCTTCCCGTTCTTTTTCACATGTCTGCAAAATCCTCTTGGTTTATCTTTTAGTTGTGATTGAATTGTTTTTGAATAACTGTCTTTAGCAGTGCGTGTTGCTTATTTAACTTCTCGAGTTATTGCTTTCAGTTTTTCCTGTGGTTCTCTTGATGGTGTTCCGGAAAAGGCGCGATAAGTTCTCTGCCTCTTTTGTGTGAGCTGGCGCAAACTTTTCGTAAACCAAGGTTTGTTTTTACCTCTTCGTATCGTCAGTACCCAAGATGGGACAAACCCACTCACGCAGTTCCAATATTTTTGTGCTTCAATAACCACACTGCTCCACATTTAACACTGCTAACCACACAGACCAATAATAGACTGCTAATACAATAATAATACTATAATAATGCCAAATAACATTACTGCTCCAAAATTCGAGCAGCTTTCTCCCTGAGCCATTGAGTTTCCACCGAACGCCTTGCCGAAAGCCGTGCTCAACCTGCTCAGGCGCTCGCAAGCAGCTGCCTCTTTTTAAAAATATTTTATTGCGGTAAAGACGTGCCCTTAAAGCATAATTCTTGATGTGCATATGTGCATTATATGTGTGCTGTGAGACCTGTGTTGTGTATGAACTGAAGCAGTGTTTTGTGAAATCTGTTGTCATGCATCCAGCGGTCATCGCTGGTCACGACACTGTAGCGGAGGACGGCTTACAGTAGCAGACGCGAGCGTTCCTATTCTAAATGCCTGGACATGTCCATATTAGGTGGCACGCATGTGACCCCTTTACCGAGACTGAGAGCAGTGTCGGCACGTAGCACCCAGTGGTAAATGCGACCAGTTTCACGTTCATTTCACAGCAGGTGTAAGGGCCACCCCGGCCCGAAGCCTCCCAAGCACAAGGGAGCAGACACACGGTGGGATAAGAGCGTGTGCGTCTTGTCAGATAAAGTTTCTATGGGCTTGGAGTGAGTTAAGGGGTTGAAGTGGGAGAGACGGAAGATCGGGATTAGGAAGCCAGCGTGTCTGCTAGTCAGCAGCATTGTTTTGAAGCTTCGCGGCATGGCCTTGAATCCAGTGCACCTTGGCGCGAATAGCCGTTTTACTATTCACAGTGTGTATCATATCGCAGACTTACGTTGCCTTGTAAACCTTCTGGAGTTCTTCAACAGCCGCTAAAGAATCAGTGAAGGTGTCTAGTTTGATTGCAGGCCGCTTAGATGAGGAATCTTGCACAGCGTCGTGGATTGCTCGAAGTTCCATTACTAGAGCGCCGGCTTCCGTAGATAAGCAACGCTGGTGACCGCTGATGAAATTATGCGTAGTACAGAAGAATGGTGTCGTCCCGCCGTCTGATAGTACAGAAGCATCCGTATAGACTTTGCAGGTGCATGTTGAATCGATGCTATTGTGTTCATCAATACCTGCTGTAGTGCTGCATCGTAACTTGGTTGGCTTATTAGTTGTGATGCTGGTGAATTCCCAGGGAGGCATCGAACAGGGCTGATTGTCAATCCGAGAGCCGCTTTGAGAATGAGCATGCAACGCAGCCACAGCCGGAACAAGTTGCTCTGTGATTTCAAGCGCTTTTTAACGCTGCAAAATTAGATCTGCAATTGTGTTCAGCTGGGCATGTCCATGTTAGGCTTATATCGGACTAACGCGGGGCAGTGCTGTGATTGTGCGCATAGCATCGCAGTTGCCTCCAACTGTGCCAGTCAGCCGCTTAATTTGTGCCCGATATAAAATTCGTGACTGCACGTACCAACCGCCTAGCTACCTCTTGGGCCTTTACTTTCATGGGAGCACAATCAGCACTGTAAATGCATATGAGAACAATTTATATCCGTAAAATATGACCACCTCCTCCTAGCCCCGTTCAACAGTATAGGGCAGCAAACCAGATTTTCTACTGCAGTTGACAGCCCTGTGTTTTTCCTTTTATTATTATTATCTCTCTTTCTCTCTCTCTCTCTCGCGTGCGCCCTAGATTCCTCAGTTGCTCAATGAATGATAGCTCTTGTCGCTAAGAGAGAGAGAGAGAGAGGGTGAAATTCCGATAGAACAAATCTCGTGATTACTGCCGACAGCAATGCAATTAACATTCAAACAATGGAGCGGCGCAACGTGTATTGCTGAATGCACATTTATTCAATATGTGTAGTAGCCATTCTGAGGAGGAAGGAAGAAGTAAACTTTACTACTCTAGAAAGAGTAATTCAGCGGTCGTGCCGGATGTCTTGATCTTCTATTGGTTGATGAAGATCTCCGGCCTGCATGGTTGGCGCCCCTATTCCAGAGCACCACTGAGCGTGGCTGCTCGTCGGGCATGATCCACCAGCTTCCGTTGGAGGCTAGGGTCGCCGCTGGAGAGCACGCTCTCCCACTGCTCCGCACTCGGATTTTCTATTTTGTGGAATTCCTTATTTGTATTGCACTCCCATGTGATGTGATAAAGTGTGGATATTGCACCACACCACGGGCATGTGTCCCTGTATTGACTTGGGAACATTTTGCATAGTATATGTAAATTTGGGAAAGTTCCTGTCTGCAGCTTTCGCCAGTAAACAGCCTGTTGTTGAGTGAGTGTATTGTAGGGCGGGGGATATCTGATTCTCGTCCCTCTATGGTAATTTAGTATGTCAGAGTACGTTGGGATCACTGTCATGAAATCCTCAGGATCTCTATTTAGGTCCGCTCGGTTTGCATGCTCGCGAGCGATCCTATCAACCCTTTGGTTGCCCTCAATCTCAGTGTGCCCAGGTACCCAAAAGATGGTGTGTCTGATGCGTTTATTCTGTTGGCCAGCGCGGAGGAAGATTTGGAGCGCTTTTTGACCGATTCTGCCATTAATGTAGTTTCGGCATGCTTCCTTGGAGTCTGTTAGAATTATAAGGGGTCTATTTGTGCGGTATCCCTCCACAGATGCTAGAGCAACAGCCATTTCCTCTCCCTCGGTTACCGTACAATCCCGTGCCGACGCGCAAGCGATTTCCCTATAGTACGAGTCTATTACTGCCGCGACAACTCTTTGTTGTGTTTCCCGTCGTTCTCGAGGAAACACCGTGGCGTCCGTGTATACCGTGTTCGCTTTTGTTGCTAGGTATTTTTCCACATATTTTGCCCTAGCGTTCCGCCTGACTGTGTGTAAATTTGGGTCCACGTTTCTTGGTAGGGACCCTACCTTGATGGCGCTGCGATACACATCGGGTAGGTTTGCCGTTTTTTGTTCTTGCCTTTCAATTTCTTTGTGCCCCAGTTTTTTTAGGAGCTTTCTGCCCGTGGTAGTCTGCTGGAATCTGAGTAGCTGCGACCCTAATTGTGCTTCTCTGAGCTCCTGCTTCGGCTATATGCGCGTACACTGTGATCCGGTACGGGCCTACGTTGCTATGGCACTCGTTGGCCAACATTCGCCATGAACATAATGACATGACGGCGATGACGAGGACGTGACACTGACGACAATGGAATGACGCAGAAGGAACAACGAAGGCTGTATGTGGGCGATGAGGTGACGACGCCGAACGTAGGATGATGGTATAATGACGACAGCGTGACGTGAACGGCCCAACGACCATGGGCGGGTCACTATAGTGTGACGAGGATGGTATGACGGCAACTGGATGACGAAGCTGGAATGACCGACGACGACGGCTCGTCCAACGGTGACACAATCTCGACCGAATCACGACTGCATGCTTACCGTAGAATGAACAAGAAGGAACGACGTCGGTCGCTCGACGAATACAGTATGATGACGATGGCACGATGACAATAGGATGATGTTTCTCAAGTGCAAGGCATTTGTTCAGAAGTGCAAGGCAACAAGTTCACAACTGCTGAGCACGAGGTCGCGGTATCGAATCCCGGTCACGGCGGCCGCATTTCGGTGGGGGCGAAATGCGAAAACACCCGTGTACTTAGATTTAGGTGCACGTTAAAGAACCCCAGGTGGTCGAAATTTCCGGAGTCCCCCACTACGGCGTGCCTCATAATCAGAAAGTGGTTTTGGCACGTAAAACCCCATAAAAAAAAACAAGTTCACAAACACTTTGCACATTATGCGCACTTAAAGCGGCCAACCGCAATGAGAATAGCGTAACGGGAAAGCACTTTCAAGCAAGAAAACTGAAAATTAAATTGTGGGCTTCAACGTGCAAAGTCGGTTACAGAGTAACTTCGTTGTAGAGGGCTCTGCATTAATTCTGAGCCCCTGGGGGCATTTGACGTGCACCCAAAAGATATACACGAGCGTCTTTGTATTTCACCCTCATAGCAAAAAAATGCAGCCTCGATTCAAACGGGCCACCTCGTGCTAGGCAGCAGAACATTACAGCCACTGGGCCATCACGGTCAGCCTCGGCTATCCACACGAGAGCACTGCCAATTTCCCACGTACAATTCTCGTCGCGCTCAGGGTCGATTCAGATTGAGCTTGATCCGGATCGAGTGTTGCTAAACGGTAATTTGAGATCGAGATCTGGCAGGATCGGGATCCGGACAATCGCGATTCGTGAACCGCGATCAGGCCTCTTGATCGCGATCGCCGGCTGTCGTCTGCGCCCTCTATGGCACAGTAGTTTGAAAACGCTGAACGCAAAAAAACGTTATGGCAGCTCAATAAAAAAAGTAACTTTTTTATCAGCTGTAGTAAGCTGTAAACTGAAATATTGCCCAAATTTAACCATATGTTACAAATATGAAATTGTTGCCAATGCATAATGGAGTTCTGAGGGTTGCCGATTATCAGCAGACGGTAATAACTCGACCCTGATCGTTGGGCCATGTAGTAGGGACCATTGTTGATCGCGATCGGAAGTTTACGTATGACACTGGAGTAAGTTCAGTTTTGTGAACATGCACCCGGAAGTTTTCGACATCGCAAGAGATCCGTGTGATGGCCAACGCGGTTTTCAATCTAGCTGGTCATTCGGGTGCCAGACGGCACTCTAATCAAAGCAGAAACGACGAACGGGCTATCGAAGGGACTCGATCACAGGAATAACTGGCGCGACAGTATAATTCGGCGAAACTACGTTTGTCGACCCAACTGTGCTGCATCGAGACTATCGGGAAATGTCTTGATTTCCAAGGGCAATGAAACGCAATACCTTGCGCTCACTTTATTGCGTCGGCATTTTCGCGGCTTTACGACGCGTATAAGAGTGCGTGCTTGCGCAATGAGTGCAGTAAACTCAAAGCGGGAGGGTTATTCTCTTCGACGAGGCTGCACGTTGCCTTGCCTGCGTAATCGCGTTAAACAAGCTCGTGCTATAGTGCGTTTGCCGTAAAAGCCAAAGGGCGCCGTCGATTGAATGCTAGTTTTTCTTTACTGACTCGTTTGGATAGCCACCAATGGAACAGAGATAGTCACCGAACAGATGCCGTTCTGCGTCGAACGAGTACTGCGAATATTTTTTTTTCTTGCAAATCGAGTTGCATCAGCGTGACAATGGCGCATTTCATGCCTCTTTCCGGGCAGCGGTGATGCTGAGCACAGGCCATTAAGCGACCGTTGTTCAAGCGCTCATAGTGGGGGCCTTGTTCACAGCAAGATCCATTTCCGATTGCTCGGTGGTCTCTTTTACTTTCCCTTTGTAATGGCATTGAGACACTGAGCTTATTATCAATATAGGCGTTCCTCTTGTCGCCTTCCTGATGTGGTGGCAGCATTTCATTTTTTTTCTCTTCTATTTAATGCGCTAGCTCCCATTTGAACATAAAATGGAACGGGAAAACCAAGAGTGCACGTTTGATAAGGCTCCGTTAATGGTGTGCTTGTGGAGCTTGTGTTTATATCTTTCCTCTTCCTAATTTTCTCGATTTTATGTGTAGCTTTAGTTTGTTAGCTGTAACTATGAGGTAGTCGGCTTTAAATTCTCCTACTGTGTACACGTACACTCCCATTTTTCTTACCACCAAACATACGAACGCCGCAACTTCAGGCAAATCTGTTCGGCGGAAGCTTACAAGGCGGAGGAAGATTCCCGATGGCGAGAATCGCCAGCCACCAGACAGCAGCACGAAGCTACAAAAGACACCCGTACGAGTTTCTCAGAAGGAAAGCTTCGACGTTGACAGCAAGTTTTAGGTCGGGCGCTCATATCTGAATACATGTAAAAGGATAATTCGTTTTTCTCGGCAACCACTGCACCAAATTAGACGAGGTTTGTTGCATTTAAAAGAAAAACTTAAAATCTTAGTGAATTCTGGTTTCGAATTGCCGATTCAGGTCGTCAATATTCTATTAAAAATGGGCAAATATCGACAATTTAAAGAAAACGAAACTATCACGTTTACAACTATGTAACTCATCAATGAAAAATGATGTCACAATTCTGTGAGTTGCATCTAATAGCACATCTAAAGCGAACAAAATTGACATGTTGCACATGAATCTCAAAAGGTTTAGTAATATGGAAATAGAGCTTTTACAGAACCCTTGTACACAATGTAAAATTTCACGTAATATATAAACTGACGTGTTTGAATTTGTCCGCTTTCAATGATCTAATGGATGCCGTTTACAGATCCGCGATTTCTGTTCTTGATGCAGAGCTATTAATTTGTAAACTTCGTGCTTCTTTCTTTCTCGCACTTACGAATTTTTGAAATATATTTTAACACAATTTAGGCCCGAAATCAAGATTTCGCTTCCAACAGTTATTAGAATTTAACTTTCTATCTCAAATGCAATAAATTTCATTAAAGTCAGCCCAGGCGTTATCTCAGAAAAACGTTTTTGTGTGTATTTGAATAGGCCGCGTTGGAGTTGGGGCCCGAGCTAAAGCTTCCTCTTAAGGAAAAATCAGACCTGTTCGGAGGAACGACCCCAGGACACCGTTTTGAATGGAAGGCTACCCTTCGTACACGTGTCGTCAATAGGCCGCTTATAAGTCAGAATAAGGAGATAAATGTTCGCCTCCTGGGCTGGCAACAACGATGAATCACACAACGAGCGTATGCCAAATCTTTCGCGAAGGATGATTTCGCAGTCACAGAGGGTGATAGATGAAACAGAGGTGCAAAATGTATGCTCTTTCCTAATGTGATAGCAAGTATATGGACGCTCTTAGCGCATTTCCGATATCGTCGTCGCCCTGAGGTTCCGTATTAAGTCCAACTGCGGAAAGATGCTATCTTTGCACACGCGCCTTATGCTGCAACAGAACTGCTTGTTGGCGTAGTTAGTGCTTGCTAAAAGACATGTTTTTTGCCGAAATTGAACACTCACAAAAGGAAGACACATAGACACATAAAGACAACACGGGCGGCTTACCATCAAACAATTTCCCTTGCATTGTTGGTGCGAAGGAAAGCGTGTGGGGGTGAGCCGAGAACTATGGTAACCGCCAGCAGGGGTAGGGGGGGGGGGAGGGGTGAACACGCGTCTCTTTCGCTAGCCCGGCCTTAGCTGCGCATGGCTGTCCGCCCACGCCCTAACTCGACGGTAATCTCTGGTGGTGCAAATGTATATTGAGTGAGCCGCAAGGCAGCGTCTAGTGTCGGGGACGTCGCGTAATCTCAAGTTTCGGAGACTCGTTGAAGCGAGAGACAGCGTGAAGTGTTCACTCCCTTCTGGCAGCGTTCTTAATCTCGCCAGAGTTGTGACAGCGAGTGCTCGCGGTCATCGCCTCCTCTACTTTTTTATTTTTTTCAGTGCGAGCGCAATCGGTCGCTCCCCAATGGAAGCCGTTGGTGCGCCTTAGTTCAGTGAGTTGCCGCGAGGCGACGCTACCAACATGGTACGACTGCTTGCGTCACGTGTGCGGTCACGGACGCGGCACTGCCATTCCGGTGGTGAAGCGGTAGACGCTCCGGCCCTGGGCCTGTCAAGTTATGTCAGGTTACCACGTAGTACCTGTCAGTCTTCCTTCGACTTCCATCTTGAGGCGTCACCCAGATGGTGCTCTCCCCCCCGACCGTAATGCAGGCGCGAACGCGAGCCGACGGGGGAAAGTAGCAAAGGAGGATAGGGGAGGGTGGTGAACGGTCGGACCGGCCGCATGTGGCTGTCATTGAAAAAAACAAAAAAACAAACAAATGAAATAGAGGAGGCGCTGTCGCGGTCATCGAGCGAGATCTGTTCCCGTTTTCCTGTGCACGCGTGACTCCATGCTTATTAACTTAATTATAGAATCGAATGTTTATAGCAATATGCACAGCCGATAAAACTACACACCTTGTGTAGTTGTCTAATACTGTTGCTATCGCTATCAACGATTCACCTTTCCGGTGTAATTGTGGCTCTTAGAATAGCGATGCACAGTTGTGTTGTCTTTCAAGCAAAAAAAATTTAGACATCCCGATGAGAGGCTTATGCAAGGGGAAGAACAGCACCGCTCCCTATGTGCGAAATATTGGGAATCAAATAAGGTTGAAAAATAATTTGCGTAATTAACCAGAAAACCTACAGAGGGTATAAAAATGGAAAATCATCGCGGCACTGCCGTAGCCTGTTGCTCCAACCGCAGTGGTTGGCGACGGGCAACCTTCACAGATGTTGGATGTTAGTCGGACTGTGTTTGAAGATTCCCATAGTCAGTTATCGCCACTTTCCCGTATCAAGTGCGTCTGTTTATAACCACTGTTCCTAGCGTCTTTAGGTAGCCGATCGCGAAGATAGAGCAGTCTAATGACGTCGAACTGTACCCGAACTCAAGCTGAGCATTTTTTTTAGATTCTTGCTTGCGTTCTTTTTATTCGTGCCTTGCAGTAAATCAAGTGGCTCCTTACGTAATTAGTGCTAAAGTTTTGTAGGCATCGCTCGTACGAGCGCGTCCACTAAATGCTGGCCCTCACGTGCAGAGGGCCTCCGAAGATGGGGAGGGCGTTTGTCTACAAATGAGACGAGACGAAGCAATCGCATTGGACGCACGTTACCGCTACCCTCGGCTGGCGCTTCCCCGCTGCTGGTATTAACGCTGTGCGTGCGCCACTTAGGTACACTACAGCGTCCCTGCAGAGCTGCTGCATGAGTGCACTGCTCTGTGTGGAATGGACAGTAAGCGCCAAGCTAACGTTATCTGAAATTTCCCTGGGTAGCGCTGACTTACACCGGCGGTTTCCCGTCGGTCTCACCTCATGCACCGTTGAGGTGTCGAGGCTACTTTAGTTTTTTTTTTCTTCCAGGAGTTTTAGCCGGAACAGAGGCTTAGCGCCACTTCCGAGAGGACCCTGTCGTTCAGAATCGAATTCTTTCAAAACACCTAACCACCTGCATTCAAAATTCGCACTCGCGTAAGGGGGTATCGTAACCGCAGGTGAAGCTCAAACAACGCGTACTCTCCAAATTTAACCTTCAATGTCGCGTTTGTGCTCTTTTAGGGCTTTGAATGGGAGATATTGAGCTAAGAGACTTTTGCTGCTGCCGAACAGGATAACGAATGCTTTTCGGGTCTTCTAGTTAATCAGACGAAGAAGAAGTATTTGTGCGAAGCCTCTAAAGATTGCCGGAGTGACTGCTGTGGATATGAGCGATAACATGTAGGCCTGTGCTTGCAATATTCGGCTCCAATGGCGCACAGTCTCAGGCAAAGAAATAATGTCCAACTATGTCGTTCAGAGGGTCAACGTGGTTATATGTTAGTGAGTGAAGACTCGGATGCTAGTTTGGAAACGTTCCATGTATACGGTGCTTCGTTTTGTGTTTGTGTTCTCGTCCTGGTAGAATTGTGCCGTGATTGTCACTCATTGTTCGTACCATCTCTTGCTAAAATGAACTTTTTCTAAACACACACGGCGGGATCGACACCCCTAACGCCACAGGCCCAGCCAGCCGGATGTTCAAACCGTACGCATGCCTATCTCGTGCCGACGCCAACTACAGTCGAGCCCCTCTACAACGAACGCCTCTGGAACGGAATGACCTGTATAACGATGGAATTAGTGCGTCCCAGTTTTTGTGTGAGGTGCGCGGTGCGCGACCTTTACAACGAAGTGACCTGTATAACGAAGGGTTTCGGACAGCCCAAACCCTACGTTTATAAAGGCGTTCGACTGTATTTTACTTCTTTGACAGGACTGGCATGTACATACGCACATGACCCACTTAGCACGAGCTAGAGCACTTGTGCGCGCGCTTTGTTTATTCGGCGACAAGAATTAATGACTTTCTTCCTTGCGCCACGAGCGGGAAGCGTGTCAGTTTGTCCCATTCTCGCCTCGTGGCAACTAACGCTTTAGGACGCTGTGTTAAACTGACCCCCGCCTTCGGCATCGGCCTTCACTCCCCTGTCCTTTCCTGGGAGCACAACGCTACGAAGACGCTGGGAAACATTTTACAGCATTCAACTTCGACCTAGGGTGCACCATTTCTTTCTTGGGTGAATAAAAAAAATGTCGTCGCCGTCATACCGTCGTGGTAGTCGTCTTGCGTCTGTCATCAACACAAGCTCGAGTCAAATTTAACTCCTCGTTTTTCACAAGCCCGTTGGTCCATCTGGCAACTCTTCGAAGAAACCCAAATGGAACGGGATAGCTAGTGTTCAGGGCACGGAATCTAGTGTTAGCTGGTGTCCAGGGCATAGCATTCGGGGCATGGAATCCACCAAGCCCATCGACTACTACGTCAAGTTGTAGAAAATGAATGAAAAAGGGTTGATTTAGCTTAGTTACACGGCTCCAGTTACGGAATCCCGCTTCATGCAGGAGCAAGTTAAACGTCCAAGTTCACATCAGGACTCTCTGTCCTCACTCTCGAATAGTCTCTGCTCTTAATACCGTTGTCCTCCTTAGGCGAGTCGACTAGGGAATCTGAAGACTCTCCAGAACAAATTACCATCGTCAAGTCCGTTGTGATGCCACGCCCATGCTCGCAATAACCCGCAGTAGCTCCACCTCCGAAGAGTCAAGTTTGGAATATGTGTCAAGAAAGCAACCTGTGCCTTACAATTCGTCAATGTCGCCGTCACCCCCCCCCCCCCCCCATTTTTTTTTTTTTTTTGCTGAGGCTGCCAGGTAAAGGGCGGGGTGGGGCCTTTCGTAGAACCCTGCAGCAATCTGTGTCCATACTGCGTTGAAGTCTCGATAAGTGCTGAAGGACGGTTGGTGATTTGACTCGTCGCAAACGTCTAATTAACTGCACCTCTCAGTTAACCTAATCGTACCGTACTTCGCGGCGTCGTCGTTACGACCGCGTTCCAACACAGGCGAGGATGATAAAAAAAATAAAATGAGCACCCCTGGAGCACCCCATTTCTGGATAACATCCGGGCACCGTGGACATCAACGAATTTATACGTTTATAAATGTTCTTCATATAACGACTTTTCTCTACCTTGTTCGCTGAAACGACGAGATTATAAGGCCTAAATGGCTAAGCGTGAGTACGTTCACCATCGTCATCGTTAACTTATTTAAGAGTTAACGTTGTCGGCAAGCAGTTGACCTATTGTGCTTGTTTTGCCAACATTTTCAATCAATAACGAATAAATCTACCTAGTAATCACTTCATCCTTCTCTGATGGATTTCAAGCAGCAGCAAAGCAAAGAGCCGTCTACTAATATGTGAAAACTATGAATTCGAGCATACGCGGGGGGACATAAACGACATCGATTTGAGTCCTCGACGTTAGAATTCGTAAGATATATGTGCACTTGATCGTTATGAAAGCCGAAACGTGACGCACTCTTATAGGTCGTAAACCTTGCCTGCTTTCGGCTAACGCGTATAGACAGACAGACAACGAACTTTTATTGAGGTCTTGAGGGACTAGCCGGCGGAGACCATTGAGAGGCCCCCGGCTCGCCGCTGGCTGCTCCCATGTCGGAATCGGGAGGCCAAGCCTCTCCGCTCTTTCACGTGTCCTCAGGACGGCCATGGACTGAAGCTTGAGTTCCGTACTAGATGTGGCCTCGTCCCAGTCTCGTTCGCTGGTGAAGGACGTATCCCGTAATGCAGGACACTGCCAGAGCATATGAGATAGAGTGCTAACCTCCTCCCCACAATCCGGGAACTGTGGGTCAATTTCTGGGTGAATCCTGCTTAAGAAACCTCGCGAGGGATATGACTTCGTCTGAAGCATCCTAAGCGTGATCGATTGAGATCTGCATAGATTCGGGTGTAGAGGCGTGAAGCGCCTGCGTTCCTCTTTTTAATGGGAGACGATCTCATGCGCTAACGCGCATGTGTTCCTGGCTGTCATAATCACATGTACACATTATTTGTGCTCACTGCGTTCACGCGTTATCCTACCGCAGCTATCGCGGGTGGCGAAAACGCCATGTGATCGGACAACATATTTTTACGTATTCTTCAACAGTCGTGACTCTGACCGCTGAACTTGAGGTGTATAGGTTCTATCAATAGCATACAGTTTCCTTAGCAACAGCGTCAACTTCAGTAGCTCTCCACCGCAGTTTATGTGTGTACATAGCGACTCCTTTCAAATACAACCGGTGACCACAATAAGCTCGACTACCATAAAAAAAAAGAACATTCGCCATTCGAGAGTTCCGCACAACTAATTTAAGGTCCATTGCGGCAGCCCAGGGAATATGGCGTCACGCTGTTGAGCTCGAGGTAAGCAGGCTCGACCCCGGCATCGGCAGCCGAATTTCGATAATGGGCCGAAAAGCAAAAAACGCTCGCGGCCTTACATTTAGGTGCACATTAAAGAATCCCAGGTGGCCATAATTATTACAGAGACCTCACCCCCCCCTACTATACGGAGTGACTCATAACCGTATCGCGATTTTGCCACCTAAGACCCCAAAATTTCATTTCAGTTAATCCACCGGTTTTGCGCCCACGTTAGGCGTATACGAAGCCTTAAGATGATCCAATTTAGAGAATGGTGACTATAAACGTTTACAAATACGAATAGCGAATTGAATATCGAAAAGTGCAACGCAGACACATTTATTTACTGCAGGGATGTTTATTTCAGTATAGTTGGGTATCACACCACGAACAGTGAATCACGTGCTAACACGCGCGTGTAACGCGTGCTAAAAAAAAAAAACCGAGCGCAGCTTCTGCGGAGTCGGGCGCTCGTATTACAAAAAGAAAGAGAAAGGAAATGGAAGGCGAACAGCGTACAAGCTTAGCAGAATAAACCGTATTGTTTACTGTTCCACACGGAGGGGAAGGGCAAAAGGTGAGAAAAGTTGCCTAGAAACGCGAATGGGAGCCCTCCTTTTATTTTACCTTTCTTCCTGTACATGTAGGTAACCACAGCCGACAGCGCACCACCACGTGACGTCACCCTGCTAACCAGTTAAAACTAACGCGCCATGGTTGTCACAAGTAGCTTTTGACAAAGACAGGTCCACCTACCGAAACGTCGGCCAGCCTGATTATAAGGGGGAGTACGGCCCCAGCCGACGCTGCACCGTGGTGCTGTCCACGCACTGCCTTGGAGTCGAGAATCGTGCCCACGAGTACGGAAGCGCTAGACCCCTGTTTGCGCAATTTTTATCCCGCACGGGAGCTCTCTGCCTTAACTATATAAACAAAACCTCTCTCTCCCTCTCAGTCTCTCTCCGTCTCACAAGAAGAAAAGGAAGGAAGTTGTGAAAATAACCCGTGCAAGGTGCTTTTCAAGTCGGGCGAACTTGCATCGGCTCGATCAGGGGTCCGAGGATTCTGCATTCCGTTGAGGGGTCGGTTGTAAAGAGCGCTGTTCTTTCCACACTGACTCGGGAGCGCTCGCACAGAAAGTGCGCACTCGTTTCTTTGCAGCCGCAAACTTCCCGTTAGTGACTGCCGGCTATAGCGATGAGAAAGGAGCAACGATTCGTGGACGCTACATCAAGATGTAACTAACATATGAGGGTTTCTTCGACCGTGGTAAGCCACTCTACCCAGAGGGTGAAAGTGAAATGTTCCTCTCTACCAATAACGACGGCTTGTTGACTACAGCTGGTGCCTGAGAACGGCTCACCAATCGGAATAGCTTACGGTGTAGTATTAGCAAGGGCGCTGGCTAAATGCGATTATCTGTGAGACAACACCAAGCCAATTACCAGTCACGTTTACGATACGATTGTTTATGTGCCGGGTAATCGCAACGCCACACTATACGTGGCGCCGGGCTTGCCATGGCCGCTTGACAGGATATCCATTCGGTGCTGACCAATCGAGACAGCCTCTGCGACAATAGCAAATGCTGTTTTCAGTGACACTTGCGAGGCAGTGGTCACTGTATTGTTCAACCTCGCTGTAGACGCCTAATGCCACAATAGCCAGTAATACGATAGTTAAAGCGATGAGCAATCACACCGTCCTGCTATACATTGGGCGATCTGGGTTTCTTATCACGCCTCACGTTGCACCACTTAATGTCGTTGCCCGACACAAGTGCGAGAATTTGCGCAAATGTAAATGACGATGTTGCTCCTCTACGAAGGGTTGTGAGCGCGAGGAAGAACAGTATGTACATGACCTGCGTAATTTAGGGTTCTTTCAACGGCGTTCATCTGCGATGGGACAGTCGAGACGCTTGCCAATCGCGACAACCTGGCAAACGATCGCCAGTGCACTGATCAATCGCAACAGCTATACTACGCATAAAGTGCCGAACAATTACGCTAACGCAAGAGATAAGAAAGTGGAGGCGCTGGCTAATAAGGATGATCAACTATGAGGAGGAGGAGGAGCAGGAGGAGGAGGAGGATGATGAACTTTATTATTGCAGAAACCGTTGCGAGGTTTATTCCTGGGTGGTTCCCTCTGACAGGGCTCCACTGGCGATCGCGGCTCGCCGGACCTTGTCGAGGGTCGCCAGTTGGCTTCCCAGGTCCAGTTCGGAGAGCCTCGCCTCCCAATGCCCCGTAGTGAGTGTGTGTGTTGTGACCCGTGGCGAAATTGCGTCGCCCGGACGGTCGGTACACAGCGAAGGCACACATGCACTGGCCAATCAAGAATGCCTACGATGCGCCATTCGAGAGGCCGCCCACTCACGAACCGTTGTTACTTGCTATAGCAAAACATCGACCACTGCAGGGCTTTCATCGGAAGTAGTACACATTTCTTTCTGATTTCGCTGCGGATGTAGCCGCCCACAGGGACGACGCCAATGCGGACTGTCCTCGAGTCGGGACGCTCAAGCCACGCCAAAATAAATATAACTATAGCAGCGAAGCTTGCGTAGAAGCCCATAGGTTCAAAGCATGGCGATTCATTTGTGGTTCATAATGCTTAGCGTGGATCACCTGTTTGGCAAAGGAACACTTCAGACGAAACAAAAACTAACGGGACGCCACGTTCGTTAAACAGAAGTGACGTCATTTTTGTTGTGAAATGCGCGAAATTTGCTTGTGCAGCCTGCCAATAGGGCTACATATTCAGGTGCCCCCCAATTCGACACTACAGGCGTTTCGAGCTTTTTCGTACGCAAAGCCATGCATTGAAACGTCAATCGTACGGATATCGAAATCGCACCTATCCACAGAATTTTTATATTCAGGCAAAAGAAAGCTTTGGGCATTGCGTGGTGGTCGCACCATTCGACACAAAGCCTGTTGGTCAGCGCAGCCGCATAAAGGCAGCTAGCCTGAACAATTATCTGGCAGCTGTAACTCACTGCTTCTGATTGAACGGGTTGACAAGCCATGAAACACAGGTTGGCAAACGCCGCGTCACCCGAATTCAGACAAACGTTGACAAGCCTAACAATACAACCTGTTAGCGATGCAGTATGACAGCAGCTGAACGTCACGAGTGCGCCTCTCCGCACACATCAACAGCTGCATGGTATCGCAACTGATGGCGGCGTAAACGCCCTTTTGTAGAGGGCGCCTAAAAAGAGTATTTATCGTAAATTATAAAGTAAAAGAGAGTTGTCTTTCTCTCCCTTGTCGCATGTATATATCACTGATTAGGAATTTCATTTAATCCGAATAAAATCAACTTTCCTCGTTTGAAATAAAAAAAAATTTTTTTCGAATATTTGCTCGCTCTTCACGTAGACGCGCTTCAATCGCATCTCGCATAGCCGCCATTGCTGATGTCGGTGACAATTGGTTCCTGACCGCATCGCGACCCATTTGGATCGACCTTGGCAATGCTGCGAAGAAAGAGCCAAGGTTGGTTGCGCAAGAGGGCTGCCACTATGACTTGAGTGAAGGCGACGCCCGCGAATCTACCGGTGCATACGGAAGCGTGCCGCAGGAAGAAAAAAAAAAAAGCCTGAGAGGAGGACTTGCGATGACAGCGGCCCCTACTACGCTGTAGGAGGCACATCCATCCCTTGCCATATTTTTGTGACAGACAATGAAACAGCGCAGACAAGCTATAGACAGACCGAAATAACACTTGCGCGTAAGCACTGTGGTGCGCTTTCTCTCGCTCTTCCTGGTTAGGTTTTTCTGGGCTGTTTTGCCGTCGCAAGCCATGTTGAACCGAACTGTACAGCCCAGCGTCGCATGCCTCTGCAGTTAAGGAGGGAGGTAAGCCGCGTGGGACAATGTGGGGGGCGTATTCGCTGGAGAAGCAACTGTAGGAAGAGAAGGAAAGAGAGAGGTAGGGAGAGAGGAAGAAACAAAACGAGTGTTATCGATCGATTCTCTGGGTGCAATATGTGAAGGAAAGGAAGAAAAAAAAACATCTCCACGCTTGGTTCCCGCGCCACAGCGCATGCGCATTTGCGTGTACGTCAGCCTATCGAACGCAGGACCAATTGCAAAAAGAAACTGCGAAACTATAGACGGTATTGGGAAATATTCTGCAGATCACCCTTGCGGAGGAGTGTTGAAGGATGGGGAGAAGGGTGTTGAAAAGGTAAAAAAAAAAAAGTTGCCTCAACTGGATATCCCATGCAGGGTTATATATATAGATATCACCTTTATTTTAAAGAGGTAAGACGTTCGAATCCAATAGAAAATAACACTGAAATGAAGATTAATACATTACTTAGCGATGTTAGCGCAAACCACCTGCACGCACGCACATACACACGTCAAGCACACACACATCGCTGCTGGTAGCCTGTACCAGAGGAACGCAATATTCTAAAGCGAGTCAATAGCAGAAAGTACTAATAAACAAAAAGTACGAGATCACCGTAAAAAAAAAAGAAAACTGAAAGCCGCGTGGCGGCGCCTTTTGGAACCGCAGGCGGGCCTCGCCCCGGAGACGCCGGCTTCCAGTGCATGCGTGACTGAGGCGTGTGCATGCGATTTGCCGCTTTGTGCGCGGCCCAATATATTTACTTCTGCGGTGCCACTGTGCGCAAGGAAATCGCACTGTACAATAAGTGGACGCGTGTCCGACTTCATGGCTCTCTGGGACGACTTCCAGGGTGTCTACCAACCGGGAAAACCGGGAATTCTCAGTAATATAAAATAGTCTGGAAAAAAAAATCAGTTACACTCAGGGAATTTGTGCTTCAATCAGGGAAAATTAGCTGTCACTTTATTGAAAGGGAACGAAAGTGCCCCTATACTGCTGGCTCGAGTATAAGAGAGGAATCGTAACGAATTTTCTTTGACGCCGTGTCATCGGCTGGGGTAGTTGTCAGTGTACAGTCAGCGACCAATTTTCCGGACGCCCGGTTTGTGTGAAATCCCCGATAATGCGGACGATTTCGCGGCACCACGCCCCACGGAATCAATGTATAAGAATGCCTGTAATTTCTGACGCAAGAACATTTCGCTGTCCAATTTTCCAGACTTTTTGCCCCAACTGCCGATCCGAAACGGCATTAATTACAGCCAACACCACCGTTTTGATTATCTCGCTGCCTCGACCTAGCGTTCTCGTACGCACATCCACTGGCAGCCATAGCCACCACCGCGGCAACGCTAGGCTTAGCTGCTTTACGTTCGCTATTAAGGTTCTTGCCGTTCGGTGCCATATTTTTCATTGAAAGAATTCGCCCTTGTCAGTAATTCCACCGACTCCGCCTCTGCAATCCTCGCGATTGGGTTCGAAGTTTAGAGAGCATGACGGGTTGCATAATGCCTGTTCCCGAAGGGCAGCTTCGCCTCAGCAGAGAAATGTAATGCAAAAAAGCGTATTATAAGTATTGCGGTGAAGCTTAACAAGTGTGGGAAGGGGGCAATTGTAACGGGACACAGTACGTATTCCATAATTATACACGCGTGCACCCGCCTTCTCCTGTCACAGTACAAGCACCGATATGCCTAATAAGTGTACTGGCAGGCCTTCAGAACTTTTTCGGACGTGCCTGCAGGGATCTGAGCCCTTAAAAGCATGCGTTCATTTTTCCGGACTGCCTGATTTGATTTTTTGAACGTTTTTGTGGTCCCTAGGGAGTGCGAAAAATCGAACGTCGGCTGTACAACTGACCAAGAGGTTGCTTCAAATGGTTCGTGGGTTGAACGCGTGGCGGAACAAGGACACGAACAGAAATTACCTTCGCATGACCTTCGTCGGCGCTTTGCGCATGGAGTATATAGATGGCCCAACTGAGAGGGTCTGGGGAATGCTTTACCCTGAAGCAGAACACGGCGGGAGGGTGGTGTACCCTCGAGTGCGAGAGCCATTCGAAAGCCTTGTTCTGACATGAAAACTAAAGCGAGGTAAACGGGAAAAGTGGACGAAATTGGCTAAGCCCTGCGACGACAGTGGGTGGTGAATTGGCGGCGAAGGCAATCAGACGAAAGCGCATGTTACCACGCGACGAAAGCGCCCAGTCTCCCAAGAGAAAGAAGGAGGTAAATAAAGGAAGCAAGAAAACGAGAAAATTGACAGACAAGCCGGAAACTACGCTTGCGCGTAAACGTCCGGTCGGGCAGTATTGCAGACTCCCCTCAGTATATCCGGACTTCCAGCTGTGTCTCTACACAAAACACTTGGGCAACAAGGATCAATATTACTTTTTCCTTCTCCAGTTGGCGTTGTTCACCAATTCCCGTGCGCAGAAAAGGCAATCAGACGAGCCTCTACGACTTGATGGGACGGCAAGGAAGAAGAGGTACGTTGTGCACGGCGAGCGGATCAAACAATCAGGATATCAGACGCGGTGCCCCTTGACACGAGGTAGCTGTGAGGTTGGCTGCTGGCAAAAGTCACGGCTCGAGCAACAAGAAAAGAAGAAAAAAACAGTGTAGCAGATCCAATGAGTTGGAATCTATATACAGAGAAGCTTTGTGTGAGCGCATAAATAGTCGAAGCAAGACTACACGCACACACACGATCACACACATACGCCAGCACGCACTCACGCACGCACGCAGAGCAGCACGGGCGCGGACAAACTATGCCGATCCTTTTGTAAGCGGGGTTGCCGACTACCAGCGAGTATGACCAATGCGTTGAACGTATCTTGGTTTAAAAAGACTTAAATTATGGGGTTTTAGGTGCCAAAACCACTTTATGATTATGATACACGCCGTAGTGGAGGACTCCGGAAATTTCGACCACCTGGGGTTATATAACGTGCACCTAAATCTAGGTACACGGGTGTTTTCGCATTTCGCCCCCTTCGAAATGCGGCCGCTGTATATCATGGTTTGAAGACACAGCATGCGCATAGGTATGAAGCGCAATTCGAATCTATTCTATCCGGAAGAAGCGCTTACTTCCTCATTACCGTGCCGCCACGGTTGCGCGAAAACGAGTTTCTCGTTCGTTTTTTTTTTTCATGTCCCCCCCCCCCCCACCCCACGGCTGCCGCCGCCGCTGCCGTGGATGGATGGATGGATGTTATGAGCGTCCCCTCTGGAACGGGGCGGTGGGTTGCGCCACCAAGCTCTTGCTACTACACTGCCTAATATCCTACCTAGGTTAAACAATGAAAAAAGAAACAAATAACACTATGAACTACCCCGCCCAAATTTTCTGATCCCCTATTGCGAACTGTGCTTTTGTACGTCTCCGTCTTTTGTCGCTTCCCTACTTTTCTTCCACCAATCTTCCAATCGCCTCTTACTAATGTTTATTGCAAACATGTTTGCTTTACCACTGCTCCCTCTGAACCCAAGGGCTTCAAGGAGGCCAGTGGTGCCTAAATCGACCGCTGGGTAGACGTCCTCACATTCTAATAAAACATGCTCCGTCGTTTCCCTAGCTTTACCGCAGCAAGCACATGCTTCTTCTTCCTTCTTATATCTCGCTTTATAGGTGCGTGTTCTAAGGCGTTCCGATCTCGCTTCGAAAAGTAATGAGCTTCCCTTTGAGTTATCATAAATTGTTTCTTTCCTGATTTCGTTTTTTCCTCTTAAGTAGTTACTCATGGCAGGTTTCTTTTCCATTGATGCATGCACGGAGGCGAGCGCCACCTGGTGGTGGTGCAAGGGTCCCAGTGGCGCGCGTGGTGCGCGTACTGCGCTGTTATTGGTTGGCCCATTCGGCCAGAGAACATCCAAGGCGCAGCTCCCACGGTCACAAAAGCCCGCGAGGTTTGCAACGAAAAGTTTCGCTTTTAAACAGAGGCGTGCTGTATCGACAGAAACTGCGGCATCCGCTTGCGGTTTAGGTGAGCGAAATTCCAAGCCTGTCTAAAACGTTGCCGTTCAGGCAACGGTTTAAAGCGGTTGAGATTCGTTGATGGGTGGAATGATTGATCGAATAACCGGCAGACTAAGTTACTGGGACATCGGTGGACTGAGTGTGAGTTCATTCGGTCGATAATCGGTAGGTTGATCAACCAATCGAGTGTTTCATTAATTGATTGATTGATTGATTGATTGATTGATTGATTGATTGATTGATTGATTGATTGATTGATTGATTGATTGATTGATTGATTGATTGATTGATTGATTGATTGATCGATCGATCGATCGATCGATCGATCGATCAAACGGTTGCAAAGTGTACTGACTGCCTGTTCGTTAATTATGGAGACCTGAACCTGCCGATGTAACTAGTTCACGCTTACGTCGGGAGGAAATTTTAAGCTAATGCTAACAATAAAAACAAACATAAATGGCGTGCCGCATTCTCTGTCCAGCTTTCGAGAATAATTATTTCGTCCCGTACTTCCCCATGCGCCCCGCAACCCTGCTCCGTCAGCTTCAGCGGCGCTGAAAAACATTGTCCAGCTGACTATATGGCGACTGCCAGCAGGGAAACCCTCGATTTAAACGAGGTCAAACAATTTATCCTCCAGCGGGATGGACGTCGAACTTTATATAGAAACGAATCAGCGCCGTTTTTATTCCGCAGTGGAGACGCATGTGCGTCGCCTGTACATGTGTGTGCGCGCGCCTTCTGCACATTCGATGATGTTTATGTTTATTTTGTTTATTCCTTGTGTGGCCAAGAGACGCGCCGATGTGAATAGAACGTTTTAGCCTCTCCGTAATTATACAGTCGTTTGCTGAATACCAGGTTGCCCAAGAAGACTTCTGCAGTAAATACTTTGGGATACGTTTTCGTGTTGCGTAGGCACGCCTTCCTTTCCGGACTGAAATTGAGCTTCTAAATTCTTAATTGCTACATCTTTGCTGTATTGTTTGCTGTAAACAACGTGGCAAGGTGCACATCTGGAAAACACTGCTGATTACGATACCACCCTGCCACGTGAAATAGAAAGGAGACTATAGTCTCCTTTCTATTTCACGTCACAAGGTGGTATCGTTATCAGTTAGAATTGACAAAGCCTAGGCAAGCATCGCAGCATACACACACAAGTCGAGAATGACCAACCATTTATTCTGGAGCAAGGTTAAGCCGTCGTGGAGCAGTCCGAGAGTCAATCCTTTATACCTACATTTCAGTAAAAGTACTTGGCCAGACAAGTATGTTCAGCTTCACCTGAAGAAACCTCTAATAAAAGCGAGAAAGTTCGATCTGATGGAAACAAAAGATATCCCCCGTGTAGCAGGGCACAAAATAATACGGCATCTGCGAGCGCATTGCAAACTGCATTTTTGCTTTCAGGACGGCTCTAGCGAGGCAACTGTCTCATGTACATAAGCACTCACCACTTCTCTTATCATCATCATCCATCCCAATACTTTCACTCCCCTTCCCTCTTCCCCAGTGCAGAGTAGCAGACTAGAGCGCACTAGCTTAGGTCGACCTCTCTGTCTTTCCTATCAATAAATTCTATTCATTCATTGCTTTCAGGAAGCAAGTTACTTCTGTCGAAAGAAGGCATTGCGCATGCGCGTCATTTCATGTTTGCGTGTAACGACCATTCCAAACGCCCACTTTTTGCCAGACTGCTGTCGGAATCGCGATGGCAGCAGAAGGCTGCTCTTGGAGAGCGCCGTCTGTTTCAGTCATTGTGACGTGAGACAATCGACTGCACACTCCGCCAATCGCAAAGGACAGCGCTCTCTTAGCGTAACGTTCTGCTATCGTTGCTATTCCGGCACCAGTGTCGCAAAAAGTGGGCGTTTGGTATGGTCATGGCACACAAACGTGATATGACGCGCATGCGCGATGACACGTCTCGAAAGAAGGCGCTCGCTTCGTTAAAGGGCGCAAGAGTGCAGTCTGGCACGCGCTCGCAGATTCGGTATCATTCTGTCTCCGCCTGCACGTTTTGATTTCCTTGTGCCAGCCGCATTCCCGGAATGTCACTATCATAAGGCCGACGAAGGGCTCGAAATTCGATATCGACATGCTGCGCACGTGTTCAGAGATGGACATGACACGTCGGAACGGCGAACGACACAAAAATGTCAACACTTGCCGCGAAATCAGAGCGGTATTGATGATGACATCGCGTGAAATTTACGCCGCGCGCATGGGGCACGGAGCCGTGTCTTTCACAAAACACAGCCGCCGACGAAAGCCGCATATCAATGCCCAGAGGTGTCACGTGTCTCCGGCGCTTCTGAACATATTGGATCTCGGGCTCAAGAAACACAATGTAAAAACTAAAGAAGCTCGTTTAAAAAAAGCTAGGTTTGCTTCAAAGGAACTGTGCCACGCAGCAATAGGAGTGTGGCATACGACAAGCTGCGAAAAATCGGGTTTCGCATTGAGGACGGCTCTAAGCTTACAGTATAGGAAACACACAGTGCACGTCTCATAAAAAAAAAGAGCCAAACTTTAGTACGTTTCCGTGTTGGTTCTTTTACGTCATTATTCCGCTATTTGCTCAAAGTCAATCCGGACAAAAAAAAATGATCATTCAAGGAGCTTTGAAGATCTAACTTGTACATACGTACTTACGAAACCTTCGCCAAAGACTAGAACATGCGCAGGCTGACTCAGGAGGTCCCCCTCTCATGCTTTGCTCTCCGTACGCGCGCCCATTGCGATCGAAGGCGTGGCTTATATCGTTTTCTGGTCTTCCATTTGTGCAGTGGTTTTGGTCATATACAACCAACACGAGAAGAAACTCCCTGAAACTCACTTTCTTCATCTTTCGTGCCCGTCCACATCTTAGGACTTCTCTTGAGGGGGATTCTCATCGTATTGGGCCGAAAGCGACGCTTTTTCTTGAGAAAGTCTATAGAAGGAATGTCTCTCTAGTGGTGTGCTTGCAACATCTTGGCCCAAATGTACAATTTTCGAAGACAAAGGTCTTCCTTGCCGAGTTGCCGCCGCTTTATCCGTGTGGATTATGTCTTTCTCTAACTTCTAGCCACCCCCCCACCCTTTTTTTTTTTCGTGGGTTGATCGCAGGTTTAAGTGCAGTATGAAAATGCGGTAAGGTGTGCGACGGGACTACTTCCTGTCGATGCATGACCTATCACAGCGCCAACTTGGTATAAGAATGTGGGCCGCTTTCGAAGGTAGTGAATTGTAAAATCCAGAGTTGTTTCTACTCCCCTAATGCTATAGGTGTCGAGTGCAGCGTGCCGTGCACAGTGACTCTGCCTTCAGCGCGTGGAGGAGCGCTATATACATTTTGGCGGGAAATTCCAGGACATAGGGGGCGTGGGGTGTAATGAGACCGGCAACCTCACTCAAACCCTACAGTCGCCTCCGCATTGCCATTTCGCCGATCGAAGAAATTGCTGACCCAATCGGACTCTATAGAGCGGAAGCAGAAACGCTACAGGATGAGCCAGACGGCACTACACATGCATCCCCTCCCCCCTCCCCGAAAACAAAAAACAAAAGCTGGGAGCCAATTTAACCTCTAGTTGACGTCGATCGAACGTTCCAGTGTGGCTCTCACGATAAGTTATATGGTTCATACCCCCAATTCTCACCACTAAATCATCCAAGTAGACGTTGTCTTTTACAGATTTCAACGAAAGTTTGAATCGCTTTCCAACTTTCGCTTGTTCGCAAGTGCTGCTTTATATCGGCCAGCCGGGTTCGTTAATAACGTGCTAAAAACAACGACTGATTTCAGGCGCATTCTTCGGAGCAGTACTAAAGTCAGAAGTTCTCTTTTGATGTACATCCATGGGGACCATCTTTGCTTCAAGAAGGTTTCGTGACAGCCCTGAAAGATGTTTCGCGTCTCCTCCCTGTGATTGTGAAGAGGGAACATTGTATCGAATTTCTACTATATCATGTGTTTCTTTGTCTCTAAACGACTGCGAAAGCGTTTCATTATTTCTATTCTTTTTTCAATTTGTATCGTTCCCTAGTTTAGAGTTTGCCCTCTGATTTAGAGTTTGTTTGTTTCTTTCATTTTATTTCATTCGCTCTTGCTGCCGACATCTTCAGCTGGCGAGTCCTTCGGTAGCCAAACTTGTCATACCGTATCAGTTATCAAACAGCTAGTAACAACTGGTCTGCTTATTTGTTACTTAAGCGCAACAACTGCCTGCCTCAATCTCCATACTAAACATGCCTCGTCGCTGCAAACCCAACCCCCAAACCAAAGTATGCAGAACGATGGCCATGCTATATTGTCTGACGTCACAATCCAGGTGCAACACACCAACGCGTCTCTTCACTCCACTCTCGGGCACCTTTATTTGGAGCACGCTCACGCGTACCTTTCAAAATGTACCGGTCAGTACAGCATAATGCTAACTTGGGCCGGTTGTTACACGTGTTCCGTTGAAAAGCGAGTAACAGCCCAAGAGAACGGATAAAAAAGGAGACGGACGAAGCAGTTCGTCCGTCCCTTTCTTATGTCTTACATCCTGCGCTGTTTGGTGCCAGCAAAAGCTGTTTTGGATGGGGGGTGGGGGGGGGGAGGGGGGGGCGTACGTAGCGCACGCCTAAGCGCACTCTACTGAGAAGCCGTCTCGACGCCGTGCTCCAGGGTGACGAAAGAAGCACATTTTTATTACCACGCGTTATCTTTATACACAGGCATACCATGACAGAAGATCAGACACGGCAGTCGCAGCTGCCGATGACTATGGACGTCACGCGTCAAACACGAACAAGTGATCCCAGCACACACCCTTTTCAAACACCTTTAGTGCCACATGCATACAATTCAAAACGGGCGTAGATAGGCTGGGCAGCAGCATCATTTACCCACAAAATAAATTCAGAACAAGATCACTAGAAACATCAGTCGTCCGCACCCAGCCTTATGGCCTTGCGGACAACTCTACCAAATGTAGTCACAGCTATGATCTTAGCTTGAGAATCGTTACTGTCAGTTTTCGTCCGAGTTATAGGCAGCGAGTTCAATTGCCTGCCCTAGTGACCAACTGGACCTTACTGGGCTGTTCATGACTATTTCGAACCTCGTAGCTCCCGCTATCAATCCGGTCATTTAGGTGACAGTTTAGCATTCTCCTGTTGCGACGGACTTCGACCCCTTCCCCATTTGAACGCGGCTGTGGTGCTGCTCCGAGCACGGTACCTTTAGTACGGAGATCAGTCACCCACACCACATCACCATTTTCCAGCTTGGGGAGATCTTTAGAGCGGTGACGTAGGTCGAAGTGACGGCTTTGCCTTTTCCTGACCTAATGTTTATTGGCCATCGCTTCTTGCGGGTAGCATTGTCCCGGATGCATTTTTACAATTTCTAGTAAATACAGCGGGGCGTGGCATTTCTCGTGGCGCCCGACGTTTCTACGCAGGCGCGAGTAAGAGCTAGTGCGAGAGAGAAAATCTGGGGGCATTTGCTCCTTGATTACGTGACTCTGCTTAGGCACTATGGAGGAGGTTTTTCAGCGCGTGTTGTATGTGTTTGACCCTTAGCCGGCAATGCGGAGTGCGGTCGAGTTTGCTTACGCTCTGCCGCTGGCTGCCCGCATGGTGAGGTAGTGGGTGCGGACGTCCCATTTGGTGATCGTTGTGTCTGAAGGGGCAAGGTTCTGACAGGTGTTGTATAAGTCACGGGTCACTTTTTTCGTCGGGACGATAGATTGCATTTTTTTAAAAACGCTGCTCCAGGAGGGCACATGTAGCCGGCAAACGTAGGCCTTGGGAGAGCACCTGAGGTTACAATAAAGCAGGCGGTGCAGGACCAGGAAAGAGAGGGCTTGCGGATCAATTCTACTGCCCGAGGTTTCTTAACGTACAACCTATATTTAAGTGTACGAGCGACTTTGTATTTCGCACCCGTCAAAATGCGAGGGATTCGGCCGCAAGTCGAAACCGTGACCAAGCTCATGCTCATGGGCAGAATGTCACAGCCTCTCAACCATTGCGGTGAGTGACGATGTAACGTACTATCCTGCCATCGATTACAGCTGATATGAAAGCTTAACTGATTATGTTTTATTAAAGGGACCCTGAAACGATTTTGGCGATTTTCTACAAACGTACTGAGTCGTTAGAGTAGGTTCTTCTGATCATTAATTGATGCATCTAAGTGCTCTGCGTAAAGCGTGTAATTGATTATAAGGTTTTAAAAATACCCATCGCTGCCGATTGCAGCGCACTGCTCGGCGGAATTTTAAGCCGCCCCTACCTATATGATGCAAATAACCCATATTACGTCACATGGGCGAGCTATCTGATTGGCTGACCAGGGTGCGTGGTCGATAATTTTTCCAACTTTATGGTGAACAAGTGATGCTCGTAATAGTTGGAATGTTAGTTACTTTGTTTTTGTAAAAATAAAATAACTTAAAGAGAATACACAAGAATAGTTTTTTAGTACACTTCAGCACTTCCGGCACACAGCCAGTGTCGTCTGCTTGTGTTACAACGTACTCCATTTTGACGAGAGCTCCGCGGTCAGAGTCGGTCTCAGTCTTTTCGCGAGCACTATGATTCGACTTTGTTGCCTTGTGGACTGCAAACCTAGCGACCTGCAAACCGCGAGTCCAGTATTAGGGCAAACGCAAGCGCAAGGGGACAGAGTCTGGCCGCTTGACTGTGCCGGGATGAGCCACGACATGAGCAGAAGGGCAAATGTAAACGGTCTGCACGGTGCAGCCACCTGGTGGCACAGAGCTCAACCACACACAGTAGCAGCAACGAAGTGTATTCTTTGCTGCTGGTGTGTATTTTTCGCAGGAGTGTAATCATCAACACGTTGATTTAAAAATGTTTAAAATGCTTTACACTTGGTTAGAGCAATATTAGCGCTTTGTTTGACTGGTTAAGCGCTGCGCCAGCAAGTGTCTGGACCGTGCAGACCGATCAGGCTGCTCAGGTACGGCTACGCTAAAGTTCCTTCATCGGCTTGAGTTTATGCCTCCAGTCATTTGCCGAAATGACCAGCTTGCCTGTTTTTAGCGGAGTACCGAACACGTTCGGCGCTACGACAGAATGCTCGCAACGCACGCTGCTTCGATAGCTCTCGGTCGACGGCCAAGCGGCTAGCGGAGAGGTCTCGCGCGGGAGGGGGCGTGCTCCTAAACAACCGGAAGTGAGCGATGTGACGTCGCATCGTGACGCTGAACCAGTGAAGGCGGAGCTTAGCGCCGCTCGCTCGGCGAGCGAGTTGAGGAGGAAAAGCATAGCTAGGGAGGAGGGTAACTTCTAATCGCTTGCAGCTCCATTAATACGTAACGCTTCACTTAAATTGTGGTGCGAATGTTCTACTTAAGCTGTACCCTACGCGCCTACAAAATTTGTGCGAACCGTTTCAGGGGCCCTTTAATAATATTTTCTTCGCAGGTACCCGCACAACTCGTCATCTTGGTCAACCTCAACTTCAAGCAACGTTTACGTTGTGCCACTTCTATTATGGCATGTCGTCCTTTTCTTTAGACCATACTGTACAGTCGCGAGAAAAATATTTCGGGACCAATTTTGCTGCAAAAAAACAAAAACAAAAAACAAACAAATCGCAGCTTCGGCATATGGAGTTGAAATCAAGTTCCATAGATTTGCGCGTGTTCAATGGACGGAATGTATATTCAAGCAATTCGACGTTGCGAAGCTGGTCTTCCAGAATTTGTAATGCTTTCATTGATGCCGTGGTCTCCAATCTTTTGCTCGCACTGTATGCATAATAACATCACCGCCGCCTAGATAACATTGATCGCTGATGAGGTTGGGACAGCTAGACACTGCAATTCAGCACTATGCGCATCCGGCGTATTCACGGTCATAAATTCAAGGTTACAGACGTGGTACATGTTCGTGGCAACGAATACTACAGCCGCTTAAGCAACGAAGCTCAACAGACGCCGTTTTTCTGCAGTTAGCCACGGCCACCAAGAAGAAGCGATAGTGGCATGATAGGTAAACGATCGCTCACCTTCCCTGTCGCATGCAGAGGTTTACGCTCACAGACTTCTTTGTGCGGCAATGTGGCGATGAAGGGAAAGTTACGGGGGCGTAGCTTCTGCACATGGGTTTCTGCGCCAAGTAGTCCGGCAGGCTTCAACAACGCTTTCGGTTTCTTTAAGAGACGCTGAATCAGCGCACCTCCCACGTGCGACGGTTTCGCATTTGCCTCAAGTGCGGAAGAAAAAAACAAGGAAATAACTCAAGTTTACCACTACGTTGGGTACCTTGTCTGATCTTCTTGTTCTAAATAGGATGTTTATGAGCACTAAACAGCAAAAAACAACAGGACAAAGAGAGGGACACAGACCACAGCGTCCTGTTGTTTAGCGCTCTTTACTGCTCGTAATTGCGAACCAACCAGCCGAAATGAGCACTCTTCTGCAGCATGTTTATGTTTTATCGACCTCAGGCTAAACTAACGCGGCTCACAATGTGGCGCTGTTTTCAGGAGCGTTCTTAATTGTGCGAGTGCTTTGCCTTTGTAGCTTTTCTTTCATTGTCCCAGGAAGTTTTCCGCAAATACAGAGACCGATGCGGCGACGCAGACACACCGCTCTCCGCTCGTGTGCCACAAAGGCGTTACAGGTGCTCGTGTAGCCTGACAAGCGACACAGTTGCTCATATACTGGGTGGCAGGGTGCTCGAAAAGTATGTGCATTGGGAAAACAAACAAAATATACGATTATGATTAAAACAAATCTGGGGATTTACCAGACAAGACCACGCATGAATATGAGGTACGCAGTAGTGGGGAACTCCGGATTAATTTTCAGCACCTGGGCTTTCTTACCGGGCACGCAATGCGCGGTGCATTGGTGCTTTTGCATTTCGCCCTCATCGAAATGCGCATGACACTTGTGAATGACATCGAAGTTCCATGCGCGATATGGTAAAGCTTGACGTACCTGGAGTTCCGTCTGATAACATTTGTCGGGTGCGCTCACCGGACCGGTGTACGAGAACAATGCTGCCCCATTGCTGGAGCTACAGACCAAACTTACCCAGCACATAGCACAAATAACTCCAGCAACCTTTCACCGAGTGTTCAAAAATATGCAGCGTTGTGTACGGTTAAGCCTTCAAGCTGGTGGGGGACATTCTCAGCATCTCCTATTGTGAACACACTAGTGCCGCAAGTAAAACTTCAAATTTTTAGGCCAACCATTCAACTAAACAGTTACTTTTCGGACACCCAGTATTGGGCTCTTCGTTTGCCTCCAGAACCGCAGAGTGACTCTAGTAGCTCTCTCTGTTCATGCTCATACTGTACTCCATTCACCGCGCATTGAAATTGTCGAGCAATTTAAAACACTGGCTGTGATTTTTTAAGCCAAGATGTCCTTGGACGATTGCATAGATAATATAAAACAAAGCGCGAATCGCTTACGGCATTTACCTCAGAAACACGTTAAACTATTATTGTAAAGTTCACGTTTTTTTATTCCAATCTGAATTACTGCCAAATAGTGCGGAGAACGGCATCATTGACATATGTGCAATGGAGTCTTTTGTTAGAGGATAAATTATTAGATCCGTATTTGACGTGCCCTATGATACACGCACTCACGCTGGTTCCGAGAAAAAAAAACTATGCAAAATAATAAAAGTGGGTTAAAGTGCATACGGAAGGCATTACGAAATCATGACTGGGAGCTTACCAGTGTAACTGAAAAGAAAAGTGTCGAATCATTACATTCTACCAGTGTTCATATATGGCGCAGAAACTTGGAGGTTAACAAAGAAGTTCGAGAAAAAGCTAAGGGCCGCGCAGAGAGAAGTTGAACGAAAAATTTTAGGCGTAACGTTAAGAGACAGGAAGAGAGCGCCGTGGATAAGAGAGAAAACGGGGATTGCTGATCTTCTAGTTGCCATTAGGAGAAAAATTGGAGCTTGGCAGGCCATGTAATGCGTAGGGTAGATAACCGGTGGACCGTTGGAATTACAGAATGGGTGCCAAGGGAAGGTTAGTGCAGTCGAGGACGGCAGAAAAGTGGGTAAGCTGATGGAATGAGGAAATTTGCGGGCGCAAATTGAATCAGCAAGCGCAAGACACAGGCAGTTGGAGGTCGCCTTCGTCCTGCAGTGCACATAAAGAAAGGATGACAATAACGACGGTGATTTTAATGCACGAATTGTAGAATTCTTTAAGCAGAGTGGAATAATCAAAGTGCAAAGTACATAGGATACATAAATATGGGCTAAGTGTTGTATTAAAACCAGAAACTTCAAGAAATATGAATTGCACACGCTACGTAGCCCGGCTCAAGGTAATATAACGTTATAACTGAATAAGATGCGTTGACTTTTAGCCCGTGCCCATTACTCGATCACACTCAAGAGAACAGAGTTGGAAATTCACCCTTCCACCTCTCCTGAATTCGTGTCACGTCGTCAATCTTGACCTGTTCCCGTGTACTTACCGTGACACCCGCAAAAGATATACAGCTGACAGTTATTTCCCTGCTTATCTGTTTGTCTATTTATTGTTCCAACAGCTCCGCATCACGTATTCAAGAACAACTTCCCTTTACCTTGTTCTACCAGTGAGACATGTATTGTACCCTCGTTTATATGCCTGTCACCTGCGTTTGCCTATTTGTATGCTTGCAGTTTGTGCGTCAAGACACCAGCCTATACTGTGGCTGCTGCTGCTGTCCTGGAAATCGAGCAGGGGCTGATGCTTCGATCAAGCTCTCAAGAAGAACTTTTGCTGCCGTTCGCCTGCCTACATATATATATATATATATATATATATATATATATATATATATATATATATATATATATATATATATATATATATATATATATATATATATATATAAGAAAGATGGAAATAAAATTATTTGATGTTAGTTTGTTCATTTCGCGTCCCGACCGCTTGACTAGTTCGCTATATACTGACGTGATATACGTATTGATTGAGTGACTCCTTGACTGATTCAGTTTCTTGCTCCGACATGGTCGTGAACTTTCCTCTTGTCGACACCCGCAGCGGTGGCTTCACGGCTATGGTGTTGCGCAGCGAAGCACGAGGTCGCCGGATCAAATCCCGGCCGCGGCGGCGGCATTCTGATGGGGGACGAAGTGCAAGAAAAAGTCGCACGCATCCCGTACATTGTGGACACGTTAAAGATCCCCCGGTTGTAGAAATTAATGCAGAGAGCCCCCCCCTACGCCGATCTTCATAAAGAAATTGGGGCTTCGGCACGTAAAACCTAAGAATTCGTTAATATCCCACGGTCGACACTGTTTGTCCCATATTTTCCGTACGTCTTCCAATTCAGCCCAGTTTCTGAAGTCACCAAGTACGCCGCCGGAGTGACCTCGGCTCACTTGCTCCACCACGCCCGGGAACCAAGCCCTCCGGAAAGATTGGCGTGAACATGATCTATCTGAAAAGACTTTCACCCGTCGTCTCGCTCGACTGGTAGCGATTGCCATTTGGCTCTTCTGTTGTCGCTCCCGGGTTTCCTTCCAAGTGTGACGGGCCGTTCAGGAGTGCCAAATACGCGTCTCCTGTTACCTTCGTCGTCGAAGTGGCCACGCCGTTCTGCCGAGAAGCACCGTCGGGACAGGTAAGATGAGCAAGCCGCATCAAGACGCACCACGAAACCTTTCATTGTCTCATGTTTCAATGTCTCTCCAGGCGCGGACGGTCACACTCATACGTCGTCGCGTATACGCATTGCAGTTGGTTGGGTTACATCGCTTCTGGTGTGTGTGTGTGAAAACATTTATTGGAATGAGGTCCGGAGGCTCGACTTCTTAAGTCAAGGCGGGCCGCTCCCACGTTGGCACTGTCAGGCCAAGCCTTTCAGCGACATCATGGGCCCTCTGGACGGCCCTTAGTTGGTCCTGAAACAATGGGCTTTGAATCCTTTTCTCCCACTGTGCCTATTTTTCAACGAGGATGGGGAGAGTCGCGGAACACCCCGCCAGCATACGTCTGATTCCAATGATGCCATTACAATCGTTGCAGTCCATCCTAATCTCCCTCTCTGGATATATTTTATTAATGGTGTACGGTGTGGGATGTGTACCTGTTTGCAATAAGCGCAGTGAGACTGCCTGAGCCCTGTGGACTCTGGTGTTCATTCTCTTGGACACGTGTCTGCGGACCAAGCGAAAGTACACTTGGGTATTCCGCCCTGGTTCAGGTCATGCTTTGGAACCACGCAGAACGTGATGGATAATTAGGTTACCGAATACAAACAGACAACAACAAGCTCCTTCTTTTACAGTTAAAGTGTCTACGGATACAGTTCCACGTATGTTTGCTTTCCGTAACCCAAAACTATCATCATCAATAACTCATATCCCCTTAAGCATTCATGCTCCCGTAAGTAAGCAAAAAGTGCAATGGCTAACATCCCCATATGGCATATGCTACAAGCACTCGGCAAAGTGAAGCAAACAGTGCTCAGTTTCTTTCTATTGATGCATACAACATACAGAACAGCATGTCGAACGCTGTCATCATGAATGGCTCATACCCCCGTGAGTGATGGCTCATGCCCCCGTGAGCGATGGCTGATACCGCCGTAAGCAAGCGAAAAAAGCAATGACTCATAGTCCCGTAAGGTTCATGGCTACTCACTTTGCTTGAGTTAGCTGCGATGCCACTACCCCTTTTGTCGTTGTCAAGGATTTGAATGTCTATCTGTCTGTACCGAAAAGGGAGCGGTTTACGCGTTCCGTGTTGGAGACATATTCCTTGCCAGGCAACACCGACCCGGCCCAACCGAACCACCAGCGGTGTGTGCGCTTCGATTTGACATTATCAAAGAAGGTGATTGCAGCTGCGAGTGAAATAATGGCCACCGATCAAGGCAATACATAAGTTCGTACCTTTGTTTAAAACTATGTGTCCCCTCCATGTTCTATGCTAACCAGCTTCTATGGTCAATTTCCTTCACGTAGTAGTATAGCTCGTTATTTGCTCTTTCCTCTTGTTGATTTTCTTGATTACTTATAATATAGAGTTTAGTTTAGGGGACGCAAGGCGTTGGGGCCCCTAGCGCTTGAGTGCGTTTTGCGTTTGGGTACGCAAGCAGAAACCCGTTATATGTTAGCGGCCCTAGACGCAAGCAGCACTGATGTCGCATGCGCTCGCAGCGCCACCAACGTCTGATCGTGTCTGGGGTTATCATTTTAAAGAAAATATGAAATCAAGCGTATGAACTAAAGTACATTAAGCTATTTTTATTAAAAGCAGTCAATATATGTAAAAACGAAATCTATCGACACGTGGCAAGAGATTTGTTAGATTATCTACGCGCCTACGTTACGACTCAGGCCGAGCCGAAGCAATCCAAACATACGTTTGGTAACATGTTTGGTAAACTGTAGTTAGGCGTCTAGTGCAGCATAATCCTTTGTGGTCTTTGTGTTGTTTATTGATAGCCTCCTGCAAATTTCGACATGCCGCCGTTGCGGCGACAGCGTGCCGGTGTGCTCTGCGACCAGCTTCTTTACCACCTCGGCCGTGAAATGCATACGTGCCCGCCGGCGCAGCCATCTTCTCCGTCTGCATGGCGGTATGGGCGGCTTCTCTCGGCTGGTCTCGCTTCTCGTAAGTTCACGTAAACTGCTAGAGTCACGTGAGTGACCTGGCATCTTAGGGGCGGCGATGTTTTCGGCCGCCCCAACAACCCAAGGATGCAAGTAGACCTAGCGGTCTGCCCATGCGCAGTACCGTCGCCCCTATTCCTTGCGTGCGCAGGCCCCTTGCGTCCTCTACACCAAAATTCTCTAATGAAGTCGCTAGAAGCCTTGCTGTATACTTTTACTTCATCAGCCGTGACGACTGAAAGAGGACAGTCATTGGCCTCCGACCTTCACTATATCGCATACGGCACGCTTGACATATATATGGCAACACTGTGACCATTCATGTCGATTATTTGAGAGGGCGACATTACTTGCACAAGAAGTCAACAGGCGTATTTACCTATTAGCGAAATTTCTCTAGTCAGTTTTAAACTATTTACTTTAGGGTACATAATTCCAGTTACGAAATGAATCCAGGGAGTTCTCAAGGCACATAGACATGGAAGAAATCTTGAAGCTGGCAAAATTTTGAGGTTAGCGCTGTCAGGCTACAGAGTTAGACTAATTTGTTAGAATATCCGCTTGCTTCACTCCCGTTTTCTAGCAATTTGTATTCTCATGCATTGAAACTTAAAAACGAATGGAACACCAGTGTATATCGTCGCACAGTTTGGGGAACGTGTAACTTGAAATAGGTAAGACGCCAGCATTCGTCCAAGTGCCTTGGGAACTTGTCGGCTACTACCCAATGGACATCACATAACCCGAGGACATCCTCCGGATCACGTTGCCGGACATTAAAAAGGTGCGCAGGACGTACGAAAAAATAAATCGGACGTACTAATGAACGTCCGCAGGGCTATCAGGTGCAAATGAGTTTCACATCCTGGGCAGTTCGTACGTTCGGATGTTTTCGGGATTCTAGGCTTTATATTTAGAGATCCCAAATATTATTTGGCCCGCCGCCAGAATTCAAGCTCGCCCACGTCCAAATTACAAGGTGGCCTACGTCGAAATTACAAGCTCGCCCACGTCCATATTACCAGCTGGCCCACCCCCAATTTCAATTTGTATGACCCCCAAACTTAAGCTGTGCCATGCTCAACTATAAGTCGACCCACACACAAATTTCAGTTTGCCCACATTCAAATTTCAAGTTCGCCCCCCCCCCCAAATTTCTGTTGACCCACCGCCAAATTTCATGTTGACCCAAGTCCAAATTTTCGAGTTGCCCTAGCCCCGATTTCAGTCGGACCACTCCTGATATAAGCTTCCCCATGTATTTGCTCAGGAGGCTTGTGTATATCTATGGGTATTCTCTCTTTATTTTTTTTAATGTTTCCTTAATGCTTAGGAAGCTACCACTCAAGTAGGTTTACACTATTATGACGTTTAAACATCTTATCTTTCCAAATTATGCAATTTGTGTGCAGATAAAAGGCATTAAACTTGCGTGACGGGGCTCGGGGTATAGACTAGCCGTATGTAAAGATACTGAAAGATATCTATAGCGACTCCACAGCCACCGCAGTCCTCAATAAAGAAAGCAACAAAATCCCAATAAAGAAAGGCGTCAGGCAGGGAGATACGATCTCTCCAATGCTATTCACAGCGTGTTTACAGGAGGTATTCAGAGACGTGTATTGGAGAGAATTGGGGATAAGAGTTAATGGAGAATACCTTAGTAACTTGCGATTCGCTGTTGATATTGCCTTGCTTAGTAACTCAGGGGACCAACTGCAATGCATGCTCACTGACGTGGAGAGGCAAAGCCGAAGGGTGGGTCTAAAAATTAATCTGCAGAAAACTAAAGTAATGTTTAACAGTCTCGGAAGAGAACAGCAGTTTACGATAGGTAGTGAGGCACTGGAAGTCGTAAGGGAATACATCTACTTAGGAGAGGTAGTGACTGCGGATCCGGATCATGAGACTGAAATAATCAGAAGAATAAGAATGGGCTGGGGTGCGTCTGGCAGGCATTCTCAGATCATGAACAGTAGGTTGCCATTATCCCTCAAAAGAAAAGTTTATAACAGCTGTGTTCTACCAGTACTCACCTATGGAGCAGAAACCGGGAGGCTTACGAAAAGGGTTCTACTTAAATTGAGGACGACGCAACGAGCTATGGAAAGAAGAACGATAGGTGTAACGTTAAGGAATAAGAAAAGAGCCGATTGGGTGAGGGAAGAAACGCGAGTTAATGATATCTTAGTTAAAATCAAGAAAAAGAAATGGGCATGGGCAGGACACGTAATGAGGAGGGAAGATAACCGATGGTCATTAAGAGTTGCAGAATGGATTCCAAGGGATGGGAAGCGTAGCAGAGAGCGGCAGAAAGTTAGGTGGGCGGATGAGATCAAGAAGTTTGCAGGGACGACATGGCCACAATTAGTACATGACCGGGGTAGTTGGAGAAGTATGGGAGAGTCCTTTGCCCTGCAGTGGGCGTAACCAGGCTGATTATGATGATGTGACGGGGCTGGGGTACTTGCAAAAGAATGCTCGCGCATATAAAAACATTTATGTGCAGTTGAACGCCGCTGAGTGGACCTTCGAGTTAAGAACTCCTCGCAGGCAAACGAGCGCGATGAGACGCTTGGTGCGTTTTGATTTGACGTCACCGAGGCCGAATTCCAACGCAAACAAGAGCTTGCGCCGACAAGGAACGCACGGAAAAGAATCGCAGTTGCGCGCGAAAGGCGACGCACCGATTGCCATTGCGCATAGCGCACAGCTATGCGAAGTAAGCATAGTAGGTATTGGCGGCGAGGAGTTACGGAGTCGCCCTCTATCGGAAGCGCCTCGCTGGCGTAGTATGAGGGATCACGTGGCGCGCTCCTCATAGGTTTTGCTGTCAGCGCTCACTGAAAACACCGCGCGCGTGCTCTCCCGGACATTTCTGTAAGTACTTTCGAAACGAAAGAAGTTTCTTACTGTCTAAATAATAATCTTGGGCAAACTGAAAGCACACAATCGTTTACAGCCGCTATCTCTTTACCGAATACGTACAGTGAACGCCACTGCGCGCGGTCGCCGCGATGGAGTCTCCCGAACCGGCTTCTTGCGTGAAAGGTAGGTAAACGCTGAGAGCAAACTATGTGAAATAGGTTCTTATAGTGTTTGTATAACTAAATGGAGCGTAATAGAATGAAGCCTCAATGCAGCGATCACGCAGATTCACAGCGACCGACTGCGCTTCTGCATGCTTGTCCGCGCACTGTTTCGCTTACTCCGGCGCGCATTTTCGCACCGTGCCATGAGCTCAAGGCCGCAGAATATGAGCATTTGACAGTATACAGGCAACCATTGTTGCGTTGGCGCTATCAGAGCTGTTCAAAAATAATTTCAGTGTACAGACTTCGACGCCTACGGGACTGTGATGTGCCGTCGCGACGATTCAATCTTTTTTTTCTAAATTCTTTGAACTTTCAATACTATTTCTCGAGTTGCGTCGCACTGTATGTTTATCGGCGTTCTCAGCGTGCAATTTCCCGCTGCTCCTTTTTTGTAATCCAGTTCATTAATTAATAACACAAACATGACCATATGCCATGCTTTCTTTAAATGTGCTTCTTACCGCTGCCTTTCCACTCCACTGAACTTGCCAGTATCTATAGTATCGACAAGTTCATAGACTAAACCGTCATGACATTAGTCGGGCAGCGGACTCGGGCGAGCGTCTCAGTGCGCGTTTTCAGAACATCGCAGACCGGGCGCCGTAGCAGAAATCTTCCTCGCGTCTTTGCTTGCTGCATACCCGAGTTGTAGCCGATGACCGTTTGCCGGTTTTATGTTTCGCGAGCCAAGCTTCACGCAGCTTCTTGTCCTGCGGCTACGCGTGAATAAGGCTGACACCGGGCTCCGTTGCGTAAGTCCGGCACTGCGGCACCGAGCAGTAGCCTACCATGTTGCGCGCCTTCAAAGGCAGCCACTACCTATTGAAGTGCTTTCAAGCGTTGTAAAGGAGACACTCGAAGCGGGAAAATCTCGCCACTAAATGAGGACCGCAGCGTACGAGGGAATTTAAACTCTCGTTTTCAGCTCGCTTCGGCGCTCCTGAAGCAGCCGACGCGGCCGCTATGTCCACGTGATCCCTCCTAGCACGTCACGCCGACGGTGGCGCCAGCTTTTCCAGTGGTGGAGCTCGAGGCCAATAGGGCCGTATAAACTTGTAAACATTCGCCTGCAAACTTAATTAACAATGCTAGAATATGTAAGCGTGACTAAACGAGAACGTAGCAAGAAACAGACGCACTGAGACAGCGCTATTTTTGTGTGTCTGCTTCTTTCTACGTCATTGTTCAGTCGCGCTTACACATTCTATCATGGATTCAAACCAACTAGCCCGCCAACGTGTTTTAACTAAATTGACAGGAACGGTGTCGCGCGCACACAGGTAAACATGAACACATCTCGCTTGATGAGCGCGGAAACTCGCTGCCAAAATGCTGGAGGGAGGAATCGTGACAGCAGCGATCGTGCATCTCTCGCTTCGAAGCGAACGAAACACCGAAAGTATTGCATACGAAGGTACGGTACTACGCGCACTTCTGCTACGTCGCACATCGCTTTCAAGGCACACGAACGTAGGCAACGCGTCCCTAAGGCGTCCGCCATTCGCGTGACCAACACTGTAGTAGACGCCACGGCTGTCTCCACTCTATGTACCTTGAAGCACCCTAGCAGCCGCCGGAGAACAATGCCCCTCCTCCTTCCTCGCCTGACCCCCTTGCCTCGTGCGCGACAGGACAGGGCATGCGTTCCTCGTCTGCGCGCACCAGATTGAGCCGCGTTCGCCAGGCGGCCCTCGCAAGCTTTCGCTCCCACACACAGTATCCGGCGCACGACGACATTATCGGCCTCGGACGGAACCTCATGGCTACGCTGACGACGACGGCAGAAATGTGCCTGGAGTGTCCGTATAAATGCTATCACAATAAAAATTCAGGCAGAGAATCTTCTGGTAGTTGTCTAAGTATGCGTAAGCATTGTGCTACTTGCTCCAATTCCACGCAGCCCGCTGTCATTATCAATGTTACGGAACTTGATCAGACCAGTACAAACCTTTTTCAACCCTCATCGCTTGTTCGCTTATCATGTTCGGTAGCGAACATGATAAGGTAGGTTTAATTGAGATGGAGTTAAGGCACTCGAACACTCCGCCAATGGTTGGAGTCGAACCCGCGACCTTTTCAGCTCTCTGGGGCCCGTTCCTGCGTTTCTCGTCGCCGTCGAGCCTCGCCGTCGTCCCTCGCCGTAACCAGCTTCGTATCAGCGCGCGCTCCTTGCTCCATCTCTAGGGTATCCGCGCGAGCCTTACTCTGATCCCCTTCCAATGCCGCACCTGTGCGGCGGTAATCAGAGCGCCGGCTCGGTGGCGACTGATCTCAATGATGTGCTGCTCCCTCCTACCCCCTTCGTCAGTGGCGACGACCGCGCGAGAGCGCGCGGTGTTGCCCCGTTGCACAAGCACCGGCTCGATATTTCCCCTACCGCGCTCGCCAAAGACGTCGTGCACTCCCTGCGACTCGCATTAACCGCATATCGATCCACCCCAATGTTAGTAGTGAGGTGCTTTAATGTAGATATAAAGACAAACAGGAACTTTTTACTACTTATGCGGGAGAACAACCCGTTCTTTTCGCTCGTAACGCTACCCTAGGCTGTGACAACCTCGCGAAATACTTTCATAGACCTCTTCTTTGAGAACCCGGCATTCATGCAGCAAGTCGAGCATATATCCGTCTGTTCATCCGACCACGGAGCTTCCTTCATAACAATCAAGAATTGAGAGGGGAGTGTTTCTTGAAGAAGGGTTATGTGTGTACAATAAAAAGTTGGCTGTAACAGCACATACATGTTTTGCTCGAATTCTTTGCCTCAATATATAGAAAGGAGAAAGAGCTGAACAGCTGAGCTCGAATTTCGCATTAGAGGGTAACCTAATCATTGGCAAGTGTTTTGTTAATAAGGATAACTAAGGTTAAATCAGCGAAGCTATTGCAAAACGAGCGCTATATTTGCGAAGGGGGTTATGCATGCAATGCTTTACTGTTGGGTCGGAGGCTTGTTTTGAGCGTCTTCATTGAAACGCATGCTGTGAGTTCTATGGGTGATTTCAATAATGGTGTGCACGGTTCGCTTCATTTTGCTTGGAGCTTGTACCCTCTGCTTTACGTGGGTATGAGCCATGGCATTTTTTGCTTGCTTACGGGAGCATGAACCATTCATTGTCTTGCGTGGCAAACAAATTTCTCCCTGGGCAGGCATAGAAATGGATAAGCATTAAAAAAAGCCGATATATCTTACGCCCTGTGGCAATCGATGCTATGCGAATTACCAAGTTAACGAAATGACCATGAGAGCACCAAGACGTAGACGGCTGTTTCATAACCTACATGACACGCATTCCTTGAGCTTCTTGTTATGACCTATCCCTTAGGTTTGTCATAAACTCTTGTCATAGTATGCCGATTTTGGTACATACGAAGTTATTGAAACGACCTTAAGAGCACCAAGACGCAGGGGGCTTTTTCATAACCTGCATACCACATATATCGTGATATTCATTTCATGACCTATCATTTACGTTCGTCATCCACTTTTGTCATACTATGCCAATTGTTGTACATACTAAATTAACGAAACGAGCATGAGAGCAGTAAGACGTAGGCGGCTGTTTCACGACCTACATGACAAACCTATCGTGATATGCATGTCTTGACCTATCACTTATGTTTGTCATACACTCTTGTCATATTATGCCAATTTTGGCAGATAGGAAGTTAACGAAACAGCCATGAGAGCACAAGGACGTAGGCGGCTAGATCAATGTACTGGTAAAGTGGCAAATGTTCGCCATGAAATGCTTCACGTTTAACATACTTTCCCCCAAAGGGACTGTAAAGCTTCATTGTCACTGGGGAAGTTTTGTACACCGATCTGTGGTGCATAGAGCGGATAGTTCGCTAAATTTGTATATAGGAAAGAATTCCAAATGAAAGAATTCCAAATGATTCGGACTGGCGGATACACCTGGTGCAAACGTGCACTGCTTTTGGAGCCAATCGTTGCGATAGGGCCATGAGATACCAATTTGAATAACCTAGATGGTTTCCGTAGTTACCTAAGTAGATTATTGTGCAATATTTTCTTATAACTTTGCATTTTGCACAAAGCATTTATGTGGCCCAATGAAGTTGCACTTCTAGCACAAACCTTTTATCTAACTTACGCATGAGAAAAACATGTACCGTCTATCGCTAATAAAAAAATAATGTAGTACAATGCTCAGCCAGACGCTACCGGGCAACCAACGTGGAATCATTACGTTTTCATTTTTAAAGCGAAAGCTTTAGTGGCCGCGAACTCGCGATTTCGCCGTGGCGGTGCTCCGAGGAGGCACATGACGTCACACCGACTTCCTCGTCGCGTTCGCCTCCGCTGGCTTCGCCAGCTGCGTCGCATGCCTGATAACATGTCGGAGGATTGAAAAGGAGAGCTCGCGTGCGCCGCAACCACAGCTGAGGTGGCAGTATGGACGGGGACAATTCTGATTATCAGGAGGAGGCCTGCAATCGACATTGGAACGAGATGAAGAACAAACTAATCACCCATGAAACAGACGAACAGCGCGCCGAACGACTGGCTAAACGCCGCAACATAGCTCGACAATCAGACTAACCTGGATTTGCAATCAAGATTAACCAAGGCTAACGATGCTATGCCTTAGCTTTCGCTACGTATATCCTGGCATAGGCGAGCTAAGCCACTGCCAATTTTGTGTTAGGTCGTATGAAGCACTTCTTTGTGTCCTTTTTTATTTGCCCACTAAGTAGGTATTCATCGGGCGGAAAAACTCAGTGCCCTTCCACTCTGTGAAGAAAGATTACCAGCGAAGCTGTGTATGTGGGCGCCTTAATGGCGAACTGTACCTCCGCCGAACGTCGGCCCGGCATTTCAATATCTTCGGGATCGGCCCACATGTGGGGAGCGTTTACTAAGTCCTTTTTTCCCCAATAAAACTCGAGACTGGGATCGGTTACCAAGTGATATTGTGAAAATAACTTCAAATGAAATGTTTTTACAGTCGTTTCATCATGTAATAATATACACGTGAACATGTGGCGTTTTATCCTATGCTGCCTGTATTATGTATCTTTTTTGTTTTATGGAATACTCCCCCCACTTCTGTGCCCATCGAAGGTGCTGCGGATACTTTGGTAAATAAATAAATACGGGGACTGTTTAACACCTGCTTCACCTCCGCCGAGCGTCGGCCCGACATTGCACGACCTCTAGGATCGGCCCACGTATGGGGAGTTTTTTTTGCTTTCAACAACAACAAGAAAATTTCCTTGGGCGGTAGAGGTATACAGCTTCGTTGTAAAATGTTGGCAAAGTTCGTAGGGCAGCCAGTCGAACACAGCGTTCTAATTTTTGTTTCACATCTACTTCCAACAAATAGGCACTGGTAAAGAAATACTTCACAGCGCTACATTATATTTCCAGCAGTAGGGATCATAATAAACCAAAGATATGTACATACAAATATTGGACTAACGCATTTAAATATTCGTTTTCGTCGCCTACGGTTTCGGCCCAAGGAGCTCGCCGCGTGCGATCTCCAACGGCTTAGACCCCTCAGGACCTCAATAAAGTTCTTGACTGACTGACTGACTTTGCCTCGCACGATTGCGGAATTGAGTGCTTTACCACGGGAAGATGTTGACACCCCGATTTTCTAACGACTTGAAAATAAACCTTGAAACGAGTATTTTTGTTATATTCTTTGATAAGTCGTTGTAGTGAAGGTTATAAAAGTGCTTGTTTTCTGGTGTTTTTGTAATTATATAATCAAATTATTAAAAGGTTGCAAAGTGCGCACTTCATTTATTTCCTTAATTAGGGCACGCGTTTAGTCTATCATCATCGTCATCATCATCATCATCAACAACATTATCGCTGACTGTAAACAAACGAACAATTTCAGTTGGCCCAACCGCAAACTTTAGTTGGCCCATGCCCAAGTTTAATTTAAATCTTTTTGCTGGGCAAGTTGGTGCATGGCTATGTTTTAGGAAGAGTGTTCGTTCTTTCTTAGGCACAACTGTTCCTAAAGTAGAGCCCTAGTTCAAGTTGGACTAGATCAACATTTCAATTTGGGACACCCACAAATTTCACTTAGTCCACGGTCCACACCCTAATTTCAAGTTGGCCCACCCCCAAACTGATGTTGTCTCACCCCCTAATTTAAATTGGCCTACCAGCAATTTCAAGTTGGCCCTACCGCAAGTTTCAGTTGGACCACATCAAAATTTCAAGTTGACCCACCCGCAAATATAATTGGCCTGCCCTCAAAATTCAAGTTGGCCCATCCCCAAATTTAAATTTGTTCACCCCCAAATTTAACTTGACCGACCCCAAGATATCAAGTAGGGCCACTCGCAAATTTGTGTTGGCCCATCTCCCCTATAAGCTTTCCCATGCATAGTCTAAGGAGCCCTATGGGAATTCTTTATTTATTTATTTTTAGAGCGGAGCTCTTTGGCTCCCGTTCTTGCGTTTCGCGGTGGCGCCGCCCCTCCCCGTAACCAAGGTCATCATCCGCGCGCTACGTATCATATTGACCGCAAATAAAGACAGGCACAGCGGAAAAGAGCACAAAAACCACACGGGCCTCTAGCAGCGAGCACTCCTGCTGCCATCTGTCGTGCGCGGCGCGAGTCTTGCTCAACGCTCGTCCTCCAACGCCGGATCACGTGTTCTCGCCTATCCTCTCGCCGGTGACTCTCGCCGCTACCGTCCACTCCGCAATCGCCGTTCCTTCTCCCGCTGTCGCGGCACCGCCGAGGTGCCGACGCCGGGCGCTCCTTGCCGACTCGCGGGTGAACGACGGCTCCTCGCTCCTCCGTCTCCGCGTCGCGTGGCTGTACGGCCCTCAGCCGTGTCTCTCGCTTCCCCGTTTGCGCGGTGCGTTCCTCAGCGGCATTTGTCGCCTCTGGCAGTGCTTGCACCTGGCTGTCCTTCTCCCGCCTCATTTCTTGCCCTATACCTCCCCTTACCTGGCGCAGTGTCATTGCAGTGACGGGAAAGACAGCTATAGCGTTTGGTCCCCTTCCTTCTACTTCCCACTCCAATCTTGCGCGGCCCCATTTAGACCTGTCTGTGAGTGAATGAGCGTGTGAGCTCTAATCAATATCACTGTTCTCCGGCCGTTTCCTGATCCAACTTCAGAAGAAACATGAAATAATAATTGCTAATCTCCCTCCCCCCTCACCGCGGCAGTGATCCACTATATGATGGCGCGTTGGTGCGCCGCCGGAGCGCCGGCTCGATAGCGGCGTATCGCGGTGTGTGCTGCCCAATCCGCAATTCAGAACCGCCTCCGCTCGGCACTGCGTGTTCTGTATGCGGCTGCCTGTTGTTGAAATAAGGCAGCAGCTGCGCTCAAAAATCGCCTTACCAAGAACCGTAATCGTTGGCCAATTTTGTTTCATATTGTCCCTCATCGGTTTTAAAGCTACAGGTCATCTACATTCACACTACTAGAAGAAATAAATGTATTAACTTGGCAAATTAGGCACTCTGGGCTAATGCATCACACTTTTGGCGTGGTGAGGCGGGGGTACGCGCTAAGGAATGCTCACGCATTAAAAAGGTATATGAAGAATAACAGTTTATTTTGCACTAGGAAACCTTCCTCATTGCAGAAAAGAAAAGGCCGCTCGAAGGTATTCTTTGTTCGCAATCAGACTTACGTACCGACTCGAGTTTTACGGTAAGAGCAGCTTTTCTTTGTATCTGAGAGTCGCAATTTAATGACACAACTGAAATTATTATCTCTTCCTTCTGTTCCCTTAAGCACAGTTTCACCATTTTCCGCGCGTTCATTGAAATACGTAAAACATTTTACCTATTCTAATGCTTCATTTTAGACTCAGTTTTTTGACAATTCAACTACAGCGCACTTGTCTTCGAATTGAATCGAATTCTGGGATTCTACGAGCCAAAACCACGATTTGATTATGATGCACGCTGTAGCGGTGGACTCCGAACTAATTTTGATCGCCAGAAGATCTTTAACGTGCCCCCAATGCACGGGACACGGGCGCTTTCTCATTTCGCCACCATCGAAATGCGGCAGCCGCGGCCAGGATTTGAAACCGCGATCTCGTGCCTAGCTGCGCTAGACCATAGCCGCTAAGACAAGACGGCGATAGATAACAATGCCCTGTAATAGGGGGAATGAAATCACAAACGATCCTCCCTCACTCAAACCCCGCCCCATGACAACATTGTAATATTAATATTGTAAGTTGTGGTAATGTCTGCGTTATGCGTGGGTTAAGTGGCGTGCCTCCTCTGTGTATCATCCCATCTTTCCTCGCATTCACGTGAAGACGCATGCCTGCTAGGCGTGTCGCAAGGCAAACGCGTCCCGTTTTATATTAAAGAACTCAACTCGCCTTTCTCGATTTTTCCCAACACCACTGCGCGGGCGATTTCTCAATTTTGGCAAAGTAGCGTCAGGCCGGTCATCTTCCGTTGCACAAGTGGAGCGGGTGGAAGAGCCAGCTTTGCAGAATTCCGCACAACCGCGACCGTGTTGTGCTTTGAATATCCGCGTTTACGTGAATGCGATAGTATAGCGTGTCGCGTTACTTTGCGCACCACTGGGATTGGTATGCGAGAGCGTTTGCATGTGTCGCATTCCCGTTCGTCCGAAGCAGACCGGAGCATTGTTTCCGGTGATTTGAGCCTCGCCGGTGAGTGGAGTGGAGCTGTAGCACGCGGCGGCAGCCGCCTGCCTGGCTCATTGCGATACGCCGGCGCTTACGTACATCGCGTCAGACAGCTTATCCCGCCTCGATCGAAGTACCCTTTCCTGTCTCATCAGTGTGATTCACCTTGCTAGCGCATTACCACCGGTCGCATGAATGCGAGGCGCTGGAAATGCAATGCGATGCGCCTCTTTTCGCATTCGTGCAAAGGCCGCTAAGGAAAGCCTTTCCTCGTAATACTACCCCCCCCCCCCCCGCGACCCCACCTTGCACACTCTCTCTTTATTCCCGCCCCAAAAGTCTCAGTCGCTGAAATACCTTTTTCTTTTTTCCCCCTCTTGGCTTGCAAGAGCTAAAAATTGTCTCCGTCATTAGTTTTGTCAATATCATCATCACCGAGTGACGGATCTCAGCCATTTCAGTACAGTTGGCTTTCTCACATATTGGCATGCTCAGAATAGAGCGACAACGCTCGTCACTTATGCAAATGATGTATGTTAAACACGTGTTGATTAACAGTACGCCTGGCAATTTTTCGTGCTTCGTAGACAAATTCCACGATGACGAATGCACAGGCAACAAACCCATTCACAAGTTAAGCAATATGTTAGCCACCGTGTCTTGAACATAAGGCTAGTGTGGCTAATAAGGCATTGAAGAAACGCTAGCCTGTCGTTTATGAAAAGAGTCTACCATAGTGCTCCTTCAACATCGGAGGGGAACTAAACTGTGCAGAGAAGCCAACTTGACAATCATAGGGCTTTTGCATATGGACACTAACTACATCACACCGTGCAGGACTAGCGCTCAGCTATCCCTTTCATCCTGGAAACACAACAAGCGTTACTCGCTCTTTCCCTCATGCTGTGAAACAGAAAATTAGAAATTGCGTCTGCATCAAGCGAAATAGTTTTTGGGGTAGTAATCAGGCGCTTCGAGGTATTCTCTCTAACTTCTCGCGTCCTATACCTCAACCTTATTAGTCAGAGTGACTGCTTACGTAACGTAACTATATGTCCATGATGCGGTCGCTCCGCTTGTAACTTCAAAAGGCACTGGCTCCACTAGTTTCCCTTGTTTGTGCGATGCATTCGCGCTGTCATGCACAGCGGATGAGTGCGTAACTACATTTGTGCACAAGGACATGGCTATCATGAACTACGCAGGCCGCGCACTATAGCCAGCCACGGCTTTAGTGATGATGTAAAAGTGGCCAATTACCGTCCACTGACATCTACAAAGGCGTGACTTTTCTGATTCTGGTTTTATGCGAAGCATATTACGAGGGCTCAACCCAGCTCCTCAGGCGCGGCGGTGACCATGAAATCACGTGACACCGTGACGTCACGACAGAGGAGAAGTGGCTTTGGCTCAACTCTTGCAAGACGGGCTGGGTGGGAATCGAACCAGGGTCTCCGGAGTGTGGGACGGAGACGCTACCACTGAGCCACGAGTACAACGCTTCAAAGCGGTACAAAAGCGCCTCTAGTGAATGCGGTGTTGCCTTAGAAACGCGCTGTTTCTAAGGCGTGCGTCTCTTGCTCAGGCGCACATTTCGTTGCCGCGCCGAACGCTGCTTTGCTCGACGCTCACCGCGTCCAATGCGGGGCGCGTAGTCGCTGCCCTGTAGCCCATTGTCTTACACCCCTTGGCGGGTCGACGGGAACGCTGTCGCGTTCCACTCTTGAAGGCGAAGAAGTAATGCATGAGTTGTTTCTTCGTCTAGCCGAACCAAATATAGCCAAGCAACAGCAGTTCACCAGGCTAAACAGTGGTTCAACAACTAAAATAAAGGCTAGTATGCTTCGCATCCTGGGCTTAACCTTACCTAAGCCACAGCCATTTTTTTTTCCCTCCATTCTTCGTCTTTCAACCTCGGTAGGCGCACTTGCGCGGTCCCTGGCCGCTGCTGGATTTATTTTATTACACAGCTTCACTGTAGATGCAACGCAGAAATTCATTTCCCCGTGCCTGCACTCAGGCGGCCAACGAGATCATATTCATAGCTTGCGCACATGCGTGTTCGTATGTCTGTGTACGTGTACGTGCGTGTGTGCGTGATTGTGTGTGCCTTCAGGTGTGTTCCTTTGTGTACATACATGCACGCGAGCATGCCAGATGTGGGAACGATGGGGGTAAATGCTGGTTGGCTTTTAGCTAATTATCTGGACACTTGCGCGTACGAAGTTCATTGCCATCGTGGCTCGCCGCTCATATATCGACGTCGGTCGCAATATACCCTAGGAGATCTCCAGATCGAGCGCGACAACACCACCGATTGATCTTGCGGTCAGCGTTTTGTGGCGGTGTTAAATGGTGATACGTGCTTACGAAACCGTTGGCCGCAGTTGGCTAAGCGGGTAATAAAAGGGGAACGTGTATTCTCGCCCCCTCCCTCTCTACATGTTTCGTTAATCGGCTGGTTATATTGCGACTAGGGCTGCCGAGCGCCCTCGTTGTTTACGATTATGCTTACGACAGTGCTTACGCCCGAAATGAGGCGTTTCATCGGCAACGTGCACTTAGTAGCGAGTCAGCAACTGACACAGCCGCTCCGTCAAATACTGTCCATGAAGCAATACGCGCCAAGAAAATTTGGCGAAGTCTTCTTGGTGCAGTCCTCGGAACATATACCGAATGTGGCACGAGATGCTCGAGAATCTAACGACAACTCCTTGAAGAGTTACAACTGTTTAATCAAAGTTCAATGAACAACAGTATCTTAATAAAATTGGATATGCAGTAGGCACACTTTATGATGAGCGTCAGACTTTCAAGTCTCCTCATGTTATCAAAGATGTTGCTTGAGACACGCAGATGCACTGTACGGAAGAGATAAATAAGCGTTTCAGGCCCTTCAGACGCTCAGATAAATTAGTTTATCAGGTATTGCCAACTGTATGGCTGATAAAATGTGAAGGAAGACAGTATGCAAGTTTCTTTCTTTTTTTTTTCAATTGGCGAGCACTCTTCAAGTGTTTGTTAGAACCTGACATGCACGATACGTGCCAAACTGCTTTGCAAAAGATGTCCTTGCGCGGTGGCACAATCTTTGGTACGACATAAGATGTTCAGCAGTCATTCTTTAAGAAAACATTTTTCTTGCACGTTTCTCCTTGCTGCTGGGCGCTTGTGAGGCTTGAGCTCCCGCCTTTCTTTAAAGTTTGCGCCTTGGCCGTCAGCGTACTTGCAACCCCTCGATCACACGCCGTAAGGCACAATGCGCACGACAAACAGGAAGGCATGATAATGCCAGAATTTTACCTTGTTAAGTTCAGACGAAAGACGTCGCTGTTGCAGCTGACCGTCTTCGCTCTCGTTACCCCGAGCTCTTCCCTGGATAAATGACGGCGTAGGTGAAGCTCTCCTTGTGATGACACTGAGCAAGGAATAATACCGTTTTAATATTGTCTATTACCAATGTAGCACCTCTCGTTACTTACGGAATATGCAGACCCGCATAAAACAATGGTTTAAACATAATCGACTGGTTTAAACATAATCAAATGGTCGCTTGTGCGACCATTTGTGACTCTAATTGCAATTTCTGTAAGGCCACACACGTCAGCGAACTCACTGCAATTTCCTTCTTTCCTTCCCTCCGCTCTCTCCCTGTTATCTTTGTGTTCCCCCTTTCCCGTTCCCCCGGTGTAGGGTAGCCAACCGGACGTGATTCTGGTTAACCTCCCTACCTTCTTCTTATCTCTTTCCCTCCTCCATAATCAACCTCTTTGAACGCTACGATGTGTAAGCGCTAGCGCTCCTAACGTTGCAGTGCGAATGCGATGCACAGTTTTCATTGAGGCAGCTATTGTTTTTGCGCATGCCATAGGCAGCGCCTGATAAGCGTAAGCTATGGCATTGGAAACTCCAGACAGTGCAAAAATATTCGTCTTCATGAGTCATAATCCGGAAAACCAGCTCCAAGTGCAAGAGTCACGGGCAAAGCATTTAAGTGTAGTGATAGTCATCGTAAAATATTAATTATGGCAGGCGGCAAATATAGATGAGAAGGCTCCTCTTTGTTGTTCTTGTTATTGCTGTAGTTTCCTCAAAACGAGGCTCGTACCTACGAGGGGGATTGGCCACACTGGACTGATTGCAAAGTACACCCAACATAATGCCGAAAGAGGGTAAGGGACAAATTCAAAACGAAGCATTAGGTAAGTAAATGATAACACAAACTACTACTACTACTACTACTACTACTACTACTACTACTACTACTACTACTACTACTACTACTAGTAGTAGTAGTAGTAGTAGTAGTAGTAGTAGTAGTAGTACTACTACTATTACTACTACTACTAATATTATTAATAATAAAATAAAGTGCCCCTCGGTCGGTGGATTAGCAGCGTAACCTTTCGGACGCTTCAATTAACTTCTGCAGAGCATTTTTAACATATACGTTGATAAAGCTTCTGTTTCGTGTGTGGCTGGTAAAAAAATGCAGAAACATTCATTTATTGTAGGACGACGCAGCTTCTCAAAATGTCGACTCTTTATTAACCAATATAGCGCTGTCCCATGAAGAAAATGAGTATAGTTCTCAGTAAACTTATGTCACCCGACTTCAAGCGTGACTTTTTCGTTCTTGTTACATTTTTTTTTCTGTTCTTTGCCGGTTTAGTATTTCATGTTTAGCATATATTCGTTCTATGTGAAAAGGAGAAGTCATCGCCGGTTACGGTGCGATTATCTCCTAAATATCACATAATATTAAAGATGATTAGTCTGCTGTGTAATTGTCTGGCATGCAAACATTGCCGCCGAAGAGGCTTGACCAAATCATATGCGCTGCACGGTAGCACTCAGTAACCAAATAAATTCTCAGCCTAGGATGCCTCGTTTAGACGCATACAAGCCGAGAAAAACAAGCGACGTGGGCAGACACCCGCGTGGGGTGGAAAATTTTGCGGCTGAAGTAATCGCCTCTTCCTCCACGTCGTTTCTCTCGTGCGGCACACGTTATAGTATTACAGCGCTTTGAGGTGTAATTATGATTGCTAGCTGATTTGACTCAAGGCACCATTGCCTCACACTTGGCTATCCTTCGAACATCTAGGGCGTGCCGATGACGGAGGGCGAGAGGTGTCTAGTTTTATGCAAATATGTTGACATTAGAAGTGGCGGAGGCCTTGCCTCTTTCAGACGACAGGTATATTTGTTTGCCCCGTGAGCACGCAGCCATCCAAAGATGTGACCTTGGCGTGCTTGCGAAAATGACATTCGCTCGAGTAGAGCGGACGTGACAAACAGTACGGCCCCGCACTTGTGGTAAACAACATGGCAACCACAGCTTGCCGCCGAGTTATGCGATGCCGACAGCCAGCCGCGTTCTTCATCCCCTTTCCAAATAATACTGTGCAATGTTCTGGCGTTACCAAAACACCAAGTCCGAGGCGGTAGTTCGAACCCGTTAATCTCTGCAAGCAACTAGGGAAGCTGCGTTAGGTTAGAATACGTTAGGATAGGTCAGGTTAGCTCAAGTTTCGAAGATAAGACAAGCATAGGCGAATAGCTTCCGCCACTGAAAAACTTGCGGCTGTTCAAGGCCTCGTCGTCGCAAATACGTCTCGAAGATAACACAGGCACAGGCGAATAGTTTCCGCCACTGAAAAACTTGCGGCTGTTCAAGGCCTCGTCGTCGCAAATACCTTTGGCTATACTGGGATCTCTATACTGGACGCTCCTTCCAGTTCCATGTGAGAGATAGAGTGAGGTTGTCTGGAAACTAGGCAATCATCTTCAGTGACCGATTTCGGAAGAATCTTTTTAGCATGTGTAACTGGCATCAGCGCTGGCCATGAGAGGCTGCGGCGGTTTGTGTGTGAACCTGAAATACGCTGACACTATGTAATAGAGAGGCCGAGAATACCACACGATATTTTGTATGATAGCAGACATGCGCCCGCATCAACGTTTGCTTTAGCTCAATGTGTCCAGCCAAGTTCTGGCCTTACCCACGTGCATTGTGAGACGCATATGGGTTCATACGTCCTACCATACCGGTTCCCAGTCAGGTCAAAGATTCTGAACGCATGTACCTCACAGTGAGCAGCGAAAGCGGTAACGCGAAATCGTAGCATGAGCTACTGTAAAATGCGTCCACCGCTCGCTAGGCTGTGTTACGGCGCTGTTGTTGGCAAGCCAAGTTTCGACGGTGGTTGCCCGTACAGAGTCCGCCAAAGAAGCCAGTACTTTGACAGCGCCTCTACAACAATTAGTTAAAACGTCACATCGTAGTTCAATATCTTGACTTGATTTGTGGTCGCCTGGTGACGAAGACAGCTCGACACAAAGCAGAAAAGGTCAAGTGCAACCTTTCCCGATCCATCTGTGATGATCTTGACCAACATCTTTAACCTCTTGCCCTAGGCCTTTCTTATTCTAACCTAACAATTCCAAGACTTCAGAAAAAGTCGGACTTACCACGCATTGCACTCAAGCAACCTAGTTTACTCCTCGAGTGCGAGAAAAACAGTGACTGCACACACGTCTATACTGATGGCTCAACTACACCAACCCATTCCGATGGCGCTGTAGTTATACCAACAATGGGGATAACCCAGCGATTTAAGGCTTCCCATATCACTACATCTGCAGTTGCAGAGCTCAGGGCTCTCCGCGATACGCATCATGTGATAAATACTGAAACTTCTCGAAAATGGGCTGTCTTCCGCGATTCAAGTCCGGCCTTACAATGTCTACAGTCGTTTGTCCCACATGGAACCCACGATCAGCTGACGTGCGAAATCGTGGAACTTGTCCATCACTTGAGAGAAAAAGGCCATAATATCTATTTTCAATGGATACCAGGCCACTGAGGTATCACTGTAAATCATGACGCAGATAAGGTAGCTCGGACGTCAAACAAATAAGACCGCTGCGTCCACATTCTTCTCCCAAGGACCGACGCTGCGAGGCAACTTCGCATTCCAGCTCGCAAGCACTCCTTAACAGAGTGGAATACATCACATACAAGGCGAACTAGACTGCATAGACTAAACCGTTCGCTGCAACTCAGACCTCCGGCAGGACTGCACCAACACAAAACGTCTCTTCTGTTTCGGTTGTGGCTGGGAGTTGCCTTCACGGAAGTTTATTCAGCACTAATTGGAATGGCTGACAGTCCTGCATGCGATATCTGCGGCTGCGAGAAGGCTGACCACTTATTGTGCCGCTGTTCAAGATTTGAAGCACAAGGACAATCAATGTCTGACACATTCAGAAAATTAAATGTTCCTCCTCCGAGTGAACAGACAGTGTTAGAATTTCGTCCCCAACGATCATCGGCTCAGAAGGCAGTGAAGGCACTTTTGCGTTCCTGAGAACGTGTTGTTTGTACGAGCGGTTCTGACTCTTGTACTGTCCATGCATGTCTCTATACCCCATCTCCCTTCTCTTTTTCCCCAGCGTAGGGTAGTCAACCGTATACTTGACTGGTTAACATCCCTGTCTTCCTTATATACCCCTCTCTCTGTCTTTCCAATGAAGCAAGTTTGTCTTTTGAATGCAACACAGTTCATATGCATTGCGTGCGAATCAAACACTCAACTTCCTAGCCAATGTTTGCCCTCACCGCGCTATCTCAGCAGATGCGGCACTTTGCTGCTAAAAATTAGGTTCATGGTTCGATTCCCGGCCCTGATAGCTAAGTTCTCACGTGCGAACCATTTTTACTGACGTACCAGGCTATCAGATGAACCGGTTGTTTGGTAACCTCAAATCATACTTCCAAAGCGTCCAGTCTCATTTCTTTGCTTTGCGAGCACAACTCCAAGATGCCATGCCAGAAAATCAAAGCGGCTGGCCTTTATGAATGAGTTTGCTGATCACACTGATAAGAAGTAAGGTAAGATGATCAACAATCAGAACGAAATGCGTCAGCAACAGCGGCAACACTTAGCTTTATATGTAATCGACATTTCTTTTTTCGAACGATTATGTGGCAACATGCGTGCCTGAACTTACATGGCCGTGCTTGACTTACGGGACGTAACTACAGCGGTAAACAGGGGCGGGTGGCAGGAAACTGTGGTTGCTCTGCTCATGCGTGAAAAGAGGTATTTATTTCCGCGTTATATGATGTCAAGTATCTCTTATGGATTGCCGATGGCCTTGCCCTTCTTTTGCAAAGAGGATTGTCCTACATTGGGCTCAATTTCCTTTCAATGTGATTCATCGTGTAATTGAGCACCTTCCTATTACAAATATTTTGTCGTGCTTTCATGACCATGCTTAAGAAAGAAAGACGTATGGCGATGATTTTAACGACGAATAGATTCTGCGCACCCGTTGCCCAGTTTCAAAGGCACGACATTTGGAAAGCATGCTTATCGTTGTGTTTACACTGCATGCAGTGCTAACGCCGTAGCTCCCACTGTGCTGCATGGCTTCGCGGAAACAAACACAAAGTAGGCTCATGTTTTCATTTCGCGGAGAGTCCGTGACGCCTACCGCACGACTCAGAATCGTTTATGCGTCTTCATAAATGAGATTGGCATTCACTTTGAATTACGTAATGGGGATCCGTCGTCGGGTAACTTACATATGGCTGATGGAATAAGCCGGCCTTGAAGTAAGCCTGACTTCCTCTAAGAGAGACTCTGAGCAGGTCCTGCAAAACGTAAGTAGAAAAGAAAAATATTGTGAGTCTGAAAAGTTTGTTTTTAGACTCTTCAGACCACTTTCGTCAAACCGAAATGAACAAATATGGGCCGCCTTAAATCTCTCACACGGCTGTGAACAGACATTTTGGCACGCTGCCCATAATGACTCTGTCGGTCCCTCGCAAAGGCAGCTTTTTGAGTATGAAGGTCGCTCTGACATGAATATGCAATGAATCCTTCGCGGTCGTTGCACTAAGGTTTTTTTTTACTTTATTACTTCGGTTACACAGAATTTGTTCATACCCTCTCTTCCATTTTCCCCCTAACTCATATTAGCGCTACCATAACAAAGTTACGAAGTTAAAGTGTTACGAAAGCTTGGCCCTAACACGAGGTTCGCGAAACTGGAGGGAACTGAGATTGCTCAATACTTGGGGGCGACTACCGCTCAAATAGTGTGCAAATGTACGCTTTCTGTTGCCATGGCAATGCTCTTGCGTGGAGATGCGCGTAAGCGCGTTCTATAAAGACGTGCCCCCTCCTGCTAATGAGTGGGAGCCAGTGAAATTGGTTTCTCCGCATAAACTGTATAACTGCGGAGAAGCCAACTTTGGGGAACGTTTTTGATGAAGTCGTTTTTGTTCCTCACCATTCAACAAATTCTGGCAGTGCCGGCGAGAAGCACACTTATACTTGCAGCCGTAGTCAACCTTCATTACTTTATTGCTGATACAGGTCTCGTTTTTTTTTTCCTGATTATCTGACCACACCGGGCCACATCGTGTCTAGCCTCTTCATGGATTGCCGCAAGTATTCACCTATGGACAAGTTGGTGCATCATATTCTTGTCTTGCTTTAGCGCAACTCAGTTTGACCATGAAGAAAAAAGGGCAGACAGGGGACATGATGAGCACTCACCGTGTCACCTGTCTGCCTTCCTTTTCTTCATACTCAACTGAGTTGCGCTAAAGCAAGACAAACACTGTCGTAGTGCTCGGGCCTTCACATATAGTCATCATGTGCAGTCGTTTCTGATCTATAGTTTTCTTCAAAGATCAGATATTTATTACAGCATGCTCATGTCAGTCGCTTTCATTTTCTGAACTAATAAATTTCTTTAGCGGAGTAATTCAGGTCCCATCCAACATTATCGGCTGTCTTTTCATTTTGTCACGGTAGCTTGCCACTTCTTGACGCAAATAACTCTTCAATCGTCCTTACATTTATTATATTTTGGAACAAACGCGCTGCCGCCACTCTTTTTGCGTTGCTTCCTTCGTGGGAACATCGGCTTATAAGCGTCTTAAAAATTACTTTTTTTGCCTCTTCGGGCCTCTGCAAATTCGATGAGTAACAGTAAACAAACTTAAGCTGAGATGGTGCAACTACACCGTGAAATAATGAATGAATATGCATCACCTCAAGATCGCATGTGCAGCAGCACCCGCGTTATTGTCAATATCGTTCTCATAATTTTCAACATCGTTATTAATGACATCATCATCAGCATCATCATCTCATTCATGTCCACAGCAGAACGAAAACCTCTTCCAGCGATCTCCAGATAGCACATTAGAGATCAGACATGTGCTACAAGTCAGACTAAAGTGATCGTAAGTTCACATCAGGCACACAGCGGCTGCCGCGTAGCGTCCGAAGCTGGCGGATCGGCCAAGCACTCCTCACGTGGTCAGGAGCACGCACGAATAGAAATCCCGTGCAACGAAGTGCTAAACACGAATGTAAACATAAAAGACCACTTTGAAATTTCCGTCCCATCAGTTACGTTGCACACCGCCTGGTAACTTAACCCAACAAGCTCAGTAGAAAGCTCTTTAGTTTCCGAAAGAAGAAGCCACTCTGCACATTTACGCGTCGAGATCGTCCCTAGTGGGAGAGGCACGTTGGCAGCATCTAGCGAGCAAGCGACGTTCTTTCTGTCAGCGAGCGTTCGTCCTCGCGGTATAGACAGCGTTAGTTTGCGAAGCTCGGTGTACGCGGCAAACAGTGTCCCCGTTGCACTTGTAAGTGCACTTCGCCACTCTCGAGTTTTGCGAGCATGTACGGAAGAGACCGGCCCCTGGTGGGGCAGGAGGGAGTGGGGAGGGTGACGTCGATGGGTTGCACACGAATTCGGCGCGACGACGCACGTTTGCATCGACGCCGCTTGCGAGACTGCGAGCACACCTGAGCCTCTGTGAGTCATTTACATATTGCTTAAAACACTGCATCTTCAAGACGGCATTGATGGCTCTCCGCCGATCCTTATTCTGCAGCTCGAGCGCCCTCGTCTCAGCAGACTGGTTCATAAAGAAAATTCGCGAGGAAATGGCCACACTGCAATTCTTCGGCGCTTCTGTATGCGTAGAGGTGTTGGAAGAATCGCGGAACACACGGAATGCTGCGGAATAATCTAGTGTCCTTTGAACAAGATGAAGCCGAAACTCTAGTAAAGAAGACAGAGCTGGAAGAGGTCGCTGCATAAGTGCAGCGTGTGCGTCAACAAGTCCTGTAGTTGCATAACAGTCGGAAATGTAAACACTCGTTGCAAAGAGAAGCGATGTGCACTCAGGCACGTGTATTATTAACGTCGCGTACAATCGCAGTAATTACACAGTAAGCAGCATAGAATCTTTGACAAGGCCTAAACATTCTCGTAAAACAAATTCCGATATAGGTCGTTGGCGGTGATAATCAAAGTCAGCGATAGCCTTCTGAAATTCCGTTGCATTACCGGGCTATCATATTAATGTGACGGCATGCTAATGCGGCTTTACGAACTCTCTCTTTTCCTTTTTTGCCTTAGAAGTTTATTAGCCTGCTCTAAATAGCCCTACATTTTTAATATCGCGCACTTAAAATTAAACAAGAAATTAAACTAATTAAGCTAAGTACAATCTATTGAATTATTGTTCAAGCGCTGTGAGAACTATGCTAGGCAACCAACAAAACCATAGTGCCAAATCCAAACTTACGGTTGAGCAATAGGTGCATGAATGTAAATTTACGTCAAGAGCCAAAGTTTACACAGGCCTCGCTATACCATAGCTTAAAATTCAAGTCGCGCGATTCGCTTTTCTTGCCAGTGATGGGTGTGGCCACGGTCCGAGTATCGGTCCGAATCGTGCATTACTGCAATACTTGAGGTACGCCGGTTTAAGAGACCGTTTATAGTGTCCCTGTGCATAGTGTCCCTCCCACACGTGCTCTGTGCTTACTCTCTCCCTTTCTTCTTCTTTCTATTCCCCTTTCCCCCACCCCCAGTGTAGGGTAGCAAACCGGATAGTCTTCTGGTTGACCTCCCTGCCTTTCCTGTCCTTGCTTTCTCTCTCTCTCTCTCAAGTCGCGCGTTAGCACCACCAGCCTGACTAGGAGAGCACTCTGGCCAAGGCTGGTAGGTTTATTCGTCGCACATTCTGATTTATTTTACTGCCGAGCTGTTGGCCTCTTGGTGTTCGGCATTTTAAAGCGAAGCTTTCTTTGCCTCTTCTCCCGATTTTCTGGGCGCTGCTGCTCCCGCTGTTGTGGTGCAGCTCTCACACGCGCCGCTGGGTTTCTTGCAACACCAACAGATGGCGCTCGCCTTCGCGCATCTCATCACTACATCATCATAGATGCTGTGGTGGCGCAACCCACCGCCCCGTTCCAAAGGGGACGCTCATAACATCCATCCATCCATCCATTCCGGCCGGCGCCGCCGCGGAAGCGTTTCACCATGCGAAGCACGTAGCGCTCCCCGCACACGTTTCGCGCTACAGATGATTGCTGCGCGGGCTGCCGCGGCGATGGCAGCTTGCGACGTGGGGAGTGACGTCACTAGCCTTTCACATATAATGTAACGAGCCTAGCAACTCATTTCCAATGTTGTTACAGCACCGCTATGGGCGGTGGCATGCTGTCAAAATTACCATCACTCCGATTCCTACCATTGTTCTAAAGCAAGAAAGCATTGCGTACCCACCTCAGCCGTTGTAGTGGTGGTCTTCAACAGCGTCTCTGGAGATCCACTTTAGCAGGGCCGATATGGCGAATCAGTTTTCGTATTTCCAGGACGTAAAAAAATTAGGAAATGGCCACTTCACGGTTTCTTATGCTTTTCTTCAGTGCGAAAGCACTATACTAACCTACCAACTTGCACTATACTAACCTACTAACCTACCAACTTGTGTGAAGCCTGTTGATACAACCCCGCGAGTTTCGCACTAAGCACTGCGTCTCCTTCAGTGCCCGTGAAACGGCCGCGCACAGATGAATAACGATCCCGAGACACATCTAAACTTTGTAAACACATTGCAATGGAATTTAGACTTCGTACTTGCGAATCCCAACAAAGTGGTCACGACGCAGTGGAAGAATTGCATAGGTCCCGTCTCCTCAAAATGCTAATATCGTCGGAGACATCACAGCCGTGGCCAATACGGACCACAAGACGGCCTTTGTGAAAGTCTGCGATCTCCTCCTTCTCCTGCGTCCCGCACTGAGTGACCCTGCACGCATTACGCAACCCAGTGTGCATGACTATATGCGTATCACGTGTGCAACAAATAAGCAGTTTAACAACGACACCGCAACTTTTATTTTATTTTTTAATTTATCGCTCTTTTTTAGGTTACTCTTGTGTGCACCACCAATTTTTTTTTTAATTAAGGAAGAATAAAAGGTGTCATATAAAGAAAATCAAATTTCCTGCGAAAATTGTTGCGCAGCCTGCGTGTCGAGCTTTTCTTTCTTTGACCCTTGTGCCTGCGCTGAATTTTCGCGACCATGAATTCAGACTCACTTGACCCGGACTAACACGGCGAATGATTCGCTATAGGTCTGATTACCGCGATGCGGCGGCACGGGCGTTCTGATGCTGAGCTCAAGGTCGGGGGTTCGATTCGCGGCCGTGACGGTCGATTCCGATTTGGCCGGTATCCGCAAAAAAACAAGGAAAAGAAAAGTGTCCGTGTATAGATGCGGCACGCGTTCACCTAAAAAATAAGAATAATATAAACGCCAAATGAGTGCAATACTCTCTCTCCACTATACGACGTCCATCAAACCCCGCTGCCCAGTTTCGGGACGTTAAGCCCCAAATTTTCATTTGAAGTTGCGCGGGTGTGCGTACATACGCTACAGGAAAACTTTGTTCCTTTTGCACTCACCTTCTCGGGTATAAGCTAAAGCGGCCGGATAGCGCAGCCACTCTGCTGCAATTTACTACCACCCTTCCGAAAATATAACGACAGGCAGATTCCGCATCAGAAAACAGAACCCGGCCGCCGTTACTATGTACGAAGACGAACTGGTGTTGTCGTAATTCGGCCGAAAGGGAGTGCGATTAGCCTCGGACTCGGCGGCAGTTTATAGAGAGCACGTCGTTCTCCGGCGACCGTAAGAACTTCCACTCCTCTGCGTCTCACGGGTGCGCATGCCGACCGACAGCGAAGCACGCGCGCTCTCATTGCTTACGTGCGATGTGTGCAAGAGAAACTCCCAGCGGAGAACGTGTATAGATGTAGTAAGCACTTGGAATCACGTTCCGTGCACCGGAAAGTTTCCGAGTTAATTTCATTATGATAATTTTCTTGGTTGTTGTCGTTTTAAGAGAAGGAGGTTGTAGGGGACAGGCCGGGCGAGGGCATAAAGAAATGACCATCTGAGTTCCTTTCTTGCTTTCTATGTTTGCGGGGCGCATCTCTCCACCAGTGTACGGTGTTACTGGATGAGGTTAATTTCGTCTTCACAGGGAACGCTAAAGTAATGTGAAGGTGCCGTCTTGGAACGGCCGCCATCAGTTTGTGTGCACTGTCAGTCGACGCAGGTGTGGAGAGGAAGGACAGGGAACGGAATAAAAGCAAAGGAAATGTGGGCAAGGGAATGTAATCGGTGATGTCAGTACCCACTGCGGGAGTTGAGAGAGGGAGAGGTACCAAATTCAGGAGAGGTGCCAAATTCAGAGAGGGAGTAGGTACCAAAGGTAATGCGAGGTAATGCGAGGGCGTAGGTACCAAAGGTACCTACTCCCTCTCTGAATAGTTCGAAACACTAACATGGCGAAATGCGACAGATGTCATATAATTACATCCCAAATGTCTGTTATTTTAGCAGGTTATGAGTTTTAATACAACGCCCTTCGTCGAACACTTTAAAATATCCGCGGTGCGTATATCTAAGCGCACCAGTACTCGCAGCAACATCATCATCATCATCATTATTATTATTATTATTATTATTATTATTATTATTATTATTATTATTATTATTATTATTATTATTATTATTATTATTATTATTACGTTCTTTTTCCAACTGCCGCAGTTTGCAACGACGTTTTCTTGAAATAGCTGCCATCCCCTGGCCGTCTTCGTTCTTACGGAGTATTGGTGAACACCTTGAGGAAGGTTAACTCTGCATGTTAATTGTTTACCTCTTGTGACCTAATGCTATAATGCAAGCTACGAATTCTTTCGAGCAATGCCCTACCTACTCGACCCTGTACTTCAGGCTTTATGCTATAGGAGCACAAACGGGAACTGAATTTAACTGGCTCGCGTTGGTGCCAGGCATTTGCAAGCCCGTTACTGCTTATACGCTCTAAACCTAGCAGCGTTGTCGATATATACGCCCATCGCAGCCTCTCCGGAGAACGACCGCGTCGTTATCGCAGTTCGGCGAAGCAGTAAATGGCTTCGGGTGCGTGTGCACACAGCGCTACGTAGCACACGTCCGGGATGCAGTGAGAGCCAGCTATTCGAAAGCACCACGTACTCAGTTTAAAAAAAAAAAGAAGACGAACGCGCGGCATCCGTTAGGCGTCCGCGAGGCGCTCAGTTGCTGCCACAGCTAAGAAACGGTCGGAAGTCGCGTTCTCATCCCCGAAGTAGTAAAGGCAAGGCGCATAAGACCAGGACTCAAGAAGAAGAACACAAACGACAGGACTGGTTTTGTGCGCGACTTGGCGTGAACAACCTACATAAGGCAGGCTTGTTGCGAAAATAAACTTAGTTGTGAGGCGCCGGTCCTGCCGTTTGTGTTCTTCTTCTTGAGTCCTGGTCTTATGCGTCTTGCCTTTACTACTTCGAGCATGAACCAACTAGGCCAAGCAAGAGTTTTACTTCTCAACCCCGTCAGTTCGCGAGAGAGTTCGTCGTGAGAGCTCATCTTCATGTCCATTGCTAGATACCTGACGCTGTCGGAATCGGTAGTGCGATGTATTTGGTGGAAGTTCTCGTGCAGTACTATAAGCTAAGAGCTCATCAGCGGGAGAGCGTGTCCGTCCCAGTGAAGAGGCACGTTACTCTTTCGAAACGTGAAGCACAGCTAAGACAACGTATTCGTAGCGAAGATAAGCAAAGGAAAACGTATGAAAGAAGCGACTATTGAGGAACCGAACGCGGAAACAGCTATAAGGACAATAATGATGATGACGACCATGGAAAGGGCAATTCGTTCCATCAAACGCGTAAGAGTAAGCCGTAGCCCCGGCACTAGCGTATTTATTAAATCAACATGGGCACCGAAAGGATATCACGCCACGATAGGATGGGTCAGTTATTTACTGAAACCAGGCCACTAACCAGGACCATTTCCAAGTGGTTGGACAGGAGCAAACTATAATCGACTTTAACGTAATAGTTCTGCGGAAACCCACAAGGTGGAGAGAAGTCATTATTTTAGGGAAAATGAGACATCCACCTGAGTCCCGGACCAGAATGAATTTTTCTTCCACTTCAAGACTATTCTTTCGAGGAACCCGTGTGGGTTACCTTTGTAGTAATTACCTACGTTTGGATAGATGTGTCATCTTCCCTTAAATAATCGATTTTAAGCGCGGGAACATTGTACGAGCAAAGGAGATATCTAAAAGATGTACTAGGTCCCTCGGTATGTGACGTGCAGACGGACGGACGGACGGACGGGCGGACGGACGGACCAACGGACGGATGGGTGGATGGATGGATAGATGGATGGATGGATAAATTTGAACAAGAGGGCTATGAGAGACGTATACCATGGGGCGGGCTCTGGACTGTTTATACCAGCTGTGTAGCTCGGTATCGGAGCGTTTTAGCAGGCTTCCTTCACAGCAACACGGCCGCCTGGATCGCAAATCAAACCATTTACCTTGTTCTCGGCACTTGGACTTTGTAGCCTCTGAGCCAGTGACGTGGGTACAGTCCCATAGAGGATGTGCCCGCTCGCCCGGCGACACACTGCGAAACCACAGGTCGCAGGCGCCGGGTTCTCGGGGTTTGTAGGCCACAAATCATTTAGTTTTCTACGAGCCATAACGCAATGACGCGTTAAGGCGAATCCAGATAATGGCGCCCAGCTTCCCCATTCGCACGTAAATGCAAACCTGACGCACCCGCCACTGCGTGTCGCAAGGAAGACGAAGACGTGTGTCACCCGCCGTGGTTACTCAGTGGCTATGGTGTTAGGCTGCTCAGCACAAGGTTGCGGGATCAAATCCCGGCCATGGCGGCCGCATTTCGATGGGGGCGAAATGCGAAAACACCCGTGTACTTAGATTTAGGTGCACGTTAAAGAACCCCAGGTGGTCGGAATTTCCGGAGCCCTCCACTACGGCGTGCCTCATAATCAGAAAGTGGTTTTGGCACGTAAAACCCCATATATTTTTAAGACGTGTGGGAGTCATAAACATATCTCGATGCCGTCACAGAGCGGTTCGCGCGTGGTCTCCATCTAACTGTGTTGCACTGTCACTTCGCGACCTCTTCCCTTGTTCCAATCCTCGTGCGTTTTTTTTAAAACGGCACAGAAATGCGAATGCCTGATAGAAATGGCTGCGCGGCTGCGAATTTTAAATTCTAATGCAGTTGAAACGGGAGCATCCACAGAGAACAGTCTCTAGGCGATCCACAGACGCATAACTGTAGCTATATGAGAGGGCAAACGTTCGTTGTCATAGCAACAGTGCCGCTTCGCCTGTGGAATAACGTACGGCTGACGGGGAAGGTTTTCGGAACACGGAATTCGAGAAGGGGCTGAATTTCGTCGTGTCTTCTCCAATGGTCCTGAAATTGGCAGCGGTACACAGTGTTACAGTCCTACAGGGAGATATGCGCTGAACATTTCAATTATGCGTAATGAAAAGGTTATCGGCAACAAAATTTTACTGCTGTAAACAGCGAGGAGCCGAAGCTTTATGCCATGCAGCTTGACCAAGGCTTCTGCTCCAACGAGAAATCCACCACGCGAACCGTATAACAAAACACACAAAGCACGCGAAGTTGCGCAGAATTGAGCGCTAGCGTTGCGTCAAGGCGTACCAAAGGAAGTATACTTGGCAAATTACCAACTGTTTTCCGCAATCAAAGTCGAAGCTTCCGCGACCGGTGATCGAAGCTGATGCTGCTGAAGCAATGGTCCGACATTTCGCGATTGCAGTAAAGCTTGAGGAAGTGGAATCGTCCGCGGTTGTTCATCCACGTCACGCAAGCCCGGAAGGAACCGGGTGCACACACACGCCATCTTTGTTGATTTATGTTTGCCCGCCAGGAAACTTCAATTAGTCATCGTCTCCGACAAGAAGGTCTGTGCGGTTCCGTTCAAGCAAACATAAACATAAAGGGACGCTCCAGCAACCGTAAAATATTCTTGGTTTATTTTTGCACTGGTGCGGATGCTGCCTGCGTCTGCTCGGCCAAAAAGAAAAAAAAATACGCTTGTAAGCAAAGAGATCTATTAGCTTTCGCCATTTTCAGCCGCCATATATAAATGTGTATTTCACTGCTCGCAGCGCAAGAAACGGACGCTTGCGACGTCCGGCTTAGCAGATAGATAGTTCTGTTAGTGGGTTTCGTGGAGGGAAAAATCACTGTCTAAAGAAACGTAGCATCTGCGACCATTTCTTTACAAGCATTAGCCGGCTGTCTGCGGGAGCAAGACGTGCTTTTTTGGCATCTCCGGCTAGACGCGTTTGCGTTACGAGACGTTGAGAGCAAGTCGAGGTTGCTGAAAAAATTTTTGAAAACATCAATTTCTTCTGTTTTCCCTTTGCGCCTAATGGTCGCTTCTCGCGTAATGTTGTCACATGACTGAGTTTATATACAATTTACCGAGATCATTAGACTCAAAGTCAGAGTATACTATACTAGTACAAGCACCTCCGAAGAAAACGCGAAAATTTCGTTGCTCAGCCGTTACTTATTGGGAACCGCGAAGGCCTGCCCTGTGCACGGAGCGACCATTCTACTAGAGGTATGCCTAGCAGTTCACAATCGATAATTGACTGCTGTATCACTGACTACACTTTACCTCCTTATTTAAATAGAATTCCTTGCAGATCAATCCAGACGCTGTCGAGATAAAATGGTTCTGTGTTTTGGCGCGTCTAGGAAGGCGCTACCGCTCTATATAGCTTCCTATCAAGACGTCATTGTATCAACGTTAATGTACGAATTGCTCGATTATGTATGTATTGATTCATTGATTGATTGATTGACTGATTTATTTATTTATTTATTTATTTATTTATTTATTTATTTATTTATTTATTTGAAATGTAGACAACATTTATGTCGCCGGCTTCTCCCCAGCGTTCGATTGTTGCATGAATGTAAGGATGATGTGAAGTGAATTCTTACACATATCAACAGTCCGCTTTACCACCCGCAGTGCAGTCAGTTGCAGTTACACGAAGGAAAAGACAAAAAGAAAATGTTGTACTTTCGGGACAGTCTAATATATAGACCTATGAAAACAGTAATCCAAAATACACTGACAATAACTTTTAAGAAAAAGAAAGAAACAAAGAGAAACGGGTGTTTAGTTTTCCGGTGCCACACATAAGTTTTCCGATGCCACACATACACATACAAAAAAGAAACACTAGGCACCATGAAAGCAAATACCCACACTCAAATATAGCTGCACTTCTAATGACGCAAAAAAAAGGACAACAGTTTGCAACCTATAAAAACGTCGAGAGTTGCAAAGTAATCGAGAAATCAACCACGTCGATCCCCATTTTTCGGCGACCTTATTGATATCGTACGGTAAAGATATTTCGCATGCATGACTCATGCTTCAAGCAAGAAACGTTCTGCTAAAATCAAAAGCCATTATCAGGACTTTACTGGGAAGAACACAAATTAGCACCTGCGGCATGCCTAGCAAGTATTAGTAAATGTCACAAAATTTAAGAAGGCTTATCAGTGCGCAGACGGCAATATCATTAAGCATCTATAAGAAATTAACATTACCTCTGTAGTCTCCACAAATCCATATATTACAGGAAGCGAAGAACAACAAAAAAAGAAAATCGTGTGGTTTTACGTGCCGAAACTACTTACGGATTATGAGGCATGCCATAGTCCAGGACTCCTGAAATTTCGATCACCTGGGGTTCTTTAACATGCACCTAAGTCTAAGTACGCGGATGTTTTCGCCCCCATCGAAATGCGGCCGCCGTGGCCAGGATTCAATCCCGCAGCCTCGTGCTCAGCAGCCCAACACCACAGCCACTGAGTAACCACTGCGGATGGAAGCGAAGAACCAAAGAATAGGGGGAAGAAGGGGTGGTAAAAACAAATAAATAATAAAAAAATCAAATGATCATTGAAGCCACAAGACACGAACGCTACGCCTGCAAAGATATTTTACACCTATTCGTGCTTACCTCGTGCCAAAATAATAGCCATCAAGCTTGCTCCACAATAGCTTTATTTAACACTCCGACCCTCCTTACCATCCTGCGAGGAACTCTATGTCACTCTTATACGGGCATGCCGTTCGTGCTCGTGAAAGTACAAGTTACGCAGCGTCAGATATCGAAAATGAACATGACATAAACGACAATTATTCTTAACGGATAGTATAGGCGCTAAAGGGTTACAGAGTGTGCACTGCAATTTCCAACTTCATGAAGCGCAGAGTGCAGAAGAAATGAGTTCCATGTGAAATTCGTAGAAACATGCTGCAAAGTTGTTAGCTGCTTGAAGGAAATCACAGCGCACTGTCCTAACTTTTTTTTATCCCTTTCCAATTTTGTTGCTTATTCGGAACAGCACTACCTAAGCTACAACCAGAAAAACCATTTTTTTTATCTGCAAAAGAAAATAAGCCCAGAGCGCACTGTAATCATAGTCCTGTTGATAGCTCTGCTGATATTCCTGCTGGTGGTCCCCCTGACAGCCATGCTAATAATGCTGCTGATTGTATCGCTGATAAAGGGGGGGAGGGGCTATGAGATGCTTCAGTACTGAAAAGTATTGAAGGCTCCTGATGAAATCAACGGTCTTTTGTTAGCAGCCGCATTACACCAACTGAAAATTATTCCTTTATTCGTTTATTATCTAACTAGACAAAATTATTTCTTTAAAAAAACATATCTGCATATTTGCTTAAGCTCAAACTTACGTTACCAAGATTACCTAAATGATAGCCTCAGTAAAATTTTCTATTGGTGCACTCAATGGGGGATGATCTTGAATGTTGAAAAAAGTGTTTTTCTTCCCATTCCCCGCAACAAAACATCTCTCTCTTATAGTTATATAATGGGCTACTCTGCACTTAAACAAGTTACTAACTATAAATATTTAGGTGTCACCCTCTGCAGCCACATGTCCTGGAAGCTTCACGTGCAAAATATATATTTCTCTGCCTTCCGTAAACTGTGCTTTCTCATATATAAGCTTAAACACGGCCCATCCTCTGTTAAACTGCTTGCTTATTACTACTTAATTCGACCGAAGATTGAGTACGCCTGTATTATCTTGGATCCCCACACTCAATGTAAGATAAAGAAATTTGAACGAATCCGAAGACAGGCTGCCCGGTTTCTTTACAATAAATTTTCAATATTTGACTCACTAACTAAGCCAATCACGTCTAATAATATTCTTACGCTTGAATCACGTCGAAAAACATTACGGCTTCATTTTCTTTCTCAGTTATTTAATAACAAATTGGCGCTCGACCCCCCAATGTTTGTAAGTCCACTAGTAACGAGAGCCACTCGCCAACATCACCAAAATGCACTAAACCCCTATTTTGCCCAAAATCAATCTATTTAAATACTCTTTCTTTCCACGCACCATTAACGACTGGAATGACTTGCCTCTATAAAACTTGTGTTACGATTGCTTACTTCTTGTATCAGCATTGTTGTCGTACTGTTGCATTTTATTGTACTGAGATTGTTTTACTTCTTGTGAACAAATATTGTATTATCCACCCTGCATGGACTTCGTGTCTGCAGCATGTATTAAACAATTAGATATATAAATGAATGATTGAATGAATGAATGAAGTCGTTCATCGCATTCGAAAACATTACATTTGTCAATCTCAAGCCGTCTACATTCTTTTTTCTGCAGTTATTCCTTCCGCGTTTCAGAGTTATGGCCCAAAACTCGAACAAGTCCAGGATAAGGGCGCCCGCGCCTGCATACCTCATGAAGACGATAATGACCATCATTCATTAGCATGCCTTCTGAAACGGGGCCGGGCCAAATGGACACTTAGCTTTGCAATCAGCTATGCTATTCATGCATTTCATTCTAGCATTTCTTTATACGTCTCTTTTCTCTTTTTTTTTCTCCCTCAAAACTTCTCTAACTTGTACCGCTACCTATGCCTGTAACGGATCCGGGTGCCTCAATGTCTTAATCGCCTTTTTTTTTATCACGTACCCGACAGCAGCGTTCCCCAGATGAGTTTGAAACAACTCTACTGAATGTCTGACATGGCGATCGCGAAAAAGGGGTGAGGCTGTCGCGTACAAAGTCGAGGCTGTTGGCTGCGGCGCTACTGGCTGCGACCTTAAGCAAACAACCGCGCGACATGTATCATAGAGCAGTGCGTACCTGTTTACACGTGCCCATAAGAACTAGGACTAAAGTAAGAGAAATAAAAAGTAATAGTAAAGGAAACACGCAGATATAACGCAATGTTAGAATCTAAATGACGCGAAGATTGAGTTATGAGGCAGCAGCACTACAGCGATTCACACGAGCCCCGGTTCGCCAAGGCCACGGCACCTGAGGAACGAAAGCGATGCATGATGCTTGCCGAGAGCAGAATGCTGATGGGATGTGTCTGGGGGCACATTGAAGTATTCGAAACCTATCCAAGAAAAATTGCGGTACAACTCGGGTCACGATAGCTGTCGACGTTAACGAGATTAACGTTCAACTAATGCCGTCGCAAGCCTTATTGTTGAATACACATTTATTTAAAATATGCAGTGGTCTTTCTGAGAAGCGCATTGCTTCGGGTTCGTTGCCAATTGAACGTATGAGAGATCCGTTCTTCCAGCTCGGTAGCTGACAAGACTTTCTTGGGTGGCAGGCTCCCGAATGCAAGGGAGGCCCTGTGATCGGTTTTATCTTCATTCTTGATTGACCGCATTGCGGATGATTACAAAGACGGCGCCAAATGAAACAACAGATGAAGGAAGGACACACGAGACAACCACTCTTCCTTCCTTCGTCTCTCCTTCCTTCGTCTGTTGTTTTATTTGGCGCCGTCTTTGTAACCATGCATAACCAACTATCCAACCAGCACGTGCTCAGCGCATTGCGGATGTAACGAATAGTACATGCCCCGTTACAGATGCTGCATTTATTTATTTACTATTTATTTATTATTTATTATTTACTGAAATACACACTGAAGGCCCTGTATTGGGCCACAAGAAAATTTCCATGTTATGATGCTTCCATGCAAAGTTTCCAAGCTTTAGTGTCCGAAATTGATAGACTCCATGGATCACGATGGTAGGCTTGCCAAATCCACCCATGTATACGGGATTTCAATGCACGCGGCTATACGAAGAGATGAGCTATCAAAAAATAAGCGCCACTTATCTGTCATTCAGCGCACTCGGTGTCGTACGGTCCCGTCGCGCTTCTTTGTCCGGCAGTAACGCCATGTCATGGGCGAGCGCAAACACGAACGCAAGTCGGACACGTCGTCGGAAACCGAAGTGACAACTAGTCATTTGGACAACCGACAGGTTTGCCTTGTCCGACTGAGCTTCTTAATCGACCGCCTAGTCAATTTCGTGCAGCAGTATAGAAACTAGGAGTTCGCGTCAGCTGTGTATGAAACTCGTTGATTCGCCGGCGCCCCTTATGCGTCATAACTGTTCGTAAGCAGCCGACGCCAGTGCCCAGTGCGCCTATCGAGAAAGTCAGAAATACCATTAACACAATTGCGTTGTAACAAAGAACCACCATATCACATTAAGTCTCTGGTCAAATACCTACAGGATCCGGCACCCCGTGGTACTGCATGGTACTTGGCGAAGAGAAAAGAACACAGTCTACAGTGAACCGGCTGTCGCGTGCACATGCGTTTCTCCACGTGAGGTGCTTTTTTTTTTTTGACGCCCTTTCCGTTTTCTTGCGCACAGACACGCGAGCGGTCATTTCATTTCGATTTGCTTTGGTCTGCATTTCGAGCCTCGGTACGAACGCGCTATCAATAGCAACACCGACGGCATATATTTATTGACGGCATTGTTCGCGGAAAGTTAGACTTCTTTCCTGTTCACGCCTCACAGCTCCCCCGGTTCGCGGAAACTCCGCTCAGTTGGAGCAAAAGCGAAAAATACTCCTATGCTATCTTTTTTCGCTTTGTGGTACTTTTCAGGCACTAAATAAATTTACAGACACGCAGGCGAGAAGCTGGACAAAGATAATCGTTAGAGAGGCTCTCAAAGAGATTCTAACGATTTCCTCACGGGCTCTTATTCGAGTACTAAAAGAAATCAATGCATCAAGACAAAGAGCCCAAACAAAAATATCGTTACAAGAACTTCGGTTGATATGCTAACGATATCCTACTAAGTTTCTATTATGGTTATAAGAAAATGTTAGGAAATTAGGACAAGCTCAACAAAGAAGACATTTACAAAAACTTCTGTTGAAATGCTAACGATCTATCTCCTTGTGCTTCTATTCGGGTGCAAAGTAATCTTAAGGAATCAAAATAAGAAGCTTGACGAAAACCCTTAAAAATTTCTGATTGGGATTCTAAAGATGTTCTGGTGACTTTTCTATGTCACTCAGTAAGCTTTCATAGAAAACAATACTAAATTTGTATCAAAACTTTTGCAAGGAAAAAGGTAGAATAATGCTTTAGAGTTAGGTCATCTTTCCGTGCGATAGCGTTAGCGATCCCTTAGATACATTCTATTGTCCAGCGTTTAGTATTATAGTGTTTTCTTCGAAACGTTCAAGTGATAGCGGGCTGCGCCGTTTTATATTCGCTGAGCACTCAGCAAAACGGGCTCATCAAGAGTGGTCGCGTCGTTATGGTCACAAACCAAGGCACGATATCGGACTTTAACGACCTGAAGGAATTCTCGTCTCAAAAGTGCACTTCACAAAAAAGACGAAGTGCTCCCCCCTCCTCCCCTCGCTTCGACTGAGCATCACTCTTTAATTGCAGGGCTAGCTAGCACCAAACCCTTCGAAGTGTCGTCACTCTAAAGCGTTTTTTTTTACGTTCTCGCAGAAATGTAAAACCACAGCAGCGGCAAAATTTTTCCCTCGATACCAGATTTCTAACTGCCCTCTGTTGCACACCCATAGAAGAAAGTTCTAATAATCTCGGAGGCAACTTTCTTCTACATTATTCACTCTTTCGTGTTGCTCCAGTTTTTGGTATCTTCTGGAGGCCGAAGATTGACAGGGGGAGAGTCGAAAGTAAAAGCGCACGCAAGCTTGTAGGGCTCATATATTCAAAGAACAGATATTTAAACTACAGATATTCAAAGTACAAGTATTCAAAGTACAGTTGTTCAAAGTACATATATTCAAGGTACAGATATTCAAAGAGGAATTCGGGAACTGGCGATTCTTCGTTTTCTTCCGCTATATCAGCTGGGTCTTGTTTACTTGGGCGGTCGCTGCTATTGGAATCTCATCACCAGCGGCGGCATCACATATAAAATGTCGCGGATGGACTGGAGTGCGGGCGCACGTACTCTAAGTGCTTGTACTGCACTTTATTCCTAACGCAAGTTTACGGGGAAACAAAAAAGACGAAAAAAAAGAAAACAAGAGATAAACACGGAGGTCGACCACAGCAGACAATCTAATTTGTTTTACAGGTGAACGAATGAATGACCTGACACACCCCATCTATCAGTATATAAACAGTGGGATCTGAACGTACACATACGGCAAGATGTTACTACAGAATTCGGTTCGAGAAGATTAACATTGCAATGAATAGCTAATGACAGAAATTGCAGCGAACATATAAATGAAGGAATGCCTGCTTTTTCTCGAAGACCAGGAATAAGCAAACGTATACAACAAACTGCTAACCACAGTATGTAATTCGAGAAAAAAATGTAACACCACTTACTGACTGTGACGAGCAGATTGTGGCAGCACATGAATTAATGAAACGGTATGAGGTACACCAAGAAGAAGAATATTACGGCAGTGTTTCCGCTAACATACATCAAGCTATTAGTCATAAACACGCTACACGCGTGCGTTGTGCTATACTACAGCGTAATTTCGGCCCATACATATATTCTGCCGTCGCACACGGGCTGCGGTGTCACGGTGTTTCCGTACCTTTCTCTCTTCTCCGATGCCCTTGGCCATTTGTGTACACAGCTAGGCGTGTAACTCTCCACGCACGCTCGTCACTAATGGATCCCGTAATTGCGTCCTTCCTGCTCTCTGAGCACGCAACTGCGCTCCGCGTGGCAGGCTTCCCTGCAAGTAACGCCCTGGGCTCGCGGATTTCCGGCGCTGCGTGTCGACACGAATTAGTGCATCTCTTCTGCGCACGGACGCCTGCACAACCGAGACAACAAGTGAAACGCGGTAATCCCATAGCGTGCAAATGCACACTTCAATCAATCAATCAATCAATCAATCAATCAATCAATCAATCAATCAATCAATCTTATTTTCATTCTGTCAAAGATACAGAAACAAGAACTGTGACAAAAAACTGTTTGCCAGCACAGCCTGACTACGTCACAGCCCCATCACTTCGTTGCGCATTCCGTGCAGTGTGATGCCGGGTTGAGAAAGTTTTCGCAGCCTTGGGTGCAACATAAAAAAAAGCAAAAGGAAAAGTGTGTGCCCATTACTCGTTTGTGCAATGAAACATTCTCTACCACCAGCTGAAACTTATGCGCTTAAAACGACAGTGCAGAATGGGCCAAAGGCTAGCCTCGATTGTGGGATCCGAACTGATGCAAGATTCGAGGGATTCGACGTGAGAAAGCAACACAGCATGGCTATGCAGCTACGGAAGTCGATCGCCGCATAGTGGTGGGCTGTCAATTTATTACGACCGCACGAAGTATACGCTGACATGTACTCGCAAAGCAGGACACCCGAATGCTTTTTTTTCTTCTTTTTTTGCATTCCGGCCTCACGAGAATGTTGCTGCTGCGGGCGGGGATCGCGCCAGCGACCTCCACGCTCAGCAGCACAACGCCGTACTCACTGCATGAGCCACCGCAACGTGTAGCGCCAGCGTCTCTCTTTTGATTTGTAGCCGCCTGTATTAAGCCACTAGAAGGTAGCCTATACATAACGTGGAGTCCACTAACATCGAACCGCGAAGAAAGCATTGTCAACGTATTCTTCCAGCTACCGCCACTGGGCGTGTTTGTGCGACGAATTCCAGTGACGTCTCGCGGCCACAACACATACGTCTCGGCGTATCTTGTGCGCGGTCCGAGTGTAACCAGATAGCATGCCGTTGCAAGCGTACCAATTCCAACTTTGTGGATTTTATCGCGTGACCCCACGTTGTTCGTCATGAGCCTTCATGAAGGAAGCGACGAGGGAACGCAAGTCATGAGGACGCCAACGTTGAAAATGTAATCTATAGGTGTGTACATGACCTCCGAGATTCGTTTCCTACACATTGTCATGGCTCACAGACCATGGTCTGTCACCATTGGTCCCCTTGCGGCTGGAGTCTTGGAGGAAGGAGTCCATTGAACGCCGGTGAGTACGGCGGCCCAAATAGGATACGGCTGCGTCAGCCAGTCTTTCGTTGCCAAAACGGATTCTTTTGTCCTTGATAGTAAGGTGCTTTATTTAGTTTTTTAGTGGCAGTTAGACACTTTACCTTGTTATGCAGAAGCGAATATTCTTCCCGTATATGCGTATATGTGTCTGCGGTTGACTATTCAATATTTGGTACTTGGTATTCTTATTACATTCAAATTCGAAAAATTTGGCATACGCCGACGATGGTCCTTCCGAGCTTTCGCTGGCACACACATGCAGAGCGATCTTTGCAGGTGCTGAAGACATTTTGCGAACGTATTTTTGTTCTTACTCTCTTATTTAAATTAATTAATTAATTAATTAATTGATTGATTGATTGATTGATTGATTGATTGATTGAGTGATTGATTGATTGATTGATTGATTGATTGATTGATTTTGCGATTGATCGACGTGGTCTATGGGAAAAACGACACCCCACTTGTCCAACACACTAACGAAACACCATTTTCGTTAGACGGTCGTCTACAAGCTTCTAGCCCCTATAAACCACTTTGTCACAACATGAATGATTGAGCGGCAAGAGCGCCAGAGAACGTACAGGGCGCTTTAGGCGAACGACGAATCTCTAATGAGTTGCGCATAATCGTATTAGTGCAGTAAGCTTCCGAGTTGTATAATACGCTCCGCTAGAAGTGCACGCTTCGCGCTGCAGACAGAGCTTCCCCAAACTCATTACTGTGGATTTAATTAGGAAAGGAAGGATTAATCGGGAAGGCTTAATTACCGCACTCTTTCGGAGACGCTACGCATGCCCGGTGTTGGATGTTTCTGGAAGCGTGCCAAACTTGGCGAGGTAATTCGGATTGGTTATTGAGTGTCGCACGTTGCGAGGATAGCTGTCCAGGTATCATGAGCACGTGCAGTTCACTCCGGTCCCCTTTATGCTTAAACAACGAGAATTTCGGATTGCCACGAGATAAATATAGCGATACTCTGTCTGTGCAAACACCGGTCGAGTAATTCAAGCGCATTGTAAACTTTTCTATAGCTGACAATGCTCCTCCCTTCGGGAAAGACTGCCGATTTTTAATAAAAAATCCCTATGCTCACGTTGACTACAAGCATCACCAGGTGGTCGAAACTGATCAGCCACCTTCCGCTAACTACACTGCGCCTAGCCACTTCCGCGCAGTTTTGCGAAAGCTATAGGGTTGGCGTCAGCCAACCAGAAAAAAAAATCACAAGAGGAAGTAAAGTACGGAAGATTAGTAAAGCGCACAATGGGCGAAGACTGCTACTTCCTTTGGAATACGCAACCAGCTCCGGCTAACGCGAGCCTTTGCTAACGCAAGCCCCAGGCTACGCTGCACTGCACGTAGTGTGGCGATACACCGTCATGTCTATATAGCGAGGTTACTCTCGCGCGCGCGTCGCTTTCGTTGGTTCACGTCGACTCGAAGATCGCGGACCTCGCCGTGCGCCGAGTCACAGCGACTGGCGGTGACATCCTCTCGAAGCAACTCGCCACACCCGAACGCATACGCAGTGTGCAGGTATTCACGCGGGATTGTCGGCTCGCATGGCGGCCGCTGCTTTTTGCGCCGCCGCTGGACTCTCGCTGATCCCTGTAAGCGTACACACCCACACAGCACACACACGCAACATGACGCCCCCCCCCCCCTTCCTCCCCTCCCCAAATGGTCGTCCACCTTTTCCTTCTTTCCAGTTTTTCCCTCCGTTTCGTCCTCGCATAGGGCATCTTGCTCCTTCTCTTAGTCTTGGCGTCATATATCTTGACAACTGTCGCAGATGCAGAGGCTGGCGCTCCCTCGATATGCGAAGTCCTTTCCATTGATTTACACTTCGACTTGAAATATGCAGCCTTGTCCCCTTCAACCGCAAGAAACATACACTTCGCTGTTTCACGAAACGCGCTGAAGCTGTCGTAGAACCCCGCGAAAGAGCGCACACGCTGTCGCCTCACGACTGCAACTTGCGCCACTTCATCTCCCGTATGTCAGTCGTTTTAGTTATGCTCGTTGTTTCCCACCTGGAACAGCCCGCGACGTGCCAAGAGAACCCTCTTGAATAGAAAAGAACGCCACACCCTCTCAGCAGTTGGCTCACTCGAGGTTGCGCACCTTGAAAGCGTCATCGAGGGAAATACGAGAGCACGGCAGAACATCGGCATAGCGGAGCATATGCATTCGCTCTCACGAACTGTATGCAGCGCAGCGGAGGCTGTGGGCGGTGTCAGCGATCCCGGGTACAGAATCGCAGGAAAGGCTCTCCTCCATTCTCCCTCGCCGATCGCTTTCAGCGCTGCACCCGCCGAATTCGAGGCCCTGCTAAATGATAGGTGGGCCGGACCCACAATGGACGAGCCTTGCTCTATCATCAGAACGCGCAACCGGCTCTCGTTGCCGGTAGGCTGACACGAGCGCTGGTCTTCACTGCACAGCACAGAATTAGTGTGGCGGAGTGTACGTGTGCGCACCAGTTCGTCGTCACGCGATTTCATTCTATCTGGAGTGCCTCCAGACCTTCACAAGCACATCTTCACCGCCATTCCCTTCACACCTTTTTCTTACCAGCCTCGGCAATCGAAAACATTACAACTGCTGCATCACGCGTCATGTCTGCTTCTTCCCTCTTTTCCGGTGTTTGTTTGTTTGTTTCTTTGTTTGTTTGTCGCGTCTTTCTGTGGTGGTTGTATCGCGGAGTATCCACTGACTTATTGCGCGTAAAGGTTGCCATGGTACTGTCGTTTCTCCCTGAGTTAGCTCGATGCGTGACGTAGCGCATCGGACCCCGCTTAGCTGCTCTTGAGGTTTTCATTGAAAGTTCACCATTCTCCTCCAGTATAAAACCAATATGTCTGATGGAACCTCATGAGCGGTCCTTAAAAAATTTACTACAAAGTTAAAAATAAAAAAAAAGAAGTGTCAGTGTCTTTCGCATTGTACTCCTGAGACGTTACTGCTCAGAACCGTGAGTCGTTAATACAACACACCTCAGTTGGCAGGCGGCCTTCGCGGCTTTGAGCTGCGACGTCACTCGCTAAGGCTGGAAGGTGATTCGGAACGGTAAAGAGCAAGAGGGCGGAAAGAAAAAAAAAGGCGCAAAGTATGCAGAAAGAGAAAAGACAATAATGCTTTTTGCGTATGAAATATTGAAAGAAAATTATTTCCAGTTAATTGTAACGCTCAGACACGAACGCATTCTGAACCCTGCCATGTAAGCCGATACCACAACACGAAGACTGCAAATCGAGAAAATGGTAGGCGACCCCAATATGTTAGTTAGGTGTCTTTTAGTGACACTTGCACCTCGGTGTTTGTGTTCTTTACGTTAAGTTTAGGTGAATGCAACGCACGAAACGAACTCAAAGGTATACCTGTTTTTCATTAACGACCCCGTTAAATATTGCCACCTGCAGTGCTCTTCCCTTGCCACAGTGGAAGAGAAGAGGCAGGAAGGAGAAGAAGGAAGCAGGGCGCGTGCTACCCCGCCCGCTCGATAGCCAGGTCCCAATGCCGTGTTTTTCAGGAGTCAGCTGCCATCATCAAAGATACCTCTTCGGAGACCCGTGACACTATCATGGCGTCATTACTTTCGCGAAATTCCTGGAAACCTGGAAGTAGAAAGCGGAAGACTTGCTCACGTGGCGAGCTCTAAAGTCTACAGTTCGGCGCACGGTGTGCGGTAATCAGTGATTTCTATTTAAATGTTACTATTCCACACACTTGAGTATCTCAACTTGTAACTAAGCTTGTACTCTGATATTTATTTATTTATTTATTTTTATTTGATACATGATGCCGGCCTGAGTGTCAGGCCTTGGGCAGGAGTGGGTATATACATGAAACAATACAAGAATAAAGGAATACATTGGTACAAAAATTGCTTATCAGCACCATGCTAACATTGCGCGTAACAGCACTCGGGACTGCGCATAACAAAGTGAGCATTCGATATCACAGCTCACATATATAAAGCAAGAAAGAATACAAGTGAAACAAAAGAAGAAAAAATTGCGCATAAACAGCATTCCAACGTCGCGCATGACAGCACTCGGCACTGCGCATAACAAAGAGTATTCGATGTTACAGCTCAGAACGAACGCACATAAAAAACGCATGAACAAAAGACGCTTGATAAACAATGCAATTACTTATCGCAATCGGTCAAGCGCGCACATGAAAGACGAAACAGTGGGGCTTTCGACCACCTCAGCGTGCAGGTCGTTCCAATTACGGATTGTACGCGGGAAGAACGAGTATTTAAAAGCATTCGTTTGGGCAAAATATTCACAGACTTTCCTGGAGTGAAACGATCGAGTTTGCCGTCGCTGTAATGGTTGAAAGTATAAATTCTTATCTATTCCTAATTTATCATGATACAGTAAATAGAAGAGTTTTAGTCTATCACGATACCGTCTTGTCTCCAAGCTCTACAAATTGGCTGTCTGTAAGAGGGCTGTAGGGGATGTTGTCCAACTATAGGAGTTATAAATAAATCTGACCGATTTCCTCTGTACTTTCTCGAGTTTGTGAATGTTGTTTTTGTTGTTAGTTATCATATCTATAATGAAACCCATGAATGTTGTACTGTACTATTTCTTTCTATAGTTTTCTGATTTATTTTGAATTTTGTCTGTTGTCGTGTCAGCCATTTCTAATCTTTAAATGCGAAGTATTTCTTGGTGAACATTTGCCACTTTGCCGCCACCGTATTGGGGCTCTGATGGTCGCATCATCAACTTGGTATGTACCAAAATTACCATGGCATGACAAAAGTACATGACGAACACAAACGATTTGTCATGACATGAAGATAAAGACATCTGTGTCATGTAGGTCATGAAACATCCATCTACTTCCTGGTGCTCTCATGGTCGTTTCGTAAAATTGGTATGCACCAAAATTGGCATAATATGATGAACATAAAATATGGCGAATAATAATATTAATGTATTAATAATATTATTAATATTAACATTAATATGACGAACATAAATTATAGGTCATGACATAAATGTCATGGCGTACGTGTCATGAAACAGCCGCCTGCGTCATGGTCGTTTTATTAGCTCGATAGGCTCCCCACACACTGCTTCGACTAACATCGATTTCCACGGGGTGGGGGATCTGCCGGCTTTTTCTTATTTATTTATTTATTTATTTATTTATTTATTTATTTATGCACTACTGCTAGCGTTCTCACGAGGCTGTAAGCAGCAATGGGTGACATAAAACAACAAACCTGAACAAAGTATTCATGCATAAAAGAAATCTAGACACGACAAACATGTTACGCAAACTGACAAGTTGAAAAACGCACTTACGAAAACACCTGCTACAACGTCCTGTCAAAAGAAAAAATAATTAAACCACATGCGCAGCGTTTGAAGCACTGACGATTGCAACTGATTGCAAAAATGAATATAACTGAAGCACTTGCACAAATGTATCTTAGTTGGGCGTTCCGAAATGCTGGACGATAGTTGGTTCCATTCAAGAATTGTCCTAGGAATGAAAGCATTTGCGGATATTTTATTACCACAGGAATATTCCTTTAATTTTTTTATTATAATGCAATCGCATAATTCGTCGGGACACTGGCTCCATGTATGTGGGTTTGCGTATACCATGTTTGCCGTTCAATATCAAGTGCATGTATGTCAATCGGTCACATTGGCGCCGCTTTTGTAAACAATCTAGACCTGCTTTTATGCGAAGCATATTACGAGGGCTCAACCCAGCTCCTCAGGCGCGGCGGTGACCATGAAATCACGTGACACCGTGACGTCACGACAGAGGAGAAGTGGCTTTGGCTCAACTCTTGCAAGACGGGCTGGGTGGGAATCGAACCAGGGTCTCCGGAGTGTGGGACGGAGACGCTACCACTGAGCCACGAGTACAACGCTTCAAAGCGGTACAAAAGCGCCTCTCGTGAATGCGGTGTTGCCTTAGAAACGCGCTGTTTCTAAGGCGTGCGTCTCTTGCTCAGGCGCACATTTCGTTGCCGCGCCGAACGCTGCTTTGCTCGACGCTCACCGCGTCCAATGCGGGGCGCGTAGTCGCTGCCCTGTAGCCCATTGTCTTACACCCCTTGGCGGGTCGACGGGAACGCTGTCGCGTTCCACTCTTGAAGGCGAAGAAGTAATGCATGAGTTGTTTCTTCGTCTAGCCGAACCAAATATAGCCAAGCAACAGCAGTTCACCAGGCTAAACAGTGGTTCAACAACTAAAATAAAGGCTAGTATGCTTCGCATCCTGGGCTTAACCTTACCTAAGCCACAGCCATTTTTTTTTTTACGAGAGCATTCGCAGAAGTACGCCAACTATATGAACGGTATACAGGCCCAGCCACTTTCTTTTGGGCAGATTATAGGTTGTTTATGTAGCCTCGAGTGTGGGGATTCCAAACAATTGATCCATATTCTATTACATGGCGAACTAAAGGTTTATGTGCAATTATTTACTCTCGTGTGTGCACTGTCGCAGGGTTCTTCGTAAGTAACCAAGTTTCCGCATGGCCCTATTCACAAGTTCTGATATCTGCTTATTGCACCTTAGATTAGGTGTTACGATTACACACAGATATTTATAACTGCTTACCCCTGCGAGCGGGTTGCCACCTATGCATGTAATAAGCTATCTAATGAAACCCATGAATTTTGTACTGTCCTATAATTTTTTTTCTTATTTGATCTATTCTGAATGTTGTCCCCGGTCGTCTCAGGGATTTCTAATTAATCCTAATTATTCCAGACACTTCAGTAACTCATCTTGCCACAAAGCTTATGTTCTGATATCATATCTACAACGAAATTCATAAACTTTGCACTGCACTATTTTTTTTCTATTTCTTTCTGAGTTATATTAAATTTCCTCCCCGGTCGTCTGAGGAGGCGAACCGGAAGTGCTGCGCAAGAATCAAGAGTGTCACTCGATGCTCGTGCCACTAAAGACAAACAAACAAACAAGTCCAAAGCTCGATGTTGTTTTCGCCTTAATGTCAGCGAAGATTGCTGGAGCTGCGTATGTATGTGTTGACGGTACGCGTGTCACGTGGTCTCTGTACCGGCACACGTGGCGCAGTGTGCCACTCCGGCGGCCAAGCCAAATCTTCATTTTCTCATCAAAGCCAGTAGTGCTGCCGCTCTCGCATTCGCTCCTATGCGCAGATGTATCGGACGTTGCCGTGCTTCCAGTAGCCTGGTGTACAGAAGCAATTGCCTCGTCTTTCTTTGTCTTTTTTTTTACGGAAGAGGCAATTACGCTGTTTTCACGACCATCGCTGACGCTCGACCCCGGCTGTCGTCGTCGTCGCCTGTAGCAGGGTGGCCGGGAGCGCCTTCGGCTAACTCGGTTACGTCGCGTTTTCCATTAGTTCTAGATCGTGCCTGCACCGTTAAACCCGTGTTTGAGAGCCGAATAAGACATCGCTTAGGTCCCCCGTCCCGTGGTGCGTTGTGGCCGAGCCAAGCTGAGCGAGTAATTCGATTTCGCCGAGAACGGAAGCACGAAAGGACGAATCGTTCTCTCTCGTTTTCTTACCGCACACCTTTGGTAGCAGATCGAGTCTCATTGAACCTTGATGGAGCAAAGGAAACACAGCAAGACCATTTCGTTACGTTTGCTGTCATCAAGTATCATGAGGATTGCGTTGTCGTTGTTGGCGCTGCTTTCTGTTGGTTTTGTTTTGTTTGCTGTCGTCGTCGAAGTCCTCCCTGTATCGTTCGGTGTAGCATAGACGGTGACCCTTTAGCTCTTTCATCCCATCGTCCTGAAGACGCAAAGAGCGCTACGAAGGACTCTCCGTGATACGCTGGAACTTCCTCGGATGGCATTTCGGATGCCATGCTGTATCAGCACGGCATCCGAGATCTCGCAAGGCACGCGGCACGCACCATTTGATCTCAAAGGCCATGGTATCACGCGACACTGATAGGCCAACGATAAAGCTGTTCAAGTTGTCTTCCAGCATGTGCTTTAAAAGGAAGCTTTACCTCCCAAGCTCCTAGATAAATGCATCGGAATGGGCAAATCGTTTTGCTCGAGGATCCACTGCACCGAATTTGATGAGGTTCGTTCGCTCATACAGGCTACCTTTATGACGAAACGGGATATAACGAAATATTTGGACATCACGAAGTAAGTGAAATTCCCCTTCAAATGCCTATGAAGGCACGTAGTCCAGTACATGCAGTAATAGATATTCCGAAGTGATGGATATACTGAAATAATTCTGCAGCTTCCCCTTCTACTACGTCACGAGATTTTAATGTCCGAATTTCAAAGAAGTTATTATCTACCTACTTATGCGACGAGGTTCTTGCTTCAGGCCATCAAACGATGCTTTCCTACATAAAGAATGACTGAAACTGTAAAACTTAATGGCAAAAAGAAATTTGTGGCGACTTAGCCGTAAATGGGAGGCAAATGCGTCAGCATTAGGTCGCGTTTTTTTGAGGCCCCTTATGGAGGATTTCAATCGCGTTGTAAAGTGTTGTTCAGGAGCTCACTCCATACAATGTCTGCTTCCTCAACGAGCTAAATGCAACTGATATACGTATATATGTACGCGTACATACATACATACATACATACATACATACATACATACATACATACATACATACATACATACATACATACATACATACATACATACATACATACATACATACATACATACATACATACATACATACATACATACATACATACATACGTACGTACATACGTACATACGTACATACATACATACATACATACATACATACATACATACATACATACATACATACATACATACATACATACATACATACATACATACATACATACATACATACATACATACGTACGTACGTACATACATACATACATACGCACGCACGCACGCGCGCACACATGGACACACGGAAGCACAGGAGCATTGACAGGATTACGCAAACACTCCCGCTCACATAGGTTCTGAACGTCGTTTCGTACACGCGGGATACATTCAAAACTGTCGAAGCGTAAAATAAGCAATATGACCTCAGGAATGGATTCGTTGTGTGCCAGCAACGCAGGTGCACGAAAGTTAGTCTGGAAGCAAGAGAGAAGTGGAATTCTAGAGCAGTCTCCCAATGCAAGGCTATTGTCACGAGCTTATGTTTTCGACGGAGTATCCCACGACTGCGAAGTAATAGAACGGACGGATATGTAAGGTGTCCCGTCATCTGCTTGCAATATGCTGATAGCCTCTGCTGCTGCTCCTATAAATATACGGCGTGACTTCTTTACGCGTGTATCAATACAAAGTCACTCGCGGTGGAAGCGCACTTCGCTTTCCAAGCTTTATTTTGCCTTAGCCATAAAAATGCGCTCGCTTACCGTCAGTGTAAGCGCGAAAAACCGCCGCACAACAGATGTCAAGACATGTCCCTATGGGTGGGCAGCGCAACCCGGACGAAGGACGAGAGGAAGTACACAACACTGCGCTCGTGTGTTGTACTTCCTTTCGTCCTTCGTCCGGGTTGCGCTGCCCACCCATAGGAACATGTTCAATCACCAACTCGCCCAGCTTGCCGTCTTAATTCAGGTGTCAGGAGCCTGGTGGCCGCGCACTGGCGTGCCATGCGCCGCAGCCGCCAGAGTAGAACGCCCCTTCCTCTCCTACCCACGATGCCTTGCGCGCGATGGAAGACGGAGCGTTTCCTCCCCACTTTCCTTCCTTGCTCACCGTCAAGAAACATTACGGTGACGGCGACAGCAGAAATGCGCCTGGCGTGAACATAATGTCACGAACAGTGGCGAAGACAAAGACGCCGTAGCGTGGCTGGGTCAGAGTCTCTCCTGTCGGGTTGAACGACCTGCTAAAACCTGTGTGACGTGTACAATCTTGACTATCCGTGTGCTAGCCGTTTACTGCTGTCGGTTAAATACTCCCCGTAGCATCATTTTGATGGAGGTGCGGGGTGAAATTCTCCCCGTAACAATATAATTGATACCGCAATACAAGCAATAATGCCCAATTAAAAGCCGCTGAGCGGTCCTTCGAGTTATGAACTCCTAACGAGCGCGTTGAGTCGCTTGGCGCGTTTTGATTTGTCCTTACAGAGGTGCAGTTCGAACGCAGGCGAGAGCTTCCACGCCAAAGGAACGCGCGGAAATAAAAATATCACCAAAGGGATCCTACGCTTTTACCCGCCGTGGTTGCTCAGTGGCTATGGTGTTGGGCTGCTGAGCACGAGGTCGCGGGATCGAATCCCGGCCACGGCGGCCGCATTTCGATGGGGGCTAAATGCGAAAACACCCGTGTGCTTAGATTGAGGTGCACGTTAAAGAACCCCAGGTGGTCAAAATTTCCGGAGTCCTCCACTACGGCGTGCCTCATAATCAGAAAGTGGTTTTGGCACGTAAAACCCCAAATATTATTATCCTACGCTTTCGCATTCCCGCACGTAAGCAGTCTTGTGTCTGCCTAAATTTAATTTATTTCTACTAGACTGATCGTACCTGTTTCTCTCATGTTAGTTACAGAGGTGTCGCGATAAAAGACAAATGCGCCGTGTTTAGCTACATTTCATGGTAAGATAATCTTTTGCAAGGTGTTGAGAATCAGCGAAATATCGAAAAGAATTTACGTAAGTGACCAGAAAAGCTACGCAGGTTAAATAGAGTAGCATCTGTGCAGCACTTGTAGCAGAATTGGCTCCATTGACAGTACATCACAACGGTGTGTTCGTTTGCTACAGGCTACAGGACGTTCCTGTAGAACCCAACGGCCTCGTTGACAACATCTCACCTAGCGGTTTGCTAGAAAACGTGAACCACACTTCCGATTTCGGATTAGGACCCGCGCGTTACGCCGGTGGTGCTGATCGGCGCAGCATTTCAATTTGATTCTACTGCTCAACCACGTGCAGTCTTAGTGAGGAATCGATTTATTTTTAATAAGATGAGTATTTCTGCGAGCGATCTTTACAAGCCTCCATCGAATCTTTCCTAGCATAAGAAGCCAACACTGACACCAAGGACAACATAGGGGAAATTACTCGTGCTTAATAAATAAAATAAACGATAAATATAATCGAAATGAAAGTGAATGAAAAAACCAACTCGCCGCAGGTGGCGAACGATCTTACAACCTTCGCATTTCGCCTGCGATGCTCTACCAAATGAACTACCGCGGCATCGTTTCCCCATCCACTTTCTTGGGTATTTATGTTTTCTAAAACACTGGGAGTGTTAGCCAGCGCCACCACTCACGAACCTTGGCGGCAGATGTGCTGCATCCTTTCTGCCGCAGGCGTCACAAGAACGTGATCTGTTTGGGCGAAGGCAACCGGTAAATAAGCCCACACATGCTATCTGAAGGCATCATTGTTGCTGGATTTGAGACCCTCGTTATGTCATAAACGACAAGAAAGGGGCCAGGGGGGGCCCGATTTTTATTAGTCATATCATATGAAGTCAACAAACACTGACACCAAGGCCAACATAGGGGATATTACTTGCGCTTAACAAATGAAATAAAGAAACGATAAATTAATGGAAATAAAAGTGGATGAAGGAACAGTTACATACATACATACATACATACATACATACATACATACATACATACATACATACATACATACATACATACATACATACATACATACATACATACATACATACATACATACATACATACATACATACATACATACATACATACATACATACATACATACATACATACATACATACATACATACATACATACATACATACATACATACATACATACATACATACATACATACATACATACATACATACATACATACATACATACATACATACATACATACATACATACATACATACATACATACATACATACATACATACATACATACATACATACATACATACATACATACATACATACATACATACATACATACATACATACATACATACATACATACATAAACTTTTACCGCCTTGAAACTTCTGGTGCTAACGCAATGATAAAGAGGCAGCTAAATAAGAACATACGCGCAAATGACTCTTCGTTCAGTCACAAGCATTCGTACAGTCCAGTCAACTTCAAAAATTACAATATGGTTTTGTGGCCTTGTGAACGCAAGAATGCTTCAACCGAGGTTCCAGGATCTTTGCCTTCGAGAGCGGTCTGTAATTCACGCAGCTCAGTAGACAAGGACAAAACATTAGCGCCGGCTGCCATCGTCATAACGCGTCACGTTTACAACTCTGTACCGCACAAATAGATAACGATGTCACATTTCGGCAAACTGCGTCTACAGCTACATCTAAAGCGGCCTAAATTGCTGTTTGCGGAAAGTTTTATTCAGCTACGAAGGTTTCTGAGAAACCCGTGTGGGCTTCCTTCATAGCTTTGTGCTGCAGTCGGGTGGGTCACAAATTTTCCCTTTCATGAACTTTCATACGCCTTGTGAGCTGATTTTCTAATGTTAGTTGCTATAACACGGCCCGCAATGATGAGATGGTTTCTGCAGAATTTTGTTTCTATGGATATCACATGGTTTGTACTCTATCGGATTGCGTGTATACGAACTTCGATTGCCGAGTGACACCGTCATCAGGCACCTTCTACCGTTCCTGCTATAATTGACTCTTGCCAGTCCGGTGTCACAGGTACACTGGCGAATGAGTCTTCAAAGTTCCAGTTATGGGATTCATCACTCGAAAGCAGCACATGCAATACCTGAGCATCTAAACTTAATTTCCTTACTAGTTCTCTTCTTTAGTTTCGCGTCGGTGACTCGCCGAATAGACATTATTGAGCATCGCACAGTTGATGCGCGAGAGAGGAAAGCCCGAAGAACCACGGTAAAATTACTGCGAAAGGGTTTCGAAGGGAGGCGCAGCGGCACTCCTTCATTCATCGAATATAGTATAGCGTTCGCGTAGTTCAGTACGACCGCAAACGCCGCAAAATGTGCAGGTGAAATAAACGCCACTCGTAAAGTTTCCAAATTCTCAATATACTGTCAGGACCTCCGCTCTTGGACTTAGCCGCGGCCGCTCAAAAGTAAAACAGATACCAACGGGAGCGCAGAACGTACATTTTTTTTTTCTCGAATGCGGCAACGTCTAGCTCATTGCGATCGCTCACTTGTCTGGGAGCGCGCAGCCTCCGACGTCGCAACCTCGCACCGCCCGAGGTCCAGCGGATGATCTGAGATTACACATGTTTTGCATTAATCTAAAGACAACGCGCCGTCGCACTAGTCCCTCAAAACACACTGCCCTCGTCCGATCGTGACGACACGATGCAGTATGAATGCGCTACCCGCAGCGGTCGAAGTCTGATATGCGGAAACCTGTTGTGCGAAAAAAATTGTGTTCTACACAATAAATTAAATGGCAATACGCAGCTTCAGATAGCATTCGTGAAGGAAACGCGCGCTCAATAAAAACTAGGAGATGCTGGCCAGGTGCGAACCGATGCTACAAGTCTGTAAGGTTTGCGGAAGGACATTTGCCTAGCGCGCGCTCTACATACTGGATATAACAGACGTACGAAGAAAAGAGCAGATTGGGTGAGGGAACAAACGCGAGTTAATGACATCTTAGCTGAAATCAAGAAAAAGAAATGGGCATGGGCAGGACATGTAATGAGGAGGGAAGATAACCGATGGTCATTAAGAGTTGCAGAATGGATTCCAAGGGAAGGGAAGCGTAGCAGGGGACGGCAGAAAGTTAGGTGGGCGGATGAGATTAAGAAGTTTGCAGGGACGGCATGGCCACAATTAGTACATGACCGGGGTTGTTGGAGAAATATGGGAGAGGCCTTTGCCCTGCAGTGGGCGTAACCAGGCTGATGATGATGATGATGACGAGGACCCCATGAATGCCCGCGTGCGTGAGTCTTGTGAAGACGGCTACGCTTCTCAGTAGACAGGTGTCTCCTATGGGCGTACGAGCAGAGCACGGAACCACGGACGTCGCCACGACTATACAACACTACACGATTGGTATTCAACTGCGTAAGTAGTCGTAGCGCATGCACGGTGGAATGACTGGATGAGCTCGCAGCCTTTTCAGCACCAGCAGGTCCTTGAACCGCACTAAAATATCCCTACACTATGACCATGTAGTCTGCCCTTTCCGTTACTTCCACCACAATTAGTACGTGTCTTCTTTTGTTATCTCGGATGGAATGAACAGTTTTAATAGATAAATAAATGAATAAATTATTTTTATCCCAGTCGTAACATTTTTGTGTTATGTATTTGCTACGTACTTGTTATGTTTCATGCAACCAACTTATTCAACGCACGTCCCCCATTATGGGTACGTGCCATGTTTAGTGTTCCAACTTCTTATGGCCATCATCGTCAATCGACACCTCACTTGAAGAGCTAAGGTCATCAACATCTGCCCAAACGTCCTCGCCGCCGTGAAAGCTCGACAGAAACGGCTCGCCTAGTGCGAAATTCTTGGGACGCCGCTAATGCCTGCAGAGGGTGCAGCGTGAACTAGCGGGCCTCCAGGCCGACCCTCCTCCAGGAATGTTAGCCACCCCGGAAGAGACCCACACGAGCGTGCTACACGGAATCATCGCGGATTCCTGGCGCACGCTCGTCTAAGCTACCCCCTTCCTACTGCTGTTGATATCCCCGCGCGACTGCCCGATGCAGCCACCTCGCGAGCGCTTCTCGATGGGCGCGGGCAAGGTGGTGTTCGATTGGCACAACCTCGGCGAGTCCATCTGCCTCAGCCTTCTAGGCACGGCCCCTACTGGACCCGGCTAGAGCTCCATGGTGAACATCGGCAGCCTGCTCATCTCCATACAGTCCTTCCTGACCGACGGTGCTATGAAAACATGCACCACAACATGAGCGGGGTCGCCGTGTGCCACACGCACGATGAATGTCCGTAGGAAACAGCATCGCCTCCGATGGAGCCGGCTCTGACAAAGATGCTCATGTATTTCGCCGAGAACTACGCCAAATGCGAGGACGAAGTAAAGGCGCAAATCACTTTATCGTGAGCACTCTCTTGCATTATGGGTGTGGCATACAGTGCCACACCCATGAAGCCACTTATGAAGCCACTTTGCGCTATCAAAAGGAGGGTCAACGAAAGGAATGGGACGACCACTGGACAACAAAAGAAGGAGCCACGAGACGATCGCTTCTCCCTATGCCCGGGAACGTGGAGCGCGGTGGCTTGAAAAATGACAACCATTCCATTCTGTAAACATGGAATGGCACCGCAAGCTGACGAAAGTCAAAGCTCTCAAACGAAAAGTGCTTTCGCTGCCATTCCATCTTCTTAGAGTGGAATGGTAGTCTTTTTTCTTTTTTGTGTTGCGAGTCTGGTGTTGCTCACTCGGAAGTGCCCAACCTCGTGATTCTCGTTTTCGTTCAGCATCGCGCGAACGTTCTTCGTCGGTGGTCGTTTCGCACCGGCACCGTTTACATTCTCGATGCTGTTCCCTCAGGCACTCCTCGCACGCATGTTGTTCTTCGGCTGTACGAACTACACGTGTCCGCCCCATCGATAACACAGCTGATTTTAGCGCCGATTTTACTGCTGCTTATACACTGCGATAACCTTGACGTCACACTATTTTTCACGGCAAGCATCCTAATCTGCTCCGCATTTTAACATCTGCGCCCTAGCAGTGGACCCGTACGTGATCACTCACACACAAAGCAAACAATGACACCCATTGTGTATGGGTTTGCTAGAAACCGCTAACTCCGACCGCTAAGTTAGACGCCGAAAGAAAGTAAGGAAGGTTACCCGTATACAGCTTTCGCTCTAAAAAGAATTAACTGTCGATTCTGCTCTCCACACTTACGTTTCCGAAACACAACTTTAAGGGCTCAGCAGTGGCTGCAGACATAGGCGAGACTTTTGACATAATTTAGGGGGCTACAACATATATGAATGAGGTGGTTCCTACAATTTAAATAAAGCGTTTAGATATGGCGTTAGTGGCTATGTGTGCGGAGCTAGCTCCGATCTATCAAAGGGCTCGCAACGGGCTCCATCAGAAATTTCAGCAATATACTGGAAGTGCTAAACCACTTTCTAAGGGAGCGTTTCACTGCATCAATTTTTTTTTTGTTCACTGTTAGCGGGAGAGGAGAGATTGTAATGTAGTGTCAACAATGCTACCAGTAGGCGAGCTTCACGCCCAACATTGTCCCCCTCCCTCCAATAGCCTCGACAATAGCGTCCGCAGAAGACTTTCATTCCCTGCCTTCTCTTCATACTTGAGCCGAGGGCTCGCGTGACATCATGAGTCCGACCTTGTGATCTTCTGACAATCATATTCCCCCCTGTCCTCTTTTGTTTTTCGCGTCGAATGATTAAAACCCTTGCCAAACCTGCCATCGTCACAAAACCCACAATAATTCAGCGCAATGCTTGTTTCCACAAGCTTAATTGATAGCAACGAAACATCACTTCTATGTTTACTAGCTAAAGCTCACTGGAATGACCCAAAGTACTTAAATAATCGTAGCGATAAGCCGAATTGCAGTCTTCATTTCTGCTGGCCAGTAATTACCACAGAAGTGCAGTGCTAAATTATTCTAGATCAGACCAACCTGGATCTCATAGACTTTTAGTGCAAGAAAGGCTAGCCAGTATTACTGCACTGAAGGAATCCAAGTGCTTATTAAGAGGAATTGTTACCTCGGGCCCAACTTCAACGCCGGCTATTCAAATACATGTAAAACGCGGAAATGTTCTTCTGTGATGACCCATGGGCCAACCTTAATCATATGTGTGGCGTTTGAGAGACAAAGTCAAAGTTTACTGAATATGGCAAACATAATCTTTATTTGTTGCTTGGTATTTGTTACAGGCAATCCCGAAAACCTGAAAGTTCAAAAAAATAAGAATAGAAGCGCAATGTTTGAAAATCCGTAACTCTGCACCAATAAGACATATCGCTATTATGTAACCTGCATCGGCCAGAGCATCTAAAGCGGATAAATTTGATATATGAATTTATATTCTAAGTGAATGTGTTACGATGTTTACAAAGGTATTGTCCCGATTAGCGAGGCAGTCGCGCCACACTTCGCTCCGTTTGCAACGTGCCGCTGATATGATCTCCACCAAGTGAGGAGAGTCTTCACCGAAAAAATTAGGAGACGGCGACGAAGGCGGGCATCGTGATCATGGAAAAAATAGAAATAATATATTCGCTTCACTGGTACGTGGTTGTGACTATCCGAGCCTCGAATGGTTCTGCTACACACAGGGGCCCGGACGGCCTCCAATAACCCCTAATGACCTTGTCGTAGTGGGTGTCTCCTTGAGAAACCTGTGGAAGCGTCAGTGCTTTTGTCAGATGGTGAAGTCAATGACATCTTATGCTTGCGGTATTCTCCTTTGCGTCCTCCCCTTCGCGCATGCTCAGGGCGTAGAGGTGTGACGGTTTTTCGAGCATGACGGTCATCATCTCAAAATGGGAAAGCATGCTTGAATGTTTCCCACACTCGAGAGGTCGAAGTAAACGTTCGTCATTACAGCCTTTTCGGGGATGAGGGAAATCGTCTCGAGATCAGAAAGCGTGCTTGAATTTTTCCAACACTTGAGAGTCCGATCAAAACACCACAGAGACAGATTGCCCGCGCCAACCACAATTTCGCGAAATAAAAGCACGTATAGAGCTGCGCTCAAATGTCGCATTAGGGAGTAACCCAATCGCCGGTGACTTTTTTCCCGCCGGAGGAACAAGTGAGAGCGTCAATAAAAGAAAAAAATATAAGCGGTTTATACGACCTAACGGATAAACGAAAACGTAATAGACTGAGGGTGGTTGCCAGTAGCGGTGGTGCAGGCCCTTATTTTGTACTCGCCATAGATGGTACGTTTTTTTTTTTTTCAAACTTGTATTAAGAGGTTGATGCTAGGTGTACAACTGCACTGCGCGGCATAAGCTTTTTCCTCAGAGTATGAAGGGTAAAACTATATCCTAAAATAATGTGCCAAGGTACCTTGACCCACTATACAGCTTTTATAGAGAGGCAACTCGTGGGCCTGAGGTAAGTATTGGCTCCAAGGAAGTGTGGTATACGGCTGCTATCATCTTTTGTGCTTGAACCTAACGCAATTTTGAACTTTTCTATTCTAATACTCGTGACGAATGGTCAGAAAGGTTTCCAGCCACCCCCCCCCCTTCGCCTGTCAGTCACACGACGCCACGAGAACCACTACATATCCATCTGATGTGACTTGTGCGTACCAATTATGCGTGACTAGGCCGAACAAACGAAAAAAATATATATTTCTGATTCGACGCTTTTTGGCCGATAGCCGTCTGCTATTCGTCAAAATATTTTCGAGCTGCGCCCACTTTCTCTGTCTGTCACGCAAAGTCACAAAACCACGACAACTCATCGCGTCAAAGCGACGCGTACGTGTTCAAGAAGAATTAATTAGCCGCACAAAACTGTTTTTTTTTATTAGCCAGAGACATCCCCTTTTTCCGGAAGGAATAAAAGATGGCTGGCGGCCAATCGCTCTAGCGCTGACTACTCGCACCTACGGGAAAGCATGCATTTATTTGCGTATAATAAAACATTTATCGCGGCAGTATACCGTTAACCAGCCCTTTCGGTACGTATACGACATCGCTCTGTCAACTTTTCTACGTTGAATATCCATTTTAACAGTATTCTTAATCTTCCATTCCGTGCCACCGCAATTTTCGACCAATTACGACAAGGGAGAAGGGCAGCAGAACAATCGGAGACGCCGCCCCACCACCCTTCACATCCGATTATCTATCTTTCACTGCACTGGCTCGGCCCCTCGGAAACTCTCCACTTGAGCGTGGTCCTCACCTCTTGTCAGCCACTTATTGACACGGAGAGAAAAGGATGCATAGAAAAGCATAGAATTGTAGTGTGATGGTAATGATGTAAATGTCGCTGCCAAAGTTAACTTGTGAGTTGTGCCATGTGACGTGTTGGCTTCTGTGTGTAAGCGTAAGATCTGGGGAGGTGTCCTTAGCTACGCTGTTGCCTAGCCTGGTTGGTGCATTAATCGATGTTCTTCTGTAATGTGAGTCTGTGGTCTTGTACGTGGATCCATACGGCTCTGCCCTTAGGAGTAGAAACGGAGTGACCCCACAACCAGTTGGGTGCGTTGAAAACGCCTAGAAAAGAGGGCGTGGTGTGTGGCATTGGCAATATCTTTTGCAAAGAGGGAGTCAAAGCGGTGATGTTTGTCTTGTGGACGACTATAGATATTGAATATGTAGAGGCCAGATGCATTATTTTTGCCAGGAATTATTTCTAGAAAATCATGCTCTATATCGACGCTGTCGAATTGGGAGTGAATGGCAATGAGGTGCTTTTCCGTAAGAATTGCCATGTCAGGCCGGGAGACCCTATTGGTCTCATGGACATTATAACCTGGGAAGCTGATTAGTCCGTGAGTTTCCTGAAGCGCAATGACAGCTGGGAGATTAGAAGAGGAGGCTAGAAACTGCTGGAGGTGTGCTTTCTTTTTTAGGAACCCCCTAGAGTTCCATCGCCACACTTCAAACTCGGAGTGTGCCGGGTTATTGGAAATTCTTAAGCGGAGCATGTGGGGAGGCGGATCGAGCAGGTGCAACTATATTAGAATGATTCCTGGTGACTCAAGCAATTCAACTTGTAGTTTGTTGTATATGTGCTTGTACGAAGTTAATAAATTTGTCGAGCGTTTCATTCCTGGCTGTGCAATCTGTATTGACTTTTTTCAACTGCAGTGAGTATATTATGGAATTTAGTCTCTAAACCGGTTAGCCTGTCGTAATTTAAGATAGTCTCGTCTATCGTGTCCTCTGATTGCGGAGTGCTCGCAGTTTTACGTTTGCTGGGGGGAGGGTGAACCGGTTCCCGTTCAGTGGAGGAGCTAGAGTCCATGGTCGGTCTGAAGAGGTTTAGGGCAGGGCTGATGGATGATGAGTCGAAAGGGTGGTGTTAGAGAGAGGATCTTCAGAGGTTGAAGTAGAGGGGTGACGAGATTGGAATTCTAGATTAAGCCTGAATTTCGGCTTTTAGAATTGTATTTTCTTTAAGGAGGGATTCATCATTAGCAGTCTGGTTCGAGGAGCAGCTGGAAGAGGCTACCTTAGCCCAGCTTACCTGGGGTGGGTTGCGCGAAAAGTTGACGAAAGGAGGGTTTGGTGATAGCGCTGGCCAGGCGACGTCTTTGGTTGCGGAGCCAGGCCTGCGGTCCTTGCTTTTGCTGCAACATCTTCGCCGGCTTGAGTCGTGAGTGCGGTCGAGACTAGGAATTCGATTGGTGGGTGAAGTGTTTTGTTTATGCCTGGGATGTGTAGGGTGCAGTTCGAACCTTTGTTTTCCCAGTGAGGAGCCGATTTGATGCTTTCCGTTGCACACAACACAGATGGGGTAACAATCGTGATCCATGGGTGCGTCTTTCATTCCACACTAAGGGTAGAGTGTGTCGGTGGCATTAGTGCTGACGCCCTGGCGGTGACCAATCCCGCGGCATCGGGTGCAGGCTTCTACTTTCCGCCTGAAGGGGCGCCATCAAAGTGCACAGCCGTCGTAGTTGACGTAGAAAGGGATGACTCTGCGTTAGAATATGACCATGATCATTTCAGTATTGCCCAGGCGTCGTGCACCCGCAATAATCAATGTTGGGTTGCATTTGTGGAGGGTAGAGGCGATGTGGTCTTCCGAGTAATCTGGGCGCATGTGAATGCGTCCTCTGCAGTTGTCCATAGGATCAGGCACATGGGTGGCAACTTCGTTAGGGTTACCATTGAATTGCAGACACTGGATGTTGTGGTAGAGATCTGCACGACCTATGGCTGGAGTAGTGATTAGAACGGTATTCTTGACGGTGTTGACCCGAATTCGGTCAGAAACGGTGCGGTTGGAAATGGGGAGGGGAGCCCCGAAGCCTTGAGGATGACTTGTCTGAGGATGCATGCATGGATTCAAGCGCAGCTAAGGCCCCCGCCAACTCATAGGATGACAATATAATCCCTGCGCGGCAGTGGCGGGGGCTTCGGTTCTGCTCTTGATTGAGTCCTATGAGCCACTGGAGGTTTTACTGGTGGCGAAGGATGCTGACGCTGTCTTGAGAGGTTATCCTGGATCTGGCGCCAGGTGCGCGGACCATGGACGCAAGCGGCGTCGCGCTCCGTTCCTGCGCTCATGCTAGGCGGAGTTAGGCCTAGCCGCGAGACGATCAGCCGAGAGCGCTAAAAATGGCTGCGGCTCGCGTAAGCGACGTCGGAGTTGCTAAAAGAACTGTCAAAAAGTGCAGACAACACACACATAGGTTTAGGCAGGAAATCATGGCTCTTGAAGTCATCGGGTAGGCACAAAAAAAATGTAAGAGCCGAGATAACATGCGACCGCTAGCAGCGTCGTTGTCTTCGTTTTCCCCTCGAACACTTGAGAGACCGATCAAAAGACCACTGAGACAGATTGTCCGCGCCAACCACAATATCGCGAAATGAAAACACGTATAGAGCAGCGCTCAGATGTCGCATTAAGGCGGAACCGCATGGCGCGATTTCAGGCGCGATTGACGCGCGGATGGTGGGACGCGCGCGTCATTTTGACGCGTGCCCAGCATGATCCGTCACGAAATCGCGCCGCCGCATGCAGCTGCGCGGAGTAGAAAAAAAAAACGCGTCGCGCGGTGCGTCCACCAATCAGAGTTCAGGTAAGTCACGTGGCATATGGTCACGTGGCATTTTGGTTCTTTTTTTCCCACCAGATGGCCCTGCTCTCTGCGGATCTCGACGGAACCTCCTTGGCGGAATCTTTTTTTTCTCGGCAGAACTGGCGCGCGCGTCCAGGAAAACATGTGCTACCGTGATTTCGTTCGCGCATCCTGTTCGCCTAAAACGAACAAAGCAACCCTCAACGAGGCCCTAATAATGAAAGTGGAGAAATACTGGCAAGACAATTTGCTAATAATATTACCAGTGTATGGTGCTCGCTCTCTTCTCAACCAGGCAGGCCGCACCCACATGTACCTCCTGACCCGCATTTTTTCTTGCTTCAGTATCAGCATCCCCCTTAATAGTAGCAATCGCCTCTCCTGCTCGGTAGTAAGCAGCCAACCCTCCTTTTTATATGTGAAGTTGTAAACAAGCAGCGGCTTCTCAGCATGCGGAAGGGACATAGTCGCAGTTTCGCGCACAATATTGCTGCTTGAAATTAAGCTTGATAAATACACTTCGGAAAGAAATGTCGCTGTCTAATTACACTCAGATTATTTTTATTGTAGTGTTCTGTTAGTTTTAGGGCATATTATATATGCGGTAACAGAGACAATACATGTCGTTGAGAGTTATGTTGTCTGGCAACCCGGAAAACGCGGCTCCTTTTTTTCGTACGGGTGCTCGCGCGTCGGCGGCAACGCGGGCGTTTGCCGCCCGTCGCGTTTTTCGCTCGCGAAAAACGCGCCATGCGGTTCCAGCAGGGAGTAACCCAATCGTCGGTTTTTTTTTCTCCGGCCGCAGGAATATACATAAATTGTGGGCACTTCAATAAAACAAACAAATAAGCGCTGTATACGACCTAGCGCATAAACGAAAACGTAAAGGATTGAGGGTGGTTGCCGGTAGCGGCGGTGCATGCCCTTATTTTATTTTGTATATATGCCATGGATGGTACGTTTTTTTTTTTTTCAAGCTTAATTTAATAAGAGGTTTATGCTATGCGTACAATTGCACTGCGCGGCACAAGCTTTCTCCTCACAGCGTTAAGAATAAAAATATATTGTAAAATAATCTGCGAGGGTACCTCGAGACGCTATGCAGCTTTTACAAATTGGCATCTCGTGGGCCTGAGGTAAGCATTGGCTCCAAAGGCAGAGGTGCTGCTTCGGTCGCCCAGAGGCTATAAACTTTTTCAAACCACCACAATACCATAGAGAAAGGAAAAAAATGGCTGTGGCTTAGCTAAGGTTAATCCCAGGACGCGAAGCATACTAGCCTTTATTTTAGTTGTTGAACCACTCTTTAGCCTGGTGAACTGCTGTTGTTTGGCTATATTTGGTTCGGCTAGACGACGAAACTCATGCGTTACTCTGCTTCGCCTTCAAGAGTGGAACGCGACAGCGTTCCCGTCGACCCGCCAAGGGGTCTAAAACAATGGGCTACGGCGCAGCGACTACGCACCCCGCATTGGACGCGGTGAGCGTCGAGCAACGCAGCGTTCGGCGCGGCAACGAAATTTGCGCCTGAGCAAGCGACGCACGCCTGAGCCTTAGAAACAGCTTGTTTCTAAGGCAACACCGCATTCACTAGAGGCGCTTTTGTGACGTGACGTAGTTCCTCAGGCCAGATTTCTCGGAGTGTCCGCTCTTAGTCTTTTTCTTTCTCTATGACAATACTGCAATAAGCCCTTCACGATTGGTCAAACAGATTTCCGACCACCCCCCGCTTCGCCTATCTGTCACATGACGCCACGAAAACCACAATACGTCTCCATGTCATGTGACTTGTACGCACCAATTATGTGTGACTGTGCGGTACAAAGGAGAAAAAATATGCTTTTTCTTCCACGCTTTTTGACCGTTAGGCGTCTGATATTCGTCAAAAGATTTTCGAGCTGCGTCCACGTTGTGTGTCTGCAACGCAAAGTCAGAAACCCCCCACAACTGCGACGTGTACATGTTCAAGAGGAATTATTATGCCGCACTAAACAGCTTGTTTTTAATAGCCAGAGACATCCCCTTTTTCCGGAAGGAACAAAAGATGGCTGGCGGCCGATCGCTCAAGTGCTGACTACTCGCACCTACGGGTGAGCGTGCATTTATTTGCGTATAATAAAACTTTTATCGCGGCAGTTAAAGGTAAACCAGTCCTTTCGGTACGCATACGACATCGCTATGCCAACTTTTCTGCGCTGAGGATCCATTTTAGCAGTATTCTTAATCTTCCATTCCGTGCCACCGCAATTTTCGACCAATTACGACAAGGGGAGAAGGGGCAGCGGAACAATCGGAGACGCCGTCCCACCACCCTCCACATCCGATTATCTTTCTTAGATTGCACTGACTTGGCCCCTTGGAAATCCTCCACTTGAGCGTCCTCCTCAACTCTTGTCAGCCATTCAGATAAGACCGCCCTTCACATCTGATTATCTATCTTTCACTGCACTGGCTTGGCCCCTTCGAAACTTTCCACTTGAGCGTGCTCCTCACATCTTGTCAGCCACTTATTGAGACGGAGAGAAAGGGATGCATAGAAAGGCAGGGAGGATAACCAGGGGCAGTTCCGGCGGGTTACCCTGCACGGGGGGAAGGGTTAAGAGGGATAAAAAGAGAAAGAGAGCAGAAGGGGTAGATAGAAAGAAATAGAGACGAGCACGTGGAAAACGCGTATATTACAGAGCGGTAGGGGCGGCATTCTTACAGTCTATCGTGAAGCCCGCAGACCGCAGGAACCTTAACAACGCAAGTTGGGCCTTTAGCGTGAATGTTCTGAGGGAGCTTTGAATTCTAATAGTGGACGATTGTCCAACTGGTCCAGTATTCTGCACAACACTTAACGTAAGAGCCACTTATTGCAATAATGATATCACCTAGGTGCTGCACACGGCTAAGCGCTCCGCCGCAGGAGGCCATTTCTGCTTGGCGAAACGGTTTGGAGACAGTTATGGCTAAAATATCAAGTGTCGCACCCAGGACCGGAATATCTTTGCGGGTCATGAAGAGTTCCGAAGGAGTAAAAAGGCCAGACCATTCGGCAGACACCGCCGCAGAATATGGGAACGACGGCAGACAAGCACGGTGGTATTGCGAGCTATTCCGGTGTGAGAAAACCCAGAAAGTGGCTTCCTAACTTTTTCGTAGAGAGGGAGACAGGCGTTCGTTCCGTACAGACATGGCTGATCCATTACCAATTAGCGCAACAATATGGACGCCGTCAACATTAAAAGAGACAACGTTCGCAGGCGACAATGGAGGACTTCTATACAACGATGGCGACGCAGTTCTTGCCTCCTGAACTGCGGCGTCGAGTCTCCCTCTTGCGTGAGTGACGGACGTCGACGCATGGTAGACAACGAGCGCCGACGCGGTTAGTGTCAACGATGTGCAAGTATATGTTACTCAGCCGGTGGCCTGCTGGACTGCCGACTGGATAAGCGTCGTGGAGAGGTTGCACGTCGGCGTGGCGAGGTATCTTGACAAAGCCGTCAGGTTGCAGGATGTGGCGGCGACAACGTCGTGCAACATGTCCCGGTATACCACAGGTAAAACATATGGGCCTGTTGTCTTGTGCAGGCCAAGGATTTACAAAGGAAGGAACAGGTAGATTAACAGGATGGCGAACGGGTGGAAGCGGCCCTGGATGAATCGAAAATAACGGTCGGCGACGAGGCTGCGCGGTGACGGATTCTGCGAGTGGAGCGGAAACAAGGTACTGCTGATGCGCCATTGGTAAGGCCTCAGGAAATTGCTCTTCAATAACCTGCCGGAACATCGGGGCGAGCTGTGCAGGGGGCGGTTGCGTCAGCGCCCGGTGTTAGAGAAGCTCAGCGAGGAGTATAAGAGAAAGCTGACGTGCGACTTGTCCCCGCGCGAATTCTTCGGTTTGTGTCAGCAGGAGATGTGATCAGAGAAGACGGCCACGGCAGAGAGGGCTTCGTTAACTCCCACATGATAGACGGTATGCCATCTCGCGCTGCCTCATCATTTCGTCGTAACTTTCCCATAAAATCATGAACTCTGCTTCGGTATACGCTTACTCTATGCGATCAACATGTCAGTAATGTCTCCGGTGATGTACTTCAATATGTATTTCACCTCGCTATTTTCGGACATAGAAGCATCAAAACGTTTGCGAAGGCCCGGATCATCTTCAATATAACGGGTACACTCGCTTTACAAACCAATGCTTGGCGAGTAAATTGCGAACGGCGCGGTGACCCAAAGCTTCAGCGGAAGTGGTCTTTAACGTCGACCAGGACTGAAAGTTGACTTCGCAATTTCTATCTGCAAGTAAGCCAGTACCGCGAATCAGTAGATGACGGTATTTAAGTATCCTTCGATCTTCGCATCAATTCGGTGACCACGTAGTCGGTACCTTCCGCCGGTTACGCGGCACTATGTAAATGTCTTTCTTGCTATGATCTGCAGTGAGTAACGCGTTACTATTGAAGAAATAAAAAAATAGAATATTTTCTTCCCCAAAAACAGTTTCCTCACCCATTTGTTTCATTGCTGTAGTTATGAATAATGTTTCTAGCCAAACACACAAATCCATGCGCATTTCCTGAAGTGGGTACATACCAAATATGTGTTTACAACCCATCATTATCAATGACCGTTGCCGTTGAGGACCTTCGGGCCATCGACATCTGCTCAAGAGTCGTCGTCGTCGAGAAAGTTTGACGAAAATGGATCGCGGAATGCAAAATTACTGGGACGCCATTAAGAACGAGCAGCCAACGTCACAGTGCCTGCAGAGGGTGCAGCGGGACCTAGTGGAGTTCCACGCCGACCCCCCGCCGGGAGTGTTCGTCGTCCCGGAAGAGAGCGACATGAGCGTGCTGCACGCCATCGTCGTGGGCCCCTGGGGCACGCCCCTCGAAGGTGGCCTCTTCCGCCTGCAGTTGAAGTGCCCACCCGACTACCCAATGCGGCCACCTCATGTGCGTTTCCTGACTGGCGCAGGAAAAGTATCCTTCAACTCGCACATCTACGGTGAGCACATCTGCCTCAGCCTACTAGGCACGGCTCCTGATGGACCAAGTTGGAGTGCCGCGCTGAGCATCGGCAGCCTGCTCGTCTCCATACAGTCCTTCCTGGCCGACGGTGGTATGGAGAGTATGCGCCACCACGCGATTAGGGTGGCCGTATGCGACACGCTCGAAGACTGTCTACAGGAAAGAACCGAGCCTCCTACGCCACCGGCTCTCACGCAGAAGGTCCTCAAGTACTTCGCCGAAAACTACGCAAAGTACGAGGACGCGGTCCAGGCGCAGATCAACTCCTGGGGAGTACTCTCGTGGATTATGGGTGTGGCGTACGGCAGTTACGAACCACTGCTGAAGCGACTTCGCGACATCAAAAAGAGGATCGACGAGAAGAGCGTGACGGCCAATGGACTACAAGATAAGGAGTGACGCAAGGGTTCCATGCCCCTCCACCCCCGTTCTTTTTTTTTTTTTACGACGGTACACGTCAGCTAAAGAACGAATGCTGCGGCGGTCAGGCATCAGCCCATATTTCTGCGAAACGCAAAATTAGGCGCTCTTGAAGCAGCTCGCGAAATTGGCGAGATCTAAAGAAAATATCAGACGGCCGCTACAACACAGGAAGGTGGCGTTTCTCTCGGTTGAGTAAAGCATTCGGATGTGTCCTAGCTTGCGCGATATGGAGAGCTTGAATCTATAAGTGCTCATCACCTGGCCCCATCAGAAGGTTTGGTCCTAAAGTCCTAATGTGCCGTGTAGAGAATTCCTTCCCGCAACATTTTTTTTTATCATATTGGTTCGCTATTAGAAATAATAGGCGAAACTGAAATGTCGTGGAATAGTGCCTGCAGGCGATCGATGAACTTCACTGCCAACATTGACACTCTCCTTACACACCCTCGACTTTGCTGTCCACAGGACACAATCATTTTCTGCCTCCTTCGGTTCAATGAGCCCAGGGACCCTTTCTTTCTTATTTTTTGTTTGTTGCTTCTAATGTAAATACAGACCTCCCGAACACAAAGAAATTACCGGGCTATATATATCCAATATATCCAGATATATCCAACATCACTGAATATTTTGCCACAAAGCTTGTTTCTACAGCTTAGCGACGTCTAAATTCGGCTGTATAAATTATATTTACTTATTTATTTATTCATTTATTTATTTGGCGGAGGTTTCGTGACAAATTATAAGGCTGATGCTTATAATTTGTCACTAAAATAAGCTCCTCAGTAATTGCCACACCGGCGTCATCGATATTATTGTGACGCTCTGATATACCAAAACTTCTGACGTCGTGCAGCAATAAGCCTTTAGTGCCAATTTACACCGTATGCACTCGTAAAGCTCAGAAACTACCACACTGCGGCGAACGCTTGCTATAGCAGTTCTTGCGACTCTTGCGATATTGTCGGCGTATCTCTAAGCGGAACCTGTACCTCGGAATCTTCCATCTACATGGGTAGGAAAGTAGGAATTGCTGTGTTTGGCATCCTCTGCATTGAACCTAAAAATGCACGTTCTAGTTAAAGAAAATATATATAAATATTTAAATAAATTAATAAATGGTAAGTAAATAAATAAATAAATGGTAGGTGGTACCAGCACATATACGATTTAAACACTCATCACAGGTCGTTCTTCTGAAGCGGTGATAACTCAATTAGGGTGTTTCTGAAGGTAATCTGTTAAACACGTAAGTAGTGAGTTTTTCTTCAATAGTTGATTATGCATTTGAATTTGTGCGCTACTAGCGCCCGCGTCTTTGAGTCTTCGAGTTGACATTTTCTTTACCAAAAGTGTTTGCTTAAGCACACAGTATACTGGAAGTTCTAAATCACTCTGAGAGGAGCGTGTCACTGCAACAATGTTTTGCATTTGTTCTCTATTAGAGGGGATAGGCGAAATTGTAATCAAGTGACAAAATGTTGCCAGAAGGCGAGCTTCACTGCCTAATGCGATCCTCCCTCCAACAGTCTCGACAGTAGTATCCCCAGAAAACTTTTCTTAACTGCCTTCTCCCACACCTGAGCCAGGACCCACGCGACGTCATGCATCCCGCCTTCTGGTGTGCTGACCGTCATTTCTGTGCGGTATTTTTTTTTTCGCATCAAATGATAATTCATCATCATCAGCAACAGCAGCCTGCTATTGCGTCCACTGCCGGACGAAGGCTCCTCCCTGCGATCGCCAATTATCCCTGTCCTGGCCAAACTGATTCCAATTTGCACCTGCAAGTTTTCCAATTTCGTCACCCCACCTAATTTTCTGCCGTCCTCGACTGCGCTTCTCTTGGCCCACATTCTGTAACTCTAATGGTCCACCAGTTGTACACCCTGCACATTACATTGCCTGCCCAGCTCCGTTTTTTTCTCTTGATGTCAGTTAAAATATTGACTATCCCCGTTTGTTCTCGGATCAACACCGCATCTCTTCCTGTATCTTAACGGTACGTATAACAGTTTTCGTTCCATCGCTTTTTGCGTGGACCATAACTTGTTTTTGGAAAGATTGGTTGCGCTTTGTAGACGATCACAAGGAAGACGACAGGACAGGCTTCTTCTTTGTGATCGTCTACAAAGCGCAACCAATCTTTCCAAATACAATGAACCAACTTGCCCAACAACGCGTTCTCCTTAACTTGTTCTCGAGGATTTTTGTCAACTTCCAAGTTTCTGTCTATATGATAGCACTGGTAGAATGCAATGATTGCACATCTTTCTATTCAATGACAGTGGTAAGTTTCCAGTCAGGATCAGCCAATGCCTGCCGCATGCGCTCCAACCCATTTTTATGCATACGTAAATTTCCTTCTTGTGACGAGGATCCACAGTAAGTAATTTACCAAGATAAACCTACTCCTTTACCGACCCTAGAGGGTGAACAGGCGATCATGAACTCTTGTTCCCTTGGCAGGATATTGAACATTATCTTTGTCTGCAACATATTAATGAATAAAACTTTCTACACCCTAAAAGTGACAGGACCAGCGTAAAAGAATCCTGAATAATTGAGCACAATGCTTCTTTCTACACGCTTAATTGACAGCCACGAAATATCACTTCTATTTCGTAGCTAAAGCTGACTGGAATTACACAAACTAATTAAGTGATTGTAAGAGGTAGGCGGTATTACATTCTGTATTTCTTTTGGTCAACGATTTCCACAGAAGCGCCGGGCTAGATTATTCTAGATCACAACAAGTTAATCTCGTAGATTTTTAGCGCTTAGAAGGCTGCTTATTATCACAACAATAAATAAAACCTAGTGCTCACTAATAGGAACCTTTACCTAGGGCCCAACTCCAGCGCCACCTATTCCAATACATGAAAAACGCAATGTTTTTCTCTAATAACTCATAGACCAATTTAAATCAAATGCGTTGTACATGAGCGAGAAAGTTAAGGTCTACAGAATGTTGGATGAGAATGTTTATATATGGCTTGGAATCCTGTACAGACTATACCAAAGATTCGAAACTTTAGAAGCCCATTGTTTCCAAATCCGTAACTGTGCGCCAATAACACATAACGTATTCTGTAGCATGCATCCGTCAGACCATCTAAAGCAGATAAATTTGATATATGAATTTATCTCTGAAATGAATATGTTACGATGTTTACAATGGTATTGTCCCGATTAGTGAGGTAGTCGCACCGCACTTCGCTCCGTTTGCAATGTGCCACTTATACGACCTCGACAGGGTGAAGTGTGTTCTCACCGCAAAAATCAGGAGACTAACTGCGAGTCGGCCTAGTTGGAACAAATTGATGTTAAAACTTTTTTGCGCAAACTTTTTTGAGCTATAGTTCGGACAAGTGGAAAGAGGGCCGGAAGAACTAGAAATGAACTGAAGCATTACTGCGAGTCGGGACTCGTAGTTAAGCTTCATAACTAGAATACCTTATGAAGCATAACTGCGACTCGCAGTTATGCTTCAGTTCACTTCTAGTTCTTCCGGCCCTCTTTCTACTTGTCCGAACTATAGCTTAAACAACCCAGCAGTTCTGGTAAGCGCTCGTCCTGCTGTTACTTCTATTCTTTGTCCCTGTTTGTTTGCGCAAAAAAGTTTTAAGATGAATCAGGAGACGGCGACGAAGGCGGGTATCATGATCATGCGAAAAATTGAAGGAATGTATTCGCTTCACTGGTACGTGGTTGAGACTATCTGAGCGTCGTGCGGTTCTGCCCAACACGGGTGCCCGGACGGCCTACAATAATCCCTTACGGTATTGTTCTGGTCGATGTCTCCTTGGAAAACTGGTTGAAGCGTCGGTGCTTTTGTCAGCTGGTGAATTCAACGACCTCTTATCATTAGCGCCATCTCATTTTGGTCCTCCCTTTGGTGCCTGCTGTGGGCGTAGAGGGGTGACGCTTTTTCGAGCATGTGGGACATCATCTCGACATGGGAAAGCACGCTTGAATGCTTCCAACACTTGAGAGCTCGAAGTATCATAACAGCCTTGTAGGGAACGACGGAAATCGTCACGACATCAGAAAGTGCGCTTGAATGTCTTCCACACTTGAGAGACGGATGAAAACACCGCGAAAACAGATTATCCGTGCCAACGGCAATATCGCGATATGAAAACACGCATTGAGCAGCGCTCAAAAGTCCTATTAGGGACTATCCCAATCGTCAGTGTTTTTTTCTGTCGGAGAAATATATCTAAAAGTGGTAACATCAATAAAAGATAGAAATAAGGACTTTATAGGACCTAACGCATCAATGAAAGCGTAATGGACCGAGGGTAGTTGCCGGTAGCAGCTGTGCAGACCCTTATTTTATTTTGTACTAGACATGAATGGTTCGTTTTTTTTATGCAACATTTCAGTAAGAGGTTAATGCTATGCGTACAACCACACTGTGGCGCACAAGCTTTTTCATCAAAGCATTAAGATTAAAGATATATTCTAAAATAATATACGTAGCTACGTGTAGACGCCATGTAATTTTTACAATGTGGTATCTCGTGGCGCTGAGGCAAGTTCTGGCTCCACCGATAACCATGAACCTTGAAACGGAATCGGAAGCTGTTCTAAATTTTGCTGCTCCGATAACGATTGGTCAATAGGTCTTCGGGCCACCACCACCTGTCCATTTGTCACACAGCGTCACTAAAACAGCTAAAGCTCTCCATCTCATATGAATTATGCGCACTAATTTTGCGTGATAAGGCCGAACAAAAGAAAAAGTGTTCCGCATTCGGCACTTCTTGGCCATTAGCCGTCTGCTATTTATCAAAAGTTTTTCGAGCTTCATGCACTTTGTCTGTCACGACAAATCACAAAATCGCGTCAAAATCGCGTCAAAAGGACATGTACGCGTTCAAGAGGAATTAATATGCCGCACCAATCTGCATTTCTTCAATAGCCGGAGATATCACCCTTCTCCGAAAGGGATAGAAGATGGCCGCCGGCTGATCGCTCAAGTGCTGACTACTCGCACCTGCGGGAGGGCACGGATTTATTTGCGTGACAGTATAACGTGACAGTATAACATTAAACAGCCCTTTGGGCAAGTATACGACATCGCTGTGCCAACTTTTTTGCGCTGAAGATCTGTTTGAGCGGTATTCTTAATCTTGCGTTGCACGCCACCGCGATTTCCGACCAATTACCGCAAGGAGAGAAGGGGCAGCGGCCCAATGGGAGGCGCCGGCACCACCCTCCAAATCCGGTTACCTATGTTCAACTGCGTTGGGTCGGCCCCTTGGAAACTCTCGCCACATGAGCGTGCATCCCACGTCTTGTCAATCATTATTATACGAAAAACAAATCAATATAGGCAACGCTATTCGTTTTCAAAGCAAACAAAAGAACCTCCTATAAAGCAAGAGAGCATTTGATTCGGCTTTTTTCACAACGTTGCTGGTCACCGCCCTATACTTGCGTTAGTCTTTACGTAAATTTGACCTTAGGAGATTAGAATAAAATATATTGGAATACTTTCACGTTATAGCGCCCCTGAAAGGTTTCTGCATGTTTGTACACATAACAACACAGCGCGAAAAAGGGCAAGGACAAAGCAACGTACGTACACAGGACGGCCGCACTTTCTGTCCTCTTACCGCTCTTCGTCCTTGTTTATTCTTTTTTTTCGCGCTGCCGGCTTATGTGTTCTCGACAACCAGTCAGACCACGACCGATATCTAGCTCCTTGGACTTTCTATAAAATAACTTTTCCACTTTATACTCATACGTTCCCTGTACAAAACTTCGGCAGAGAAACTTAAGACTGCGTATCTGTGGAATGCCAATGGGTTATAGTCCTTTTCGTGAACAGTTATTTCCACAGCTATGGTACAGATTTGTTAACTTCATGGTTTCATTTTTCTAATTTATTTCCTCATTTTTAGTACTTTTTCTTAAAGAATGCACCATCTAAACCAACAATCTGCTTTTAAAAGTCATTAAAGTCTATCTGATTTATATTCCCCAAAAGAACCTCATCAAATTTGATGCAGTCGTTGCCTATAAAAACAATTTCTCGTTTTCCTAGTTTTTGGATAGGAGCCTCTGAGCTAAAGCTTACGCCTAAAACACATGTAATATATTACTGGATTACAGCACAGTAATGCAGTGCTTATTATTATTACGTTACAATATTATTTATCTCTTGTAGAGTTCTGGTTTAGAATGGAGGCGTTCACCGCGCATAGTCCTTGACTCTGCGGCTCTAACACCAGTTGTTAACCTCGTCACTAATTTTAGGGCACAGCTCTTAGGCACCAGTTCCTGCGTTTTGCGTTTGGCGGCGTCCCTCGGCCTCCTCGCACTGCAAAACCGAGCGAAGCAGTACAGCGAAGCATGAAAGATCAAACGTGGAGCGCAATGGAGGGTGAAAGACGGCGATAGCTAAGGGAGCACGAAGAGAAAAGCTGAGAAGGAGGGAAAGCGGAACCATGAGGCTGAAAGCGGAGGAGGAGGGTATGGCGAAAGCGTGAGAAAAGCGCAGTGCCGTGCAAAACGGTCTCTACGTCAACGACCTCTACGAGATGGCCCCAGAGTACCGCGCCGTCATCTGTTCACCGATGACGCAAACGATAGAGCTTGCGGCGAGTGCATCCTCCGCCAGCATATATGGACACAAAGCGCTGCATGAACCACGGTTTGTCTGTGGTGGCTGCTGTGATTCGCAGCCACGAGTCACCCGAGTGTGATCGCCCGATTAGCGAGGCAGCCGCGCCACGCTTCCCTCCGTTTGCCAATGTGCCGCTCGAGACATGGTCCGTGCCAGCCGTGCTACTCAGTGCGTTGTCATCCTAGTGTTAACCGTGTAACGATATGATCATTAGGGAATATATTTGAAGCCACACTTTTTTCATGTATAGAGCTGCGCTTAAATTTTGCCTTACGGAGTATCGTAATCATCTGTCATTTCCTTTTTGTTCAACTGCACGCCTCCGTTGGTTACGAACGTAAACACTAGCCTAAGGCGGAAGAGAGGCATGTTGACATCTGAGGTGAACAAAGCGATGTCACCGAGATAGCATAAACACGTTCTCCATTTTAAGTCACGCATGATGTCCACCGTTGGTTCAAACGTCGCAAGCCAATTGCATAGTCCCAAAGCCATCACGTTAAAATTCTATCAAACGTCTGCAATAATACCTGCTAGTAGTGAGAGCGCCAAACCAAGGAGAAAACTGAGCTCTTATCAAGCTCTGCAGAGCTTTGTTAAGTTGAGGTCGAAGGTTTACCTTTTTTGTGTTATGTTATTAAGACTGAGGCAATGGACGCACAAGAGAATGCTCCCATCTTTTTGTGTGGCGATGACCACCGCTGATGCCCACGGACTATTTGAAGGTCGAATGACGAAACGTTGAAGCAAGTCGTCATCGTGCCTACTGATCACCTGACACTCTTAGGCTGAGACATGGTAAAGGCACGCCCAATATGGCGCGTCAATTGCAAGAAGTATCGGCGTGTTGTCTGACGGTCGATGTGAAAAAAGGCTCAGTGACCTCGAAAGAAGAACAAAACTAGCAAAGCAGGTTGAGAACCTATGCGCGTTGCTTCGAAATGAGGCCGCTCGCTATGAAAGAAGAGAATACGTCACTTGATGACGCAGTACAAGCGAAATGTCAATGAGTTCAGCGAGTTCTGAGTCAGTGAGTTCTGAGTGGAACGAAGCATACGAACATCAGGCACGTCGATAGCAATGACATCACCAAGTGGCTGAACAGGGCTAAGCGCTTCGCCGCAAAACGCTATCATTCTTAGAGAAACGGTTTGGAGACAACTATGGCTCAAATATGATGTGTAGCAACAAGGACCGGAATGTCTTTGCAGGTCGTGAAGAGCTCCGTCGGAGTGAAAAGGTGAAAGCTTTTTGAGACACTGCCGCAGAATACGGGAACAACGGCAGACGAGCAGGGTGGTGTGGCGATGTCTTCCCGAAGGACCAGCTTACCATGAGGAGAAGTGGCGGCGGTGACGGGCATATCCGAGAGAGGCGATAGCTCGACATCAGCAAGCGCACAGTTGATGGCGGTGTTTATTCGTGCGGGAAAGTCCCAGCCAACAGTAACATCGTGAGAGAAGGACGGGAGAAACACAAACACTACAATGTAGAGAATCCCATGAATAACAACTCTTGTGCATACGGTTGAAGGCTGAACTGGCCGGGCGCTTGTTGTGCCGAGAGAAAACCCAGAAGGTGGCGTCGTAACGTTTTGCAGAGAGCGAGACAGGCGTTTTTTCTGTAGAGACATGGCTGATCCATTATCAATTAGCGCAAGGATATGGACCCTGTCAACATTAAAATAGACAACGTTCGAAGGTGACAATGGAGGACTTGTACAGATAGAAGGCGACGCAGTTCCAGCCTCCTGAACTGCGGCGTTGAGGCTTCCTCTTGCGTGAATGAAAGCCGCCGACGCATGGGAGACAACGGGCGATGCCGTAGGGAACGTGAACAAGGTGTAAGTAACGGGCTCACGCCTGGAGGCCTTTTCGACTGCCGACATGGATAAGCGTGGTGAATAGGCAGCACGTCGGCGTGGCGAGGTGTCTGCACAAAGCCGTTAGAGTGCAACATGCGGCGGCGAGAACGTTGTGCAACATGTCCGGCTATACCACACGCAATTAATATCGGCCTGTTGTCCTGCGTACGCCAAGGATTTACAAAGACGGGAGCAAGTCGACTAACAGGACGAGAAGCGGGTGGAAGTGACCGTGGAAGAATCGCCACAAGTGGTCCGCTACGACAAGCGAGTTGATCGGCAAGGAGGCGCTGCTGATGCAGCATTGTTAGCGCCTCAGGAAATTGCTCTTCAATAATTAGCTGGAGCTCCGGGGGCGCGCAATGTTTAGGGGGTGGTTGTGGCAGCGGCTCCAGTTGGAGAAGTTGCGTGAACGGTCGCAGAGAAACCTGACGTGCGACTTGCTCTCGCACTAATGCTTGGGTTTGTGTTAACAAGGGGAGGGATTAGGGAGGAGGGCCATAGCAGAGGGGGCCTCATCAGCCACTGCATGATGGGCGGCATGCCGATTGGCACGGCCTCCTCATCTCGTTGTAGCTTTGGCAAAACTTTATGAACTCCGCTTCGGTACACTCAGACTCTACGCGACTAACCTGTGAGATATGTCGCCGGTGATGTCCTTCAATGTCTATTTCACCTTTCCGTTTTCGGGCATAGAAGCATCAACACCTTTGCAGAGGTATAGATCATCTCTAATTTAACTGGTGAATGTTTGACCCAGTTTTCACCCTCTCTTTCCAAACCACTGCTCGGCGAGCAACTTGCGAACGGCGCGGTGACCCAAATCTTCAGCGTAATGTCTTGCACACTGAGAATGAAAAGAAGTCAACTTCTCAATTTCTATCCGCAAGTAACCCAAAACCGCGAAGTAGATGTTTTTGTTTATCCTTTAATTTTAATATCTATGGTGTGACCACGTAGTCGTTACCTTCTGACGGTTACCCGACCTTTGTAGCTGTCCTTCTTGTTATGATTTGCAGTGAATAAACCTTGGCTATTCAATAAATAAAATAAGTACAATATTTTCTTTTCAAAGAGAGTTTCTTCATCGCTTTGTTAAATTCCTGTAGGTGTAAATAATGTTTCGTGCCAAACACACAATTCTAGGCTCATTTCTTGTAGAGGGTGCGTACCATAGATGTGTTTAGAACACATCATTATCAATCACCGCTGCCGTTGCGTACCTTCGGGTCATCAAACATCTGCTCAGGGGTCTTCGTTGTCGCAAAAGTTTGACAAAAATGGCCCGACCAACGCAACATTACTGGGACACCGTTAAGAACGAGCAGCCGACGCCACAGTGCCTGCAGAGGGTGCAGCGGGACCTGGTGGAGTTACACGCCGACGCTACACCGGGAGTGTTCGTCGTCCCGGAAGACAGCGACGTGAGGGTGCTGCACGCCATCGTCGTGGGCCCCTGGGGAACGCCCCTCGAAGGTGGCCTCTTCCGCCTGCAGTTGAAGTGCCCGCCCGACTACCCGATGCGGCCGCCTCGTGTGCGTTTCCTGACTGGCGCTGGGAAAGTGTCCTTCAACTCGCACATCCGCGGGGAGCACATCTGCCTCAGCCTACTAGGCACGGCTCCTAATGGACCGAGTTGGAGTTCCGCCCTGAGCATCGGCAGCCTGCTCGTCTCCATACAGTCCTTCCTGGCCGACGGCGCTACGGAGATCATGCGCCACAACGCGATTAGGGTCGCGGTATGTGACACGCTCGAAGACTGTCTACGAGAAGCATCCGAGTCTCCTATGCCACCGGCTCTCACGCAGAAAGTGCTCAAGTACTTCGCCGAAAACTACGCAAAGTACGAGGACGCGGTCCAGGCGCAGATTAATTCCTGGAGAGTACTCTCGTGGATTTCGGGTGTCGCGTACGGCAGTTACGAACCACTGCTGAAGCGACTTCGCGACATCAAGAAGAAGATTGACGAAAAGAACGTGACGGCCACCGGGCAACAAAACAAGGAGTGACGCAATGCTCCCTGGTTACTCGAGTCCACGATCACAACGTCGATTCTGCATGTGCCAACGTGCCCTCTGAACTTAAAATTAAGGACTCTTGATATTTTACGGACATTAGCTAGATAATAAAAGAAGCTAAATTAGGCCGCTGCCGCAACTAAGGAAAGCGTGTTTCCCACAATTGGAATAAGGCCTTCAGATGTGCCTTTGGTAGCGGTGTGGGATAGATTGATTATTTACGTGCTCATCACTGGGCCCCATTGGAAGTTTGGTTACACAGTTGATGTTCTGAAGCATAATGTAGAAAGCACTTTATAGCGAGATCCTTTTTTATTTTTTTATTTTTTTGGCTATTGGAGAAAATCGTCGAAGCTGACATGTGCCGCAGTGCCAGCAAGAGAACTTCACTGCCAACATCGGCATTCTGTATCCCAGAGCCTCGACTTCAGAGTCGATTTCGCTACCTGCTTCGATACAATGAGCCGAGGGACCTTTTTTTTGCTTCAAATGAAAATTTAGACCTGCTGAACACAGACAAATTAGCGGGCCATGTCAGATAATCCTGATAAAGTTTGCAACAGTGCTTCTTTTATTACCTACTGACCCGAAATATTGGGCTAGTCGATTCGGCAGTTGTCGTGGTTGTCTGTTCTACCGTTTTATGTCCGAGTCCAAGGCCGCGTTGTTAGATTGTTACATTTTCAATCGTGTTCTGATAGCGGAATGTGTGACAAGAGACCTGCATTTTAAAAGTGAGGTATTAAATGTGTGTGTATATATATATATATATATATATATATATATATTTATATATATATATGACATATATATATATGTCATATATTTATGACATATATATATATATATATATATATATATATGTCAAGGCCTACTTTCAAGAAAGGTTCAGATATGAGGAACCTCAATCGGATGGAGTCATCCGACAGGTGGCATGGTAGGTTTCTTCCAGTGCTGACACATTTTGCAAGTTGCGACATAACGAAGGACAGAGCGGTAGAGACCCAGCCAGAAAAACCGGCGTCGCACGCGGTTGTATGTACGCAAAACTCCAAGGAGTCCCGCTGTCAGCGCATCGCTAAATTGTTCGTGAGCGACCGATCACAGATGATGAGGAAGAACAAGGAGCAACTCAGGGCCGTCAGAGTTGACATTGCGGCGGTAGAGGATGTCGGTGTGCAGCACGAACAGCCGGCACGTGCCGTTGGTGTTGCCAGATCGCAGTCCGGCGATGATGGACTGTAAGAATTCATACCGTTGTCCTTCAGCGCGCATGTGGATCATGTCAGTAAAAGTTATCACGCAGATCACCGTATCATGCGCAGTAGGATCAGGAGGATCCACGGGGTGGCGAGAGAGGCAGTCAGCGTTCTTGTGGAGGCGTCCAGACTTGCAATTGACAATAAATGAAAATTCCTGGAGCCGCAAAGCCCAGCGACCAAGCCGTCCCGCAGTAACCTTCCACTACCTGGTGCACTTTCCTCGTCCCCAAATGCGTTAGTGGTCATGCGTTGTGCGTTGCCCGTTAGCCATCGCGAAATAGGCCTATATATATCCACGCATTACACGTAGTCCGAGGCCTATTATCAGAGGGAGCGGGAGATCTGAGCGTGCATATTCAACGGGCTAGCATGCGATCTCGAGATCAGGCTTTCAGATACGATGCCCCCCCCCCCCCCCACTCCTTTCCTTTATATTGTCTCCGCCTAAATGTAAATGTGTGTCGCGCAGTTATTTGACGGTCGTCCACCCGACCTGGCAAGGCGCAAACGAGGCACAGGTCACGCGGAGCTGCTTTTTCTTTCGTCTTTTTTTAACGTCCGAGGCAATTCTGAGACTGAAACATGCATAGAGACGGGCATACAAAGCTGTAAACCGAAAACTCGTCTGACATTGGAAGGCACGCTTAGCAGTGATAATTATTTCCAGGTAAAGCTGATATAGTGATATAGCAAAACTGAAGAGCAGACACACTCCCGTAGGCACCTGCGGCTAAATTTCGCTCTCAGCGCACCTAGCTGAATCGGCGAAATGCACCAATCGCAGAGGTCACGATTTGATTTTCGTTTTTTTAATATATCTTTTTTTGTGTCACTAATAACCTTGCCTATAAATAGAGCGATTTCATGCAGGCGCTTGTGCCGCTGTTTACACGTTCCGACGACGAGGGCACAAAGGTGTTTCATTTCAGGCTTGTTTTATTCCCTTGAATATGCATGATGTCCTTCGGCTTTATAGTGTACATTGAGAAAGGAATAGTCGAGATTACTGGGAAACGTAGACTGGCAGGCATAAGGTAAACAGTACTGGAGGCTTCAAGGCTTTCGAATTAAGACGCTACGTTCCTTCTTGTAATGCATATGTTTCTTATCTAAGGTGAAGAAAGCAATGGTATAAATGCTTAAAAATATTAAATTTCTGTAGTGAGGACTCCATAAAAAATTAATATTTGAAAACACGTATCTTCATCCCAATGCAAAACAGCTTCAGCGCAGATAGTCTGCTACAGGGGTTGAGAGAGCGCGCATCATTGCCATACTGCAAATATGTGACGTGTACCGGTTTAGAGATAGCCACATTTCTATTGCAAAAGTGGCGCACCATACTTTTTCAGAAGCCGCTGCACGTAACACAAAGCTCCCTGCGCCAGACGGCATGAGTTGTCAGGCCGCATTTCTTAACGAACCATTTTATTTTCTAACCTCCTCATTGTTTCGAACTTGCCTCGTAGCTTGGACGCTGCCGCGTGACTGTTATCGCTGGCATCACCACTCATTGCTGCGCATGATGAAAAAAAAGAAAGCATGCGAAATGAAATTCAGCGTTGCAAATCGGCAGCAGCTGTTAATGGCTTCAAGGCCGCATCACTCGTTCCGCGACTCGTACATGCGGTTGACGGTGACATAACGAAATACGAAGAGAGTAAGAAAAGAACTGCCTGTGGCCTTACCATGAAACAGCGACGAAACAATAGCGTCCGAAGCTGGCAGAAGAACCCAGCAATGATCCTCGGGGGCATTTTACAAAATAAAGACACCGCGAGCCCGGCTACGGGGCCCTGACTGGGCTTCGCACGTGTTGGATCGTGCCGCCTGTCAAGGTGCTAGCCACGGCCGTAGCCACAGCCACATGTTTCTTTACCTTCTCTGCCACCTTAGTTGAATCGGCGCATCTCCGTAGCTCGACCGCGAAAACGCTCGAGCGTCCAATCTTGTCGTTCGCTGTGTTACTCTGTGGGTAAAGAGGTGATCCACTGTGATTGCTTAGTGGATTTGGTGTTGCCCTGCTAGGCATAACGTCCCGCGAACAAATCCCGGCCACTGCTGCCGCATTTACATGCACGCATTACAATAGGGTCTAAATGCAAAAACACCCGTGTACTTGGATTCAGCTGCACCTTAAAGAACCCCAGGTGGTCAAAATTAATCCGGAGTACCCCGCTACTACGTGCATCAAAGTCAGATCGGGGTTCAGGCGCGTAAAACTCCATAAATAATTAATTATTTCTTTAGGTAAAGAGCCAGATGCAATCTAATGTGACGCTTCCACTGTACTCATATTATTATTCTTGCTACCACTTTTATTGTCATCGCCCTTGTTCTTGGGCTGTAGAAGATACTATCAAAGTAATATTAAGGACTTGTATTCAGATATGAAAAAAATAATTTGATGTCCAAAGCCATCATAGGCTCATCTCAATTGATTTTACAAAAAAAAATAAACATGGAATGGTTCAGTCGCCGCGGCCCAACGGCTATATAACAGCGTTCTGCAGCTGAGCACCTTTAATTCATGGGTGCGACGTCCGGTGAAAGCGCCCGCATTACGATGGGGGCGAAATTTGAAAGCGTTCGTGATCCCTTGATCCAAGTGTACGTTGAAGAACTTCAGGTGGTATAAATGAATGCGCTACGTCGCGTCTTTCAAAGCGCTCACACGTAGAATTGCTTTGGAAGGTCGAACCCCGTGAATGAATCAATCAACCAATTAACCAGCACTGGAAAGTTTAAAAAAAAGCATGTGTAATTCAACTTCGCCCTCGTTGAATCAATCATGGCGTATGTGCTTGTGGTCGGAAGTTGGCCGCCTTTGGAAGCAACTGGCAGCGGTAGTGTAGCTTTCGTCATTTATCCTTGGCTAAAATCTGCTGTTATATTAATAAAACCAGTTTGAGCGCCAGGTCCCATTCGCTACCCTTGGCAGGAACTCATATTGCGCCATTATTGTTTCCTCTGCGGCCGACCTACTCGTGGCACGAGCGAAAGTGGAAAGGTGTGATCAAAATTTAATCATTAGTGAATGCTCACGTTTCTGCTTTCGCAGCCATGTTCCTCCTTCTTTTTTTTTCTTTTCTTTCACCCTGACTGCTCAAAATATGACCGACAAATAACACATGCACAATGTACACACGCTAAAATGTTATCTCGCCTTTTTTTTCCACGCATTAAGAAACCGAAACCAGCACGTGATTATTATTCGCTTAATGCATACACTGGTGGCGCAATCTGCAGGAGCGGCCAACCGCGTCTCGATGGTGCACATGCTGGCGTTGGAGTACGAACCGCTCACTGGTGCGAATTTTCCTACACCACAATTAGTCGATGCCGTCAGCAAGTCGGGCCGCAAAGCACGACAGCGCCCATTCGGTAGCTCGCTGATCACGCCAAATTCAAGTCACACCGCCTGTCGAAGTTTTTCCAATCGAACACATACATACATACATACATACATACATACATACATACATACATACATACATACATACATACATACATACATACATACATACATACATACATACATACATACATACATACATACATACATACATACATACATACATACATACATACATACATACATACATACATACATACATACATACATACATACATACATACATACATACATACATACATACATACATACATACATACATACATACATACATACATACATACATACGTGCACACATACATACATACATATACACCCACACACTTTTTCAGGTTTGACAATCGTAAAGCCAACGAATTGATAACGGTACAGTGAATGTGAACACACTCGCAAATGACTGTTCGCTCATTGTCACAAGCGTTCGTACAGTCCAGTCGCCTTCAAGAAGTACAGCATGGTTTCTCGGCCTTGTGACTTCAAGTAGACTTCAACCTAGTACCAGGATCTTCTCCTTCGAGAGTGGTCTGTCAACCAAGCGGCTCAGTAGACAGTAGAAAAAAAAGACGTAGTCGCCGGCATCTACCGTCAACACGTATCATGTTTGCAGCTTTGACCCGCGAAAATCGAAAATGATATCCTTATTCTAAAAACTACGCCTCTGGGGAGATCTAAAATGGATAAAATTGATGTATTCAAGAATTTTTCTTAAACTGTGAGGCGTTCCTGCTCAGAAACCCGTCTGGTTTTCTCTGTAGCTTCGGCCTATAGAGTTGGATGTACGGATGGACGGACGGACAGACGGACAGACGGACGGACGGACGGACGGACGGACGGACGGACGGACGGACGGACGGACGGACGGACGGACGGACGTCCGTCCGTCCGTCCGTCCATTCATTGACATTCCCCGCTTGACATTCCCCGCTGAACGGGGGAATGTCACTTCCGGGCAAAAGCTTTTTCCTAAAAATATTAATTTTACAGAGATATGGTAAATTAATCTACGTAGGTACCTTGAGACGTTATGCGGTGCTTAGAAAATGGTATGTCTTCCCGCTGAGCTAAGCATTGGCTCTAACGAGAATGATAACGCTTTACTACAGGCTATGTTGCTTTAATACTGCATTCACAATTGGTCAAAAAGTGTTCGGGCCTACATCTCTTATGACTTATACGCACTAATTATGCACGTTATGCGGTGTTTAGAAAATGCTATGTCTTCGCGCTGAGCTAAGCATTGGCTCCAATGACAATGCAGTCCTAGCGCCCCAGATCTAGAACTATTCTAAATTTTCCTACTCTAATACTGCAATTACGATTGGTCAAAAATGTTCGGGCCTACATCTTACATGACTTACACGCACTAATTATGCGTAATTAGGCCGAACAAAAGAAAAAGTATTCTTTCGTATTCCGCATTTGTTGGCCATTAGCAGACTCCTATTCGTCAAACGTTTTTCGAGACGAACCCACTTCGTGTGTCTGTCACGCGAAGTCACAAAATCGCGTCAAAACGATGTGTACGCGTTCAAGGGGTATTATTATGGGAGTGCCGCACTGCCGAGTGCCGCAGGGAGTGCCGCACTGCAACAATTTTCCGCATTTGTTCTCTATTGGAGGTGATAGGTGAAATTGTAATGTACTGGAACAATGTTGCCAGAAGGCGAACTTCACTGCCAAACGCGATGTGCTTGTACGAAGTTAATAAATTTGTCGAGCTTTTCATTCCTGGCTGTTTGATCCTCATTGACTTTTTTCAACTGCAGTGAGTATGTTATGGAATTTAGTCTCTAAACCGGTTAGCCTGTCGTTTTAATACGTTTGCTGGGGGGAGGGTAAAGCGGTTCCCGTTCAATGGAGGGGCTAGGGTCCATGGGGCGGTCTGAAGAGGTTTAAGGCAGGGCTGATGGATGATGAGTCGAAAGGGTGGTGTTCGAGAGAGGGGCTTCAGAGGTTGAAGCAGAGGGGTGACGAGATTGGAATTCTAGTTTAAGCCTGAATTTCGGCTTTTAGAATTGTATTTTCATTAAGGAGGGATTCATCATTAGCAGTCTGGTTCGAGGAGCACCTGGAAGAGGCTACCTTAGCCCAGCTTACCTGGAGTGAGTTGCGCGAATAGTTGAACAAAGGAGGCCTTGGTGATAGCGCTGGCCAGGCGACGTCTTTGGTTGCGGAGCCAGGCCTGCGGTCCTTGCTTTTGCTGCGACATCTTCGCCGGCTTGAGTCGTGAGTGCGGTCGAGACTAGGAGTTCGGTTGGTGGGGGAAGTGTTTTGTTTATGCCTGGGATGTGTAAGGTGCAGTTCGAACCTTTCTTTTCCCAGTGAGGAGCCGATTTGATGGTTTCCGTTGCACACAACACAGATGGGGTGACAATCGTGGTCCATGAGTGCGTCTTTTATTCCACACTAAGGGTAGAGTGTGTCGGTGGCATTAGTGCTGACGCCCTGGCGCTGACCAATCCCGCGGCATCGGGTGCAGGTTTCTACCTTCTGCCTGAAGGGGCGGCATCGAAGTGCACAGCCGTCGTAGTTGACGTAGAAAGGGATGACTCTGCCTTGGAATATGACCATGATCATTTCAGTATTGCCCAGGCGTCGTGCACCCCCAATAGTCAATGTTGGGTTGCATTTGTGGAGAGTAAAGGCGATGTGGTCTTCCGAGTAATCTGGGGCAAGTGAATGCGTCCTCTGGAGTTGTCCATGGGATCAACCACATTGGTGGCGACTTCGTAAGGGCTACCACTGAATTGCAGACACTGGATGTTGTGGTAGACATCTGCACGACCCATGGCTGGTGTGGTGATTAGAACGGTATTCTTGACGGTGTTGACCCGAATTCGGTCAGAAACGGTGCGGTTGGAGGTAGGGAGGGGAGCCCCGCAGCCTTGAGGATGACTTTAGTGAGGATGCATGCATGGATTCAAGCGCAGCTAAGGCCCCCGCGAACTCTTAGGATGATAATATAATCCCTGTGCGGCAGCGGCGGGGGCTTCGGCTCCGCTCTTGATTGAGTCCTATGAGCCACTGGGGGGTGTACATGTGGCGAAGTATGCTGACGCTGTCTCGTGAGGTTATCGTGGATCTCACGCCAGGTGCGCGCGCCATCGACGCCAGCGGCGTCGCGCTCCGTTCCTGCGCTCATGCTAGGCGGAGTTAGGCCTAGCAGCGAGACGATCAGCCGAGAGCCCTAAAAAAATGGCTGTGGCTTAGCTAAGGTTAAGCCCAGGATGCGAAGCATACTAGCGTTTATTTTAACGCGACATCGTTAAGGAGCTCGTGTCGCAGAAAAGCCGGTGTCGTCGGCGTCGGCTCAGGCGTGCAGCGCTTGCTCAGGCGCACATTTCGTTGTCGCGCCGAACGCTGCGTTGCTCGACGCTCACCGCGTCCGATGCGGGAGGCGACGCCGCGAGCGACGGCACGAGTTGGAGCCCCGTTTCTCCTCTGTCGTGACGTCACGGTGTCACGTGGTGTTGAAGGCGACACCACCGCGCCTGAGGAGCTGGTTTGAGCTCTAGTATTATGCTTCGCATAAAATGGCTGCGGCTCGCGTAAGGGACGTCGGAGTTGCTAAAAAAACTGTCAAAAAGTGCAGACAACATACACATAGGTCCAGGCAGGAAATCATGGCTCTTGAAGCCATCGGGTAGGCACCAAAAAAAATGTAAGAGCCGAGGTAACATGCGACCGCTAGCAGCGTCGTTGTCTTCGTTTTCCCCTCGAACACTTGAGAGACCGATCAAAAGACCACTGAGACAGATTGTCCGCGCCAACCACAATATCGCGAAATGAAAACACGTATAGAGCAGCGCTCAAATGTCGCATTAGGAAGTAACCCAATCGTCGGTGCTTTTTTTCTCCGGCCGCAGGAATATACATAAATTGTGGGCACTTCAATAAAATAAACAAATAAGCGCTTTCATTATACGACCTAGCGCATAAACGAAAACGTAAAGGATTGAGGGTGGTTGCCGGTAGCGGCGACGCATGCCCTTATTTTATTATGTAGATATGCCATGGATGGTACGTTTTTTTTTCCTTCGAGCGTAATTTAATAAGAGGTTTATGCTATGCGTACGATTGCACTGCGCGGCACAAGCTTTTTCCTCACAGTAAAAAGAATAAAAACATATTGTAAAACAATCTGCGATTGTACCTCCAGACGCTATGCAGCTTTTACAAAGTGACATCTCGTGGGCCTGACGTAAGTATTGGCTCCAAAGACATTGATGCACCGTTAGACATGGTGAGGCTATAAACTTTTTCAAACCACCACAATACTGCAATCAGCCCTTCACGATTGGTCAAACAGATTTCCGACCGCTAATATGTGTGACTGCGCAGTACAAAGGAAAAAAATATATTTCTTATTCGACGCTTTTTGACCGTTAGGCGTCTGATATTCGTCAAAAAATTTTCGAGTAGCGTCCACGCTGTCTGTCTGTCCCGCAAAGTCACAAAACCACCACAACTCATCGCGTCAAAGCAACGTGTACGTGTTCAAGAGGAATTAATATGCCGCCCCCAACAGCTTGTTTTAGAGCGCAGCTTTTTGGCGTCCGTTCCTGGGTTTCGCGTCGTCGTCGGCGTTGTCGTCGGCCTCGTAACCAGCTCCGCCCCCCTTTCATCCCCCCAGCGCTAGCAGCGACCGACTGATACCGCTGGATGACGCTGACGCCGCTAGAGAGTCAAGATAACGTGACTGCATAGAACACCGTCGCCGCCATGCAGAAAGAGGAGGAAAAGGTCCCCCCCCCCCCTGTTCTTGTGTGGCGGATAGGGTGCTCTTCAGTTGCCGACGCGCCGGTTATTTCACGTAGGCCCCGGCACGTCGACGAATACGTGACCACCTTCCCACGGCTAGACCTGGTTCTTAGCGCTGCGGAAGCGAGGGTATCATATTGTTTGTTTCGGCATCGGCGGCGTTGTCCCTGAAACCAACTCCGCAGCTGGGGTTGACTCACTATCGGCGTCAGCGGCATCAGTCAGTCGCTGCTATCTCTTCCCTCCTCCCTTTATCGTGTTGTCCGCTTGCTGCGCGCGCTTCTGCCCCCATCGTTTGCCGCTGTGTGTACACGCCGCCCCCCTCCCCCCTCTTCCTTCGAGTCTCCGGTTGTCAAAGCGCCGGCTCGAACTTAATTCCTTTCTTCGCTCCTCCTCCAATGCAACCCCTGTGCGGTGGCAATCAGAGAGCCAGATCGGTGGCGGCGGATCTTTATATGTGCACCGCCCGAGCCGAAATTGCCGCTGCCGTTCGCCCTGTGCGGTGGCAATCAGAGAGCCAGATCGGTGGCGGCGGATCTGTATATGTGCACCGCCCGAGCCGAAATTGCCGCTGCCCTTCTCCACTGCGAAATTATCTGCCAGTTCTTTCTGAGCCATGAGCGAGACGACCGATGGAAGTCCTCCGTCTGCTGCTGCTGCTGCTGCTAAACGAGCTGCCAGAGCAGAGGCCCAGCGCCGTCGCCGTTAGAATCCAGAGGTGCGTGCCGCCGAAGCAGAAGCTTACCGTCGCCGCCGTCGAGATGATCCAGGAGTACGCGTCGCCGAAGCAGAGGCTAAGCGCCGCCGCCGAGAAGACCCTGCCGTTCGCGCCGCCGAAGCGGAGGCTCATCGCCGCCGTCGAGAGCAACCAGCAGTAAGCGAGGCTGAAGCAGAAGCTCATCGCCGCCGCCGAGAAGACCCTGCCGTTCGCACCGCCGAAGCGGAGGCTCATCGCCGCCGTCGAGAGCAACCAGCAGTAAGCGAGGCTGAAGCAGAAGCTCATCGCCGCCGCCGAGAAGACCCTGCCGTTCGCACCGCCGAAGCGGAGGCTCATCGCCGCCGTCGAGAGCAACCAGCAGTAAGCGAGGCTAAAGCAGAAGCTCATCGCCGTCGCAGAGAAGACTCCACCGTTCGCGCGGCCGAGGCCGAGGCCAAACGCAAACAAAGGCTCGCAAACAGTCAGGGTGCAACAAATGCTTTCCAGCGACAGTTTACAGACAATCCGTTTGGAAGTTTGTGTTCAGTGTGTGATCGGCTCTGGTTCCAAAATGACGTGAAACCGCTTCCGGATACGTGCCGTGAGAATCTCCGGTGTGCGTTTCCGAATCAAGCATTGGTGTTCTATTTCTCCGACCACAAAGCTTGCTTCATGACTGTCAAGAACTGTTAGTGGAGTCTTTGTTAAAGGAATACGTGTGAAAAATAAAAAAAAATTCTGTGATAGCGCATACATGTGTTGCTCGATTTCTTTGCCTCAATCTATCGAAAAGGTGAAACAGCTTATTTGCTGCGCTCAAATTTCGCATTAGGAAGTAAGGTAATCGTCGGTAATTTTTTTAATAGCCAGAGACATCCCCTTTTTCCGGAAGGAACAAAAGATGGCTGGCGGCCGATCACTCAAGTGCTGACTACTCGCACCAACGGGTGAGCGTGCATTTATTTGCGTATAATAAAACTTTTATCGCGGCAGTTAAAGGTAAACCAGTCCTTTCGGTGCGCATACGACATCGCTATGCCAACTTTTCTGCGCTGAGGATCCATTTTAGCAGCATTCTTAATCTTCCATTCCGTGCCACCGCAATTTTCGACCAATTACGACAAGGGGAGAAGGGGCAGCGGAACAATCGGAGACGCCGCCCCACCACCCTCCACATCCGATCATCTATCTTTGACTGCACTGGCTTGGCCCCTTGGAAACTTTCCACTTGAGCGTCCGCCTCAACTCTCGTCAGCCATCCAGATAAAACCGCCCTTCATATCCGGTTATCTATCTTTCAATGCGTTGGCTCGGCCCCTTGGAAACTTTCCACTTCAGCGTGCTCCTCACATCTTGTCAGCCACTTATTGAGACGGAGAGAAAGGGATGCATAGAAAGGCGGGGAGGATAACCAGAGGCAGTTCCGGTTGGCTACCCTGCACGGGGGGAAGGGTTAAGAGGGATAAAAAGAGAAAGAGAGCGGAAGGAGGAGATAGAAAGAAATAAGGACGAGCACGTGGAAAACGCGTATACTACAGAACGGTAGGGGCGGCATTCTCACAGTCTATCGTGAAGCCCCGCAGACCGCAGGAGCCTTAACAACGTAAGTTAGGCTTTTAGCGTGAATGTTCTGAGGGAGCTTTGAATTCTAATGGTGGACGATTGTCCAACTGTCCAGTATTCTGCACAACACTTAACGCAAGATCCACTTATTGCATTAATAATATATCACCTAACACGGCTAAGCGCTCCGCCGCAGGAGGCCATCTCTGCTTGGCGAAGCGGTTTGGAGACAGTCATGGCTCAAATATCAAGTGTCGCACCAAGAACCGGAATATCTTTGCGGGTCATGAAGAGTTCCCAAGGAGTAAAAAGGCCAGAGCTTTCGGCAAACACCGCCACAGAATATGGGAACGGCGGCAGACGAGCACGGTGGTATTGCGAGCTATTCCGATGTGAGAAGACCCAGAAAGTGGCTTCCTAACTTTTTCGCAGAGAGGGAGAACACCGTTCGTTCTGTACAGACATGGCTGATCCATTATCAATTAGCGCACCGACATGGACGCCGTGAACATTAAAAGAGACAACGTTCAAAGGCGGCGACGGAGGACTTGTACAGAACGATAGCGACGCAGTTCCTGCCTCCTGAACTGCGGCGTCGAGTTTTCCTCTTGCGTGAGTGACGGACACCGACGCATGGTAGACAATGCGCGGCGACGCGGCGAGTGTGAACGACGTGCAAGTATATGTTACTCAGTAGGTGGCCTGCTCGACTGCCGACTGGTTAAGCGTCGTCGAGAGGTTGCACGTCGGCGTGGCGAGGTATCTTCACAAAGCCGTCAGATGGCAAGATGCGGCGGCGACAACGTCGTACAACATGTCCGGGTATACCACAGGCAAAACGCATGGGCCTGTTGTCGCGTGCATTCCAAGGATTAAGAAAGGAGGGAGCAGCTAGATTAACAGGATGGCAAACGGGTGGAAGCGGGCGTGGGTGAATCGCAAGTAAGGATCGGCGACGAGGCTGCGCGGTGACGGATTCTGCGAGTGGAGCGGAAACAAGGTACTGCTGATGCGCCATTGGTAGGGCCTCAGGAAATTGCTCTTCAATAACCTGCCGGAGCATCGGTGCGAGCTGTGCAGGGGCCGGTTGCGTCAGCGCCTGGTGTTTGAGAAGCTATGCGAGGAGTATCAGAGAAAGCTGACGTGTGACTTGTCCCCGCGCGAATTCTTCGGTTTGTGTCAGCAGGAGATGTGATCAGAGAAGACGGCCACGGCAGAGAGGGCTTCGTTAACTCCCACATGATAGACGGTATGCCATATCGCGCTGCCTCATCATTTCGTCGTAACTTTCCCATAAAATCATGAACTCTGCTTCGGTATACGCTTACTCTACGCGATCAACATGTCAGTAATGTCTCCGGTGATGTACTTCAATATGTATTTCACCTCGCTATTTTCGGACATAGAAGCATCAAAACGTTTGCGAAGGCCCGGATCATCTTCAATATAACGGGTACACTCGCTTTACAAACCACTGCTTGGCGAGTAAATTGCGAACGGCGCGGTGACCCAAAGCTTCAGCGGAAGTGGTCTTTAACGTCGACCAGGACTGAAAGTTGACTTCGCAATTTCTATCTGCAAGTAAGCCAGTACCGCGAATCAGTAGATGACGGTATTTAAGTATCCTTCGATCTTCGCATCAATTCGGTGACCACGTAGTCGGTACCTTCCGCCGGTTACGCGGCACTATGTAAATGTCTTTCTTGCCATTATCTGCAGTGAGTAACGCGTTACTATTGAAGAAATAAAAAAATAGAATATTTTCTTCCCCCAAAACAGTTTCCTCACCCATTTGTTTCATTGCTGCAGTTATGAATAATGTTTCTAGCCAAACACACAAATCCATGCGCATTTTCTGAAGTGGGTACATACCATATATGTGTTTACAACCCATCATTATCAATGACCGTTGCCGTTGAGGACCTTCGGGCCATCGACATCTGCTCAAGAGTCGTCGTCGTCGAGAAAGTTTGACGAAAATGGATCGCGGAATGCAAAATTACTGGGACGCCATTAAGAACGAGCAGCCAACGCCACAGTGCCTGCAGAGGGTGCAGCGAGACCTGGTGGAGTTCCACGCTGACCCTCCGCCGGGAGTGTTCGTCGTCCCGGAAGAGAGCGACATGAGCGTGCTGCATGCCATCGTCGTGGGACCTTGGGGCACGCCCCTCGAAGGTGGCCTCTTCCGCCTGCAGTTGAAGTGCCCACCCGATTACCCGATGCGGCCTCCTCGTGTGCGTTTCCTGACTGGCGCTGGAAAAGTATTCTTCAACTCGCACATCTACGGTGAGCACATCTGCCTCAGCCTACTAGACACGGCTCCTGATGGACCGAGTTGGAGTGCCGCTCTCAGCATCGGCAGCCTGCTCGTCTCCATACAGTCCTTCCTGGCCGACGGTGCTATGGAGAGCATGCGCCACAACGCGATTAGGGTGGCCGTATGCGACACGCTCGAAGACTGTCTACGAGAAGCATCCGAGTCTCCTATGCCACCGGCTCTGACTCAGAAGGTGCTCAAGTACTTCGCCGAAAACTACGCAAAGTACGAGGACGCGGTACAGGCGCAGATCAGTTCCTGGGGAGTACTCTCGTGGATTATGGGTGTGGCGTATGGCAGTTACGAGCCGCTCCTGAAGCGACTTCGCGACATCAAAAAGAGGATCGACGAAAAGAACGTGACGGCCAACGGACTACAACATAAGGAGTGACGCAACGGTTCCGTGTACCTCCCCCCCTTTTTTGTACAATGGAACACGTCAGCTGAAGAACGAACGCTGGGGCGGTCCGGCATCAGCCCATATTTCCGCGAAACGCAAAATTAAGCGCTCTTGAAGCAGCTCGCGAAATTGGCGAGATCGACAGCAAATATTAGACCGCCGCTGCAACATAGGAAGGCGGCGTTTCTCATGGTTGAGTAAAACACTCGGATGTGTCCTGGCTTGCGCGATATGGAGAGCTCGAATCTGTAAGTGCTCATCACCTGTCCCCATCGAAACGTTTGGTTAGACAGGTGAAGTCCTAAAGCGCCGCCTAGAGAATGCCATACCGCAACATTCTTTTTATCATATTGGTTCGCTGTTAGACAGAATAGGCGAAACTGATATGTCGTGGAACAGTGCAGGCAGGAGGGTAACTTCACTGCCAAAATCGACACACTCCTTACACAGCCTCGACTTAGCTGTCCACAGGAGAGAATCATTCTCTGCCTCCTTCGATTCAATGAGCCCAGAGACCCTTTCTTTCGAATTTTTTTTTTCGCTGCTTCTAATGTATATACAGACTTCCCTAGCACAAAGAAATTGCCGGGCCATATATATCCAATATATCCAGATATATCCAATAGTCCTGAATATTTTGCCACAAAGCTTGTTTCGATAGCCTAGCGACGTCTAAATTCGGCTAGAAGAGTTTTTTTATTTATTTATAATTTATTTATTTACCTCACAGGCTCCAGTAGGAGTACGATCTGAGGAGTATCATGTATTCAATTTGTCGTGGTAGTCTGTTCTCCCCGTTTGATGATCATCCAAAGCTACGTTGTTACAGTGTTACATTTTAAACCGTGTTTTTTGTAAAAGAATATGCCTCCAAGTTCCCACATTGGAGCATTTGGAGGCGGCCTTCGCCAACCCTGTCGTAAAGTACGAGCACGTCTTTATACGTCCAGCGTGCGAGGCGGCTGTCTCTCTGGCGGTCCGGAAACAGAAGGAAACCCAGAGCGACCCACACTGCTCACAAACAGAAGCCTTTGTAGAGCAACGACAAATCTTATTTTCTTTCTCTCTCTTTCTATAAAGCATATCTCGCTTCTGTACGCAGCAGCTGAATGCCTCCTGACGTCATGACTGTCCTTTCGCTTTCGTCCAGTGATCGCATGCCGCTTCCAGAGACGAGCACAACCAGGAGACATGACGCTATTGTCTGTATCTTGGGACCAACGTCATCAAACTAAACGGTAATTGCTACACGACGTCAGGGAGTTTTGGTATGTCAGAGCGTCCCGATAATGTCGATGATGCTGGGGTAGCACTTGGTGAGGAGCTGTACTGACAAATTACCAGGCATCACGATTCCCAACTTCCACCGTATGCACTCGTCAAGTCTCAGAATATACAACGCTTGCGGTGAACGCTTACCACAGCAGTTCTTGCGACTCTTGCGATATTGTCGGCGCACCTCTAAGCGGAAACTGTACCTTGGAATCTGTCATCTACATAGGTAGGAAAGTAGGAATTGCTGTGTTCAGCATCATCTCCATTGAACCTAAAAATGTACGTTGTAGTTGCAAGACAAAATATTTAAATTATGTAAATAAATAATAATTGGTAAGTAAATAGATAAATAAATGGTAGGTAGTACCCGCACATATACGATTCAAACACTGCTCACAGGTCGTTCTTCTAAAGCGGTGATAAGTCAATTTATCTAGGGTGTTTCTGAAAGTAATCTGTTAAACACTTTAGTGAATTTTTCTTCAATAGTTGATTATGCATTTCAATTTTTGCACAACTAGTGCCCGCGTCTTTGAGTCTTCGAGTTGACATTTTCTTTAAAAAAAAGTGTTTGCTTAAGCACAAAGTATGCTGAAAGTTCTAAAGCACTGTTTAGAGGAGCGTGTCACTGCAACAATGTTTCGCATTTCTTCTCTATTAGAGGGGATAGGCGAAATTGTAATCAAGTGACAAAATGCTGCCAGAAGGCGAGCTTCACTGCAAAACCGATCCTCCCTCCAACAGTCTCGGCAGTAGTATCCCCAGAAGACTTTCCTTAACTGCCTTCTCCGATACCTGAGCCAGGACCCACGCGAAGTCATGCGTCCCGACTTCTGGTGTTCTGACCGTCACTTATGTCCGGTATTTTTTTTTTTTTCGCATCCACCAATGATTCATCATCATCAGCAACAGCAGCCTGCTATTGCGTCCACTGGCGGCCGAAGGCCTCTCCCTGCCATCGCCAATTACACCTGCCCAGTTCAAGCTGATTCCAACTTGCGCCTGCAATTTTTTCAATTTCATCGCCCAACCTAATTTTCTGAAGTCCTCGACTGCACTTCTCTTGGCACACATTCTGTAACTCTAATGTTCTACCAGTTGTACACCTTGCACATTACATGGCCTGGTCAGCTCTATTTTTTTCTCTTGATGTCAATTAAAATATTGGCTACCCCGTTTTTTCTCGGATCAACACTGCTCTCTTCCTGTATCTTAACGGTACGTTGAACATTTTTCGTTCCATCGCTTTTTGCGCGCACCTTAATTTGTTTTTGGAAAGATTGGCTGCGCTTTGTAGACGATCACAAGGAGTAAGACAGGACAGGCTTCTTCCTTGTGACCAATCTTTGCAAATACAATGAACCTACTTGATCAACAATGCATTCTCCTTAACTTCTTCTCGAGGATTTTGTCAACCTCCAAGTTTCTGCGTATATGATAGCACTGGTACAATGCTATGATTGCAGATCTTTCTATTCAATGACAGTTGTCACGAGAAATGCCCTGTCAGTGTAAGGCAATGCCTGCCGTATGCGCTCCAGCCCATTTTAATTCATATACATATTTCCTTCTTGTTATGAGGATCCAGAGTAAGTAATTTACCAAGATAAACCTACTCCTTTACAGACTCTAGAGGCTGAACAGGCGATCATGAACTCTTGTTCCCTTGGCAGGATATTGAACATTATCTTTGTCGTCTGCATATTAATGATTAGAACTTTCCAAACCCTAAAAATAACAGGACCAGGGAAAAAGAATCCTGAATAATTGAGCACAGTGCTTCTTTCTACACGCTTAATTGACAGCCGCGAAATGTCACTTCTGTTTCGTAGCTAAAGGTGACTGGAATTACACAAAGTACTTAACTGATTGTAAGCGGTAGACGGTATCACATTCTGTATTTCTTTTGGTCAACGATTACCACAGAAGCGCCGGGCTAGATTATTTTGGATCACAACAAGTTAATCTCGTAGATTTTTAGCGCTTAGAAGGCTGCCTATTATCACGGCAATAGATAAAACCTAGTGCTCACTAATAGGAAGCTTTACGTAAAGCCCAACTCCAGCGCCGCCTATTCAAATACATGAAAAACACAATGTTTTTCTCTAATAACTCATAGACCAATTAAATCAAATGCGTTGTACATGAGCGAGAAAGTTAAGGTCTACAGAATGTTGGAATCAGAATCTTTATATATGGCTTGGAATCCTGTACAGACTATACCAAAGATTCGAAACTTTAGAAGCACATTGTTTCCAAATCTGTAACTGTGCGCCAATAACACATAACGTAATTCTGTAGGATGCATCCGTCAGACCATCTAAAGCGGATAAATTTGATATATGAATTTATCTCTTAAATGAATATGTTGCGATGTTTCCAAGAGTATTGTCCCGTTTAGTGAGGCAGTCGCGACAGTCGCAATGTGCAATCGCGGCAGTCGCAATGTGCCACTTAAACGACCTCGACAGGGTGAAGTGTGTTCTAACCGCAAAAATCAGGAGGCTAACTGCGAGTCGGCCTAGTTGGAACAAATTGATGTTAAAACTTTTTTGCGCAAACAAACAGGGACAAAGAATAGAAGAAACACAAGGACGAACGCTTACCAGAACTGCTGGGTTGTTTAAGCTATAGTTCGGACAAGTGGAAAGAGTGCCGGAAGAACTAGAAATGAACTGAAGCATTACTGCGAGTCGCGACTCGTAGTTACGCTTCATAACTAGCATAACTTATGAAGCATAACTGCAACTCGCAGTTATGCTTCAGTTCACTTCTAGTTCTTCCGGCCCTCTTTCTACTAGTACTAACAACCCAGCAGTTCTGGTAAGCGCTCGTCCTGGTGTTACTTCTATTCTTTGTCCCTGTTTGTTTGCGCAAAAAAGTTTTAAGATGAATGAGGAGACGGCGACGAAGTTGGGTATCGTGATCATGCGAAAAATAGAAGGAATGTATCCGCTTCACTGGTACGTGGTTGTGACTATCTGAGCGTCGTGCGGTTCTGCCCAACACGGGTGCCTGGACGGCGTTCAATACTCCCTAACGGTATTGTTGTGGTCGATGTCTCCTGGGGAAACTTGTGGAAGCTTCGGTGCTTTTGTCAGCTGGTGAAGTCAACGACCTCTTATCATTAGCGCCATCTCATTTTGGTCCTCCCTTTGGTGCCTGCTGTGGGCGTAGAGGGATGACGCTTTTTCGAGCATGTGGGACATCATCTCGACATGGGAAAGCACGCTTGAATGCTTCCAACACTTGAGAGCTCGAAGTATCATAACAGCCTTGTCGGGAACGACGGAAATCGTCACGACATCAGAAAGTGCGCTTGAATGTCTCCCACATTTCAGAGACCGATCAAAACACCCCGAAAACAGATTATCCACGCCAACGACAATATCGCGATGTGAAAACACGTATTGGGCAGCGCTCAAAAGTCCTATTAGGGACTATCCCAATCGTCAGTGTTTTTTTTTCTGTCGGAGAAATATATCTAAAAGTGGTAACATCAATAAAAGATAGAAATAAGCACCTTATAGGACCTAACGCTTCAATGAAAGCGTAATGGACCGAGGGTAGTTGCCGGTAGCAGCTGTGCAGACCCTTATTTTATTTTGTACTAGGCATGAATGGTTCGTTTGTTTAATGAAAAATTTAAATAAGAGCCTTATGCTATGCGTACAACGACACTGCAGCGCACAAGCTTTTTTATCAAAGCGTTGTGATTAAAGAGATACTCTAAAATAATTTACCTAGCTACCTTGAGACACCATGCAGTTTTTACAATGTAGTATGTCGTAGCGCTGAGGTAGCTGTTGGCTCCACCGATACTTGCAAGCTCCGCTACGCATTCTGAAGCTGTTCTAAATTTTGCTGCTCCCATAACGGTTGGTCAAAAAGTCTTTGGGCCACCACCGCCTGTCCATTTGTCACACAGCGTCACTAAAACAGTTAAAGCTCTCCATCTCATATGAATAATGCGCACTAATTTTGCGTGATTAGGCCGAACAGAACAAAAAGTGTATCGCATTCGGCACTTCTTGGGCATCAGCCGTCTGCTATTTATCAAAAGTGTTTTCGAGGTTCGCCCACTTTGTCTGTCACGACAAATCACAAAATCGCGACAAAATAATGTCGAAATGACGTGTACGCGTTCAAGAGAAAATTAATATGCCGCACCAATCTGCGTTTTTTCAATAGCCAGAGATATCAGCCTTGTCGGGAATGACGGAAATTGTCACGACATCAGAAAGTGCACTTGAATATCGCCCACACTTGAGAGACCAATCAAAACATCGCGAAAGCAGATTGTCGGTGCAACGACGATGTCGCGATATGAAAGCACGTATTGAGCAGCGCTTAAAAGTCCTATTAGGGACTATCCCAATCGTCAGTGTCTTTTTCTGTCGGAGGAATATACCTTAATGTGGTAACATTAATATAAGATAGAAATACGCACTTTATAGGACCTAACGCATCAATGAAAGCGTAATGGACCGAGGGTAGTTGCCGGTAGCAGCTGCTCGGACCCTTATATTATTTTGTATTGGGCATGAATGGTAGGTTTCTTTATGCGTAAATTAAAAAAGAGGTGCATGCTAGGTGTACAAGTACACGGCGGGGCACAAGCGTTTTCCTCAAAGTATAAAGATTAAAGAGACATTCTAAAATAATCTACATAGCTATCTTGAGACGCTATGCAGTTTTTACAATGTGATATCTCGTGGCGCTGACGTACGTGTCGGCTCCAACGATAGTGAGGCGCTGCAGACAGTCATCCAAAGCTATTCTAAATTTTGCTGCTCCAATACTGCAATCACTATTGGTCAAAAAGTCTTCGGGCCACCTCACCACTCTATCTGTCTGTCACACAACGTCCCTAAAACAGCTAAAGCTCTCCAGCTCATATGACTTTTGCGCACTAGTTATGCGTGATTAGGCCGAACAAAAGAAAAAGTGTTTCGTATTCGAAACCTTTTGGCCATTAGCCGTCTTCTATTTGTGAAAACTTTTCGAGCTGCGCCCACTTTGTCTGTCACGACAAATCACAATATCGCATCAAAGCGACCTGTACGCGTTGAAGGGGAATTAGTATGCCGCACCAATCTGCGTTTTTTTTAAACAACCAGAGACATCCCCCTTCTCCGAAAGGGATAGGAGATGGCTGCCGGCTGATCGCTCAAGTGCTGACTATTCGCACCTGCGGGAGGGCAGGGATTTATTTGCGTGACAGTATAACGTGACAGTAAATCATTAACCAGCCTTTTTGGCGAGTACACGACGTCGCTGTGCCAACGTTTTTGTGCTGAAGATCTGTTTGAGCGGTATTCTTAATCTTGCGTTGCACGCCACCGCGATTTCCGACCAATTACTGCAAGGAGAGAAGGGGCAGCGGACCAATCGGAGACGCCGGCACCACCCTCCTCATCCTGTTAACTATCATTAACTGCGCTGGCTCAGCACCTTGGAAACTCTCTCCACTTGAATGTGCACCTCACGTCTTGTCAATCATTTCGATAAGAAAAACCAATCAATATAGGCAACGCTATTCGTTTTCAAAGCAAACGAAAGAACCTCCTATAAAGCAAGAGAGCATTTGATTCGGCTGTTCTCACAACGCTGCTGGTCACCACCCGATACTTGCGTCAGTGTTTACGTAAATTTGACCTTAGGAGATTAGAATAAAATAGATTGGAATACTTTCACGTTATAGCGCCCCTGAAAGGTTTCTGCATGATTGAACACATAACAACACAGCGCCAAAAAGGGCAAGGACAAAGCAACGTACGTACACAGGACGGCCGCACTTTCTGTCAACTTACCGCTCTTCGTCCTTGTTTATTCTTTTTTTTTCGCGCTGCCCGCTTATGTGTTCTCGACAACCAGTCAGACCACGACCGATATCTAGCTCCTTGGACTTTCCATACAATAACTTTTCCACTTTATACTCATACGTTCCCTGTACAAAACTTTCGCAGAGACACATAAGACTTCATTAAAATTTCTTTCTGTGCGAGTTGGTGCATACTTGAAATAAAAACTGTTACCGCGCAAACACATCTAACCACAAAGTATAAAGGACAGACACATGTGTCCTGTCCTTTATACTTTGTGGTTGCATGTGTTTGCGTTGTAACATAAGACTCCTTACCTCTGAATGCCAATGGGTTTCAGTCCTTTTCGTGAACAACTATTTTCGCAGCTATGGCACAGATTTCTTAACTTCATGGTTCCATCTTTCTAATTTCTTTCCCGATTTCTAGCACTTCTTAAAGCATGCACCACCTCAACCAAATATCTGCTTTGAAAAGTCATTAAAATCTATTTGATTTATATGCAAAAAAGAACCTCATCAAATTTAGTGCAGTCGTCGCCGATAAAAACAATTTCTCGTTTTCCTAGTTTTTCGATAGGAGCCCCTGAGCTAAATCTTACACTTAAAACACATGTAATATATTACTGGATTAGAGCACTATATTACAGTGCTTATTATTATTACGTTACAATATTATGTATCTCTTGTAGAGTTGAGGTTTCGAATAGAGGCGTTCGCCGCGCATCGTCTTTGACTCTGCGATTTTAACACCAGTTGTTAACCTCGTCACTAATTTTAGGGCATAGCTCTCAGGCACGAGTTCCTGCGTTTTGCCTTGGCATCGTCCCTCGGCCTCCTCGCACCGCACAAGCGAGCGAAGCAGTACAGCGAAGGATGAAAGAACAAACGTGGAGCGCAATGGAGGATGAAAGACGGCGATAGCTAAGGGAGCACGAGGAGAAAAGCTGAGAGGGAGGGGGCAGCGGAACCATGAGGCTGAAAGCGGAGGAGGAGGGTATGGCGAAAGCGTAAGGAGAAAAGCGTAGTGCCGTGAAAGACGGTCTCTACGTCAACGACCGCTACGAGATGGCCCCAGAGTATGGCACCGTCATCTGTTCACCGATGACGCAACCGATAAAGCTTGCGGCGAGCGAATCCTCCGTCAGCATATATGGACACAAAGCGCTGCATGAACCGCGGTTTGTCTGTGGTGGCTGCTGTGATTCGCAGCCACGAGTCACCCGGGTGTGATCGCCCGATTAGCGAGGCAGCCGCGCCACGCTTCCCTCCGTTTGCCAATGTGCCGCTCGAGACATGGTCCGCGCCAGCCGTGCTACTCAGTGCGTTCTCATCCTAGTGTTAACCGTGTAACGATATGATCATAAGAGAATATATCTGAAGCCACACTTTTTTCATGTATAGAGCTGCGCTTAAATTTTGCCTTACGGAGTATCGTAATCATCTGTCATTTTCTTTTTGGTCAACTGCAAGCCCGCGTTGGTTACGAACGTCAACACTACCCTAAGGCGGAAGAGATGCATGTTGAGATCTGAGCTGAACAAAGCGATGTCACCGAGATAGCATAAACACGTTCTCCATTTTAAGTCGCGCATGATGTCCACCGTTGGTTCAAACGTCGCAAGCCAATTGCATAGTCCCAAAGCCATCACGTTAAATTTCTATCAACCGTCTGCAATAATACCTGCTAGTAGTGAGAGCGCCAATCCAAGGAGAAAACTGAGTACTTAGCAAGCTGTGCAGAGCTTCGTTAAGTTGAGGTCGAAGGTTTACCTTTTTTGTGTTATGTTATTAAGACTGAGACAATCGACGCAGAAGAGAATGCTCCCATCTTTTTGTGTGGCGATGACCACCGCTGATGCCCACGAACTATAGGAAGGTCGAATGACGAAACGTTGAAGCAAGCTGCATCGTGACTACTGACCACCTGGCACTCTTAGGCTGAGACATGGTAAAGGCACGGTCAATATGGCGCGTTGGAAAAAGTATCGACGTGTTGTTTGACGGTCGATGTGCGGCCCAGAAAAAAGGCTCAGTGACCTCGAAAGAAGAAGGAAACTAGCACAGCAGGTTCAGGACATATGCGCGTTGCTTTGAAATGAGGCCGCTCTCTATGAAAGAAGAGAATACGTCACTTGGTGACGGAGTACAAGCGAAATGTCAATGAGTTCAGCGAGTTCTGAGTCAGTGAGTTCTGAGTGGAACGAAGCATACGAACATCAGGCACGTCGATAGCAATGACATCACCAAGTGGCTGAACAGGGCTAAGCGCTTCGCCGGAAAACGCTATCATTCTTAGAGAAGCGGTTTGGAGACAACTATGGCTCAAATATGATGTGTAGCAACAAGGACCGGAGTATCTTTGCAGGTCGTGAAGAGCCCCGTCGGAGTGAAAAGGTGAAAGCTTTTGGAGACTCTGCCGCAGAATACGGGAACAACGGCAGACGAGCAGGGTGGTATTGCGATGTCTTCCCGAAGGACCAGCTTACCATGAGGACAAGTGGCGGTGGTGACGGGCGCACCCGAGAGAGGCGATAGCTCGACATCAGCACAGTTGATGGCGCTGTTTATTCGTGCGAGAAAGTCCCGGCCAACAGTAACATCGCGAGAGAAGGACGGGAGAAACACAATCACGACAATGTAGAGAATCCCATGCATAACAACTCTTGTGCATGCGGATGAAGGCTGAACTGGCCGGGCGCTTGTTGTGCCGAGAGAAAACCCAGAAAGTGGCGTCGTAACTTCTTGCAGAGAGCGAGGCACGCGTTTCTTCTGTGGAGACATGGCTGATCCATTATCAGTTAGCGCAAGGATATGGACCATGTCAACATTAAAATAGACAACGTTCGAAGGTGACAATGGAGGACTTGTACAGATAGAAGGCGACGCAGTTCCAGCCTCCTGAACTGCGGCGTTGAGTTTTCCTCTTGCGTGAATGAAAGCCGCCGACGCATGGGAGACAACGACCGATGCCGCAGGGAACGTGAACCAGGTGTAAGTAACAGGCACACTCCTGGTGGCCTTTTCGACTGCCGACTTGGATAAGCGTGGTGAATAGGTTGCACGTCGGCGTGGCGAGGTGTCTGCAAAAAGCCGTTAGAGTGCAACATGCGGCGGCGAGAACGTTGTGCAACATGTCCGGCTATACCACAGGCAAGTAATATCGGCCTGTTGTCCTTCGTACGCCAAGGATTTACAAAGGCGGGAGCAATTCGACTAACAGGACGAGAAGCGGGTGGAAGCGACCGTGGAAGAATCGCCACAAGTGGTCGGCGACGACAAGCGAGTTGATCGGCAAGAAGGTGATGCTGATGCAGCATTGTTAGCGCCTCAGGAAATTGCTCTTCAATAATCAGCTGGAGCTTCGGGGGCGCGCAATGTATAGGGGGTGGTTGTGGCAGCGGCTCCAGTTGGAGAAGTTGCGTGAACGGTCGCCGAGAAACCTGACGTGCGACTTGCTCTCGCACTAATGCTTGGGTTTGTGTTAACAAGGGGAGGGATTAGGGAGGAGGGCCATAGCAGAGGGGGCCTCATCAGCCACTGCATGATGGGCGGCATGCCGATTCGCACGGCCTCCTCATCTCGTTGTAGCTTTGGCAAAACTTTATGAACTCCGCTTCGATACACGCAGACTCTACGCGATCAACACGTGAGAAATGTCGCCGGTGATGTCCTTCAATGTCTATTTCACCTTTCTGTTTTCGGGTATAGAAGCATCAACACCTTTGCAGAGGTATAGATCATCTCCAATATAACTGGTGAATGTTTGACCCAGTTTTCACCCTGTCCTTCCAAACCACTGCTCGGCGAGCAACTTGCGATCCCAAATCTTCAGTGTAATTTCTTGAACGCTGACCAGGACAGAAAGTCAACTTCTTAATTTCTATCCGCCGATAAACCAGGACCACGAAGTAGAAGGTATTGAGGTATCCTTTAATTTTGATATCTATGGTGTGACCACGTAGTCGTTAACTTCCGACGGTTAAGCGACCTTTGTATATGTCCTTGTTAATATGATTTGCACTGAATAAACCATGGCTATTCAATAAATAATATTTGTACAATATTTTCTTTAAAAGAGAGTTTCTTCATCCCTTTGTTAAATTCCTGTAAGTATAAATATTGCTTCGTGCCAAACACAAAATTCTACGCTCATTCCCTGTAGAGGGTAAGTACCATAGACGTGTTTAGAACACATCATTATCAATCACCGCTGCCGTTGAGGACCTTCGGGTCATCGACATCTGCTCTGGAGTCCTCGTCGTCGCGAAAGTTTGACAAAAATGGCCTGACCAACGCAACATTACTGGGACACCGTTAAGAACGAGCAGCCGACGCTACAGTGCCTGCAGAGGGTGCAGCGGGACCTGGTGGAGTTACACGCCGACGCTACACCGGGAGTGTTCGTCGTCCCGGAAGAGAGCGAAGTGAGCGTGCTGCACGCCATCCTCGTGGGCCCCTGGGGCACGCCTCTCGAAGGCGGCCTCTTCCACCTGCAGTTGAAGTGCCCGGCCGACTACCCTATGCGGCCGCCTCGTGTGCGTTTCCTGACTGGCGCTGGGAAAGTGTCCTTCAACTCGCACATCCGCGGCGAGCACATCTGCCTCAGCCTACTAGGCACGGCTCCTAATGGACCGAGTTGGAGTTCCGCCCTGAGCATCGGCAGCCTGCTCGTCTCCATACAGTCCTTCCTGGCCGACGGTGCTATGGAGAGCATGCGCCACCACGCGATTAGGGTCGCGGTATGTGACACGCTCGAAGACTGTCTACGAGAAGCATCCGAGTCTCCTATGCCACCGGCTCTCACTCAGAAGGTGCTCAAGTACTTCGCCGAAAACTACGCAAAGTATGAAGATGTGGTCCAGGCGCAGATCAATTCCTGGGGAGTATTCTCGTGGATTTCGGGTGTCGCGTACGGCAGTTACGAACCACTGTTGAAGCGACTTCGTGACATCAAGGAGAAGATTGACGAAAAGAACGTGACGGCAACCGGGCAACAAAACACGGAGTGACGCAATGCTCCCTGGTTACTCGAGTCCACGATCACAGCGACGATTCTGCATGTACCCAGGTGCCCTCTGAACATAAAATTATGGACTCTTGATCTGTTACAGACTTTGGCTACATATTAAATGACGATAGGTTTGGCCGCTGCCGCTACTAAGGAAAGCGTGTTTCCCAAAGTTGGAATAAAGCCTTCGGATGTTCCCTTGGTAGCGTTGTGAGATAGATTGAAAATTTTCGTGCTCATCACTGGGCCCCATAGGAAGTTTGGTTAGACAGTTGATGTTCTGAAGCACAGTGTAGAAAGCGCTTTATTGTGAGATCCTTTTTCTTCTAATTTTGTTGTCTCTTGGAAGGAATTGTCGAAGCTGATATGTGCCGCAGTGCCAGCAAGGAAACTTCACTGCCAACATCGACGCTCTGCTTACCAGAGCCTCGACTTCAGAGTCCACATAAGACGATCTTTCCCTACCTCCTTCGATACAATGGGCCAAGGGACCTCTTTTTTTTTGCTTCAAATGAAAATTTAGACCTGCTCAACACAGACCAATTAGCGGGCCATGTTAAATAATCCATATAAAGTTTACAACAGTCCTTCATTTATTACCTACTGACCAGAAATAGCGGGATAGTCGATTCCGCGGTTCTCGTGGTTGTCTGTTCTCCCGTTTTATGTCCTAGTCCAAGGCTGCGTTGTTCGATTGTTACATTTTCACTCGTGTTTTACAGGTGCATATATATATATATATATATATATAGATATATATATATCCACCTGTAAAACACGAGTGAAAATGTAACAATCGAACAACGCAGCCTTGGACTAGGACATAAAACGGGAGAACAGACAACCACGAGAACTATATATATATATATATATATATATATATATATATATATATATATATATATATATATATATATATATATGTCAAAGCCTACTTTCGAGAAAGGTTCAGTTGGAACCTCAATTGGATGGAGCCCCGACAGGTGGCATGGTAGGTTTCTTCCAGCGCTGACACTTTTTGCAAGTTGCGGCATAACGAAGCACAGAGCGGCGTCGCACGCGGTCTCCATGCATGCATGCATACATACATACCTAAACATCCATCCATACATACATACATACATACATACGTACGTACGTACGTACGTACGTACGTACATACATACATACATACATACATACATACATACATACATACATACATACATACATACATACATACATACATACATACATACATACATACATACATACATACATACATACATACATATGGGTGGATGGATGGATGGATGGATGGATGGATGGATGGATGGATGGATGGATGGATGGATACAATTTTCTTGTACGTCCGGCAAGGTTTAATGCGACCCGGGCTCAGGTCTCCCACGGGGGAATGTCAAGGCCCTGCCTCAACGCCGCCTCATGGGCTTGCTGGACTGCCCACGTCTGGATTCCGAGGTCTGAGCTGCGCAGAGCGGCGGCCCACCTCGACGACAGGGTCTCCGGAGTAACTTCCATTCCTCCTGTAACTACATTGCACTCCCATAGCATGTGTTTAGGTGTTGCTGGTCCTTCCTGGCACAATTTGCACGTGTCGTCCTGATGCTTATCTGGGAAGATACGTTTCAGACGGAATGGATTAGGGAATGTGTTCGTCTGGAGTTGTCGCCAGGTGACGGCCTGCCTCCTGTTCAATTTGGGACTCGGTGGTGAGTATATCCTTCTGGCGTTCAAATATGCATTTGTTATGTCGTTGTATCTGGTGAGCCTGTCCCGTTTTGCTCGAGAAGCGTTCGCTATTGTTCCAGAGGCATTGCCCTGTTCGGCGCGGCGGGTCATGTCTCGGGCCGTCCGGAGCGCCGTCTCGTTTAGGTTCGGGAGTGCGTCACCTTCCGTGGTGACGTGCGCGGGGAACCATATGATCCTCGAGCTCGTGGTTTTGGATCTGCCCGCTTTGGCCAGAATGGACAGGGCTTCCTTGGAAATTCGACCTTTGGCGTAATTCTTTACTGCTGTTTGCGAGTCATTAGTACGACTTCGCATTCCTGTTCTGTGAGGGCCAGCGCAATCGCTACTTCCTCTGCTATTTCCGAGTGTTTGGTGTATACACTGCATGTGGTTCTGATTTTGGACTCTGCGTCTATGGCTACAGCTGTGTATTTTTGAGCGTTCGCATATTCGGCTGCGTCGACAAAGAGCGCGTCTCTCTCCCGGATGAATGAACGGAGCAGAGCCTCGGCTCTTCCCTTTCTTCTACTTCGATTATAATCGGGGTGCACGTTTCTTGGGATGGTTGCCACCGTAATGGTCTCTCTGAATTTGTTGGGGATTTGCATTTTCTGGCCGTGCTGGTTGTGGTGCGTTATGCCGAGCGTGTTCATAATGTACCTTCCCGTCGTGGTGGTCGACAGGCCTTCGAGCTTCGAGATACGTTGTGCTTCGGATATTTCTTCTAGGGCGTTGTATATGCCCAGCTGAGGAAGGAGCTCGGTGCTCGTCAATTCCGGGAGGCCCAGGGCTATCTTGTACGTTTTCCTTATGAGGGTGTTGATCTTGTTCTTTTCCGCGATGTACCAGTTGTGGTAGGCGGCTATACGTAGGCGATGTGGCTGACAACGAATGAGTGGATCAGTCGAATGACGTTTTCTTCCTTCATGCCCACGTGTCTATTGGTTATTCTCTTTATGAGTCTCATGGCGCTGGTGACTTTGCCTTCGATATTCCTCACGGTTTCGCCATTAGCTCCGTTTGCCTCAATGATCATTCCGAGGCTTTTGATCTTGTTTACTTTGGGGATTGCGTTTCCGTCTTGCGTGTACAGGCCGATTTCCTCCTACTCCCGGGGTCCTGTGTAACTCTGTTGGCCTGCCTCTGCGCGGGGGCCGCTAGAGGAGCAGTTCGGACTTGCTCGGGGAGCATTTGAGGCCCGTTCCTTGGAGATGCTCTTCGACTTTGTGAATGGTCGTTGTTAGTGCGCGTTCAATTTGCCCGTCACAGCCGCGGCCCGCCAAAATCGTTACGTCGTCTGCGTATATAGCGTGGTGGATTCCTTCGATTTCCCGTAGTTTGCTGGGGAGACCCAGCATGACTAAGTTGAAAAGGAGCGGACATATAACTGAGCCCTGGGGGGTACCTGTACTTCCCTGGGTTCGTTCTTCGGACTCGAGGTCGCCAACCGTCAGGGTGGCTTTGCGATCGTGCAGAAAGTCCCTCACGTAGTTGTAGGCCCTTTCCCCCAGGTTAAGATTAGACACTTGTTCAAGGATCGATTCGTGAGCGACGTTGTCGAATGCTTTCTCCAGGTGTAGTCCTAGGATGGCTCTGGTGTTTCTTGTCTTGTCGTTAAGGATCTGGTTATCTAGCTGTAACATGACGTCCCGCGTGGACAGGCGGGATCGCAAGCCTATCATGGTGTGGGGGTAGGCTTCCGTCTCTTCTAGATGGCTATTGATATGGTTCAGGAAGGCGTGTTTCAAGACCTTACCACGCACTACGTGAGAGAGTTTGGGCGTAGGTTCTCCAAACTCAACGGCTTTTCGTGCTTGGGTATGAGGATAGCCTTGGACCTCTTCCGTTGCTCCGGGATCCGGTCTTCTCTCCAGCACTTATTCATATAGCCCGTGAGTTTGGTGACAGATTTGTCGTCCAGGTTTTTGAGCGTTTTGTTGCTAACCTTGTCCGGTCCTGGGGCTGACTTGCCGTTGAGTCCTTGGAGTGCCGTTCTGGTTTCCGCTTGACTGAAGTCTTCATCTAACTTGGGACTAGGACTGCCAGTGAACCGGCCGTGCTCGACCCTGGGTCGATGACATTTTTTTCCTTTCATGAACATTCCTCCCGTTTACAGGCTTCCGCAGGGGTTAGCGTCCGCGCCAACCGCAATATAGCGATATGAAAGCACGTATTGAGCAGCGCCCAAATGTTCCATTAGGGAGTATCCCTATCGTCAGTGGTTTTTTATATCGGAGGAATATACCTACAAGTGGGCACATCAATAAAGAATACAAATACGCGCTTGATACAGCCTACGCACCAATAAAAACGCAAGGAAACGAGGGAAGTTGCCGGTAACAGCCGTACAGGCCCTTTTTTTTTATTTTGTATTGTCCATGGGTGGTAGTTATTTTTTCATGCGTAAAAGAGGTTTATGCCACGTGTACAACTAGACTTCCTGGCACAAGCTTTTTCCTAAATATAGTAAGGTTACACAGGTATGGTAAATTAATCTACGTAGGTACCTTGAGACGTTATGCCGTGTTTAGAAAATGGTATGTCTTCGCGCTGAGTTAAGCATTGGCTCCAATGACCCTCGGAGTGCGATCTTCACCATAAGTTTTCCTACTCTAATACTGCAATCACGATTGGTCAAAAAGTTTTCGGGCCTACATCTCATATGACTTATACGCACTAATTATGCGTAATTAGGCCGAACAAAAGAAAAAGTATTCTTTCGTATTCCGCATATTATTGGCCATATTCGTCAAAAGTTTTTCGAGCGGAACCCACTTCGTCTGTCACGCGAAGTCACAAAATCGCGTCAAAGCGATGTGTACGCGTTGAATGGGAATTATTATGCCACAACAATCTGCTTTCTTTTGAAATACCCAGGTACATCTGCATTTTCCGAAAGGGATAGGAGATGCCTGCAGGCCGATCTCTCAAGTGCTGACTACTTAGCCCGGCGTGAGAGCATGGTTTTATTGGAGTATAATAAAACATATATCGTGACAGTATAACGTTAACCAGCCCTTTCGGCAATATGGGACATCGTCATACCAACTTTTGGCGCTGAATATTCGTTTGAGCGCTATTCTCAATCTTCCGATGCATACAACCGCGATTTCCGACCAATTACCGCAAGGGGAGAAGGGGCAACGGACCAATCGGTGACGCCGGTACCACCCTCCTCATCCGGTTACCTATGTTAAACTGCGCTCGCTCGGCCTCTTGGAAACTCTCTCCACTTGAGCGTGCATCTCATGTCTTGCCAATCATTTAGATAAGAAAAACCTATCAATGTAGGCAATGCTACACGTTTTCAAAGCAAACAAAAGCAACCTCCTATAAAGCAGGAGAGCATTTGATTCGGTTGTTCTCACAACGTTGCTGGTCATCGCCCGATGCTTTCATCAGCGGTTACGTAAATTTGACCTTAGAAGATTAGAATAAAATAGGTTTGAATAGTTTCACGTTATAGGGCCCCCTGTGAAGTTTCTGCATTTTTTAACACATAACAACACAGCGCAAGAAAGGGCAATGACACAGAAACGTACGTATACTGGACGGCCGCACTTTCTGTCCACGTACCTCTCTTCGTGCTTGTTTATTTTTTCTTTCGCGCTGCCCTCTTATGTGTTCTAGACTAGTAGTCAGACCGCGACCAATGTCTTATTCCTTGGACGTTCTATAAAATTAAGTTTGCACTTCGGCAGAGACACTGAAGGCTGCTCACTTGTGGAATTCCAATGGGTTTCACTCCTTTTCGTGAACCGGTATTTTAATAGCTGTGGTACATATTTGTTAACTTCATGGTTTCGTATTTCTAATTTGTTACCCGATTTTCTGCACTTCTTAAGACATGCACCACCTAAACGAAAAATCTGCTTCGAAAAGTCATTACGGTCTATCTCATTATATGAAGAAAAAAAAACCCATCAAATTTGGTGCAGTGGTTGCCCATAAAAACGATTTCTCGTTTTCTTAGTTTTTACATACGAGCTCCTGTGCTAAAGGTTACTCTTAAAACGAATGTAATAAATTACTGGATGAGAGCACTGTATATAATATATCTCTTGTATAGTTGCGGTCTCGAATGGAGGCGTTCGCCGCTCATCGTATTTGACTGCGCGGTTTTAACACGAGTTGCTAACCTCAACACTAATTTTAGGGCATAGCCCTTAGGCGCCCGTTCCTGCGTTTTGCGTTTGGCGTCGTCCCTCGGCCTCCTCGCACTGAAGAAACGAACGAAAGAATACAGTGAACAATGAAAGAGCAAACGCGGAGAGCAATGGAGGATGAAAGACGGCGATAGCTAAGGGAGCACTAAGAGAAAGGCTGAGAAGGAGGGGCAGCGGAACCATGAGGCTGAAGGCGTAGGAGGAGGGTATGGCGAAAGCGTAAGGAGAAAAGCGTAGTGCCGCGCAAGACGGTTTGTGCGGTGACGACCCCCACGAGATGGCGCCAGAGTAGGGCGCCGTCGTCTGTTCACCGATGACGCAATCGATAAGGCACGCGCCGCGCGCATCCTCCGATACCGTATATACACCAAGCCCTGCGTGAGTGGAAGTCTGTTTGCGGTGGCTGCTGTGAATCGCGCCCACGCGTCACCCACGCGCTGCCTCTCGTGGTGACCCGATTAGCGAGGCAGTCGCGCCACACTTCGCTCTCTTTTCAATGTGCTGATCGAGACACAAGGCCCGCGCCAGCCAGGTTACTTTCAGAATCCTCGTGCTAATATAAACCGTTTAGCTAGATTATCATAATAGAAAGAATTGGCACGCAGACTTCTTTCACGGATACAGCCCCGCTCAAATTTCGCACTAGGGAGTATCGTAACTGTCGGTGATTTTTCTTCTATTTTTTGGTTAGATTGCAGGCCTACGATGGTCAATCAATTTGGAGATGCGTGTTGAGATATTGGGTGAATTCAACGATGTGATCGATGTTGCATAAACACGTGTTCCATTTTAAGTGGCGAAACATATTATCTTTCATTAGTTCAAACGTTGCAGCGCATTGCGTATGCCGAAGGCCATCAGGGTAAATTCGTATAATATGATGATATCTAGTGTTTACTGGCGCAAGGGCCAAGTGTGGCCAAGGAGCGCCAAGGCAGTCGAACGAAGTCGGAGACTGACTACAAGAAACATCCGAGCCTCCTACACACTAAACAAAAATAACGCGAAACGGGAGTAAACCGCTCGTCCTGTATCGCATTCCCGTTTCTGGGTTTTTTTTACTACGTACCAGTCGAGGTAAAAATTTACTACCATGCTGACCAAGGTTTTTGTATGTAGAAACGAGAGTAATTTTTTAATCTGTGGGAAGGTTTTTAGGGACGATAGTGGGACTATATTTTTACTGCCATCACGAAGTTCTAGAGGCTATTCCTGAGAGTTATTTTTCAAGCCCATTCGCGAGTTTCTTGGTTCTGATGTGGGAGTATTTTTTTACCTCATTCATACAGTTTTCTATGCTATTCCTGGGAGTTATTTTTAGGCCTATTCTCGAGTTTGTTGGTACTGATGTCGGGGTATTTTCTTACCTCGTTATCAAGGTTTCGTAGCTCTACCTGAGAGTAATTTTCCAAGCCCATTCTGTGGTTTGTTGGAGCTGATCTCGGAGTATTTTTTCACCTCGTTCATCAGGTTTTCTCGGTTCTTTCCGAGAGTAATTTTTCAAGCCCGTTCTGGAGTTTCTTGGGCCTGATGTGGAAATGTTTCGAAGACAATTGAAAGATTACAAAGACGATTTCATGGATCCCAAGCATGAGGGATTGTTTATTAGTTCTGACATGTTTCTCATAAAAAAAGTCAGGCATGAGTTAATCATCACAAAACTATACCCTTATAAGATACTGTGATAAGCATAATAAATATTTGTACTAACACACAGACTGGGGGCCGGTAACTGCCCATTAGATCTCTCATAGCAAAATAAAATACATCACAACACATTCAATGTGCAATCCCACTAAAGTACAGTGAAAACAAGCAACATACAATATAAAATCTAACTGATAAATATACAGTCAGTACTAGAGACGTTCACATAAAACTCACTGAATATGCAGGCCATTCCTTCAAACAGGCAGTTGTCCAGAACATGGGTGTGCAGTGCATTCAATGGATTAGTATGAACATAACTATGCAACATAAAAATATTGCACTTAAGGCCAAATGGCATCTGCTGCTAATGTCCATTACTGCGCTAGACAAAATGAAACAACCATGTGGTAAATACAGCAAGCATTCGTACTATCATATTAGTGCCGGCCACTGCCCACCATATCTCTCACTGCAAAAGGAAAACTATCAACGCATTCACGATGTAGTGAAACTAAAGCACAGTGAAAACAAAATGACACACAATACAAAATCTAACTCACAAATACAGAGGCAGTACTAGAGATGTTGACATTAGACACACTGAATATGCAGATCATTCCTTCGAACAGGCAGTTGTCCAGAACATGGGTCTGGAGTGCATTCAATGGATGATTATGGACAAAACTATGCAACATAAAAATATTGCACATAAGGCCACATGACATCTGCTGCTAACGGCCACTAGTGCCTCAGACGAAATAAAACAACCATGTGGTAAATACAGCAAGCATTCGTACTATCACATTAGTGCCGGCAACTGCCCACCACATCTGTCACGGCAAAATAAAAACTATCACAACACATTCAAGATGTAGTGAAGCTAAGTCAGTAGTAGAGATGTTCACATTAGACCCACTGAATATGCAGACAATTTCATCAAACAGGCAGTTGTCCTCAACATGCACGTGCAGTGCATTCAATGGATCATGAACAATACTATGCAACATAAAAACATTGCACTTAAGGGCAGCTAGCATCTGCTGCTAATGACCATTAGTGCCCCAGCGAAATGAAACAATCGTGATAAATACAGCAAGCATTCATATTATCACATTAGTGTTGGCAACTGTCCACCATATCTTTCATTGCAAAATAAAAACTATCACAACACATTCAAGATGTAGTGAAACTAAAGTACAGTGAAAATTAACAAGTGACACAATATACAAAACTCTTCAGTATTGCAACAAGCAAATGAGAGGGCACTAGAGATTACCATTAGACCCATCGATAGCATACTGACCTTCAAACAGCTAGTTGCCCAAGACATGGGTGCGCAATGCAATGAATGGATAGTTAGGAAGAAAACTGCAACAACCATGAGCAACATGTTCTATAAACTTTCAAACTTTCTAAAAAATGACCTCACTCAGATAAGGAAAATGGTGATTGCTAATACACACGACAAAACATATATATGAAAACAGCCATTAACTGATACTAAAGCCCCTCCATACACGTTTCCGCCGACCAGGTTAAGTACCGCCAACCTACCCTCTTCCTCCACGCTCCTCTGCCACTCACCCCCTTAGCTTCCGGTGTCAAGCGGAATTTCCGTAGCTGCAGCTTCCTGTTCCGAGTGGAAGTAACGCTATGTTTTTCTTAACGTTGTTTACTTTCGCGTCGATGGAGAGGCTTTAATTGCACCAGTTGCGGTTTAAACTGTGAATGCGATTCCATCCAAGTACCACCGCCTATTGCAATCAGCGATCTGATCGTGTTCGCTGTTTCGCGTCAACCTGCGACGGCTTGAGCCACGAGAGACAACGTACAGTGGAATGTAGTGCCTGGGCGCTTGGAGACCACTGCAGTTTTTCGTGCATTTAGAAAACAGCGACCACGAATTACTACTTCAGCGGAATACAACAGCTTGTCGCCTTTGCATTCTTCTCATGGTGACTCCCACAGCTCTGCTAAGCACGCGTGGGCGTCTCACCATCGGCAGTCAAAGCGGAAATTCCCGCAGCACAACTTCAGGAAGCGGTAACGCCGGAACCGGAAACTTTTAAACTGGAAATGCTGGAACCGGATTTGGTGTGAGGGGAAAAGGCGGCGCACAACAAAGGTTGTCGCTACTTAAGAAAGCGGCAGTGGCACGTGGATGGAGGGGCTCTAACTGATACCACTCCCCCTTGTGCTCAAAGAAAACATATGCAGCCCGTTTTCCACACAAGAGGAACACGTTGCACAACTGTATTGCAGTACTTATGGGTACAAGCCAGATTTCAATTTCGTTGCCTAAAAATTGTAGTGCTTCTTAGATAGACTAAAAGGGAATTGAGCGTGTTGCCCTTGTCCGTTTCTAGGCATGCAGTTGTGATGGATGCCACATGCTTGTGTGACAAATTGAACATGGTGCTATAGGTACGACTACAAGGATGTATATTTGTAGCTGCCCTCAAACCCCTTCATGTTGCCAGTCAGCATCTATGGTGTATCTTTGTATTGCTCATCTAACACTGTTTACACACAGAAGGCATGTCTGAATACCAAACCACCTTATTCTTCACAGTTACTTTAAAGTGAATGCGTTGTGACAAAGTGTAATGTGAGAAGTCCATGATAAAGAAAAAAAATTGCTAATTCGACTCCCTCCTGAATTACCAATTTCTGGGCCATTAAGTTTTGCATAATACACTTGTGATTAACACAGAGCCACGTTGGCCTAACCCTAGTGGCACAGGATATCCTTCAAGTTATCAGTTGGTACAGAATCATTGAGCATGCTGCTGGTGCTTTTGCCCCCGCTGAGAATACCTGTGGAATACTAACACACATTTTGTTGCTGAAGGTCCATTACAGAAATACTAAAGTGAAACAGTAAATCATTTTAGACTGATAAAACAATCTTTCAGAACTGTATTCATGAACATTGTGGCAATAAGAGGATTATTAGAAGAGAAAATGAAGATTTAACTTTCATTTTTCAAGTTTTATGCAGTGCCCGCACATCCGTGTGGAGTCATACTTCAACTAAGTATATTCTTTGACACCTTTACAACATAATTCATCAATATTGGCCAGTAGAACATTAGCTAGACCCGAACAGACACCGTCAAATTCCATATCACAGCGAGCTGGTGCAGGAACTATAAGGTGGTGGTGGCGACACCAGTTTTCGTTTTTGCAAGTTATCTGGCTTATCAAGCCAATTCTCATGGTGGGAGTTGTTTTTTCGGTGTTGTAGAAGAATGATTTCATAAAGCTCAAATAAATTTTCTTTTTCGTGTCCCTTTAAAGCAAGCACTGTGCTACATGGCTTGGGCAACCTGTCAGCCACAGAACCCACGAATGCTTTTGTTAGGCAAAATAATTTTGACAGAAACTTTCTTGAGGATATGCATCTGAAAATTTTTTTGCCTAGCAATAGTTCTTGTAAAAATTGACTAAATCCAATGCTTTCACCTGCGGCTTTGTGTAGCAAAAATCCAGAAAGCAGTGCTCAATAAATGTCAAAATCCTGTGGGCCTTTTTCGAGTAGATAACGTGGAAGACCCAGAACAAAGCGAAAAGGCAGGCCAGGCCTGCCAGCAGTGACGCTGTCACAAACAATCGCTGCGCATCCATGTGTAGCGCCTCCCTTCAACCTCTTCTTTTGTAAAACGAGCCTTAAGGAGGCCACCCGCAAACTGAAAGCCCGAGTTGTTAGCATCCAGGCGCAGCCTCTTCAGCAGGCCCTTTTCAACATATACACCGTCGCCGATGTCTACCTGTGAAACAACAGAACAAGCACAGATTAATTTTCTACACTTTTGATCAAGGAAAGGTTAGGAAATAAGGTAAGGTTTGCAAAAACGGAAGTAGCTGCTTCTTGTTGATACGGTTTAAAGAACAAAGTACCCTTACGTATACCATACATGCGTTGTGCTGAGCTGTGTACTTTCACCTAAGACTAGAAAGTATTGGGAACTTCAATGCAAAAGAAAGACATTCATCTGCCTAGCTCTAAGCAAATGCGTTCCACCCCTTGGCACAGAATGAAATCTGGTGCTGTTCTAGCGGTTAGCACACATTGAAAGCTTCAAGCCTGATTTAGTATTAGGCCAAGGGTCAAGCTGTGCTCGATTATAGTCGGATACAACTTTAGAAAAACAGGGGCCTTTACTCCTCCGAGGCGGATGCACACGAGCATCCACTAATGGGTGCGCACTCTGGACTGACGTCATGCGCCGGACGGCCGGTGGCCCGCCGTCGAAGATGGCCGCCCGGGCTTCGAACTGGGCCAAGTCGCGTCAGCTGTGCGTGTCAATGCCTCGTCACAGTGAATTCCCAATCTGTTTGTCATTGTCTATCATGCCGGAAATATTACTGCGAGCTTACAATGCGACATCTGTGCCGCGTGCGTTTATTCTAAGCCGTGATCCGGCGAAGAAACATTGCAGCGAGCATCGCTGATGCTGCGCTACGCTTTGTCTGAAAATAGGATGCCTCGGTGATTGCTGCAAACACACATCCTGCTTGTTTGTTTCATGTCTTTTTTATTTCGCTCCTGAGTGAAGTTAAGACAAGAAAAGTTTGCCAAAGTCTGGTGCCCGCTGTCAGCGGCAGTTGAGTTCGTGTACCATGTCGCTGCATTTTTCGTCGGACGGGGTAAAGTGATGGAGCAAAACCATTCTGAGGAGAAATTAGAAAAGTGTGCGCGCGTGAAACAAACCTACGAGCGTCTCAACAGAAAATACAGTGAAAGCTCGTTAATTCGAACTTCATTAATTCGAATTTATGGATAATTCGAACTGTACGATTTGGTCCGGCCAAGCTCCACAGAAGTCTATGTATAAAAAAGTCCGTTAATTCGAACGCGAGAAGGTTCCCTCACAGATAATTCGAACTACGCTCGCATGGCACACGGCCAGAGAAATGCGCCTACGGCCTACACACAAGGCTGCGTTGCCTCCTAAACGGAGAGAACGGCGAGAGAAGGCAAAATCGGAAAAAAATCTAACCGACGCGGGGTCAGCCAGAAGGCAGCGGCGGCTGCCGCCTCTCCGTTCTACGTAACCCCCGAGACTTCTTGCCCGTTGCGAATCTCGGAGGCTTTGCAAATCTTGTACAGCTGCTAATGTTGTGCGAAGATGGCACGGCAAGCGCCAAAACACAGTGAATCAAGTACGTCGCAACTGCGCTTGCAATCAAGAACCAACGCATCAGGGCCTTCGCCACCTCCACATGTTCGGCGTCTTCGTCTCGGCAGTCTTCATCGGTTGTGTACCTCTGTTTTCAGCTTAGGAGGTATCGGCCGTCGCGATTCATTGTGATGGTGTTAAGCCTCGGCTAACATTCGTTTCTGTGGACATCGGTGGTGTGGCACAGTCGGACCCAGAGCTTCGACTTGAAGATGGCGTGTGCCCGCGGCACACGCCATCACTTTCTGACATGCCAAATTTCTGACATTCCCTACTGCTTCCAAATCGCAGTGTACTGTTGCTCTCCTTCACTTTCGTTAGTTCGAACTTTCGTTAATTCGAACTGAAGCGGCTTTCCCATGCGGTTCGAATTAACGAGCTTTTACTGTATTTGACAAAGAAGCCTCCAATGCAAAGATTTGTCGCCGTCAACTTAGCGTGAGTGATCGTTGTCAACAGTGAGATAGCCGAGCGTCTAATGGCGGTGTTCGAGCATTGTGTATAGCACCGTTGATTGATTTCTTTCCACCAGTGCTCACAGCGCACGCAAGCTGTAGAATGCGTGCTGTGGCACAGTCACGCATAAGTTGTGTTGCCAGCGTTCCTGCTACCATGCGTGTTTGCACTTACTCATATTTGTCCTTTTATTTTATATTAGCATTTGTTTTTGATAGTTTTCGTTCAGCAAAGTCCTTACACATTTTCATTAGACAATCTCATTCAAAGCACTAACTCCTGTACACTGCAGGACTGGCCTCTTCCATCTCATTAAAACCTTTCTCACTGGTCTACCTCGTCTTCTCAATCTGCCTACTCGCTGCGTTTTCTGTCCTTGTTTCTTGTATTGTTCCTGCAATGTGATTAACCAACTTGCTCAAAACATATTTTGATCGCCTATCAAAACAGAAAGGTTTAGAGATACATTTTCTTAAAAGCGCCATGTGGGTTGCACAGCAACTTTGCCTCTTACCTCTGCTCACGTTTATGCATCAGTGCATGTGGCAGCTAGCCAGAAGTGCACATGAAAGGCTGCATATTGTGAAACACCTTGCTATGCTGTTGCATTTTTCATGCATTCAGTCTTAGTAAACAAACGGTTTCGCTGCCTATCACATATGATGGCGAAAATTTTCAGCACGAATAACAATGTGCAGCGGGGTGTGATTTCTGTCTGACGCTTTCGCCGTTGCAAAGACATTCTTCAGTGAATGGAGCCCAGCAAAGCAGTGCACTGAGAGCTTTTGCAACTTTCACCATTTATTACTTCACAAATGACATTGTCTGAACCTGGCCGTTGATCGACATGCCGATGGCTTGTAAATTAAATAATTGCCTCAATAAAACAAATTCAACTTCACTCAGCATTTTTTAGCACAATGCTAGCAGAGCTATTCAGGGTGAATAATTGTGCTTACATTGGTGTTACTAGCCCGGTCAGATAAATAAATACAACAATGACTGCGGTATGACTGTGATTTGACGTGCAGACTGCTAATGGTGCCTATCAAACGTGCCCTCGACTACTGCTATTAATAGCTACCCGACTGAGTATATTGGGCCTAACTAAGCTAATGATGTTTGATAATTGTTCTTATTCGCATTACTTGCCTAGGCCAGGTAACCAAAATAAACAATGCCACCACATGAATGTGTGTTTGCATGCAAGCTGCCAACAGTGGCTGTCACTGTCGCATTGGTTGCTGCCGTTTCACCAACAGTGGTGACGGCTTGACAGGGCTTTGACGTGCAGACTGCTAAAGGTGCCTTGGAAGCGTGCCCTGATGACTGTTATTTCATCACAGGGCCCGTCATGCTCATAGGTGGCTGCCCACTAGAGTATTTTGGGCCTTCTGACATTGGCATTATTCATCTCAACGGGCTGGAAAAAACAGTAGGGGCAGCACAACTGCACGCAAAGCACAATGTGCTTTGGCGTGCAGGCTGCTAAGAGTGGCTGTCAATTTCATTCAGGTTGACTACTGCTTTTTCGTGTGAAGCTGGACAGTGGCTGCCCGAATGAGCATTTCGGGCCCCACATAGTTATTCAGAGTTAATAACTGCATTTGCATTCAGATTTTCCGGCATTTCAGCACGTTTCCATGCCAACGCTTATATTGAGCATGATCTGTGCAGGACGTTGCTTTTTCAGAATTGGGCTTCCATTAGAAGGAATATGTCATCAAATGAACCGCTTATTTGAGAGGTCACGGGAGAATGCTTGGCTGCTGTGCTTGACACACAGTACACCGCTTCAGTGATGGGAGATCCATTGTTGCGTTTGCCGAGGTATGTGTGGCTGGCAGGAGGTCTGGACCTCGCTTCACGCAGTCAGAGACGAGGAGAGTTTTCTCTGCGAATAATTCTTTATACAATGTTTACATGTTGTCGTCATTATCAGGACAGAGACCAACAGAGCAGCTGCAAGCTGCTTAAATAACACCCCTCAGTCCAAAGATCCCCCAGACAGTCCCCAAGGACGAAACAAGGCCGTAAGAGAGAGGGGCTGGGCAGCCTCCGGGGTCCTAACGCCGCTCTCGGTGGCCGGCGCTTCCTTGAACCGTGCTGCGGCGTCAGGACGATTTGGCAGTTGGTCAGAATGGTGAGCCGGGCAAGTTTTATGGCCCGCATAGGACAAAGGGAACCAACTGCAAGGCACCGGGTCGAAACACAGCCCTCCTTTGGAAACTGTCCCAAACACAGCGGGAGTCGTTTGTGGTGTGGGCGCCGCCGGAGAAAGGAGGGGGGGTTTGCATTGCTGCCGGGACAGGGAGGGGCCGAATAGCAGTCCGTGATCCGCTGGCTGCTTCCATCGTGGACGCCGTGCAGCCGCGAGGAAACACGAGCCGTGCACGTAGTCGTGTCCGAAGCAGGCAGGCACCGTGCGGGGATGAATGCTGCCTCGACGGTCGACAAACCATAGCACTGGCCTTCCGTCAGGCAAATCCTAGGGCACAAACATAACACAATATACGCTTCGAGAACTCGTTAGTGATCTTCTCGATCGTCGGTATCTCGTTGTGGTGAAAGAAATCGTGCACACGACCTCAGCGCACACGTGTCCTACTTCGTGCTGCTTCTTTTTTTCTCCACATTTTGTGGGCGTTTTCGTGAGGGCGTCATAGTTTGCCACCCAAAATATGCGAAGCTTTGACCTCCCTCCTCAGCTTTAACACGGTGCTTTCGCTGACACTGAGCATCTTGGGCTTGTAATGGTAGCGATAAATACATTGTTTTATATAAGTACTTGTTCAGTAGCAGCTGATTCATTTGAAGCTCGGAACAGGAGTAGTAAATGTGCCGTGTACATGTAAACAAGCACAAGTGCCATGCAGAGTTGCTCTTTCTACTTTTGCCACTTGCAATGAAGCTAAAGAGCAGACGACGGGCAGCGTTGTGGAAGGCACGGGGTTATTTTTCTGTTGCGATCTGGCATGTGCTGTAGCACATGAGAGCTCCACTAAACCAGTCATCAAAGTCTTTATTTATACTGGGAATTGCGCGTTTCCTAAGCACGATTTTTTGAGGGATTATTTTAGTCGCGGAGGCAATCGGACGTCGCGCTTCATTCACCTGGGCGGGGCCTCCCCTTTTTTCTAAATTTGTATCGGACTATAGTGACGCACAAGTGCTCGAGAACTATTGAACAAGACGCAATTGTTTTCGATTTGCTGACTGCACTTGGGTGTAAAACTTCTGTCTGAGAAATGAATAAACCACATACACAAGCAGCATTTTCTTAGTTAGCGCAGTCTTTAATAGGTACTGATACCTTCAATTTAGAAAGCCCTGTATATTGGGCCTCATCAAACTAATTTCATAAAAGGTTTGGCAAGGTAGAAGCATAGAATTTTAGTCATTAGAAGACAGGTGAAATGAGTTATTTATTGCAATTATTACTCAAATTTAAAATTCAGACCACTCATCCCAATGAGAAATTGATGCAAGCAGTTTGTACATGCCACATAAGCATTTAGATATCAAAAATACGGATTAGAGAAAACCTTTTCTTGGAGGTTCATTATTGCAAGCAGTCATGCCCTCGAGGAGAAATAACTTCTTTTTCTGTAGGCAGAAATGAGGCTCGAGTATTTTATTGACACATATATATGCCCATGCATATATGTTATCTCTGTTGTAAACCTTTTTTTCATGTATATGCAAGGTGTGTGTGTAACATCTCATTGTGCACAAAATCAAATCCATAAGAGCCCGACAAGAAGCTAAACAAACAAGAGAGCAATCCCAGTGACAAGCTATGTTAAACCAACGAGGTAGCCATCTCAGTAACAAACCGTATCAAAAATTTTACTGACATGAATTCTGACCTTTGAAACATAACATGTGTATATGAATACTATCTACATTAGAGCAATGGGCAACTTTAAGCAATGGCTACGCCAACATCAGAACGATGTGGATGAGAAAAGAGTGGCATCAAATGCTTTGGCAGAGCATGCAGCAATGACTAAACACAATAGTGACTGGATAGTGTCTAGCATAATCGGCCAGGAAAGAAATTGGAAGCCATGCCTGTACCCGGATTCCCTGGAGATGCAATCAACAGGACACACGTTTATCTGAAACCAAGGAGCCCACGCCCATCTTATGCTAAAACTCACTTAATTAAATATGCACTTCCACTTTTTTTAGCCTTATTGTGAACAAGGCTTCCATATGGAAGCCAAAATGTATTGCTTTTAATGTTGTATTTGGTTGGTCTATGTCTGTCTTTGTCATGTTTCATACTGACCACACAGGCTTCTCTGAAACTCTTGATGATACAACTTTTGTGCGAAAGCATTGCTTAAGGTACTTTTCAGTAAACCATGTCTTTAGGTGGTAGAACGCATTTTTCTAGACACTCTAGAGTACATTATTCAAGGCACGAAACCTCAATTCATGGTTCTTAAAAAGGCATTTTGGCTAGATTAATATAGTCTATATGGAGTTATATAAGGCATAATTACTCAAGCACCCAATTGTATTTAACTCAGAGGAGGCTACTTTAGGTAAATTCATTAAACTGAGGGCACTCCACCAAAACATAAAATTCGTGATCAGCCACTAGAAATCCTGAAAATGGCAATACAGTAAAATGATTGCATATAACACAAATGTATCCTACAACTCGAAAGGCAGCACCAGTTTTGTACGCACCTTTGAGAAAGCGCACAGATCACGTGCTTTATTGTCGTGCTGTCCAGCTTCCAGCAGTGCAGCAGGTTCCTGCTCGATGCAGGGATGCCTCCAGAATCCGCATAGCCTTCAAAAGTAGGAAATGTTTAATTTATTGTGCTGTGAACCTGGGAATTTGTGATTTACCAGTGTCATGTGGAATTGCAAAGAGAGCCTCACACAGCCAGCTGCATGAATTTGCGCCTGGTTGCACAAATGTCTCTTTGTTATATCTAAGGAGGTTACACTGATATTTTGTAACAAGTGAAGTTTCAGGAAGGAACGAAATCAGCAACAACAGGCTACCAGGACAATCAAAAACAAAACTCATATATGCAGTAAAACGTGGCGCATTAGATTAAAAAAAAATATTGAGCACATGAAAAGCATTCTGAAAGCTAGATCTCGATTTTGTAGCGATGCTATTCCTTTTCGTTATTCGTTAGTGGTCTGACCGCCGCCCCGGCCCGTGCTACGTACTGGAACAGCCGGCCGTTTGCGGTGGGCGACAAGAGTGCTATAGAATCGAGGGGTAAGTATCGCTACAAAATCGCAGTCCTTACTTTATTACGCACTACCGTATAACCTACGATTGCAAGAGCTGGCATCCCGTTCGTAAGAATTGGTTGGTCTATGTCTTTCTTAAAGGCCGGTGTCTGAAATGTCTGGATTAAAAATAAACTTCGTTACTGTAATATCGGCCTATGTCGGGTTTGCAACATAGAAGACAAATACGCGAAGACACTCAAAAACATAAACAATACACAGGTTCTCGCGACGTGGTCCTCCAAACCAAACTGTATACATACAAAAATCTTCATACAAGCTTCTATCCGCTTAAGCGTCAAACATAGGAATCGCGTGCCAACGCGCGAAGCCCATGATACATCGACGGATACATTACACATGTACCGTACTTGCGGGAATGCATATATAACGAATAACTTCTTGCCCGAAAACTACCGAACGAACAGCAACTTTCAGTGTTTTCATAATTGTGTGCCCATTCAGGCATAGCAATCAAGGCGGGTAGCATATATTTTACAGCAGAATGCAAGTACGCTGTAACATCAGAGGAAGCCTTCGTGAAATTGCTTGCTAAATGTGCACAGCAAGACGGCCAACCTACGATCAGAAAGCGCTTTGCTCTAGCTAGTTACACAACGTTCATTACGTAAATCATAAGTTCAAGAATGCGCGCAAGGGCCAAACTTGCTTACCTTTCAAAAAGACTTGGCCAACGCTCCTTCGTCTCAAAGGTACCGAGGCACCGACGTCTTTCTGGCGCAAACACTGTAGAACTTCCGATGAACTCCAGCTCCACAAAAGCACAACCTTCAACAGCCTTCCATACACTACGATTCGAAGCTCCAGTACCAGACTTCACGAGAGCGCTGGCAGGCAGCTCGGCAGAACAAAGGCAGCTCGGACGGGCGCTGTAGTAAGACACTCACTGTCGACACTGATAGATCGCACGAAACACACGGCGAACTAACGGCGTTACACGAGTCCGGAGGGTTTGCGATGGTTACTGCACACGACAAGGAGCACATTTTGTCTAGGCACTTCTAAAATATACCTCAAGTACCGCCTTACTGCATTCACTAGAACCAACGTGGTACGTCGACCAAACGAATACTGCAGTGGCGCCACTCTGCGGTTTTTAGAAAAATCTGTCGTAAATGAGAAAATTACGTGTGTTTTCCTAACAACAATCGGTAGGGACACTTTAACAAATTTCTTGAGTCCAAATATGTTAACTTTGTATAAATATGCACTTTTTTATACGAAGTTTAAGAAAATGTACTGTATATGTATAAAAAAAAACGAAGCGGATGTCGCCTTCAAGATTCGCAACCGCTTCAGTCGCATGCAGTTTGCAAAAGCACGGCCTTCGAAATCAGACTTTGTCGCTCAAACGAAATTGTAGCTGGGAGGAGGGCAGGCATTTAGACCCCAATTGTTGGGTTTACAGTGCCTAGGTAGGCTTCCTTATTTATAAAGAATATACAGGGACTAACGCCGAACCATGAGCGAGCTTTAAGCAGGGGACACACGGTACGATTCGGCGTCCGATCCAACGTGCGTGTATCCGAACGGTCGAGCGGCGCGTAAGCTCCGCCCAGATCTAGCCCCCCTCCCTCCTCCCCAGCTTGAGTTTAGATTCACGTCGAGAAACGCAATATAAAAACTCTGCACAACACTGCTTCGCTTTACGTGAACACTGTCAATAACATTATGCCCCTTCAAGTGACAGAACACTTCACGACGGCGCGTTGTCCACTGACGGCTCCGGTAACAGCCAGCGATACGGCCGGCAGGCATAGCTATGCGGACGCTGCGGCCGACGGCGCTTGTTTCAGCCCGAGCTCGATGAAGAGGGCTTATTTTTGCCAAAACAATTAACGGTGTGCACTTAGGTAGCCCGTAATCAAATACAATTGGTTTACTCGACGCAGTCGTTGCGAAGGGCAAACGTGCAAGCGAAGCGAGCAGCCTCGCTCGGACGGTCGGTGCATAGAGATCGGTGTGTGCTGTTTGTCCGCGGAAAGGCCCTCGCGTCGCGGCTCCCGATTTCGACGGTAGCTTAGTGCTAGTGTACTAGGCGCTGTTTTGCATCATAAGCACATGTTCGAGATAACTTTATTGAACTGGTAACTATTTCGTGTCGGCAACAAACTGCAGCAGGCAAGGGAAAAAAAAAAAAGACGGCGAGAAACCGGCCTGCCAGCGCCGCCTCCGTGGAGGGAACGTCAGAGAACGTCACATCAGCTGCGGCCAAACGACGCTGCGGAGTGTGCGGTTGTCGGACACATCGGACGATGAAAATTTGCCCGGTTTGTCGCACGCCGGACGTCCGATCCGGCGCTTCGGCACGGCAAAACACCTCGATTCCGGCTGCCGTTCAGGCGCGTCGGACGCCGGATCGGACACCGAATCGGACCGTGTGTCTCCCGCTTTAGTTGGCGAACACGAGCCCATCAGCGCGCCGTCCGTGCACCTCCGTCTGCTTGCAATGGTGGATGGCCTACGGGCTTCTTTGACGCCTACTGAGCACAAATTCATGATCACCGCTCGTATACATGCTTCCTACAGCGCTAGCTGTCGTGTTTACGAGATTATGTGCCCTCACCTTGAATTGGCGAGACCGCTCGACATGATCGCATCTATTTCTAGTGCGTGAGGCTTTCCATTGACTGTCACTACAACTAACCAACGTTTTGTTTATTTTGTGCTACAGTGGGTCGTGACGATTCCGTTCACAGCTTCAAAGTGGACAAGAGACAGTCGTTTTCTCCCTCGTAGAAGCATGAAAAAGTGGGCTTGTGCTTGGCAATGAACTTTGACCGACACGCTTGCTTCTGGCCGGAGCAGCAGACGCGACAACTCGCCGTTTGTAGGCTGCCGGCCGATGGCGGTATCCCTCGCGAACGGCAAGATATTTACCTGCCGTAGAGAGGATCGGTCCAGGAACGATTCTTGAGGCGATTTTTGTCGCTGAATGCGAGCATGGCCACGCCGGTTCGCCGTGCAGAGCGGAATCGGAACATTATTTTTCGATGAGTTCGCACTGACGCAATGCTGTCGATGGGCTCGTCGGTCGTGCAACGGGCGGCGCGCCGGCAGGAAGCCGCGTCCATTTGAGACACCTCTTACGCGACGTATGTAGTATACATACGTTCCAAGTTTCCAACGTTCTGCCGTTCCGGTGGTGGATGCACCGCCACGGCATCGATCTTTGCCATTCCTGCCGCGGCCGTGCCTGTCACCGAGCGTAGGCTTAACCGGATTGGGCGGAGCTTGCAACGTTGGGGAGTAAAGTGGTAGTATTTAATCACGTGACCTTCAGGTTGGTTCCAGATCACGTGGTTTTAAACTCTCAATAGATGGTTTTTGGTCACGTGATCTAAAACTCTGTACGTCGTAAAGCCGGCTCATGACATCCTTTTACTACGTTTCCCAGAGATGGTAGTAAAACGATGTAATGTAACGCATTTTACTGCCTCATGCCAGAGTAATTTTCTGGTGCAAGGTAGTCTTCAAAGCTCATGAGCCGCAAAAACCCCAATGTCGGCTAACTTTTGCTTACAGTGTATGCCACCGGCGCTCAAGCAGAAGGTTCTCGGGTATTTTGCGGACAACTACGCAAAGTACGAGGGCGCGGTTCAGCCGCAGATCAATTCCTGGGGTCTACTTTCGCGGATTTTGGGTATGGCGTACGGCAGTTACGAACCGCTGCTGAAGCGACTTAGCGACATCAAGAAGAAGATCGACGATAGGAACGTGACGGCCATCAGACTACAAAATAAGGATTGACTCAACGGTTCCATGTACCTCTTTTGTTTTGCTTTTTTGTATTGCGGAACACGTCAGCTGAAGAACGAACACTGCGTCGGTCCGGCATCTGCCCATATTTCCGTGAAACGCAAAATTAGGGACTCTTGAAGCAGCTCGCGAAATTGGCGAAATCTTAAGCAAATATTAGACGGCCGCTGCAACATAGGAAGGCGGCGTTTCTCGTGGTTGAGTAAAGCATTCGGGTGTGTTGTAGCTTGCGTGAAATGAAGAGCTTCATCTATAAGTGCTCATTTTTTTTTGCTTCTAGTGTAAATACAGACCTGCCGAACACAAATTACCGGGCCATATATATCCAATACATCCATTTATATCCAATGGTCCTGAATAATTTACCTCAATGCTTCTTTCTATAGCTTAGCGGCGTGTCAATTCGGCTAGGTGAACTATATTTATTTATTTATTTATTTATTTATTTACAATAACCTCAAAAGCTCCATGCAGGAGCATGATGTGAGGAGTATTATGCATTCTCCGATTCTCGTGGTTGTCTGTTCTCCCGTTTTGTGTTCTTCGTACAAACGACGCTGTGACAGTGTTACATTTTAAGCCGTGTTTCTGTAAAGCCTTGAGCCTCTAAGGTCCCACATTGGGGCATTGTGAGGCGGCCTTCACCAACCCTGTCGTAAAGTACGAGCACGTCTTTATAGGCCCAGCCTGCGAGGCGGCTGTCTCCATGGTGGCGCGAGAGCAGAAGGAAATCAAGAGTGACCCGCACTGTTCACAAACAGAAGCCTTCGTAGAGCAACAATAAAGTTTACTTTCATTATGTATACACATAAAGCATGTTTTGCTACCTTACACAGGAGGTGACTGCCTCATGACGTCATGACTGTTTTTTTGGTTCCGTCCAGTGATCGCTGCAGCTTCCACAGGCGAGTACAACTAGGAGACTCGCACAAGGCTCTATTGTTTGCATTTCATGACCAACGTAACCAAGCTAAAGGCTTATTGCTGCACGACGTCAGGAAGGTTTGCAATGTCAGAACATCACGATAATGTCGATGATGCCCGGGTAGCGCTTTGTGATAAGGTAACTGTTTTCCATTAGTGACCCCGTTAAATATTGCCACCTGCAGTGCTCTTCTCTTGCCAGAGTGGAAGAGAAGAGGCAGGAAGGAGAAGAAGGAAGCAGGGCACGTGCTACCCCGCCCGCTCGATAGCCAGGTCCCACTGCCGTGTTTTTCAGGAATCAGCTGCCATCATTAAACGTCGCCAGTCCTCTTTGAAGACATGTGACACTATCATGACGTCATTACTTCCGCTTTCTACTTCCAAGTTCCCAGGAATTTCGCGAAAGTCTTGCTCACGTGGCGAGCTCTAAAGTCTACAATTTTGCGCTTTGGTGAGCGGTAAACAGTGATTTCTATTTAATGCAAACTATTACAGACACTTGAGTATCTCAACTTGTAACTAAACTCATACTCTGATATCATATCTATAATGAAACCCATGAAGTTAGTGCTGTACTATTTCTTCTACATTTTTCTGATTTATTTTGAATTTCGTCTGTGGTCGTGTCAGTGATTTCTAATATTTAAATGCGAAGTATTTCTTGGTGAACATTTGCCACTTTGCCGCCAACGTATTGGGGTCTCATGGTCGTAACATTAACTTGGTATGTGCCGAAATGAACATGGCATGACAAAAGTGCATGACGAACACAAATGATTTGTCATAACGTGAAGATAATCACATGTGTGTCACGTAGGTCATGAAATAGCCGTCTACTTCGTGGTGCTGTCATGGTCGTTTCGTAAACTTTGTATGTACCAAAATTGGCATGGTACGACAAGAGAGTATGACGAAAGTAGAGCATAGGTCATGATATGAATGCTACGGCAAGCCTATCATGTAGGTGGTGGAACAGCCACCTACGTCTTGGTATACACAGAAATTGGCATAATTTGAGAAGAGTGCATGACGAACATAAATTAGAGGTCATGACAGGAATGTCAAGACATACGTGTCATGAAACAGCCGCCTATGTGATGGTCATTTCATTAGCTCAGTAGGCTCCCAGCACAATTCTTCGAATAACATCGATTCCCACAGGGTGTAGGATATGACGGCTTTTCCTAATATTTCTATTTATTTATTTATTTATTTATTTATTTACTTATTTATTTATACACTACTGCCTCCAGATGAGGCTGTAAGCAGGAATGGGTGACATAAAGAAACAAAGCAGAACAAAGTGTCCATGCATAAAAGAAATCAAGAGACGACAAGCGTGTTACACAAAGTGACAAGAAGTTAAAAAACGCACTTACGGAAACACCTGCTACAACGTTCTGTCAAAAGAAAAAAGAATTAAACCACACGCGCAGCGTTTGAAGCACTGACGATTGCAAGTGATTGCAAAAATTAATATACCAGAAGCGCTTGCACAAATGTACCTTAGGCATTCCAATATGCTGGATGGTAGTTGGTTCCATTCAAGAATGGTCCTCGGAATGAAAGCATTTGTGGATGTTTTAGTACGACAGGAATATTCCTTTAATTTTTTTTTATTATAATGCAATCGCATAGTTCATCGGGACACTGGCTCCATGCATGTGGGTTTGCGTATACCATGTTTGCCGTTCAATATCAAGTGCATGTACGTCAATCGGTCACATTGGCATCGCTTTTCTAAAGAATCTAGACCTTCTTTTTTTTTTTACATGAGCATTCGCAGAAGTACGCCAACTATATGAACGGTATACAGGCCCAGCCACTTTCTTTTTGGCAGATTATAGGTTGTTTATGTAGCCTCGAGTGCGGGGATTCCAAACAATTGATCCATATTCTATTACATGGTGAACTAAAGGTTTATGTGCAATTAGTTACTCTCGTGTGTGCACTGTTGCAGGGTTCTTCGTAAGTAACCAAGTTTCCGCATGGCCCTATTCACAAGTTCTGATATCTGATCATTGCACCTTAGATTCGGTGTTACGATTACACACAGATATTTATAACTGCTTACGCCTGCGAGCGGGTTGCCACCTATGCATGTAATAAACTATCTAATGAAACCCATGAATTTTGTTCTGTCCTATAATTTTTTTCTTATTTGATCTATTCTGAATGTTGTCTCCGGTCGTCTCACGGATTCCTAATTAATCCTAATTATTCCAGACACTTCAGTAACTCATCTTGCCACAAAGCTTATGTTCTGATATCATATCTACAACGAAATTCATAAACTTTGGACTGCACTGCTTTTTTTTCTATTTTTTTCTGAGTTATATTAAATTTCCTCCCCGGTCGTCTCAGCAGGCGAACGGGAAGTGCTGCGCAAGAAACTAGAGTGTCACTCGATGCTCGTGCCACTAAATAAACACACACAAAAAACAAAGAAGTCCAAAGCTCGATGTTGTTTTCACCTTAGTGTCAGCGAAGATTGCTCCAGCTGCGTATGTATGTGTTGACGGCATGCGTGTCACGTGATCTCTGTACCGGCACACGTGGCGCAGTGTGCCACTCCGGCGGCCAAGCCAAATCTTCATTTTCTCATCAAAGCCAGTAGTGCTGCCGTTCTCGTAATCGCTCCTATGCGCAGATGTATTGGAGGTCGCCGTGCTTCCAGTAGCCTGTTGTACAGAAGCAATTGCCTCGTATTTCTTTGTCTTTTCTTTTTTACGGAAGAGGCAATTACGCTGTTTTCACGACCATCGCTGACACTCGACCCCGGCTGTCGTCGTCGTTGCGTGGAGCACGGTGGCCGGGAGCGTCTTCGGCTAACTCGGTTACGTCGCGTTTTCCATTAGTTCTAGATCGTGCCTGCACCGTTAAACCCGTGTTTGAGAGCCGAGTAAGACATCGCTTAGGTCCCCCGTCACGTGGTGCGTTGCAGATGAGCCAAGCTGAGCGAGTAATTCGATTTCGCCGAGAACGGAAGCACGAAAGGACGAAACGTTCGCTCTCGTTTTCTTACCGCACAGCTTTGGTAGCAGATCGAGTCTCATTGAACCTTGATGGAGCAAAGGAAACACCGCAAGACCATTTCGCTACGTTTGCTGTCATCAAGTATCATGAGGATTGCGTTGTCGTTGTTGGCGCTGCTGTCTTTTGGTTTTGTTTTGTTTTCTTTGCTGTCGTCGTCGGAAGTCCTCCTTGTATCGTTCGGTGTAGCATAGACGGTGACCCTTTAGCTCTTTCATCCTATCGTCCCGAAGACGCAAAGAGCGCTACGAAGGACTCTCCGTGACATGCTGGAACTTCCTCGGATGGCATTTCGGATGCCATGCTGTATCAGCACGGCATCCGAGATTTCGCAGGGGCACGCGGCACGCACCATTTGATCTCAAAGGCCGTGGTATCACGCGACACTGATAGGCCAACGATAAAGCTGTTCAAGTTGTCTTTCAGCATGTGCTTTAAAAGGAAGCTTTACCTCCCAAGCTCCTAGATAAATTCATCGGAATGGGCAAATCGTTTTGCTCGAGGATCCACTGCACCGAATTTGATGAGGTTCGTTCGCTCATACAGGCTACCTTTATAACGAAACGGGATATAACGAAATATTTGGACATAACGAAGTAAGTGAAATTCCCCTTCAAATGCCTATGAAGGCACGTAGTCCAGTACATGCAGTAATAGATATTCCGAAGTGATGGATATACTGAAGTAATTCTGCAGCTTTCCCTTCTACTACGTTACGACATTTTAATGGGCGAATTTCAAAGAAGTTATTATCTACCTACTTATGCGACGAGGTTCTTGCTTCAGGCCATCAACGATGCTTTCCTACATAAAGAATGACTAAAACTGTAAAACTAAATAGTAAAAAGAAATTTGTGGCGACTTAGCCGTAAATGGGAGGCAAATGCGTCAGCATTAGGTCGCGTTTTTTTGAGGCCCCATATGGAAGATTTCAATCGCGTTGTAAAGTGTTGTTCAGGAGCTCACTCTATACAATGTCTGCTTCCTCAACGAGCTAAATGCAACTGATATACGTATATATGTACGCGTACATACATACATACATACATACATACATACATACATACATACATACATACATACATACATACATACATACATACATACATACATACATACATACATACATACATACATACATACATACATACATACATACATACATACATACATACATACATACATACATACATACATACATACATGCATGCATGCATGCATGCATGCATGCATGCATGCATACATACATACATACATACATACATACATACATACATACATACATACATACATACATACATACATACATACATACATACATACATACATACATACATACATACATACATACATACATACATACATACCAGTGGCGTAGCCAGAAATTTCGTTCGGGGGGGGCTCACTTTGCAGCTCGGCCTGCTCCTTCTAATATTAGTCGAGGGATCAATATATATATATATATATAAATATATATATATATATATATATATGTCTGTCTGTCATTCAACAACCTTGTTTACATTTTTGTACATATGCAACGACCAGGGGAAAATCTCAATGACGCTTTCCTTTGTTAGAATGTATTGCGCAGGAGCAGCTGGCACCGGTTGTTCATTGCGAGTAATTGCTCCGAAATTACAGTCGCAACAGAGAGCACATATAAAAAGCAGGAGTTCTGCAACATATACGAGGGCGAGTCAAATGAAAGTGAGCCAATTAGAATATATGACAAACGGGGTATTTTATTTAAAAGTAGTCACCATGAGTATTTAGACACTTGTTCTACAAACAAGTCGCGTAATTCCCGTCTCATAAAACTCCTTGGGTTGCTGCCTCAAAAATCTGTAAATGACTACAGGTCATCTTTCGACACGAATCTGGTTCCCTTGAGCAGTTTCTTCAAATTTTACCAAATGTGGAAGACGCAAGGCAACAGGTTTGGGCTGCATGAGGGATGTTGCAGCGTTTCCCGCTTGAACTTTGCCAGTTTTGTATTAACCACATCAGCGACGTGGGAACGGGCAATGTCGTGAAGCAAGATGTCTGCGATGCTCAATTTTCCACGTCGTTTGTTCTTAATTGCGACACGCAGCCGATCCGATCTTTCACAATATCTGAAACGATTTAGAGTCTCTCCAGGTTTAGAAAATTCGATCAATAGTGGCCCCTAACGATCTAAAAAGAAGTCAACGCTTTTTCGGCATAACTGTCGGCCTTTGTTTTCCTTGGGAGCGGTGAATTCAAATGTTTCCACTGTAAGATTTGCCGTAGTGTTTCAGGCTAGTAGTAGCGGCACCATGAGTCATCCCCGGTCACAATTACAGACAAAAAGTCGTCACCCTCATCTGGGGTTCGTTGACGTGCACCTAAATCTAAGTACACGGGTTTTTCGCATTTCGCCTCCATCGAAATACAGCCGCTGTGACCAGGATTTGATCACGCGACCGCGTGCTCAGCAGCCGAACACCATAGCCACTGAGCAACCACGGCCTTTTCAATTGTGTTGGGGGTGATTGCACGGTGGCTTTGGCCCGGCCATGGATCGTCTTTGTAACTTTCATGTGCTTCTTTGAACAGTTTGTTACAACGCTTCTTAGTGGCCAATGAAACGCAATGTTCAACGCATACGGCAGCCATACGGCGAATAATTTCTTTTTGGGAAACATCTTCATTTGTCAAAAACCTCACGACACCAAGCTGTTAAACTTTTGAAGTGTCCATAATGTCACGCAACCATGTTAAACCCCGTGTATGAGAGCATTAAAGAACATTTAACCTCACCTCTGCATGTCACTTGTAAATGAGATGCGTATGTGCTACGCGCATGCCTCGAAAATAATGAACCGAACCATTATTGCACCGGGCGGGTTGTCTCACTTTCATTTGACTCGCCTTCGTTCATTAGAAATGCGAAGATACAATGGAATACACAAATGTGAAGATACAGCTTGACACAGGGCAAAAAATTGTCACTGGAAACAATGTTCACTGCGCATATGCACGAAACCTCGCAACAAGATATTTAAATATACGCATAAGTCACCAATAAATCTACGTACCTAAGAAAAAGTCACTATATATAATGCGTCGAACAAGGCAAATAAGCAGGTTGCGCAACCACAGATTCACAGATCACAGCACCTCCCCCTCCCCTTCCCTCCACTCCCAAAATGTATCGCGTGCGACGGAAGGCGGCGCGCTTCCTTCCCGCTTTTCTCCCTTGCGCACACAAGACTCAGCCACCATCGTCGGCTCGCCACCTCCCCTTCCCCCCCGCACGCTTTCACTCGCACATAGAGCATGCGGAGCGCGGTCACAATGTTATCGCCCTTGGCCTTTATTTATACGCAACATGAGGGCAATGACAGGAATGCGCCTGGAGTCTTCATAGAGCTGCTATCGCAATAATAAAATAGTATCCGGCAACTGAAGCGTCCCGTCGCCCATTACTTTTTGCAAAAGAAGTAACAAAATCGAACTTTCACCATGCGAAAATTCGCTGCGCCGCAGTAATGTCTTCTTCTTTTTTTGTGGGCGGGGGGCAGCGAAATAGTATAACGCAAAGGAAAGCATGTTGGGTACAATCGAATGCCTACTTTGGGCACCTAGTGTGGCTACCGAACGATTATCGAAGAAAACGTGTGAAGCTTGGTCCACAGAAAACCATACGCGTACTGCTCGGTATCCTACACCGGCGAGACAAAATTTTCCGGAGAGGTTGCGCTCATGCGAACGCGTTGCAATCCATCGAGTCCCCGCAGTGCTGGCGGCGAGCGACTATGCATTGTTTCTTTTTCTCGTCTGCTAGCCGGTAAGCGTCCAAAACTCTGCTAGGCGAAAATGCAGTCGGCCAGAGAAAAACAAACGCGCATCCAAGTGCGCCGCGCGGTTATCGATGCAGCACGAGAAAAACGCATGCGCTCTGGCTGGATCGGCAGCCCGCGGGTTGCGAGAACAAAAAAAAAAGAATGAGAAAGAAAGGAGAAAGAGGCTCAATATATCCTCGCGAATAAAAGTCTAGGTAGAAAAATAAATAAGAACTTAGTTACAATGGCGGCTTTAGTGTCTTGACATGGATGCTTTGGCGCAGGTGAAAAAACAAAATGTTTATATTCTTTTCTGTGACCTGATGGCACAAATGAATCACCAGAACGCTTTCTCTCATGGGACCTCGCTTCGTGCTTTGTCAACTTGTCTGATAGTATGTTGATTTGGCTTGTCTCGTTGTATGGCCCGATGTACGACTTTAGAAAAGTCGATGCACCTTTGGCGTCAAATGTTTACAACAGCATTAAACCCAAAAAGTTCCGGAATAGAAAATCTAAAGCACGACTTTGAAAATGTCAATGGACCTTTCGCATCAAAATGTTATGAGAACTTCACACCCACAACGTTTCAGAATTGAAATCCAAGCGCTCCGTAGATTCCGCGGCCTCCGCGAGATGCCGAGACGACCCCGCTCGCCTTCAAAACGTCCTTGAAATTTTGTGCCCGGTGGGGCTCCTTGCGTTACGATATGTGACTCCCTATGCGTGGGCGTTGCCCCGAAATCCAGCCCGATTTAGCAATGTTCGCGCTAAAATGTCTTTTCGGGCGTGAATTAATGACATTCTAGACAAAATCGAGCATGATTTCTGGCGCCGGGAGTTGTTTTGGTCGGCGGCACATGACAGCACGAAAAAATTTCGGGGGGGGGGCTGAAGCCCCATAAGCCCCCCCCCCCTGGCTACGCCCCTGCCCGGTGGGGCTCCTTGCGTTACGATATGTGACTCCCTATGCGTGGGCGTTGCCCCGAAATCCAGCCCGATTTAGCAATGTTCGCGCTAAAATGTCTTTTCGGGCGTGAATTAATGACATTCTAGACAAAATCGAGCATGATTTCTGGCGCCGGGAGTTGTTTTGGTCGGCGGCACATGACAGCACGAAAAAATTTCGGGGGGGGCTGAAGCCCCATAAGCCCCCCCCCCCTGGCTACGCCCCTGATACATACATACATACATACATACATACATACATACATACATACATACATACATACATACATACATACGCACGCACGCACGCACGCGCACACACATGGACACACGGAAGCACAGGAGCATTGACAGGATTACGCAAACACTCCCGCTCACATAGGTTCTGAACGTCGTTTTGTACACGCGGGATACATTCAAAACTGTCGAAGCCTAAAATAAGCAATATGACCTCAGGAATGGATTCATTGTGTGCCAGCAACGCAGGTGCACGAAAGTTAGTCTGGAAGCAAGAGAGAAGTGGAATTCTAGAGCAGTCTCCCAATGCAAGGCTATTGTCACGAGCTGATATTTCAGCCGGGGTATCCCACGACTGCGAAGTAATAGGACGGACGGATATGTAAGGTGTTCCGCCATCTGCTTGCAATATGCTGATAGCCTCTGCTGCTGCTCCTATAAATATACGGCGTGGCTTCTTTACGCGTGCATCAATACAAAGTCAGTGGCGGTGGAAGCGCACTTCGCCTTCCAAGCTTTATTTTGCCTTAGCTACAAAAATGCGTTCGCTTACCGTCAGCGTAAGTGCGAAAAACCGCCGCACAACAGGTGTCAGGAGCCTGGTGGCCGCGCACTGGCGTGCCATGCGCCGCAGCCGCCAGAGTAGAACACCCCCCTCCACTCCTACCCACGATGCCTTGCGCGCGATGGAAGACGGAGCGTTTCCTCCCCACTTTCCTTCCTTGCTCACCGTCAAGAAACATTATCGTGACGGCGAGAGCACAAATGCGCCTGGAGTGAACATTATGTCATGAACAATTTAGATTGTTCAATGATTATCTTTTGTCTGCTTATGCCTGCATGCTTGCTGAACTGTATCTCGAAGCAAAAGCCTCTGTCAGGCTGTATAGCCTATTGCTTTTGCTTCGATTTCTGTGGATGTACAGAAAGAACGACCGGCTAAAACCTGTGCGACGTGTCCAGTCTTGACTATCCGATTGCTAGCCGTTTACTGCTGTCGGTTAAATACTCCCCGTAGCATCATTTTGATGGAGGTGCGGCGTGAAATTCTCCCCGTAACAATATAATTGATATCGCAATACAAGCAATAATGCCCAATTAAACGCCGCTGAGCGGTCCTTCGAGTTATGAACTCCTAAAGGGCAAGCGAGCGCGTTGAGTCGCTTGGCGCGTTTTGATTTGTCCTTACAGAGGTGCAGTTCGAACGCAGGTGAGAGCTTCCACGCCAAAGGAACGCGCGGAAATAAAAATATCACCAAAAGGATCCTACGTTTTCGCATTCCCGCACGTAAGCAGTCTTGTGTCTGCCTAAATTTCATTTATTTCTACTAGACTAATCGTACCTGTTTCTCTCATGTTAGTTACAGAGGTGTCGCGATAAAAGACGCATGCGCCGTGTTTAGCTACATTTCATGGTAAGATAATCTTTTGCAAGGTCTTGAGAATCAGCGAAATATCGAAAACAATTTGCGTAAGTAACCAGAAATACTACGCAGGTTAAGTAGAGTAGCATCTGTGCAGCACTTGTAGCGTTATTGGCTCCATTGGCGGTCGACGATTAGAACATGTCCGATTGCTACAGGCTATAGGACGCTCCTGTAGAACCCCACGGCCTCGTTGACAACATCTCACCTAGCGGTTTCCTAGGAAACGTGAACCACACTTCCGATTTCGGATTAGGACCCGCGCGTTACGCCGGTGGTGCTGATTGGCGCAGCATTTGGTTTTGATTCTACTGCTCAACCACGTGCTGTCTTAGTGAGGAATCGATTTATTTTTAATAAGATGAGTATTTTAGCGAGCGATCTTTACAAGCCTCCATCGAATCTTTCCTAGCATAAGAAGCCAACAAGGACAACATAGGGGAAATTACTCGTGCTTAATAAATGAAATAAACCATAAATATAATGGAAATGAAAGTGAATGAAAAAACCAACTCGCCGCAGATGGCGAACGATCTTACAACCTTAGCATTTCGCCTGTGATGCTCTACCAAATGAACTACCGCGGCATCGTTTCCCCATCCACTTTCTTGGGTATTTATGTTTTCTAGAACACTGGGAGTGTTAGCCAGCACCACCACTCACGAACCTTGGCGGCAGATGTGCTGCATCCTTTCTGCCGCAGGCGTCACAAGAACGTGATCTGTTTGGGTGAAGGCAACCGGTAAATAAGCCCACACATGCTATCTGAAGGCATCATTGTTGCTGGATTTGAGACCCTCGTTATGTCATAAACGAGAAGAAAGGGGCCAGGGGGGGGGGCGATTTTATTAGTCATATCATATGAAGTCAACAAACACTGACACCAAGGACAACATAGGGGATATTACTTGTGCTTAACAAATGAAATAAAGAAACGATAAATTAATGGAAATGAAAGTGGATGAAGGAACAGTTACATACATACATACATACATACATACATACATACATACATACATACATACATACATACATACATACATACATACATACATACATACATACATACATACATACATACATACATACATACATACACACGTACGTACGTACGTACATACATACATACATACATACATACATACATACATACATACATACATACATACATACATACATACATACATACATACATACATACATACATACATACATACATACATACATACATACATACATACATACATACATACATACATACATACATACATACATACATACATACATACATACATACATACATAAACTTTTACCGCCTTGACACTTCTGGTGCTAACGCAATGATAAAGAGGCAGCTAAATAAGAACATACGCGCAAATGACTCTTCGTTCAGTCACAAGCATTCCTACAGTCCAGTCAACTTCAAAAATTACAATAGGGTTTTGCGGCCTTGTGAACGCAAGAATGCTTCAACCAAGGTTCCAGGATCTTTGCCTTCGAAAGCGGTCTGTAATTCACGCAGCTCAGTAGACAAGGACAAAACATTAGCGCCGTCTGCCATCGTCATAACGCGTCAAGTTTACAATTCTGTACCGCACAAATAGATAACGATGTCACAATTCGGCAAACTGCGTCTACAGCTACATCTAAAGCGGCCTAAATTGCTGTTTGCAGAAAGTTTTATTCAGCTACGAAGGTTTCTGAGAAACCCGTGTGGGCTTCCTTCATAGCTTTGTGCTGCAGTCAGGTGGATCACAAATTTTCCCTTTCATGAACTTTCATACGCCCTGTGAGCTGATTTTCTAATGTTAGTTGCTATAACACGGGCAGCAATGATGAGATGGTTTCTGCAGAATTTTGTTTCTATGGATATCACATGGTTTGTACTCTATCGGATTGCGCGTATACGAACTTCGATTGCCGAGTGACACCGTCATCAGGCACCTTCCCCCGTTCCTGCTATAATTGACTATTGCCAGTCTGGTGTCACAGGTACACACTGCCGAATGAGTCTTCAAAATTTCAGTTATGGGATTCATCACTCGAAAGCAGCACATGCACTGCCTGAGCGTTTAAACTTAATTTCCTGAGTAGTTCTCTTATTTAGTTTCGCGTCGGTGACTCGCCGAATAGACATTGTTGAGCATCGCACAGTTGATGCACGAGAGAGGAAAGCCCAAAGAACCACGGTAAAATTACTCCGAAAGGGTTTCGAAGGGATGCGCAGCGGCACTCCTTCATTCATCGCATATAGTATTGTTCAGTGCGACCGCAAACGTCGCACAAAGTGTAGATGAAATAAACGCCACTCGTAAAGTTTCCAAATTCTCAATATACTGTCAGGACCTCCACTCCCGGACTTAGCCGCGGCCGCTCAAAAGTAAAACAGATATCAACGGGAGCATAGAACGACCATTTTTTTTTCTCTCGAATGCGGCAACGTCTAGCTCATTGCGATCGCTCACTTGCCTGGGAGCGCGCAACCTCCGACGTCGCAACCTCGCACCGCCCGAGGTCCAGCGGATGATCTGAGATTACACACGTTTTGCATTAATCTAAAGACAACGCGCCGTCGCACTAGTCCCTCAAAACACACTGCCCTCGTCCGATCGTGACGGCACGATGCAGTATGAATGCGCTACCCGCAGCGGTCGAAGTCTGATATGCGGAAACCTGGGGTGCGAAAAAAATTGTGTTCTACACAATAAAGTAAATGGCAATACGCAGCCTCAGATAGCATTCGTGAAGGAAACGCGCGCTCAATAAAAACTAGGAGATGCTGGCCAGGTGCGAGCCGATGCTACAAGTCTGTAAGGTTTGCGGAAGGACATTTGCGGAGCGCGCGCTCTACATACTCGATATAACAGACGTACGAGGACCCCATGAATGCCCGCGTGCGTGGGTATTGTGAAGACGACAACTGTTCTCAGTAGACAGGTGTCTCCTATGGGCGTACGAGCGGAGCACGGAACCACGGACATCGCCACGACTATACAACACTACACGATTCGTATTCAACTGCGTAGCTATTCGTAGCGCATGCACGGGGGAATGACTGGATGAGCTCGCAGCCTTTTCAGCTCCAGCAGGTCCTTGGGCCGCACTAAAATATCCCTAGACTATGACCATGTACTCTGCCCTTTCCGTTACTTCCACCACACTTTGCACGTGTCTTCTTTTGTTATCTCGGATGATCTGAAGAGTTCTAATAGATATATAAATGAATAAATTATTTTTATCCCAGTCGTAACATTTTTGTGTTATGTATTTGCTAAGTACTTGTTATGCTTCACGCAACCAACCTATTCAACGCACGTCCCCCATTATGGGTACGTGCCATGTTTAGCTTTCCAACTTCTTATGACCATCATCGTCAATCGACACATCAGTTGAAAAGCTAAGGTCATCAACATCTGCCCAAACGTCCTCGCCGCCGTGAAAGCTCGACAGAAACGGCTCGCCTAGTGCGAAATTCTTGGGACGCCGCTAATGCCTGCAGAGGATGCAGCGTGACCTAGCGGGACTCCAGGGCGACCCTCCTCCAGGAATGTTAGCCACCCCGGAAGAGACCCGCACGAGCGTGCTACACGGAATCATCGCGGATTCCTGGCGCACGCTTCTCTAAGGTACCCCCTTCCTACTGCCGTTGAAATGCCCGCGCGACTACACGATGCAGCCGCCTCGCGAGCGCTTCTCGATGGGCGCGGGCAAGGTGGTGTTCGATTGGCACATCCTCGGCGAGTCCATCTGCCTCAGCCTTCTAGGCACGGCTCCTAATGGACCCGGCTAGAGCTCGATGGTGAAGATCGGCAGCCTGCTCATCTCCATACAGTCCTTCCTGACCGACGGTGCTATGAGAACATGCACCACAACATGAGCGGGGTCGCTGCGTGCCAGACGCAGGATGAATGTCCGCAGGAAACAGCATCGCCTCCGATGGAGCCGGCTCTGACAAAGAAGATGCTCATGTATTTCGCCGAGAACTACGCCAAGTGCGAGGACGAAGTCAAGGCGCAAATCATTTTATCGTGAACACTCTCTTGGATTATGGGTGTGGCATACAGTGCCACACCCATGAAGCCACTTCTGAAGCCACTTTGCGCTATCAAAAGGAGGGTCGACGAAAGGAATGGGACGACCACCGGAGAACAAAAGAAGGAGCCACGAGATGATCGCTTCTCCCTATGCCCGGGAACGTGGAGCGCGGTGGCATGAGAAATGACAACCATTTCATTCTGTAAACATGGAATGGCAGCGAAAGCTGACGAAAGTCAAAGTTCTCAAACAAAAAGCTAAGTGCTTTCTCTGCCATTCCATCTTCTTAGAGTGGAATGGGTGTATTTTTCTTTTTTGGGTTGCGAGTCTGGTGTGGTCGCTCATTCGGAGGTGCCCGGGCTCGCGATTCTCGTTTTCGTTCAGCATCGCGGGAACATTCTTCGTCGGTGGTCGTTTCGCACCGGCGCCGTTTACATCCTCGATGCTGTTCCCTCAGGCACTCCTCGCACGCATGTTGTTCTTCGGCTGTACGAACCATACGTGTCCGCCACATCGATAACACAGCTGATTTTAGCGCCGATTCTACTGCTGCGTATACACTGCGATAACCTTGACGTCACACTATATTTCACGGCGAGCTTTCTAATCTATTCCGCATTTCAGCATCTGCGCCGCAGCAGTGCACCCGTACGTGGTCATACACAAAGCAAGCAATGAAACCCATTGTGTATGGGTTCGTTAGAAACCGCTAACTCCGACCGCTAAGTTAGACGCCGAAAAAGCTAAGGTAGGTTACTCAAACACAGCTTTCGCTCTAAAAAGAACTCGCTGTCGATTCTTGTCTCCAAATTTACGTTCCCGAAACGCAGCTTTAAGGACTCAGCAGCTGCTGCAGACATTGGCGAGGCTTTTGACATAATTTAGGCGGCGGCTACGACATATATGAATGTGGTGGTTCGCACAATTGAAATAAAGCGTTTGGATATGGCCTTAGTTGCAGTGTGTGCGGGGCTCGGATCTATCAAAGGGCTCATCAACGGGCTCCATCAGAAATTTCGGCAATATGCTGGAAGTTCTAAACCACTTTCTAAGGGAGCGTTTCACAGCATCAATGTTTTTGATTTATTCACTGTTAGACGGGAGGGCCAAGATAGTAGTATAGTGTCAACAATGCTACCAGTAGGTGAGCTTCATGGTCAACATTGTCCCCCTCCCTCCAATAGCCTCGACAATAGCGTCCACAGAAAACTTTCTTTCCCTGCCTTCTCTTCATACTTGAGCCGAGGGCTCGCGTGACGTCATGAGTCCGGCCTTGTGATCTTCTGACAATCATATTCTCCCCGGTCCTCTTTTGTTTTTCGCGTCGAAATGATTGAAACCCTTGGGAGCCCTGCCAACGTCACAATACCCGCAATAATTCAGCACAATTTATGCTTGTTTCCACAAGCTTAATTCATAGCAACGAAGCATCACTTCAATATTTACTAGCTAAAGCTAACTGGAATGACCAAAAGTACTTAAATGACCTCGGGCGGTATAGCGGAATTGCAGTCTTCATTTCTGCTGGCCAGTTATTACAACAGAAGTGCAGTGCTAAATCATTTTAGATCAGAACAACCTGATCTCACAGACATTTAGTGCTAGAAAGGCTGGGCCAGTATTACGGCACTAAAGAAATCCAAGTGCTTATTAAGAGGAATCGTTACCTCGGGCCCAACTTCAACGCCGGCTATTGAAATACACGTAAAACGCAGAAATGTACTTCTATGACGACCCATGGGCCAATTTTAATCAAATGTATGGCATTTCAGGGACAAAGTTAAAGGGTACTGAATATGGCAAACATAACCTTTATTTGTGGTTTGGTATTTGTTACAGACAATCCCGAAAACCTGAAAGTTCAAAAAAAAAGAAAAGTACAGAATCGCAATGTTTAAAAATCCGTAACTCTGCACCAATAAGACATATCGCTATTATGTAACCTGCAACGGCCAGAACATGTAACCCAGATAAATTCGATATATGAATTTATATCTTAAGTGAATATGTTGTTTGCCCAGTAAGGAGCCGGTTTGATGGTTTCCGTTACACTCAACACAGATGGGGTGACATTCGTGGTCCATGGGTGCGTCTTTCATTCCACACTTGGGGCAGAATGTGTAGGTGGCGTTAGTGCTGACGCCTTGGCTGTGACCAATCCCGCGGCATCGGGTGCAGGCTTCTACCTTCTGCCTGAAGGGGCGGCATCGAAGTGCACAGCCGTCGTAGTAGAGGTAGAAAGGGATGATTTTGCCTTGGAATATGACTATGATCGTTTCAGTATTGCCCAGGCGTCGTGCACTCCCAATAGCCAATGTTGGTTTGCCTTTGCGGAGGAGAGGCGATGTCGTCTTCCGAGTAATCTGGGGGCAAGTGAATGCGTCCTCTGGAGTTGTCCATGGCATCAGGACATTGGTGGCGACTTCATAAGGGCTACCATTGAATTGCAGACACTGGATGTTGTGGTAGAGATCTGCACGACCCGTGGCTGGTGTGGTGATTAGAACGGTATTCTTGACGATGTTGACTCGAATTCGGTCAGAAACAGTGCGGTAGGAGATGGGGAGGGGAGCCCCGCAGCCTTGAGGATGACTTTTGTGAGGATGCATGCATGGATTCAAGCGCAGCTAAGGCCCCCGCGAACTCTTAGGATGATAATATAATCCCTGCGCGGCAGCGGCGGGGGCTTCGGCTCCGCTCTTGATTGAGTACTATGAGCCACTTGGGGGTGTACTGGTGGCGAAGGATGCTGACGCTGTCTTGAGAGGTTATCGTGGATCTCGCACCTGGTGCGCGCGCCATCGACGCCAGCGGCGTCGCGCTCCGTTCCTGCGCTCATGCTAGGCGGAGTTAGGCCTAGCAGCGAGACGATGAGCCGAGAGCCGTAAAAAATGGCTGTGGCTTAGCTAAGGTTAAGCCCAGGATGCGAAGCATACTAGCGTTTATTTTAACGCGACAGCGTTAAGGAGCTCGTGTCGCAGAAAAGCCGGTGTCGTCGGCGTCGGCTCAGGCGTGCAGCGCTTGCTCAGGCGCACATTTCGTTGTCGCGCCGAACGCTGCGTTGCTCGACGCTCACCGCGTCCGATGCGGGAGGCGACGCCGCGAGCGACGGCACGAGTTGGAGCCCCGTTTCTCCTCTGTCGTGACGTCACGGTGTCACGTGGTGTTGAAGGCGACACCACCGCGCCTGAGGAGCTGGTTTGAGCTCTAGTATTATGCTTCGCATAAAATGGCTGCGGCTCGCGTAAGGGACGTCGGAGTTGCTAAAAAAACTGTCAAAAAGTGCAGACAACACACACATAGGTCCAGGCAGGAAATCATGGCTCTTGAAGCCATCGGGTAGGCACCAAAAAAAATGTAAGAGCCGAGGTAACATGCGACCGCTAGCAGCGTCGTTGTCTTCGTTTTCCCCTCGAACACTTGAGAGACCGATCAAAAGACCACAAAGACAGATTGTCCGCGCCAACCACAATATCGCGAAATGAAAACACGTATAGAGCGGCGCTCAAATGTCGCATCAGGAAGTAACCAAATCGTCGGTGTTTTTTTCTCCGGCCGCAGGAATATACATAAATTGTGGGCACTTCAATAAAATAAACAAATAAGCGCTTTCATTATACGACCTAGCGCATAAACGAAAACGTAAAGGATTGAGGGTGGTTGCCGGTAGCGGCGACGCATGCCCTTATTTTATTATGTAGATATGCCATGGATGGTACGTTTTTTTTTCCTTCGAGCGTAATTTAATAAGAGGTTTATGCTATGCGTACGATTGCACTGCGCGGCACAAGCTTTTTCCTCACAGTAAAAAGAATAAAAACATATTGTAAAATAATCTGTGATGGTACCTGGAGACGCTAACCAGCTTTTACAAAGTGACATCTCGTGGGCCTGACTTACGTATTGGCTCCAAAGACCGGGAGACGCCGTTGGATATTGTGAGAATATAAACTTTTTCAAACCACCACAATACTGCAATCAGCCCTTCACGATTGGTCAAACAGATTTCCGACCGCTAAGTATGTGTGACTGCGCAGTACAAAGGAAAAAATATATTTCTTATTCGACGCTTTTTGACCGTTAGGCGTCTGATATTCGTCAAAAGATTTTCGAGTAGCGTCCACGCTGTCTGTCTGTCCCGCAAAGTCACATAACCACCACAACTCATCGCGTCAAAGCAACGTGTACGTGTTCAAGAGGAATTAATATGCCACCCCAACAGCTTTTTTTATTAGCCAGAGACATCCCCTTTTTCCGGAAGGAACAAAAGATGGCTGGCGACCGATCGCTCAAGTGCTGACTACTCGCACCAACGGGTGAGCGTGCATTTATTTGCGTATAATAAAACATTTATTGCGGCAGTTAAAGGTAAACCAGTCCTTTCGGTACGCATACCAGGATCCATTTTAGCAGTATTCTTAATCTTCCATTCCGTGCCACCGCAATTTTCGACCAATTACGACAAGGGGAGAAGGGGCAGCGGAACAATCGGAGACGCCGCCCCACCACCCTCCAAATCCGATTATCTATCTTTGACTGCACTGGCTTGGCCCCTTGGGAATCCTCCACTTGAGCGTGCTCCTCACATCTTGTCAGCCACTTATTGAGACGGAGAGAAAGGGATGCATACAAAGGCAGGGAGGATAACCAGGGGCAGTTCCGGCGGGTTACCCTGCACGGGGGGAAGGGTTAAGAGGGATAAAAAGAGAAAGAGAGCGGAAGGGGTAGATAGAAAGAAATAGAGACGAGCACGTGGAAAACGCTTCTATTACAGAGCGGTAGGGGCGGCATTCTTACAGTCTATCGTGAAGCCCGCAGACCGCAGGAACCTTAACAACGCAAGTTGGGCCTTTAGCGTGAATGTTCTGAGGGAGCTTTGAATTCTAATAGTGGACGATTGTCCAACTGGTCCAGTATTCTGCACAACACTTAACGTAAGAGCCACTTATTGCAATAATGATATCACCTAGGTGCTGCACACGGCTAAGCGCAGGAGGCCATTTCTGCTTGGCGAAACGGTTTGGAGACAGTTATGGCTAAAATATCAAGTGTCGCACCCAGGACCGGAATATCTTTGCGGGTCATGAAGAGTTCCGAAGGAGTAAAAAGGCCAGACCATTCGGCAGACACCGCCGCAGAATATGGGAACGACGGCAGACAAGCACGGTGGTATTGCGAGCTATTCCGGTGTGAGAAAACCCAGAAAGCGGCTTCCTAACTTTTTCCTAGAGAGGGAGACAGGCGTTCGTTCCGTACAGACATGGCTGATCCATTACCAATTAGCGCAACAATATGGACGCCGTCAACATTAAAAGAGACAACGTTCGCAGGCGACAATGGAGGACTTCTATACAACGATGGCGACGCAGTTCTTGCCTCCTGAACTGCGGCGTCGCGTCTCCCTCTTGCGTGAGTGACGGACGCCGACGCATGGTAGACAACGAGCGGCGACGCGGTTAGTGTCAACGACGTGCAAGTATATGTTACTCAATGAGTGGCCTGCTGGACTGCCGACTGGATAAGCGTCGTGGAGAGGTTGCACGTCGGCGTGGCGAGGTATCTTGACAAAGCCGTCAGGTTGCAGGATGTGGCGGCGACAACGTCGTGCAACATGTCCCGGTATACCACAGGTAAAACATATGGGCCTGTTGTCTTGTGCAGGCCAAGGATTTACAAAGGAAGGAACAGGTAGATTAACAGGATGGCGAACGGGTGGAAGCGGCCCTGGATGAATCGAAAATAACGGTCGGCGACGAGGCTGCGCGGTGACGGATTCTGCGAGTGGAGCGGAAACAAGGTACTGCTGATGCGCCATTGGTAAGGCCTCAGGAAATTGCTCTTCAATAACCTGCCGGAACATCGGGGCGAGCTGTGCAGGGGGCGGTTGCGTCAGCGCCTGCTGTTAGAGAAGCTATGCGAGGAGTATCAGAGAAAGCTGACGTGTGACTTGTCCCCGCGCGAATTCTTCGGTTTATGTCAGCAGGAGATGTGATCAGAGAAGACGGCCACGGCAGAGAGGGCTTCGTTAACTCCCACATGATAGACGGTATGCCATCTCGCGCTGCCTCATCATTTCGTCGTAACTTTCCCATAAAATCATGAACTCTGCTTCGGTATACGCTTACTCTACGCGATCAACATGTCAGTAATGTCTCCGGTGATGTACTTCAATATGTATTTCACCTCGCTATTTTCGGACATAGAAGTATCAAAACGTTTGCGAAGGCCCGGATCATCTTCAATATAACGGGTACACTCGCTTTACAAACCACTGCTTGGCGAGTAAATTGCGAACGGCGCGGTGACCCAAAGCTTCAGCGGAAATGGTCTTTAACGTCGACCAGGACTGAAAGTTGACTTCGCAATTTCTATCTGCAAGTAAGCGAGTACCGCGAATCAGTAGATGACGGTATTTAAGTACCCTTCGATCTTCGCATCAATTCGGTGACCACGTAGTCGGTACCTTCCGCCGGTTACGCGGCACTATGTAAATGTCTTTCTTGCCATTATCTGCCGTGAGTAACGCGTTAGTATTGAAGAAATAAAAAAATAGAATATTTTCTTCCCCAAAACAGTTTCCTCACCCATTTGTTTCATTGCTGTAGTTATGAATAATGTTTCTAGCCAAACACACAAATCCATGCGCATTTCCTGAAGTGGGTACATACCATATACGTGTTTACAACCCATCATTATCAATGACCGTTGCCGTTGAGGACCTTCGGGCCATCGACATCTGCTCAAGAGTCGTCGTCGTCGAGAAAGTTTGACGAAAATGGATCGCGCAACGCAAAATTACTGGGACGCCGTTAAGAACGAGCAGCCAACGCCACAGTGCCTGCAGAGGGTGCAGCGGGACCTGGTGGAGTTCCACGCTGACCCCCCGCCGGGAGTGTTCGTCGTCCCGGAAGAGAGCGACATGAGCGTGCTGCACGCCATCGTCGTGGGACCCTGGGGCACGCCACTCGAAGGTGGCCTCTTCCGCTTGCAGTTGAAGTGCCCGCCCGACTACCCGATGCGGCCACCTCGTGTGCGTTTCCTGACTGGCGCAGGAAAAGTATCCTTCAACTCGCACATCTACGGTGAGCACATCTGCCTCAGCCTACTAGGCACGGCTCCTGATGGACCAAGTTGGAGTGCCGCGCTGAGCATCGGCAGCCTGCTCGTCTCCATACAGTCCTTCCTGGCCGACGGTGCTATGGAGAGCATGCGCCACCACGCGATTAGGGTGGCCGTATGCGACACGCTCGAAGACTGTCTACAGGAAAGAACCGAGCCTCCTACGCCACCGGCCCTCACGCAGAAGGTCCTCAAGTACTTCGCCGAAAACTACGCAAAGTACGAGGACGCGGTCCAGGCGCAGATCAATTCCTGGAGAGTACTCTCATGGATTATGGGTGTGGCGTACGGAAGTTACGAACCACTGCTGAAGCGACTTCGCGACATCAAAAAGAGGATCGATGAGAAGAACGTGACGGCCAATGGACTACAAGATAAGGAGTGACGCAAGGGTTCCATGCCCCCCCACCCCTGTTTTTTTTTTTACGACGGTACAAGTCAGCTAAAGAACGAATGCTGCGGCGGTCAGGCATCAGCCCATATTTCTGCGAAACGCAAAATTAAGCGCTCTTGAAGCAGCTCGCGAAATTGGCGAGATCTAAAGAAAATATCAGACGGCCGCTACAACATAGGAAGGTGGCATTTCTCTCGGTTGAGTAAAGCATTCGGATGTGTCCTAGCTTGCGCGATATGGAGAGCTTGAATCTATAAGTGCTCGTCACCTGGCCCCACCAGAAGATTTGGTCCTAAAATCCTAATGTGCCGTCTAGGGAATGCCTTCCCGCAACATTTTTTTTATCATATTGGTTCGCTATTGGAAATAATAGGCGAAACTGAAATGTCGTGGAACAGTGCCTACACGCGATCGATGAACTTCACTGCCAACATTGACACTCTCCTTACACACCCTCGAATTTGCTGTCCACAGGACACAATCATTTTCTGCCTCCTTCGGTTCAATGAGCCCAGGGACCTTTTCTTTCTTATTTTTTGTTTGTTGCTTCTAATGTAAATACAGACCTCCCGAACACAAAGAAATTGCCGGGCTATATATATCCAATATATCCAAATATATCCAACAGCACTGAATATTTTGCCACAAAGCTTGTTTCTACAGCTTAGCGACGTCTAAATTCGGCTGTACAAATTATATTTATTTATTTATTTATTCATTTATTTATTTGGCGGAGGTTTCGTGACAAATTATAAAGCTGATGCTTATAATTTGTCACCAAGATAATAAAGCTCCTCAGTAGTTGCCACACCGGCGTCATCGACATTATTGTAACGCTCTGACATACCAAAACTTCTGACGTCGTGCAGCAATAAGCCTTTAGTGCCAATTTACACCGTATGCACTCGTAAAGCTCAGAAACTACCACACTGCGGCGAACGCTTGCTATAGCAGTTCTTACGACTCTTGCGATATTGTCGGCGTACCTCTAAGCGGAACCTGTACCTCGGAATCTGCCATCTACATATGTAGGAAAGTAGGAATTGCTGTGTTTGGCATCCTCCGCATTGAACCTAAAAATGCACGTTCTAGTTAAAGAAAATATATATAAATTATTTAAATAAATTAATAAATGGTAAGTAAATAAATAAATGAATGGTAGGTGGTACCAGCACATACACGATTTAAACACTCATCACAGGTCGTTCTTCTGAAGCGGTGATAAGTCCATTAGGGTGTTTCTGAAGGTAATCTGTTAAACACGTAAGTAGTGAGTTTTTCTTCAATAGTTGATTATGCATTTGAATTTGTGCGCTACTAGCGCCCGCGTCTTTGAGTCTTCGAGTTGACATTTTCTTTACCAAAAGTGTTTGCTTAAGCACACAGTATACTGGAAGTTCTAAATCACTCTGTAGAGGAGCGTGTCACTGCAACAATGTTTTGCATTTGTTCTCTATTAGAGGGGATAGGCGAAATTGTAATCAAGTGACAAAATGTTGCCAGAAAGCGAGCTTCACTGCCAAATACGATCCTCCCTCCAACAGTCTCGACAGTAGTACCCCAGAAGACTTTTCTTAACTGCCTTTTCCCACACCTGAGCCAGGACCCACGCGACGTCATGCATCCCGCCTTCTGGTGTTCTGACCGTCATTTCTGTCCGGTATTGTTTTTTTCGCATCAAATGATGATTCATCATCATCAGCAACAGCAGCCTGATATTGGGTCCACTGCCGGACGAAGGCTTCTCCCTGCGATCGCCAATTATGCCTGTCCTGACCAAACTGACTCCAACTTGCAACAGAAAGTTTTCCAATTTCGTCACCCCACCTAATTTTCTGCCGTCCTCGACTGCGCTTCTCTTGGCCCACATTCTGTAACTCTAATGGTCCACCAGTTGTACACCCTGCACATTACACTGCCTGCCCAGCTCCGTTTTTTTCTCTTGATGTCAATTAAAATATTGACTATCCCCGTTTGTTCTCGGATCAACACGGCATCTCTTCCTGTATCTTAACGGTACGTATAACAGTTTTCGTTCCATCGCTTTTTGCGCGGACCATAACTTGTTTTTGGAAAGATTGGTTGCGCTTTGTAGACGATCCCAAGGAAGACGACAGGACAGGCTTCTTCTTTGTGATCGTCTACAAAGCGCAACCAATCTTTCCAAATACAATGAACCAACTTGCCCTAAAACGCGTTCTCCTTAACTTGTTCTCGAGGATTTTTGTCAACTTCCAAGTTTCTGTCTATATGATAGCACTGGTAGAATGCAATGATCGCACATCTTTCTATTCAATGACAGTGGTAAGTTTCCAGTCAGGATTAGCCAATGCCTGCCGCATGCGCTCCAACCCATTTTTATTCATCCGTAAATTTCCTTCTTGTGATGAGGATCCACAGTAAGTAACAATAAAAATTCAAACAGCGCATAAACGACGGGACCAGAAAGAGGAGGAGACAGACTTTGTCTCCAAAGGAGGAGACAAAATTTACCAAGATAAGCCGACTCCTTTACCGACCCTAGAGGCTGAACAGGCGATCATGAACTCTTGTTCCCTTGGCAGGATATTGAACATTATCTTTGTCTTCTGCATATTAATGATTAAAATTTTCCACACCCTAAAAGTGACAGCACCAGCATAAAAGAATCCAGAATAATTGAGCACAATGCTTCTTTCTACACGCTTAATTGACAGCCATGAAATATCACTTCTATTTCGTAGCTAAAGCTGACTGGAATTACACAAAGTGATTAAGTAATTGTAATTAAGCGGTAGGCGGTATTACATTTTGTATTTCTTTTCGTCAACGATTTCCACAAAAGCGCCGGGCTAGATTATTTTGGATCACAACAAGTTAATCTCGTAGATTTTTACCGCTTAGAAGGCTGCCTATTATCACGGCAATAGATAAAACTTAGTGCTCACTAATAGGAAGCTTTACCTAGGGCCCAACTCCAGCGCCGCCTACTCAAATACATGAAAAACACAATGTTTTTCTCTAATACCTCATAGATCAATTTAAATCAAATGCGTTGTACATGAGCGAGAAAGATAAGGTCTACAGAATGTTGGATGAGAATGTTTATATATGGCTTGGAATCCTGTACAGACTATACCAAAGATTCGAAACTTTAGAAGCACATTGTTTCCAAATCCGTAACGGTGCGCCAATAACACATAACGTAATTCTGTAGGATGCATCCGTCAGACCATCTAAAGCGGATAAATTTGATATATGAATTTATCTCTTAAGTGAATATGTTGTGATGTTTCCAAGAGTATTGTCCCGATTAGTGAGGCAGTCGTGCCGCACTTCGCTCCGTTTGCAATGTGCCGCTTATACGACCTCGACAGGGTGAGGTGGGTTCTTCCATCAGGAGTCTAACATCGAGTCGGCCTAGTTGGAACAAATTGATGTTCAAACTTTCTTGCGCACACAAACAGGGACAAAGAATAGAAGAAACACAACGACGAACGCTTACCAGAGCTGCTGGGTTGTTTAAGCTATAGTTCGGACAAGTGGAAAGAGGGCCGGAAGAACTAGAAATGAACTGAAGCATTACTGTGAGTCGCGACTCGTAGTTATGCTTCATAACTAGCATAAATTATGAAGCATAACTGCGACTCGCAGTTATGCTTCAGTTCATTTCTAGTTCTTCCGGCCCTCTTTCTACTTGTCCGATGTATAGCTTAAACAACCCAGCAGTTCTGGTAAGCGCTCGTCCTTGTGTTTATTCTATTCTTTATCCCTGTTTGTTTGCGCAAAACAGTTTTAAGAGGAATGAGGAGACGGCGACGAAGGCGAGTATCGTGATCATGAGAAAAATAGAAGGAATGTATTCGCTTCACTGGTACGTGGTTGTGACTATCTGAGCGTCATGCGGTTCTGCCCAACACGGGTGCCCGGACGGCCTTCAATAATCCCTAACGGTCTCGTTGTGGTCGATGTCTCCTTGGGAAACTTATGGAAGCGTCGGTGCTTTTGTCAGGTAGTGAAGTCAACGCCCTCTTATCATTAGCGCCATCTCACTTTGGTCCTCCCTTTGGTGCCTGCTGTGGGCGTAGAGGGGTGACGCTTTTTCGAGCATGTGGGACATCATCTCGACATGGGAAAGCACGCGTGAATGCTTCCAACACTTGAGAGTTCGAAGTAGCATAACAGTCTTGTCGGGAATGACGGAAATCGTCACGACATCCGAAAGTGCGCTCGAATGTCTCCCACACTTGAGAGACCGATCAAACCACCACGAAAACAGATTATCCGCGCCAACGGCAATATCGCGATATGAAAACATGTATTGAACCGCGCTCAAAAGTCCTATTAGGGACTATCCCAATCGTCAGCGTTTTTTTTTTTCTGTCCGAGAAATATATCTAAAAGTGGTAACATCAATAAAAGCTAGAAATAAGGACTTTGTAGGACCTAACGCATCAATGAAAGCCTAATGGACCGAGGTTAGTGGCAGGTAGCAGCTGTGTAGACCCTTTTTTTATTTTGTATTGGGAATGAATGGTACGTTTTTTCTTTTTTTGTGCGCAAGTAAATAAGAGTGTTATGCAAGGTGTACAACTACACTGCGGGGCACAAGCTTTTTTTCTCAAAGTATTAGTATTAAAGAGATATTCTAAAATAATTTACGTAGCTACCTTGAGACCCTAGAAGTTTTTACAATTAGGTATCTCGTGGCGCTGAGGTAAGTGTCGGCTCCAATGACATCCGTGCTTTGTGGCTTCGCCGCTTATACTACATTTTGCTGCTCCAATACTGCAATCACGATTGGTCGAAAGTCTTAGGGCGACCCCCGCCTATCTGTTTGTCACACAACGTCACAAAACAGCTAATAATCTACGTAGCTACCATCAGACACCATGTAGTTTTTACAATGTGGTCTCTCGTGGCGCTGAGGTAAGTGTACGTTGCAACAATACCGTTGCACCTCGTAAGGGAATACAAAGCTGTTCTAAATTTTGATGCTCCGATAACGATTGGTCAAAAAGTCTTCGGGCCACCACCGCCTGTCCATTTGTCACACAACGTCACCAAAACAGCTAAAGCTCTCCATCTCATATGACTTATGCGCACTAATATTGCGTGATTAGGCCGAACAAAAGAAAAACTGATTCGCATTCGGCACTTCTTGGCCATCGGCCGTCTGCTATTTATCAAAAGTTTTTCGAGCTTCGCCCACTTTGTCTGTCACGTCAAATCACAAAATCGCAACAAAATCAGGTCAAAGCGACGTGTACGCGTTCAATAGCAATTAATATGACGCACCAATCTGCGTTTTTTTATTAGCCGGCGATATCCCCCTTCTCTGAGAGGGATAAGAGATGGCCGCCGGCTGGTCGCTAACGCGCTGACTACTCGCACCTGCGGGATGGCACCGATTTATTTGCGTGAGAGTATAACGTGACAGTATAACATTAACCAGCCCTTTCGACAAGTACACGACATCGCTGTGCCAACTTTTTTGTGCTGAAGATCTGTTTGAGCGGTACTCTTAATCTTGCGTTGCACGCCACCGCGTTTTCCGACCAATTAGCGCAAGGCAAGAAGGGGCAGCGGACCAATCGGAGACACCGGCACCGCCCTCCTCATCCGCTTACCTTTCTTTAACTGCGCTGGCTCGGCGCCTTGAAACCTCTCTCCACTTGAGCGTGCATCTCACGCCTTGTCAATCATTTACATAAGAAAAACCAATCAATATAGGCAATGCTACTCGTTTTCAAAACAAACAAGAGGACCTCCTATAAAGCAAGAGAGCATTTGATTCGGCTGTTCTCACAACGCGGCTGAACACAGCCCGATGCTTGCGTCAGTGTTTACATTAATTTGACCTTAGGAGATTAGAACAAAATAGATTGGCAAACTTTCACGATATAGCGCCCCTGAGAGGTTTCTGCATTTTTGAACACATAACAACGTAGTCCAAAAAAGGGCAATGAAAAAGAAACGTACGTACACTAGATGATCGCCCTTTCTGTCCGCTTATCTCTCATCGTTCTTGTTTATTCTTCTCGCGCTGCCCGCTTATGTGTTCTTGACCACCAGTCACACCACGACCGATATCTAGCTCCCTGGACTTTCTATAAAATCACTTTTTCACTTTATACACGTACGCTCCCTGTACAAAACTTCGGCAGAGACACTGAAGACTGCTTATCTGCGGAATGCCAGTGGGTTACAGTCATTTTCGTGAACAGTTATTTTCACAGCTGTGGTACATTTTTGTTCACTTCATGATTTCATTTTTCTAATTTCCCGATTTTCAGGACTTTTAAAGCATGAACCACCTAAACCAAAAATCTACCTTGAAAGGCCATTAAAGTCTATTTCAATTATATCAATCAAATTTGGTGCAGTCGTGGCCGATGAAAACGAATTCTCGTTTTCCTAGTTTTTAGATAGGAGCCCCTGAGCTAAAGCTTACGCCTAAAACACATGTAATATATTACAGGATTGCTATGTCACACATGTCACACATGGTTGCTATATCACACATGATTGCTATGTCACACAAAAAGATGGGATCATCCTCTTCTGCGTCGATTGTCTCAGCCATAATAAGATAACACAAAAATGTATACCTTTCACCTCAAATCGACGAAGCTCTGGACAGTTTGCTAAAAGCTCAATTGTTCTCCTTTTATTGGCGCTCGGAGTACTGGCAGGTCCCGATGTCAGCAGTTGAAAGATCTGGAACCACGTTCATTACTGCAGCCGGTTTATAGCAATTTGAGCGTGCGTTGTCAACGGGCTTGCATATGAATTCGATATCAGGCTTTCAGATACGGTCCCCCCTCCTCCATTCCTGTATCTAGACTTCGCCTAATATAGAAGTGTGTCGCGCAGTTATTTGGCGGTCGTCAACCCGACCTTGCAAGACGCAAACGAGGCGCAGATCACGCGGAGCTGCTTTTTTTTTCGTCCTTTTTTTAACGTCCGAGGCCCTTCCGAGACTGAAACATGCATACAGACGTGCATACAAAGCTGTAAACCGCAAACTCCTTTGACATTTGAATACTCGATATGCAGTTATAATTCTTTCTAGGTGAAGCTTATAAAATAATAAAGCAAACGTAAAGAGCTGACACTCCTCGTAGGCGCCTGTGCCCAACTTTCGCTTTCAGCGCACCTAGCTGAATGGGCGAAATGCACCAATCGCAGAGGTCAGGATTTCATTTTCATTTCTTTTAATACTTCTTTTTTTTTGTTACCAATAGCGTCGCGTATAAATCGGGTGATTTCATGCAGGCGCTGGTGCCGCTGTTTACACGTTGCGACGACGAGGGCATAAAGGTGTTTCACTTCAAGCTAGTTTTATTTAAATTCATATTTCTGATGTTTCAAGCTCTAATTTAGCGCAAAGATCGTGTCAACTGCTAGTGCGAAAGCATTACTTGATCATTTGTGATATTGTACTTCTAATACCTCACACCAAAAGGAGTACCGTAAATAAATGTGCCATTTGTCTTTAATATAGATCAGCTTGCTGGACAGCAAACTCTCCAGCAAAAAAATGTCCAGCAAAAAAGATTAAAAAGAAAAGGGGACAGCACTGAGCCTTGGGGCGTGCAGTAGCTACATAAAGTGTACGAAAAGGATTGATCTGTGCCCATGTGCATGGTTGCGGTACGGTTGGCTAAGAAGATACATATGTAGTCATATGTCTTTCCGCCAACCCTAATGAGATTAAGCTCTCGGAGGATGGCGGAATGTGAAACGTTATTGAAGGCTCCGTGGAGGTCCAGAGTGAGAATTACTTGAGTATCCGGACTGCTATTGGGTGTAATGATGTCATGCGTCATTCAAAGCCTGATATCTTGGCATGAGAGAGATTTTTGAAAACCTACCATTTCTGATGGATAAAAATTGTTGTCTTCCATGTATTTACTGAGTCAGTTGAGGATGACGTGTTCGAGAGTTTTAACTAGACAAGAGGTTAGTGATATAGGCCTGAGATTAGGAGTGTTGAGTGGTTTGTTTGGCTTTGGGATAAAAATTACGCTGGCATCTTTTCATGAATTAGGGAGGGTGCCTGTGTCAAAGCAGTCATTGAAGTACGTCGCGATGGCTGTGACGAAGTTGTCGTCTAGATTGCAGAGTATTTTGATGTTAATACGGTCGGGGTCTGGTGCTGACATTGTGCGCAGGGTGGCGAGGGCAAGACGAACCTCTGCTTCAGTGAGAGCGGCGCTTGGTAGCTCATTGGGTTTGCCAGTGTACTTGGGCATGTCATACTTCTGAGCGGGAGGCAGATGTTTATGGCGGAGGTCGTCGAAAAGTCCGTTGAGATTATTTTTGTGTGCGTGTAGCAGTTTGTTCATGCTGTGGTTGTGGTGTGTGCGCGATGTGGTAAGGTATAATAAGTGTCGCAAGAGCTGCCATGTGCGCTTGTTATCGAGGATGTCATGCATGCTTTCACATACCTGGCCCCACTGCTGGCAGGCCAGTTGTGTGGCGTACTTCTAGATCTGGAGGTCTAATTTGGCAATTCTGAATCGTTGTCTTCGGTTGTGCCGTCGCCTCTTCCACTGTTTGAGAAGAGACTGTTTGGCTTCCCACATCTGTAGAAGCTTGGAATCAAGCGTAGTGAGAGCGGTTTCGGGGGCAGAGTGCTAGTGTGCGTCAGGGCGTCTGAGTGCAGTTGCTGAACCCATTCTGAAATGTATTGAATGTTTGTGGGAGCTGATATCTGGCGGGCCTTTGGAAAATGGTCCCAATTAGTAAGGGTGAGGGGTTTGGGTGCAAATAGTTTGTGTTTGAATTGTGTGATGGTAATGATGTAAATGTCGCTGCCAAAGTTAACTTGTGGGTTGTGCCATGTGACGTGTTGGCTTCTGTGTGTAAGCGTAAGATCTGGGGAGGTGTCCTTAGCTACACTGTTGCCTAGCCTGGTTGGTGCATGCATCGGTGTCCTTCTGTAATGTGAGTCTGTGGTCTTGTACGTGGATCCATACGGCTCTGCCCTTAGGAGTAGAAACGGAGTGACCTCACAACCAGTTGGGTGCGTTGAAAACGCCTAGAATTAAAAGGGCGTGGTGTGTGGCAGTGCCAACATCTTTTGCAAAGAGGGAGTCAAAGCGGTGATGTTAGTCTTGTGGACCACTATAGATATTGAATATGTAAAGGCCAGATGCGTTATTTTTGCCAGGAATTATTTCTAGAAAATCATGCTCTATATCGACGCTGTCGAATTGGGAGTGAATGGCAATGAGGTGCTTTTCCGTAAGAATTGCCATGTCAGGCCGGGAGACCCTATTGGTCTCATGGACATTATAACCTGGGAAGCTGATTAGTCCGTGAGTTTCCTGAAGCGCAATGACAGCTGGGAGATTAGAAGAGGAGGCTAGAAACTGCTGGAGGTGTGCTTTCTTTTTTCGGAACCCCCTAGAGTTCCATCGCCACGCTTCAAACTCGGAGTGTGCCGGGTTATTGGAAATTCTTAAGCGGATCATGTGGGCAGGCGGATCGAGCAGGTGCAACTATATTAGAATGATTCCTGGTGACTCCAGCAATTCAACTTGTAGTTTGTTGTATATGTGCTTGTACGAAGTTAATACATTTGTCGAGCTTTTCATTCCTGGCTGTGTAATCTGTATTAAACCTTTTTCAACTGCAGTGAGTATATTATGAAATTTAGTCTCTAAACCGGTTAGCCTGTCGTTGTAATTTAAGATTGTCTCGTCCATCGTGTCCTCTGATTGCGGAGTGCTCGCAGTTTCACGTTTGCTGGGGGGAGGGTGAAGCGGTTCCCGTTCAGTGGAGGGGCTAGGGTCCATGGGGCGGTCTGAAGAGGTTAAAGGCAGGGCTGATGGATGATGAGTCGAAAGGGTGGTGTTCGAGAGAGGGGCTTCAGAGGTTGAAGCAGAGGGGTGACGACATTGGAATTCTAGTTTAAGCCTGAATTTCGGCTTTTAGAATTGTATTTTCATTAAGGAGGGATTCATCATTAGCAGTCTGGTTCGAGGAGCACCTGGAAGAGGCTACCTTAGCCCAGCTTACCTGGGGTGAGTTGCGCGAATAGTTGACGAAAGGAGGCCTTGGTGATAGCGCTGGCCAGGCGACGTCTTTGGTTGCGGAGCCAGGCCTGCGGTCCTTGCTTTTGCTGCGACATCTTCGCCGGCTTGAGTTGTGAGTGCGGTTGAGACTAGGAGTTCGGTTGGTGGGTGAAGTGTTTTGTTTATGCCTGGGATGTGTAGGGTGCAGTTCGAACCTTTGTTTTTCCAGTGAGGAGCCGATTTGATGGTTTCCGTTGCACACAACACAGATGGGGTGACAATCGTGGTCCATGAGTGCGTCTTTCATTCCACACTAAGGGTAGAGTGTGTCGGTGGCATTAGTGCTGATGCCCTGGCGCTGACCAATCCCGCGGCATCGGGTGCAGGTTTCTACCTTCTGCCTGAAGGGGCGGCATCGAAGTGCACAGCCGTCGTAGTTGACGTAGAAAAGGATGACTCTGCCTTGGAATATGACCATGATCATTTCAGTATTGCCCAGGCGTCGTGCACCCCCAGTAGTCAATGTTGGGTTGCATTTGTGGAGAGTAAAGGCGATGTCGTCTTCCGAGTAATCTGGGGGCAAGTGAATGCGTCCTCTGGAGTTGTCCATGGGATCAGCCACATTGGTGGCGACTTCGTAAGGGCTACCACTGAATTGCAGACACTGGATGTTGTGGTAGACATCTGCACGACCCATGGCTGGTGTGGTGATTAGAACGGTATTCTTGACGGTGTTGACCCGAATTCGGTCAGAAACGGTGCGGTTGGAGATGGGGAGGGGTGCCCCGCAGCCTTGAGGATGACTTGTCTGAGGATGCATGCATGGATTCAAGCGCAGCTAAGGCCCCCGCGAACTCTTAGGATGATAATATAATCCCTGCGCGGCAGCGGCGGGGGCTTCGGCTCCGCTCTTGATTGAGTCCTATGAGCCACTCGGGGGTGTACTGGTGGCGAAAGATGCTGACGCTGTCTCGTGAGGTTATCGTGGATCTCACGCCAGGTGCGCGCGCCATCGACGCCAGCGGCGTCGCGCTCCGTTCCTGCGCTCATGCTAGGCGGAGTTAGGCCTAGCAGCGAGACGATCAGCCGAGAGCCCTAAAAAAATGGCTGTGGCTTAGCTAAGGTTAAGCCCAGGATGCGAAGCATACTAGCGTTTATTTTAAAGCGACAGCGTTAAGGAGCTCCTGTCGCAGAAAAGCCGGTGTCATCGGCGTCGGCTCAGGCGTGCAGCGCTTGCTCAGGCGCACATTTCGTTGTCGCGCCGAACGCTGCGTTGCTCGACGCTCACCGCGTCCGATGCGGGAGGCGACGCCGCGAGCGACGGCGCGAGTTGGAGCCCCGTTTCTCCTCTGTCGTGACGTCACGGTGTCACGTGGTATTGAAGGCGACACCGCCGCGCCTGAGGAGCTGGGTTGAGCTCTAGTAATATGCTTCGCATAAAATGGCTGCGGCTCGCGTAAGGGACGTCGGAGTTGCTCAAAAAACTGTCAAAAAGTGCCGATAACACACACATAGGTCCAGGCAGGAAATCATGGCTCTTGAAGTCATCGGGTAGGCACAAAAAAAATGTAAGAGCCGAGGTAACATGCGACCGCTAGCAGCGTCGTTGTCTTCGTTTTCCCCTCGAACACTTGAGAGACCGATCAAAAGACCACAAAGACAGATTGGCCGCGCCAACCACAATATCGCGAAATGAAAACACGTATAGAGCAGCGCTCAAATGTCGCATTAGGAAGTAACCAAATCGTCGGTGTTTTTTTCTCCGGCCGCAGGAATATACATAAATTGTGGGCACTTCAATAAAATAAACAAATAAGCGCTTTATACGACCTAGCGCATAAACGAAAACGTAAAGGATTGCGGGTGGTTGCCGTAGCGGCGGTGCATGCCTTTATTTTATTTTGTATATACGCCATGGATGGTACGTTTTTGTTTTTTTTTCTTCAAGCGTAATTTAATAAGAGGTTTATGCTAGGCGTACGATTGCACTGCGCGGCATAAGCTTTTTCCTCGCGGTATTAAGAATAAAAACATATTGTAAAATAATCTGCGAGGGTACCTCGAGACGCTATACAGCTTTTACAAAGTGGCATCTCGTGGGCCTGTGGTAAGTATTGGCTCCAAAGGCACCGCCAACGATGTCCTCCACCTGAGGCTATAAACTTTTTCAAACCACCACAATACTGCAATCAGCCCTTCACGATTGGTCAAACAGATTTCCGATCGCCCCCCGCTTCGCCTGTCTGTCACACGACGCCACGAAAACCACAATAACTCTCCATGTCATGTGACTTGTACGCACCAATTATGTGTGACTGTGCGGTACAAAGGAGAAAAAATATGCTTCTTATTCCACGCTTTTCACCCTTAGGCGTCTGATATTCGTCAAAAGATTTTCGAGCTGCCTCCACGTAGTGTGTCTGTCACGCAAAGTCACAAAACCAGCACAACTCATCGCGTCAATCCGACGTGTACGTGTTCAAGAGGAATTAATATGCCGCACTAAACAGCTTGTTTTTAATAGCCAGAGACATCCCCTTTTTCCGAAAGGAACAAAAGATGGCTGGCGGCCGATCGCTCAAGTGCTGACTACTCGCACCTACGGGTGAGAGCACATTTATTTGTGTATAATAAAATTTTTATCGCGGCAGTTAAAGGTATACCAGTCCTTTCGGTACGCATGCGACATCGCTATGCCAACTTTTCTGCGCTGAAGATCCATTTTAGCAGTATTCTTAATCTTCCATTCCGTGCCACCGCAATTTTCCACCAATTACGACAAGGGGAGAAGGGCAGCGGAACAATCGGAGACGCCGCCCCACCACCCGCCACATCCGATTATCCATCTTTGACTGCACTGGCTTGGCCCCTTGGAAATCCTCCACTTGAGCGTCCTCCTCAACTCTTGTCAGCCATTCAGATAAGACCGCCCTCCACATCCGATTATCTATATTTCACTGCACTGACTCGGCCCCTTGGAAACTTTCCACTTGAGCGTGCTCCTCACATCTTGTCAGCCACTTATTGAGACGGAGAGAAAAGGATGCATAGAAAGACAGGAAGGATAACCAGAGGCAGTTCCGGCTGGTTACCCTGCACGGGGGGAAGGGTTAAGAGGGATAGAAAGAGACAGAGAGAGGAAGGGGTAGATAGAAAGAAATAGAGACGAGCACGTGGAAAACGCGTATACTACAGAGCGGTAGGGGCGGCGTTCTTACAGTCTATCGTGAAGCCCCGCAGACCGCAGGGACCTTAGCAACGCAAGTAAGGCCTTTAGCGTGAATGTCCTGAGGGAGCTTTGAATTCTGATAGTGGACAATTGTCCAACTGGTCCAGTATTCTGCACAACACTTAACGTAAGAGACCCTTATTGAAATAATTATATCACCTAGGGGCTGAACACAACTAAGCCCTCCGCCGCAGGAGGCCATCTCTGCTTGGCGAAGCGGTTTGGAGACAGCCATGGCTCAAATATCAAGTGTCACACCAAGGACCGGAATATCTTTGCGGGTCACGAAGAGTTCCGAAGGAATGAAAAGGCCAGAGCCTTCGGCAGACACCGCCACAGAATATGGGAACGACGGCAGACGAGCACGGTGGTAATGCGCACACAAATCCATGCGCATTTCCTGTAGTAGGTACATACCACGTATGTGTTTACAACCCATAAATATAAAGTATCTTTGCCGTTGAGGACCTTCGGGCCATCGACGTCTGTTCAAGAGTCCTCGTCGTCGTGAAAGTTTGACGAAAATGGATCGCGCAATGCAAAATTAGTGGGACGCCGTTAAGAACAAGCAGGCAACGCCACAGTGCCTGTAGAGGCTGCAGCGCGACCTGGTGGAATTCCACGCCGACCATCCGCCGGGAGTGTTCGTCGTCCCGGAAGAGAGCGACATGAGCGTGCTGCACGCCATCGTCGTGGGCCCGCACACATCGGATTCAAACACTGATCACAGGTCGTTCATCTGAAGCGGTGATAAGTCAACTTATTTAGGGTGTTTCCGAAGGCAATCTGTTAAACACTTAAGTAGTGCTTTTTTCTTCAATAGTTGATTATGCATTTCAATTTTTGCACAACTAGTGCCCACGTCTTTGAGTCTTCGAGTTGACATTTTCTTGAAAAAAAAGTGTTTGCTTAAGCACACAGTATACTGGAAGTTCTAAAGCACTGTTTAGAGGAGGGTGTCACTGCAATATTTTTCGCATTTGTTCTTTATTAGAAGCGATTGGCGAAATTGGAATCACGTGACAAAATGCTGCCAGAAGGTGAGCTTCACTGCCGAATGCGATCCTCCCTCCAACAGTCTCGACAGTAGTATCCCCAGAGGACTTTCCTTAACTGCCTTCTCCCGTACCTGAGCCAGGACTCACGCGAAGTCATGCGTCCCGCCTTCTGGTGTTCTGACTCATTATTTATGTCCGGTGTTTTTTTTTCGCATCACATAATGATTCATTATCATCAGCAACAGCAGCCTCCTATTGCGTCCACTGCCGGACAAAGGCTTTTCCCTGGGATCGCCAATTATCCCTGTCCTGACCAAACTGTTTCCAACTTGCGCCTGCAAATTTTCCAATTTCGTCACCTCACCCAATTTTCTGGAGTCCTCGACTGCGCTTCTGTTGGCACACATTCTGCAACTCTAATGCTCCACCAGATGTACACCTTGCACATTACATGGCTTGCCCAGCTCCATTTTTTTTCTTAATGTGAATTAAAATATTGGCTATCCCGGTTTGTTCTCGGATCAACACCGCTCACTTCCTGTATGTTAACGGTACGTCGAACATTTTTCGTTCCATCGCTTTTTGCGCGGACCTTAACTTGTTCTCGAGGATTTTTGTCAACTTCCAAGTTTCTGTCTGTATGTTAGCACTGGTAGAATGCAATGATTGCACATATTTATATTCAATGACAGTGGTAAGTTCCCAGTCAGGATCAGGCAATGGCTGCCGTATGCGCTCCAACCCGTTTTTATTCATCTGTAGATTTCCTTCTGGTGATCAGGAACCACAGCAAGTAATTTAGCAAGATACACCTACTCCTTTACAGACCCTAGAGGCTGAACAGCCGATCGTGAACTCTTGTTCCCTTGGCAGGATATTCAACATTATCTTTGTCTTGTGCATATTAATGAATAAAACTTTCCAAACCCTAAAAGTGACAGGATCAGCGTAAAATAATCCTGAATAATTGAGCACAATGCTTCTTTCTACATGCCTGATTCACTGCCACGAAACATCATATCTATTTTGTAGCTAAAGCTGACTGGAATTACACAAAGTATTTCAATGATTGTAAACGGTAGGCGGCATTAAAGACTCCATTTCTTTTGGCCAACTATTTCCACAGAAGCACCAGGCTAGACTATATCAGATCAGAACAACTTAATCTCGTAGATTTTTGGTGCTTAAAAGGCTGCCCGGTATCACGGTAATAGATAAAACCTAGTGCTTATTAATAGGAAGCTTTACCTCGGGCCCGACTCCAGCGGTGCCTATTCAAATACATGTAAAATGCAGTGTTTTTCTCTCATAACTCATAGGTCAATTTAAATAAATGCGTTGTACATGAGCGAGAAAGTTAAGGTCTCGTGAATGTTGGAAGCAGAATCTTTATTTATGGCCTGGAATCCAGTACAGACAATGCCAAAGATTCGAAATTTAGAAGCACATTGTTTCCAAATCCGTAACTGTGCGCCAATAACACATATCGAAATTCTGTAGGATGCATCCGTCAGATCATCTAAAGTGGATAAATTTGATATATGAATTTATCTCTTATATGAATATGTTAGGATGTTTACAATGGTATTGTGCCGATTAGCAAGACTTCATTCCGTTTGCAATGTACCACTGATGCAATCTCGACCGAGTGACGTTGGTTCTAACCGCAAAAATCAGGAGACGGCGACGAATGCGGGCATCGTGATCATGGAAAAAAATAGAAGGAATATATTCGCTTCACTGGTACGTGGTTGTGACTATCTGAGCGTCGTGCCGTTCTGCCCGACACCGGTGCCTGGACGGCCTTCAAGAACCCGTAACAAAATTGTTGTGGTCGATGTCTCTTTCGGAAACTTGTGGACATGTCAGTGCTTTTGTCAGCTGGTGAAGTGAACGACCTCTTATCACTGGCGCCATCTCCTTTTGGTCCTCCCTTTGGTGCCTGCTCAGGGCGTAGAGGGGTGACGCTTTTTCAAGCGTGAGGGAAATGATCACGACATAAGAAAGCGCGCTTCAATGTCTCCCACACTTGAGAGACCGATCAAAACACCGGGAAAGCAGATTGTCCGCGCAAACGACATTATCGTGATATGAAAACACGTATTGAACAGCGCTCATATGTCCTATCAGAGACTATCAAACCAATCGTCAGTGTTTTTCCTGTCGGAGGAATATACCTAAAAGTGGTGTCAAAATTATTATTATATATATATATATATATATATATATATATATATATATATATATATATATATATATTTATCAATTGCGTTGCACTTTATAGGACCACTTATTTTATTCGCACTTTATAGGACCTAACGCATCAATGAAAGCGCAATGGACCGAGGGTAGTAGCGGGTTGCAGCTGTGCAGACCCTTTTTTTATTTTGCATTGGGCATGAATGGTACGTTTTTTCTTTGTGCGTGAATAAATAAGAAGGTTATGCAAGGTGTACAACTAGACTGCAGGGCATAAGCTTTTTCCTCAAAGTATTAGTATTAAAGAGATATTCTAAAATAATTTACGTAGCTACCTTGACACCCTACGCAGTTTTTACAATAAGGTATCTCGTGGCGCTGAGGTAACTGTCGGCTCCAACGACGTCCGTCACCAGCAGCTTCCCCGCCAATACTAAATTTTGCTGCTCCAATACTGCAATCACGATTGGTCGAAAGTCTTCGGGCGACCCCCGCCTATCTGTTTGTCAGACAACGTCACTAAAACAGCTAAAGCATGCTAAAGCTCTCCATCTCATATGACTTATGCGCACTATTTTTGCGTGATTAGGCCGAACAAAAGAAAAAGTGTTTCGCATTCAATACTTTTTGGATATTAGCCATCTGCTATTTATCAAAAGTTTTTCGAGCTTCGCCCACCTTGTCTGTCTGGACAAATCACAACATCGCGACAAAATCGCGTCAAGGCGACGTGTACGCGTTCAAGAGGAATGAATATGCCGCACCAATCTTCGTTTTTTATTAGCCGGCGATATCCCCCTTCTCCGAAAGGGATAAAAGATGGCTGCCGGCGGCTCGCTCAAGTGCTGACTACTCGCACCTGCGGGAGGGCACGGATTTATTTGCGTGACAGTATAACGTGACAGTATAACATTAAACAGCCCTTTTGGCGAGTGCACGACATCGCTGTGCCAACTTTTTTGCGCTGAAGATCTGCTTCAGCGGTATTCTTAATCTTCCGTTGCACGCCACCGCGATTTCCGACCAATTACCGCAAGGGGAGAAGGGGCAGCGGACCAATCGGAGACTCCGGCACCACCCCCCTCATCCGGTTATCTATCTCTAACTGCGCTGGCTCGGCCCGTTGGAAATTCTCTCCACTTGAGCGCGCATCTCACGTCTTGTCAATCATTTAGATAGGAAAAACCAATCAATATAGGCAACGCTATTCGTTTTCAAAGCAAACGAAAGAACCTCCTATAAAGCAAGAGAGCATTTGATTCGGCTGTTCTCACAACGCTGCTGGTCATCGCCCGATGCTTGCGTCAGTGTTTACGTAAATTTGACCTTAGGAGATTACAACAAAAGAGATCGGAATACTTCCACGTCATAACGCCCCTAGGAGGCTTCTGAATTTTTCAACGCATAACAACACAGTGCAAAAAGGGCAAGGACAAAGAAACGTACTTAGACAGGACGCCTGCACTTTCTGTCCACTAACCTCTCTTCGTGCTTGTTTATTCTTTTTTTCGCGCTGCCCGCATATATGTTCTTGACCACCAGTCACACCACGACCGATATCTAGCTCCTTGGACTTTCTATAAAATTACTTTCCCACTTAGTACACATTCGCTCTCTGTACAAAACTTCGGCAGAGACACTTAAGACTGCTTACCTGTGGAATGCCAAGGGGTTACAGTGCTTTTCGTGAACAGTTATTTTCATAGCTATGGTACAGAATTTGTTAACTTCATGGTTTAATTTTTCTGATTTCTTTCCCGATTTTTAGCACTTTTTCTTAAACCATGCACCACCTAAACCAAAAATCTGCTTTGAAAAGTCATTAAAGTCTATTTGATTTATATGCCCAAAAGAACCTTATCAAATTTGGTGCAGTGGTTGCCGTTAGAAACAATTTCCCGTTTTCCTAGTTTTTGGATTGCAGTCCCTGAGCTAAAGCTTACGCCTAAAACACATGTAATATATTACTGGATTAGAGCATAGTAATACAGTGCTTATTATTATTACGTTACAATATTATTTATCTCTTGTAGAATTCTGGTTTAGAATGGAGGCGTTCGCCGCGCATCGCCCTTGACTCTGCGGTTTTAACACCAGTTGTTAACCTCGTCACTAATTTTAGGGCACAGCTCTTAGGCACGAGTTCCTGCGTTTTGCTTTGGCATCGTCCCTCGGCCTCCTCGCGCTGCAAAACCGAGCGAAACAGTACAGCGAAGGATGAAAGAGCAAACGTGGAGCCCAATGGAGGGTGAAAGACGGCGATTGCTAAATGAGCATCAACAGAAAAGCTGAGAAGGAGGGAAAGCGGAACCATGACGCTGAAAGCGGTGGAGGAGGTTATGGCGAAAGCATGAGAAAGGCGCAGTGCCGTGCAAGACGGTCTCTTCGTCCACGACCCCTACGAGATGGCCCCAGAGTACGGCGCCGTCATCTGTTCTCCGATGACGCAACCGATAAAGCTTGCGGCGAGCGCATCCTCCGCTACCATATATGGACACCAAGCGCTGCATGAACCGCGGTTTGTCTGCGGTGGCTGCTGTGATTCGCAGCCACGAATCACCCACGCGCTGCCTGTCGGGATCACCCGATTTAGTGAGGCAGCGGCGCCACACTTCGCTCCGTTTGCCAATGTGCCGGACGAGACAGATCGTTCGCCCCAGCCATGCTACTCAATGCGTTCTCATCCTAATATAAACCATGTAACTATGAAATCCTGAAATAAAATATTAGCAGGCACACTTCTTTCACGAACAGAGCTACGCTTAAATTTCGCATTAAGGAGTATATACTCCTTAATTACGATATCGACCGATACGACCGATGATTACGATATCGTAATCATCGGTCACGTTTTTTTCTTTAATTGCAGGCCTGCGTTGGTTAAGAACGTCAACAGTAGCCCAAGGCGGAAGAGATGTGTGTTGAGATCTGAGGCGAACACAATGATGTCACCGAGATAGCATAAACACGTTTTCCATTTTAGGTCGAGGAAGATGTCCATCATTGGTTCAAACGTCGCAAGCCAATTGCATAGTCCCAAAGCCATCACGTTAAATTGCTATAAACCGACTGCAGTAATGAACGTGGTTCCAGATCTATCAACTGCTGACATCGGGACCTGCCAGTAGTCCGAGCGCCAATCCAAGGAGAACAATTGAGCTTTTAGCAAACTGTCCTGAGCATTGTCAATGTGAGGTGGAAGGCATATATTTTTGTGTTATCTTATTAGGGCTGAGACATTCGGAGACAATGCTTTCGAAAACACCACCGCAGAATAGGGGAACAACGGCAGATGGGTACGTTGGTATATCAATATCTTCCCCAAGGACCAGCTTACCATGATGAGAAGGGGCGGCGACGATGTGATCCTCCGAGAGAGGCGATAGCTCAACCTCAGCAAGCGTACAGTTGATGACGGCCTTGTTTCGTGCGAGAAAGACTCAGCCAAATGTAAGGTCCTGAGAGAAGCACGGGAGAAACACAAACACGATAATGTAGAGAACACCATGAAAAACAACTCTTGTGCATGCGGCTGAAGGCTGAACTAACCGGGCGCTTGCTGTGGGGAGAGAAAACCAAAAAAGTGGCGTCGGAACTTTTCCTAGAGAGCGAGAGAGGCGTTCGTTCGGTACAGACATGGCTGGTACATTATCAGTTAGCGTAACGGTATGGACTCCGTTAACAGTAGAATAAACAACGTGTGAAGGCGACAATGTAGGAATTCTAAAGATCAATGGTGACGCAGCTCCTGTCTTCTGAACTGTGGCCTCGAATTTTCCTCTGGCGTGAATGAAAGCCGCCGACGCATGGGAGACAACGAGGAGGGACGCAGGGAACGTGAACGACGTGTAAGTAACGTGCACATACCTGGTGACCTTCTCGACTGCCGACTTGGATAAGCGGGGTGAGTAGGTTGCACGTCGGCGTGGCGAGGTGCTGCACAAAGCCGTTAGAGTGCAACATGCGGCGGCGAGAACGTTGTGCAACATGTCCGGCTATACCACAGGCAAGTAATATCGGCCTATTGTCCTGCGTACGCCAAGGATTTACAAAGACGGGAGCAAGTCGACTAACAGGACGAGAAGCGGGTGGAAGCGACCGTGGAAGAATCGCAAAAAGTGGTCGGCGACGAGAAGCGAGTTGATCGGCAAGGAGGTGCTGCTGATGCAGCATTGGTAGCGCCTCAGGAAATTGCTCTTCAATAATTAGCTGGAGCTCCGGGGGCGCGCAATGTTTAGGGGGTGGTTGTGGCAGCGGCTCCAGTTGGAGAAGTTGCGCGAACGGTCGCCGAGAAACCGGACGTGCGACTTGCTCTGGCACTAATGCTTGGGTTTGGGTTAACAAGGGGAGGGATTAGGGAGGAGGGCCATAGCAGAGGGGGCCTCATCAGCCACTGCATGATGGGCAGCATTCCGATTCGCACGGCCTCCTCATCTCGTTGTAGCTTTGGCAAAACTTTATGAACTCCGCTTCCGTACACTCAGACTCTACGCGATCAACATGTGAGAAATGTCGCCGGTTACATCCTTCAATGTCTATTTCACCTTTCCGTTTTCGGGCATAGAAGCATCAACACCTTTGCAAAGGCATAGATCACCTCCAATATAACTGGTAAATGTTTCACCCAGTTTTCACCCTTGCTTTCCAAACCACTGCTCGGCGAGCAACTTGCGATTCCAAATCTTCAGTGTAATTTCTTGAACGCTGACCAGGACAGAAAGTCAACTTCTTAATTTCTATCCGCCAATAAATCATGACCACGAAGTAGAAGGTATTGAGGTATCCTTTAATTTTGATATCTATGGTGTGACCACGTAGTCGTTACCTTCCGACGGTTACGCGACCTTTGTAGCTGTCCTTCTTACTATGATTTGCACTGAATAAACCATGGCTATTCAATAAATAAAATTTGTACGATATTTTCTTTAAGAGAGAGTTTCTTCATCTCTTTGTTTCATTCCTGTAAGTATAAATATTGCTTCGTGTCAAACACACAATTCTACGCTCATTCCCTGTAGAGGGTAAGTACCATAGACGTGTTTAGAACACATCATTATCAATCACCGCTGCCGTTGAGGACCTTCGGGTCATCGACATCTGCTCTGGAGTCCTCGTCGTCGCGAAAGATTGACAGAAATGGCCCGACCAACGCAACATTACTGGGACACCGTTAAGAACGAGCAGCCGACGCTACAGTCCCTGCAGAGGGTGCAGCGGGACCTGGTGGAGTTACACGCCGACGCTACACCGGGAGTGTTCGTCGTCCCGGAGGAGAGCGACGTGAGCGTGCTGCACGCCATCATCGTGGGCCCCTGGGGCACGCCACTCGAAGGTGGCCTCTTCCGCCTGCAGTTGAAGTGCCCGCCCGACTACCCGATGCGGCCGCCTCGTGTGCGTTTCCTGACTGGCGCTGGGAAAGTGTCCTTTGATCAACTCGCACATCCGCGGCGAGCACATCTGCCTCAGCCTACTAGGCACGGCTCCCAATGGACCGAGTTGGAGTTCCGCCCTGAGCGTCGGCAGCCTGCTCGTCTCTATACAGTCCTTCCTGGCCGACGGCGCTGCGGAGATCATGCGCCACAACGCGATTAGGGTCGCGGTGCGTGACACGCTCGAAGGCTGTCTACGAGAAGCATCCGAGTCTCCTATGCCACCGGCTCTCACGCAGAAGGTGCTCAAGTACTTCGCCGAAAACTACGCAAATTACGAGGACGCGGTCCAGGCGCAGATTAATTCCTGGGGAGTATTCTCGTGGATTTCGGGTGTCGCGTACGGCAGTAACGAACCACTGCTGAAGCGACTTCGCGACATCAAGGAGAAAATTGACGAAAAGAACGTGACGGCCACCCGGCAAAAAAACAAGGAGTGACGCAATACTCCCTGGTTACTCGATTCCACGATCACAGCGTCGATTCTGCATGTGCCCACGTGCCCTCTGAACTTAAAATTAAGGACTCTTGATCTCTTACGGACATTAGCTAGATAATAAAAGAAGCTAAATTAGGCCGCTGCCGCAACTAAGGAAAGCGTGTTTCCCACAATTGAAATAAGGCGTTCAGATGTGCCTTTGGTAGCGGTGTGGGATAGATTGATTATTTACGTGCTCATTACTGGGCCCCATTGGAAGTTTGGTTAAACAGTTGGTTTTCTGAAGCACAATGTAGAAAGCACTTTATCGCGAGATCCTTTTATTCTTTTAATTTTTCTTGCTATTCGAGAGAATCGTCGAAGCTGACATGTGCCGCAGTGCCAGCAAGAGAACTTCACTGCCAACATCGGCATTCTGCATCCCAGAGTCTCGACTTCAGAGTCCACAGGAGACGATCTTTCCCTACCTGCTTCGATGCAATGAGCCGAGGGATCTTTTTTTTTTTTGCTTGAAATGAAAATTTAGACCTCCTCAAGACAGACAAATTAGCGGGCCATGTCAGATAATCCTGATAAAGTTTGCAACAGTGCTTCTTTTATTACCTACTGACCCGAAATATTGGGTTAGTCGATTCCGCAGTTCTCGTGGTTGTCTGTTCTCCCGTCTTATGTCCGAGTATAAGGCCGCGTTGTTAGTTACATTTTCAATCGTGTTTCGGTAGATGATGGTGCGACAAGAGCCCTGCATTTCAAAAGTGAGCTATTATATATATATATATATATATATATATATATATATATATATATATATATATATATATATATGTCAAGGCCTACTTTCAAGAAAGGTTCAGAGGAACCTCAATCGGATGGAGTCTTCCGACAGGTGGCATGGTAGGTTTCTTCCAGCGCTGGCACATTTTGCAAGTTGCGACATAACGAAGGACACAGTGGTAGAGACCCGGCCAGAAAAACCGGCGTCGCACGCGGTTGTATGTACGCAAAACTCCAAGGAGTCCCGCCGTCAGCGCATTGCTAAATTGTTCGTGAGCGACCGATCACAGATGATGAGGAAGAACAAGGAGCAACTCAGGGCCGTCAGGGTTGACATTGCGGCAGATGTCGGTGTGCAGCACGAACAGGTGGAATCGTCCGTTGGTGCTGCCAGATCGCAGTCCGGCGATGATGGACTGTAAGGATTCGTCGCGTTGTCCTTCAGCGCGCATGTGGATCATGTCAGTAAAAGCCACCACGCAGATCACCGTATCATGCGCAGTAGGATCAGGAGGATCCACGGGGTGACGAGAGAGGCAGTAAGCGTTCTTGTGGAGGCGTCCAGACTTGCAATTGACAAAAAATGAAAATTCCTGGAGCCGCAAAGCCCAGCGACCAAGCCGTCCTGTAGTAACCTTCCACTACCTGGTGCACTTTCCTCGTCCCCAAATGCGTTAGTGGTCAAGCGCTGTACGTTGCCCTTTAGCCATCGCGAAGTAGGCCTATATATATCCACGCATTACACGTAGTCCGAGGCCTATTATCAGAGGGAGCGGGAGATCTGAGCGTGCATATTCAACGGGCTAGCATGCGATCTCGAGCTCAGGCTTTCTAATACGATGCCCCCTCCACCCCCACCCCCACTCCATAACTTTATATTGTCTCCGCCTAAATATAAATGTGTGTCGCGCAGTTATTTGACGGTCGTCCACCCGACCTGGCAAGGCGCAAACGAGGCGCAGATCTCGCGGAGCTGCTTTTTCTTTCGTCTTTTTTTAGCGTCCGAGGCATTTCTGAAACTGAAACATGCATAGAGACGGGCATACAAAGCTGTAAACCGCAAACTCCTCTGACGTAAGAATACACGCTATGCAGTGATAATTATTTCCAGGTAAAGCCTATAGAGTAATATAGCAAACGTAAAGAGCGGACACACTCACGTATAGGCACCTGCAACCAACTTTCGCTGCGCACCTAGCTGAATCGGCGAAATGCACCAATCGCAGAGGTCAGGATTTCATTTTCGTTTTTTTAATATTTCTTTTTTTGTGACTAATAACCTTGCGTATAAATCGAGCGATTTCATGCAGGCGCTTGTGCCGCTGTTTACACGTTCCGACGACGAGGGCACAAACGTGTTTCATTTCAAGCTAGTTTTATTCCCTTGAATACGCACGATGTCCTTCGGCTTTGCAGTGTACTTTGAGAAAGGAATAGTCGAGATTACTGTGAAACGTAGACTAGCAGGCATAAGGTAAACAATACTGGGGGCTTCAAAGCTATTGAATTAAGACGCTACGTTCCTTCTTGTAATGCATATGTTTCTTATCTAAGGTGAAGAAAGCTGTGTTATAAATGCTTAAAAACAAGAAAATTCCTGCAGTGAGGACTCCATAAAAAAAAATTAATATTTGAAAACATGTATCTTCAGCCCAATGCAAAACAGCTTCAGCGCAGATAGTCTGCTACAGAGGTTGAGAGAGCGCGCATTATTGCCATACTGCAAATATGTGACGTGTACCGGTTTAGAGATGGCCACATTTCTGTTGTAAAAGTGGCGCACCATACTTTTTCAGAAGCCGCTGCACGTAACACAAAGCTCCCTGCACCAGACGGCATGAGTTGTCAGGCCGCATTTCTTAACGAACCATTTTATTTTCTAACTTCGTCACTGTTTCGAACTTGCCTCGTAGCTTGGACGCTGCCGCCTGACTGTTATCGCTGGCATCACCACTCATTGCTGCGCATGAGGAAAAAAAAAGAAAGCATGCGAAATGAAATTCGGCGTTGCAAATGGGCAGCAGCTGTTAATGGCTTCAAGGCCGCATCACTCGTTCCGCGATTCGTACATGCGGTTGACGGTGACATAACGAAATACGAAGAGAGTAAGAAAATAACTTCCTGCGGCCTTACCGTGAAACAGCGACGAAACAATAGCGTCCGAAGCTGGCAGAAGAACCCAGCAATGATCCTCGGGGACATTTTACAAAATACCGACGCCGCGAGCCCGGCGACGGGGCCTGACTGGGCTTCGCACGTGTTGGATCGTGCCGCCTGTCAAGCTGCTAGCCACGGCCGTAGCCACCGCCACATGTTTCTTTATGTGCTCTGCCACCTTAGTTGAATCGGCGAAACTCCGTAGCTCGACCGCGAAAAGGCTCGAGTGTCCAATCTTGTCGATTACTGTGTTACTCTGTGGGTAAAGAGCTGATCCACTGTGATTGCTTAGTGACTTCGGCGTTGCCCTGCTTGGCACGACGTCCCACGAACAAATCCCGGCCACTGCTGCCGCATTTGCATGCACGCATTACGATAGGGGCCAAATGCAAAAACACCCGTGTACTTGGATTCAGCTGCACTTTAAAGAACCCCAGGTGGTCACAATTAATCCGGAGTACCCCACTACTACGTGCGTCATAGTCAGATCGGGGTTTAGGCGCGTAAAACTCCATAATTTAATTAGTTATTTCTTTAGGCAAAGAGCGAGATGCAACCTAATGTGACGCTTCCACTGTACTCATATTATTATTCTTGTTACCACTATTATTGTCAGCGCCTTTGTTCTTGGGCTGTAGAAGATACTATCAAAGTAATATTAAGGACTTGTATTCAGATTTGAAAGAAATGAGTTGATGTCCAAAGCCGTCGTAGGCCCTTCTCAATTGATCTTACAAAAAAAAACATGGAATGGTTCAGTCGCCGCGGCCCATCGGTATATAACAGCGTTCTCCAGCTGAGCACCATTAAAGTCATGGGTGTGGCTTCCGGTGAAAGCGCCCGCATTACGATGGGGGCGAAATGTGAAAGCGTTCGTGATCCCTTGATTCAAGTGCATGTTGAAGAACTTCAGGTGGTATAAATGAATGCTCTACGTCGCGTCTTTCAAAGCGCTCACATGTAAAATTGCTTTGGAACGTCGAACCCCGTGAATGAATCAATCAACCAATTAACCAGCACTGAAAGGTAAAAAAAGCATGTGTAATTCAACTTCCCCCTCGTTGAATCAATCATGGCGTATGTGCTTGTGGTTGGAATTTGGCCGCCTCTGGAAGCACTTGGCAACGGTAGTATAGCTTTCGTCACTTATCCTTGGCTAAAATCTGCTGTTATGTTAATAAAACAACTTTGAGCGTCAGGTCCCTCTCGCTAACCTTGGCAGGAACTCATATTGCGTCATTATTGTTTCCTCTGCGGCCGACCTACTCGTGGCACGAGCGAAAGTGGAAAGGTGTGATCAAAATTTAATCATTAGTGAATGCTCCTTCTTTTTTCTTTATTTACTTTCATCCTGACTGCTCAAAATATGGCCGACAAATAACACATGCACAGTGTGCACACGCACAAAAGTTATCTCGCCTTTTTTTTTGTCCACGCATTAAGAAACCGAAACCAACACGTGATTATTATCCGCTTAATGCATACACTGGTGGCGCAATCTGCAGGAGGGGCCAAACCCGTCTCGATGGTGCAGATGCTGGCGTTGGAGCACGAACCGATCACGGGTGCGAATTTTCCTACACCACAATTAGTCGATGCCGTCAGCAAGTCGGGCCGCAAAACACACCAGCGCCCATTCGGTAGCTCGGTGATCACGCCAAATTCAAGTCACACCGCCTGTCGAAGCAGTTTTTCCAATCGAACACATACATACATACACACACACATGCACACATACATACACACACATGCATACATACATACATACATACATACATACATACATACATACATACATACATACATACATACATACATACATACATACATACATACATACATACATACATACATACATACATACATACATACATACATACATACATACATACATACATACATACATACATACATACATACATACATACATACATACATACATACATACATACATACATACATACATACATACATACATACATACATACATACATACATACATACACACTTTTTCATGTTTGACAATCGTAAAGCCAACGAATTGATAACGGTACAGTGAATGTGAACACACTCGCAAATGACTGTTCGCTCATAGTCACAAGCGTTCGTACAGTCCAATCGCCTTCAAGAAGTACAGCATGGTTTCTCGGCCTTGTGAATTCAAGTAGACTTCAACCTAGTACCAGGATCTTCTCCATCAAGAGTGGTCTGTCAACCAAGCGGCTCAGTAGACAGCAGAAAAGCAACGTTGTCGCCGGCATCCACCGTCAACACGTATCATGTCTGCAACTGTGACCCGCAAAAATCGAAAATGATATCCTTATTCTAAATACTACGCCTCTGGGGACATCTAAAATGGATAAAATTGATGTATGCAAGAATTTTTCTTAAACTGCGAGGCGTTCTTCCTCAGAAACCCGTCTGGTTTTCTCTGTAGCTTCGGCCTATAGAGTTGGATGTACGGATGGGCGGACGGACGGACGGACGGATGGATGGATGGATGGATGGATGGATGGATGGATGGATGGATGGATGGATGGATGGATGGATGGATGGATGGATGGATGGATGGATGGATGGATGGATGGATGGATGGATGGATGGATGGATGGATGGATGGATGGATGGATCCGGGCTCAGGTCTCCCACGGGGGAATGTCAAGGCCCTGCCTCAACGCCACCTCACCGGCTTGCTGGACTGCTCACGTCTGGATTCCGAGGTCTGAGCTGCGCAGAGCGGCGGCCCACCTCGACGACAGGTTCTCCGGAGTAACTTCCATCCCTCCTGTAACTAAATTGCATTCCCATAGCATGTGTGTGAGTGTTGCTGGTCCTACCTGGCACAATTTGCACGTGTCGTCCTTATGCTTATCTGGGAAGATACGTTTCAGACGGAATGGATTAGGCAAGGTGTTCGTCTGGAGTTGTCGCCAGGCGACAGCCTGCCTCCTGTTCAATTTGGGACTCGGTGGTGGGTATATCCTTCTGGCGTTCAAATATGCACTGGTTATGTCGTTGTATCTGGTGAGCCTGTCCCGTTTAGCTCGAGATGCGTTCGCTATTTTTGCAGAGGCGTTGCCCTGTTCGGCGCGGCGGGTCATGTATCGGGCCGTCCGGTGCGCCGTCTCGTTTAGGTTCGGGAGCGCGTCGCTTTCCGTGGTGACATGCGTGGGTAGCCATATGATCCTCGAGCTCGTGGTTTTGGATCTGCCCGCTTTGGCCAGAATGGTCAGGGCTTCCTTGCAAATTCGACGTTTGGCGTAATTCTTTACTGCTGTTTGCGAGTCACTTAGTACGACTTCGCATTCCTATTTTGTGAGGGCCAGCGCAATCGCTACTTCCTCTGCTATTTCCGAGTGTTGGTGTATACACTGCATGTGGTTCTGATTTTGGACTCTGCGTCTATGACTACAGCGGTTAATATTTGGCCGTTCGCATATTCGGCTGCGTCGACAAAGCGCGCGTCTCTCTCCCGGATTAATGAAGGGAGCAGAGCCTCGGCTCTTGCCTTTCTTCTACTTCGATTGTAATCAGGGTGCATGTTTCTTGGGATGGTTGCCACCGTAATGGTCTCTCTGAATTTGTTGGGGATTTGCATTTTCTGGCAGTGCTGGTTGTGGTACGTTATGCCGAGCGTGTTCACAATGTACCTTCACGTCGCGGTGGTCGACAGGCGTTCGAGATGCGAGATGAGTTGTGCTTCGGATATTTCTTCGAGGGTGTTGTATATGCCCAGCTGAGCCATGAGCTTGGTGCTCGTCCATTCCGGGAGGCCCAGGGCTATCTTGTACGTTTTCCTTATGAGCGTGTTGATCTTGTTCTTTTCCACGACGTACCAGTTGTTGTAGGCGGATACGTAGCCGATGTGGCTGACAACGAATGAGTGGATCAGTCGAATGACGTTTTCTTCCTTCATGCCCGCGTGTCTATTGGTTATTCTCTTTATGAGTCACGTGGCGCTAGTGACTTTGCCTTCGATCTTCCTCACGGTTTCGTCGTTAGCTCCGTTTGCCTCAATGATCATTCAGAGGATTTTGATCTGTTTGCTTTGGAGATTGCGTCTCCGTCTTGGGTGTACAGGCCGATTTCCTCCTACTCCCAGGGTCCTGTGTAACTCTTTGTTGGCCTGCCTCTGCGTGTGGGCCGGTATAGAGGAACAGTTCGGACTTGCTTGGTGAGCATTTGAGGCCCGTTCCTTGGAGATGCGCTTCGACTTTGTGAATGGCCGTTATTAGTGCGTGTTCAATTTGCCCGTCAAAGCCGCGGCCCGCCCAAATCATTACATCGTCTGCCTATATTGCGTGGTGGATTCCTTCAATTTCCCGTAGTTTGCTCGGGAGACCCAGCATGACTAAGTTGAAAAGGAGCAGAGATATAACTGAGCCCTGGGGGGTACCTGCACTTCCCTGGGTTGGTTCTTCGGACTCGAGGTCACCAACCGTCAGGGTGGCCTTGCGATCGTTCAGAAAGTCCCTCGCGTAGTTGTAGGCCCTTTCCCCCAGGTTCAGATTAGACAGTTGTTTAAGGATCGATTCGTGAGCGACGTTGTGGAATGCTTTCTCCAGGTCTAGTCCTAGGATGGCTCTGGTGTTTCTTATCTTGTCGTCAAGGATCTGGTTATTTAGCTGTAACATGACGTCCCGCGTGGACAGGCGGGATCGCAAGCCTATCATGGTGTGGGGGTAGGCTTCCGTGTCTTCTAGATGGCTATTGATATGGTTCAGGAAGGCGTGTTCCAAGACCTTGCCAAGCACTACGGGAGCGAGTTTGGGCGTAGGTTCTCCAAACTCAACGGCTTTCCGTGCTTGGGTATGAGGATAGCCTTGGACCTCTTCCACAGCTCCGGGATCCGGCCTTCTCTGCAGCACTTGTTCATATAGCCCGTGAGTTTGGTGACAGATTTGTCGTCCAGGTTTTTGAGCGTTTTGTTGTTAACCTTGTCCGGTCCTGGGGCTGACTTGCCGTTGAGTCCTTGGAGTGCCGTTCTCGTTTCCGCCTGACTGAAGTCTTAATCTAACTTGGGACTAGGACTGCCAGTGTACCGGCCGTGCTCGACCGTGGGTCGATGACATTTTTTTTTTCCTTTCATGAACATTCCTCCCGTTTACAGTCTTCCGCTCTTCCGCAGGGGTGAGGGTCAGGGCCAACCGCAATATAGCGATATGAAAGCACGTATTGAGCAGCGCCCGAATATCCCATTAGGGAGTATCCCAATCATCAGTGGTTTTTTTATATCGGATGAATATACCTACACGTGGGCACGTCAATAAAAAATACAAATACGCGCTTGATACGACCTACGCACCAATAAAAACGCAAAGAAACGAGAGTAGTTGCCGGTAACAGCCATACAGACCTTTATTCTATTTTGTATTGGCCATGGGTGGTAGCTATTTTTTCATGCTTAAAAGAAGTTTATGCCACGTGTACAACTATACTTCCGGGCACAAGCTTTTTCCTAAATATATTAAGGTTACAGAGATATGGTAAATTAATCTACGTAGATACCTTGAGACGTTATGTGGTGTTTAGAAAATGGTATGTCTTCGCGCTGAGCTAAGCATTGGCTCCAACGACAGTACCCGTGCTCTGCGACATGTCCCATTCTAAATTTTGCTACTGTAATACTGTAATCACGATTGGTAAAAGTGTTCGGGCTTACATCTCTTATGACTTATACGCACTAATTATGCACGTTATCCAGTGTTTAGAAAATGGTATGTCTTCGCGCTGAGCTAAGCATTGGCTCCAATGACAATGCAGTCCTAGCGCCCCGGATCTAGAACTATTCTAAATTTTCCTACTCTAATACTGCAATTACGATTGGTCGAAAAGTGTTCGGGCCTACATCTCACATGACTTATACGCACTAATTATGTGTAATTAGGTCGAACAAAAGAAAAATTATGCTTTCGTATAACGCATTTGTTGGCCATTAGCAGACTCCTATTCGTCAAAAGTTTTTCGAGACGAACCCGCTTCGTCTGTCTGTCACGCGAAGTCACAAAATCACGTCAAAGCGATGTGTACGCGTTCAAAGGGTATTATTATACCACAACAATCTGCTTTTTTTCTTTAAATAGGCAGGTGCATCTCCCTTTTTCGAAAGGGATAGGAGATGCCTGCCGGCCGATCGCTCAAGTGCTAACTACTTAGCCCGGCGTGAGAGCATGGTTTTATTGGCGTATAATAACACATATATCGTGACAGTATAACGTTAACCAGCCCTTTCGGCAATATGGGACATCGTCATAACAACTTCTTGGCGCTGAATAATCGTTTGAGCGCTATTCTCAATCTTCCGGTGCGTACAACCGCGATTTCCGACCAATTACCGCAAGGGGAGAAGGGGAAGCGGACCAATCGGTGACGCCGGTACCCCCCTCCTCATCCGGTTATCTTAAACTGCGCTGGCTCGGCCTCTTGAAAACTCTCTCCACTTGAGCGTGCATCTCATGTCTTGCCAATCATTTAGATGAGAAAAACCTATCAATATAGGCAATGCTACTCGTTTTCAATGCAAACAAAAGCAACCTCCTATAAAGCAGGAGAGCATTTGATTCGGTTGTTCTCACAACGCTGCTGTTCACCGCCCGATGATTTCATCAGTGGTTACGTAAACTTGACCTTGGGAGATTACAATATAATAGATTTGAATAATTTCACGTTATAGGGCCCCCTGTGAGATTTCTGCATTTTTTAACACATAACAACACAGCGCAAGAAAGGGCAATGACACAGAAACGTACGTATACTGGAAAGCCGCACTTTCTGTCTATTTACCTCTCTTCGTCCTTGTTTATACTTTCTTTCGCGCTGCCCTCTCATGTGTTCTAGACTAGTAGTCAGACCGCGACCGATGCCTTATTCCTTGGACGTTCTATAAAATTAATTTTGCACTTCGGCAGAGACACTGAAGGCTGCTTACTTGTGGAATGCCAATGGGTTTCACTCCTTTTCGTGAACCGGTATTTTAATAGCTGTGGTACAGATTTGTTAACTTCATGGTTTCGTATTTCTAATTTGTTACCCGATTTTCTGCACTTCTTAAGACATGCGCCACCTAAACGAAAAATCTGCTTCGAAAAGTCATTACGGTCTATCTGATTATATGAAGAAAAAAAAACCCATCAAATTTGGTGCAGTGGTTGCCCATAAAAACAATTTCTCGTTTTCTTAGTTTTTACATAGGAGCTCCTGAGCTCAAGGTTACTCTTAAAACAAATGTAATAAATTACTGGATGAGAGCACTGTATATTATATATCTCTTGTATAGTTGCGGTCTCGAATGGAGGCGTTCGCCGCTCATCGTATTTGACTGTGCGGTTTTAACACGAGTTGCTAACCTCATCACTAATCTTAGGGCATAGCCCTTAGGCGCCCGTTCCTGCGTTTTGCGTTTGGCGTCGTCCCTCGGCCTCCTCGCACTCTAGAATCGAACGAAAGAATACAGTGAACAATGAAAGAGCAAACGCGGAGCGCAATGGAGGATGAAAGACGGCGATATCTAAGGGAGCACCAAGAGAAAGGCTGAAAAGGAGGGGGCAGCGGAACCATGAGGCTGAAGGCGGAGGAGGAGGGTATGGCGAAAGCGTAAGGAGAAAATCGTAGTGCCGCGCAAGACGTTCTCTGCGGTGACGACCGCTACGAGATGGCGCCGGAGTAGGGCGCCGTCGTCTGTTCACCGATGACGCAATCGATAAGGCATGCGCCGCGCGAATCCTCCAATACCATATATACACCAAGCCCTGCGTGAGTGGAAGTGTGTCTGCGGTGGCTCCTGTGAATCGCGCCCACGCGTCACCCACGCGCTGCCTGTCGTGATCACCCGATTGGCGAGGCAGTCGCGCCACACATCGCTCTCTTTGCAATGTGCAGATCGAGAAACAAGGCCCGCGCCAGCCAGGTTACTTTCAGAATCCTCGTGCTAATATAAACCGTTTAGCTAGATTACCATAATAGAAAGTATTGACACGCAGGCTTCTTTCACGTATACAGCTCAGCTCAAATTTCGCATTAGGGAGTCTCGTAATCGTCGGTGATTTTTCTTTTATTTTTTGGTTAGATTGCAGGCCTGCGATGGTCAATCAATTTGGAGATGCGTGTCGAGATATTGGGTGAATTCAACGATGTGATCGATGTTGCATAAACACGTGCTCCATTTCAAGTGACGTAACATATTGTCCTTCACTAGTTCAAACGTTGCGGGGCATTGCGTAGTCCGAAGGGCATCAGGATAAATTAGTATGATATGATGATATGTAGTGTTTACTGGCGCAAGGGCCAAGTGTGGCGAAGGAGCGCCAAGGCAATCGAAGGAAGTCGAAGACTGTCTACAAGAAACATCCGAGCCTCCTATGCCACCGGCGCTCACGCAGAAGGTTCTCGGGTATTTTGCCGACAACTACGCAAAGTACGAGGGCGCGGTTCAGGCGCAGATCAATTCCTGGGGTCAAGTCTCGCGGATTTTGGGTGGCGTACGGCAGTTACGAACCACTCCTGAAGTGACTTCGCGACATCAAGAACAAGATCGACGATAAGAACGTGACGGCCATCGGACTACAAAATAAGGATTGACTCAACGGTTCCATGTACCTTTTTTGTTTTGCTTTTTTAGTATTGCGGAACACGTCAGCTGAACAACGAACGCTGCGTCGGTCCGGCATCTGCCCATATTCCCGCGAAACGCAAAATTAAGGACTCTTCAAGCAGCTCGCGAAATTGGCGAAGTCTTAGGCAAATATTAGACGACCGCTGCAATATAGGAAGGCGGCCTTTCTCATGGTTGAATAAAGCATTTGGATGTGTTGTAGCTTGCGCGAAAACGAGACCTTGAATCTATAAGTGCTCACCAGCTGGCCCCATCGAAACTTTTGGTTAGACAGGTGAAGTTCTAAAGCGCCATCTAGAATACACCTTACCACAACATTTTTTTTTTGTCATACTCCTTCGCTATTAGAGAGAAGGGGCGAAATTGAAATGTCGTGGAGCAGTGCAGGCAGGAGGTGAAATTCCCTGCCAACATTGACACTGTCGATACACAGCTTCGACTTTACGTTCCACGGGAGAAAATCATTCTATGCCTCTTTCGATTCACTGAGCCCAGAGACCCTTCTTTCCCTTTTTTTTTTGCTTCTAATGTAAATACAGACCTGCCGAACACAAATTACCTGGCCATATATATCCAATACATCCATATATATCCCATGGTCCCGAATAATTTACCGCAATGCTTCTTTCTATAGCTTAGCGGCGTGTAAATTCGGCTAGGTTAAATTTATTTATTTATTTATTTATTTATTTATTTATTTATTTATTTATTTATTTATTTATTTATTTATTTATTTATTTATTTATTTATCTATTCATTCATTTACAAAAACCTCACAAGCTCCAGGCATGAGTATGATGTGAGGAGTGTTATGCATTCTCCGATTCTCGTGGTTGTCTGTTCTCCGTTTTGTCTTCTTCATAAAAAGCAACGCTGTTACATTGTTGCATTTTAAGCTATGTTTCTGTAAAGCCTTGAGCCTCTAAGGTCCCACGTTGGAGCATTGTGAGGCGGCCTTCACCAACCCTGTCGTAAAGTACCAGCTCGCCTTTACAGACACAGTATGCGAGGTGGCTGGCTCCCTGGTGGCTCGAGAGCAGAAGGAAATCAAGAGTGACGCACACTGTTCAAAAACAGAAGCCTTTGTAGAGCAATAATAAAGTTTACTTTCGTTATGTATATACATAAAGCATGTTTTGCTACCTTCCGCAGGAGGTGACTGCCTCATGACGTCATGACTGTCTCTTTCCGATTCCGTCCAGTGATCGCTGCAGCTTCCACAGGCGAGTACAACTATTAGACTCGCGCAAGGCTCTATTGTTTGCATTTCAGGACCAACGTCACCAAGCTGAAGGCTTATTGCAGCACGACGTCAGTAAGGTTTGCTATGTCAGAACATGACGACAATGTCGATGACGCCCGGGTAGCACTTTGTGAGGAACCTTAGTACCAAATTGTAAACCATCACGATTTTCACCTTTCACCATATGCACTTGTCAATCGCAGAAGCTACTACACGTGCAGCAAGATCTTGGCAAAGCAGTTCTTGCGACTTAAGATATATTCTCGGTATACATCTAACCTTAAACTTTGCGTCGGTATCTCCAATCTACAAGCATACGAACGGAGAAATTGCTGTGTTCGGCATCCTCTGCATTGAACTTAACGATGTAACTTCTAGTTGAAAGATAAAATAACTAAATAAACTAAATAATAAAAATATAACAGAGAGTTTGCACGCTACATATACTATTCAAACATCGATCATAGGTCGTTCTTCGGAATCAGTGATAAGTAAATCTGTCTAGGAGGTTTTTGAAGGTAATTAGCTAAATACTTCATTAGTAAATTTTTGTTATATAGTTGATTGTGCACTTTAATCGTTTGCGCAAGTACTGTCAGCATCATTGAGTTGACCAGCTCACGGACTATAATTGCGCTATCTGTTGGAGCCAATTTTTTTTTAAACAAAGTGTTTGCTTAAGCACACTTTATACTGGAAGCTCTAAAGCACTTTTCTCAGGGAGTGTCTTACTGCAACTATTTTCCGCATTTGTTCTCTATTAGAGGGGATAGGTGAAGTTCTAATGTACTGTGACAATGCTGCCAGCAGGCGAACCTCACAGTCAAACGCGACCCTCCCCTCCGATAGTCTCGACAGTAGCGTCCCCAGAAGATTTTCCTTCGCTGCCTTTTCCCATATCTCAGCCAGGACCTACGTGAAGTGATGCGCCCGGCCCTTTGGCGTTCTGACCGTCATTTCCGTCGAGTGTTCTTTTTTTTCCTCGCATCAAATGATAATTCCTCATCATCAGACACAGCAGCCTGCCTTTATGTCCACTGCAGGACGAAGACCTCTCCCTGCGATCTCGAATCACGGCCGTCCTGCGCCAACTGATTCAAACTTGCGCCTGCAAATTTGTGCATTTTTTCACCCCACCTAATTTTCTGGCGTCCTCGACTGGGCTTCTCATGGCACACATTCTGTAATTCTAATGGGGCACCTGTTATTCACCCCTACGCATTGCATGGCCTGCCCAGCTGCACTTTCTTCTCTTATTGTCAATTAGAATATTGGCCATCCCCGTTTTGCTCTCTCATCCACACCGCTCTCTTGCTTCCTGTATCTTAACAGTACGCCGAACATTTTTCGTTCCATCGCTCTTTGCACGGGCCTTAACTTGTTCTCGAGGTTTTTGTCAACCTCCAAGTTTCTGTCCACATAATAGCACCCGCAAAATGCAGTGACTGCACATCTTTCTTTTTAATTACAGTAGCAAGTTCCCAGTCAGAATCTGGCAATGCTTGAAGTAAGCGCTCCGACCGATTTTTGTTCTTCTGTAAGTTTCCTTCTCGTGATCAAGGTGCCCAGTAAGTAATCAACCAAGCTAAACCTACTCCTTTACAAGCTCTAGAGTCTGACTGGTGATCGTGAACTGTTGCTCCCTTGGCAGGATATTCAACATTATCTCTTCCTTCTGCATATTAATGATGAATAAAACTTTCCAAACCCTAATAATGACAGGACCAGCGTAAAAGAATCTTGAATAATTGATCACAATGCTTCTTTCTACATGCTTAATTGACAGCAACGGAACATCACTTCTATTTCGTAGCTAAAGCTGACTGGAATTACATAAAGCACTGTACATAAATGACTGTAAGCGGTACACGGTATTACAGTCTCTATTTCTTTTGGTCAACTATTTCCAACAGAAACGCCGTGCTTGGTTATTTTGGATCACAACAGCTTAATCGCATGGATTTTTAGTGCTTAAAAGGCTGCCCAGTATAACGGCAATAGAGAAATCCAAGTGCTTATTATGAGGAAGCTTTACCTCGGGCCCAATTCCAACGCCGCCTATTCGAATACATGTAAAACGCGGGAATGTTCTTCTATGATAACCCACAGGCAAATTTTAGTCAAGTGTTTGCTACATGAGCGAAAAAGTTAAGGTCTAGAGACAGTCGGAAGCAGAATCTTTATTTATCGCATGGAATCATATACACACATTGCACCAATTTCTAAGTATGAAAGAAATAGACGCACACTGTCTCCAAATCCGTAACTGTGCAACAATAAAACATATCGCAATTGCGTAACCTGCATCCGCCAGAGCAACAAAAGCGGATTAACTTGATATATGAATTTATATGTTAAGTGAATATGTTACGATGTTCACAAGGGTATTGTCCCGATTAGCCAAGCAGTCGCGCCACACTTCGCTCCATTTGCAATGTGCCGCTGATACGATCTCGTAGGTTTTACTGCAAAAATCAGGAGACGGCGACGAAGGCGGGCATTGTGATCATGGAAAAAATAAAAAGAATATATTCGCTTCACTGGTACATGGTTGTGACTGTCCAAGTCTCGAGCAGTTCTGCTCTACACGGGGGCCCGGACGGCCTTCAATAACCCCTGACGGCCTTGTTGTGGTCGATGCCTCCTTGGGAAACTTGTGGAAGTGTCAGTGCTTTTGTCAATTGGCGAAGTCAACGACTTCTTATCCTTGGCGTCACCTGCTTTGGGTCCTATCTTTGGCGCCTGCTCAGGATGCAAATGGGTGACGCTTTTTCGAGCATGAGGGACATCATTTCGACATGGGAAAGTACGCTTGAATGTTTCCAACACTTGAGAGACCGATCGAAACGCCGCAATGACAGATTGTTTGCGCCAACCACAATATCGCGAAATGATAACACATATGGAGCAACGCTCAAATGCCGCATTAGAGAGTAACCTAATAGTCAGTGATACTTTTTTCCGTCGGAGGAATCAACCTTAAAGTGGGCACATCAGTCAAACAAACAAAGGAACGCTTTATACGAGCTAACGCATAAATAAAAGCGTAATAGACCGAGGGTCTTTGCAGGCAATGGCGTTGCAGACCCTTAGTTTATTTTGTAGTAACCATGAATAGAACGTTTTTGTTTAGCGTAAATTAAATAAAAGGTTTATGCTAAGTGGGTAAGTGCACTGCGCCGCATAAGCTTTTTTTTCGTAAAGTTATGAGAATGAAAAGATAATGTAACATAAGCTTCGTAGGTAGCTTGAGACGCTATGCAGTTTTTACAATTTCGTATTTCGCTGGCCTGAGGTAAGTATCGGCTCCCTCTAGAATTCGCTCAGTACATATACGGTTGAAAACGGTGCTTCGATTGCATTTAAGTGAAAAAGCACGGAACAAGCGGTTCTACCGACGCCCCTGCGTGTTCCACGTCGGGGACGTCCACCTCTCACGCCATGGCGCCTACAGCGTCATGGACTCCCTCGAAGGCCCACGTCTTCGATGTTGTTGTCCCTACGGGGAATGGTCCCGAGACCGTCGTCGACGCGACGGCCTCAATAGTTGGCCTCTCTGAGGTCTACTGCGTTCAGCACATGGGAGGCCTCAACTTCCAAGTCACCGTCAAGAGCATGGCTTCCATGACTCTAATCGTCGATGCTGGCTGCCTTGTCATCGGTGGCGAGCGTTGTCCCGTCGTTCCCGTTGGCCCGCAGGTAACCAACGTAACCTGCCTCTTTTTGCCGTCCTTCGTTCCGAACGAAGTCCTCGTCCAGGCATTGTCACCATACGGCAAGGTTCTGTCTGTCAGCGCTGGTCTCATGAGCGGACGACGTGGCGTGCTCACGGGCACACGCTTCGTGCGTATGGAAATGAGCACCACAACACCTGTCCCCAATTATCTGCGAGTCTCTGGTCACCGAGTGACGTTCGACTACCGCGGCTTGCAACGCGTGTGTCGTCGGTGCGGTTCCAGCGACCACTACCGTGCACAGTGCACCGCAGCGTTCTGTGGCCGTTGTGGCGTCCATGGCCACGAAAGCGACGGGTGTGACCGTCCTTGTCGGCGTTGCGGGGATAGTCACCCTACGGTCGCGTGCCCTGTGCGGCGTTCATACTCAGACGCTGCTACTGGAGCCTTTCCCCCTTTACCGCCGGCGTCAACTGCGGTTGCGACTGCGCGTGACGCCACAACCAAAGAAATTGCACTGACACCGCATGAACTAGCGTCAAGAAATGAAAAAGAAGAGGCATGCAGCTCGAGAAGTCACAGCGCGCCATGTTCGCCGGCCTCCTCTACTGAAAAAGAGGACCGTGACGTGGCGGATCGCAACACGCCATGTTCGCTGGCCTTTCAAGCAGGGGACACGCGTGCTGTAGCCGAAAGCGCCTCCACTTCGGCTGTTACCATCACTCCTCCTGATCCCAGCAAAGTTTTGAACGCGGATATAGCGTCTGACCCTGCGATCGCCGCACTAGATGTACCCACGAAGTCTGCTGCGGCTTCATCAGTCTCAGTTGCATCTCCTACAGCGGCGCAGCCATTGCATCTGGGTGGGCCCCCGGCTGCCGAGGTTGTCGATGACGATGAAACCAATCCCGCCGTCCTACCGCTACCGACATCATGCTCATCAGAAAACAGCTTCAGCCTCGGAGTTGATAGCAGCGTTGGACTCTCGCCGAGCCTGGATGAACTCGACATAGAAATGGCAGCCCCACGAGACGTAAAGCGCGCTCACGCGTCAGCCTCTGGCTCGGACGGCGGCCCCGATCGCTGTGCCGAGTTACAGCGGCCCAAAAAACCTCGGCCTTCTTCGAGAGGGTCGAAGAAGTGACGCGTGGACTGCTTAACCCCTGGACTTGTTCCCGGGGCGCCGACTTGAACAACACGACCAGGTCAGTTTGGTGATACATTTAATTAATTATGGCTGACACCCTGAAAATTATTTCATTAAATGCACAGGGGTTCCGAAGTCCTGTAAAACAAGCCGAAATTATTAGCGTGGCCCGCGCAAAACAGTGTGACATACTGTGTTTACAAGAAACAAATTTTTTCACCATTGGACATGTTCTCACTTTCAAACGCACTTTTAACCTAGACTGTTTCTTCTCCTTCGCTACATCACGATCTAGCGGAGTTGGTATTATTATTTTCAACAGAGCTCTCTTGCGAGATCATCATGTCTTTTATGATGGGACTGGGCGAATATTGGCATTTGATTGTGTACTATCTTCATTTAGGTTACGGGTTTCGTGCATATATGGACCCGCGCAGGCCATTAAGTCCAATGATTTTTTCCGTGACCTGGACGTGTATTTCCTTGACGGTCGTCACGTGGTGCTCGTTGGGGATTTTAACTGCGTCTTAGACACGCGAGCAGATGTGCAGGGCCCGGGCTGGGGTCGCCCTGATTGGAACGCACGGGAGTTGCGTCGCCTCGTCCAGCATTTTTCGTTGCTAGATACATATCAACTTTTTCATGGTTCTTTCTTTGCCTGGACCTGGCGACGCGGTGCGTCGTCAAGCAGGTTAGACCGTGCCTATGTGCCAAGTAGTTTAGCTCAGTATGTCACCCAGTCTGATGTGATAACGTTACCATCATCCCCTGTTTATATTTCCGATCACAAACCAGTAATACTTGAAATTCGCTTCCCTGCTTCCTCATCAGTAAAACCCTGGCGTCTGGACATGCGCGTTCTACATGACGCACGCTCGCGCTCTTGTTTGTCACGAGTTTTGGGCGCCTCTGTTTCTAGATCTAACCGAGAGTCATGGGATGCGCTTAAGGTGCAGTGGCGTCTACACTGTTCAGTTGAAGGACGTGCACTCAGACGACGTATGTCAGAGGAACTGGCGGATACTGCCACGAAGCTCCGCATCGCCCTTCGGGTCAATCAACTGACTCCGTTGATGCGGTCCTGGCAGCGTGAGCTGCGGAGGCGTTTCCAACGCCTCATCGCGGCGTCGTCTTTGTCAGCTGCTGCTTGGCGATGCAGACGTAATCCGTGTGCACACCCCGAAGTTCTGCGCTTTTCAAGAAACTCGCTTTTTAGACAGCCGAATGCATTCGGTTCTGCGGCCCCAAGAGCACTTCCTGTTACACCACCTCCCACACGTGATTATTCGCTCTTTGTAGCGCATTTTGAAAACATGGCGTACGACCATGCAAATAGATTCTGGCTCTCAAGGACTTCATACTTTGCTTAGTGGGCTGCCTCAGGTTCCACCTGAGGTAGCTAACCGTCTTTGTGCACGACCATCAGCCGAGGAAGTGAAGGCAGCATTATCTTCAATGAAGCGTGGCTCGGCCCCAGGGCCGGACGGGTTACCCGTGGAGTTTTATCTAACGTTCTGGGAAGATATTGGTGTCACTTTCGTATCGGTTATCAGCCAATGCTTTGAGAACTTTGATTTCCCGTTCAGTTTTCGGGACGGTCGTATTGTGCTGATACCTAAGCACGATCCGTCATCAGTTCGTCCAGAGGAATGGAGGCCAATCACGCTTCTCAACGTTGACTACAAAACCTTCACAGCTGTTCTCACCCGGCGCTTGAGAGGCCTGATGCCTTCCCTAATAGGACACCATCAGGCATGCTCAGTCCCTGGCAGAGAGATACACAGTCTTTCGTTCGTTACTCGTGACATAATGACATACACGCTGACCAGGTCGGCACGTGGTCTCTTAGTTTCACTGGATCAAGAAAAGGCATTCGATCGCCTTGAACATAACTACATTTTTAATGTACTGACCTCGTTCGGCTTCTCGTCAAATTTTGTTCAACTTATTAGGAATACCTATTCAAATATCCGAAGTACATTGTTCCTTGATGGTCGAGAAAGTGCACCATTTCCCGTTACTCGTGGCGTTCGACAAGGGTGCCCTCTATCCCCAGTACTTTTTGTGCTCAGTCTTGAACCATTTCTGCGCTCAATAGTGAGAGACCCTTACGTATGTGGTCTCCCACTGCCTGGTAGCGGTGTTGTAAAGGTGACAGCCTTCGCCGATGACATCACATTATATCTCAGGAATGAAGATAGCTTAACCCGTAGCCTTCGAATTTTCACTGAGTATGGAAATATTTCAGGTGCTGCGCTAAATTTTTCAAAATGTCGCTATATGTTCATTGGTTCACCACAGACACGCCTAAGTCCCCTTTTCCGTGTTCAAAAGAGCAATTCTCTTCGCATTTTAGGCCTTGACTACACCTCTAATGGCATATCAGACTCTGCGTGGCTCTCAATTCTTGAAGATATAAGGCGAAATATTGAAGATGTTCAAGGTTATGATTTACCCCTATCAGAAAGAAGGTACTTAGCGCAGTCTGTATTTTGCGGCCGAGTGTGGTACGTTTGTCACGCCGTACAGCCACCATTACGGGTTGCTAGGTCCTTGCAGTCCCTTCTTGGTGCCTTCTTCTGGTCGGGCCGTACAGAACTAGTCTGTCGCGCGGCGCTTGGGCAACCACGCTCTCGCGGTGGGTTCGCCTTCCCATCCGTGTCTGTCCGCTGCCGGCTGCTTGCTCTGCGATTTCTGCTCCGTCTGTTACAGCATGATCAGTGTCCAGCGCGTGAACTCGCTTGCTTTTTCCTTGGCACGAAAATTCGCTACATGTTACCGGGCGTACACTTAAATCGCGGCCCACAAGTGTTAAACGCGCCTACATTTTACTGTACGACCGTGGCATTTTATCGACACATACAACAGGTATGTCCTGATGTAGACGTTCTCCAAAACCGTGTAGTAGATACTATGTCAGCCTTACTGCTTCCTCTAGTTCCCCCAGCGCGCCTCGCACGTTCCAATAATGTGTCGTGGGATGCGATAACGGCGTCATTTTTGCCTGGCCACCTACGTGACTTCATGTGGCGTCTAGGGTGGCAAGTGCTTCCAACTCGGGACAGGCTTGAGCGGTGGGGCGTTGTCCCATCTTCGCAGTGTCCCAATTGCCCCCTTCAAGAATCCAACAAACATGTACTGCTGCAATGCGTCGTTGCCAGGATATTTTGGAGGGCCGTGCATACCGGATTTCGTGGCCTTGGAGTTAACCGCTTTATTACATCTGGTCGCTGCTCACGTGGCCGCTTCGCGCGACTTTTAATTGCTGCGGGGGCCTTCTGTCTATGGCGTAACCGGTGCGAGGCAGTTGCCATGGGACGTCGTCACCGCGCTCTGTTTCCACTTATGGGGAGGCTCTACTCTGAGCTACTGTCGTTTCTGTCGGAGGAGTTGTTCTTCCTTGGAGAAGAAGAGTTCCTTCGACAGTGGTCATGTCGTTTCCTGTCGGTGGCTAATGGACGCGTATGGCTGAATTTTCGTCCAGCCTGGTTCTTGTAGCCAGACCATCAGAATTATTCATTTAATGCACATAGAATGCAGGTGCCCGTGATTTCTGTGTGTGTGTGTCCTCTCGTATACATGATCATTTTTGTATATACACATCTCGTGCTCATCACTTCAAAATTGTGTAAAGAGTTCTATCACATCATCATTGTATATAACCATTGTGCACACTGTATATATTGAAAATCATTTTATACATGTGGCATTTAGTTTATGTGTAACTGTACCTTTCCGTGGGCATACGTGTTTTTATGTTGGTGCGTGAGGACTCGGACACTACTCGCGTTGACAACGCGCTGTGTTTCGTGTCTTACATGTTATCGTCCACGTGGAATTGTGCCGTGATTATGACTCAGTGTTCGTGTCGTCTCTTGTCGAAATAAACTTTTTCTAAACACAAAATTTGCTACTTCAAACCTGCAATTAGCCCTTGAAGGAATAGAAAATAGCTTCCGGCCGATCGCTCAAGTACTGGCTGCTCGCATCTGCGGAAGAGGATGGGTTTATTTGCGTATAATAAGCCTTTCCGCATGGGTGTATATAGTTAGCCAGCACATTCAGCACGTATACGACACCGTTCTGCCAACTTCTCTGCGCTGACAATCCCTTTTAGCGGTATTCTTCATCTTTCGTTGCATGCCACCACGATTTTCGACCAAGTACCGCAAGGTCACAAGGGGCACCCTCCTAATCCGGTTATATGTCTTTAACTGCACTGGTTCTGGTTCACCCCCTTGGAAACCCTCTCCACTTGAGCCTGATCCTCACCTCTTGTCAGCCCATTAGATAAGAAAGACCGCTCAATGGAGATAATGCTATTTTTTTTAACGCAAACAAAAGTAGCTTCCTATAAACCAGGAGAGGATTTGATTCGGCTGTTCTCACAACACTGCGTCCGATGCTTGCGTCGGCGGTTACGTAAATTTGACCTCCGGAGATTGGAATGGAAAAAACTAATTCGGATTGTTTATCGTTCACGGGCCCCTGGGAAGTTTCTGTCTTTTATAGCATGTGACAGCACAGCGGAAAAAAAAGAAAGACAAGGACAAAGAAACTTGTGTACACAGGATGGGCGCACCTTCAGTCCACTTACCTCTCTTCATCCTTCCCCCCCCCCCTTTTTTTTGCGCTGCCCGGTTATGGGTTCAAGACCACCACTCACACGATCACCAATATCCTGCTCCTTCGAAGTTCTATAAAAATGCCTTTCCACTTTATACACATATGTTATGTGTACAAAACTTCAGTTGAAGCACTTAAGGCTGCTTACCTGTGGAATGCCGAAGAGTTATAGTCGTTTTCGTGAACAGTTACTTTATTTGCTGTGTTGCAGTTTTGTTAACTTCGTGGTTTCAGTTTTCTCATTTTTTTTCCCCATTTTCCTCCTTTTTTCTGAAGCATGGACCATCTAAACCAGAAATGCGTTTTGGAAAGACATTACACTCTATTACATTTATATGCGAAAAACACCTAGTAAAATTTGGTGCGGTGGTTTCCGTGAAAACAATTTCTTCTTTTCCCTGCATTTAGATAGCAGCCCATGAACTAGAGCTCCCTCTTAAAACACATGTAATATATTACTGCGTCAGATCACTGTATATTACGTCTCTCTTGTACTGTTGTGGTCTCGAATGGAGGCGTTCGCCGCGGATCGTGCTTGACTATTGTGTTTAAATACCAGTTGATAACATCACTAATATTAGGGCACTGCTCTTAGACGCCCGTTCGCGGTTCTTGCGTCGACGTCGCCCCTCGGCGTACTCCCACAGCAGAACCGAGCGAAGGAGTACAGCGAAGGATGAAAGAGCAACCGCGGAGCGCAACGTCAAGACGGCGATAGCCAAGTGAGCAGGAAGGGAAAAGCGGAGAAGGAGGGGGCAGCGGAACCAGGAGCCGGAAAGCGGAGGAGAAAGGTGTGGCGAAAGCATAAGAAGAAAAGCGCAATGCCATGCAAGATGGTCTCTGCGTCGACGGCCGCTACGAGGTGGCGCTACAATAGTTTGCCGTCGTCTGTTCACCGATGACGCAATAGATAAGGCATTCGGTGAGGGCACCCTCCCATACGATACACGGACACCAAGCGCTGCATGAGCGGTGGTTTGTCTGCGGTGGGAACTGTGAACAACGCCCACGCGTCACCAACGCGCTGCCTGTCGTGATCGCGCGATTAGCGAGGCAGCCGCACCCCACGTCGCTCCGTTTGCAATGTGCCGCGCGAGACAGATCGTTCGCCCCGGCCATGCTACTCGATGCGTTCTTATCCTAATATAAACCCTCTAACTATATAATCATAAAATAAAATATTGGCAGGCACACTTCTTTCACGTATGGAGCTAGGCTTAACTTTCACATTCCGTAGTATCGTAATCATCGGCCTTTCTGTTTCTTCAATGCAGGCTTGCGTTGGTTAAGAACGTCAACAGTGGCCCAAGGCGGAAGAAATCCGCGTTGAGACCTGAGGCGAACGCAACGATGTCACCGAGACTCCATAAACACGTTCTACATTTTAAGTCGCGCGAGATGTTCATCATTGGTTCAAACGCCGCTGACGCATTACATAGTCCGAAAGCCACCACGTTAAATTTCTATAAACCGTCTGCAGTAATGAACGTTTTTCCAGATCCATCAATTCCTGACCCCGGGACCTGCCAGTAGTCCGAGCGCCAATCCAAAGAAAACAATTGAGGTCTTAGCAAGCTGTGCAGAGTGCCGTCAATTTCATGTCGAAGCTAAGCGTATTTTTGTGTCATCTTATTAGCACTGAGACAATCGAAGCAGAAGAGGGTGTACCCAACTTTTTGTGGGACGAGGACCACCGGTGATGCCGACGGACTTTCGGATGTTGGAATGATGAAACGTTGAAGCATGTCGTCTTCGTGACCACTGGTCGCATGACGCTCCTTGGCTGAGAAATGGTAATGGCGCTGCCACAATGGCGTGTTGGAGAAAATATCGGCGTGGAGTCTGGCGGTTTATGTGCTGCCCAGAAAGAAGATTCAGCGACGCCGAAAGAAGAACGAAACAAGCAAAGCAGGGGAAGAAGCTGTGAGCGTTGCTTGGAAATGAAGTCACTGGCAACGAAAGGAGAGAATACCTCAATTGATGGCGGGGTAGAAGCGAAATGTGTGCCAAAGTCAGCGAGTTCTGAGTGGAAGGAAGCATACGAACATTTGGCACGTCGATAATAATGATATCACCAAGGGGCTGAACATGGCGGAGCGCTTCGCCACTGAAGGCCATCATTCCGTGGAGAAGCAGTTTGGAGACAACTATGGCTCAAATATCAGGTGTGGCAAAAAGGAGCGAAATATCTTTGCGGGTCGTGAAGAGTTCCGAATGAGTGAAAAGATCAAAGCTTTCGGAGACACAGCCACAGAATGCGGGAACAACGGCAGACGAGTACGGTAGTATTGCGATGTCTTCCCGAAGTACCAGCTTACTATGAAGAGAAGTGGCGGCGACGACGGGTATCTCTGAGAGAGGCGATAGCTCAACATCAGCAAGCGCACAGTTGATGACGGCGTTATTTCGTGCGAGAAAGTCTCAGCCAAACATAACGTCGTGAGAGAAGGACGGGAGAAACACAAACACGACAATGTAGGGAGCCCAATGAATAACGACTCTTGTTCATGCGGCTGAAAGCTGAACTAACCGGGCGCTTGCTGTGCGGAGAGAAAACCGAGAAAGTGGGGGCGAAACTTTTCGTGCAGAGCCAGACAGACGTTCGTTCTATACAGACATGGCTGATCCATTATCAGTTAGCGCAGCGATATGTACTCCGTCAGCAGTAAAATAGACAACGTTCGAAGGCGACGATGGAGGACTAGTACAGATCAATGGCGACGCAGTTCCTGACCCCTGAACTGAGGCGTTTAGTTTCCTCTTGCGCCAGGGAAGGGCGCCGATGGATGGTAGACAACGAGCGGCGACGCAGGGAACGTGAACGACGTGCAAGTAACGGGCACTTGGCTGGTGGCCTTCTCGACTGCCTTCAAGGGTAAGCGTCGTGGAAAGGTTGATCGTCGGCGGGGCGATGTTTCTGCAGAAACCCGTCAAATTGCAACATACTGCGGCCGCAATGTCGTGCAACAAGTCCGGGTATACCACAGGCAAAACATATGGTCCTCTTGTTCTGCGTACGCCAAGGATTTACAAAGACAAGAGCAGGTCGACTAGCAGGACGAGAAACGGGTGGAAACGGCCGTGGATGAATCGCAACGCGGGGTCGGCGAGGAGGCTGGGCGGCGACGGCAAGCGAGTGGGGCAGCAACAAAGTACTGCTGATGCGGCATTGGCAGGGCCTCAGGCACTTGGTCTTCAATAATCCGCTGGAGCATCGGGACGAGATGTGTAGGGGGCTGTCTCGGGGCAGCGGCTGCTGTTCGAGAAGCTCAGCGAGGGGTAGCAGAGAAAGCTTACGCGCGATTTGCTCTCGCACTCATGGTTGGGTTTTTTGTCGACAAGGGGAGTGATCAGAGAGGACGGCCATGGCAGACAGGCCGTCGTCAACCACTGCATGAAGGACGCCTGGCCGACTCGCCCTGCCTCTTCATCTCGTCGTAGCTTTTGGCACAACGTTATGAACTCTACGTCAGTGCACGGAGACTCTACGCGATCAACGTGTCAGATATCTCACCGGTGATGTCCTTCAATACCTATTTCCTCTTTCCATTTTTGGGCATAGAAGCATCAACACGCTTTCAAAGGTCTAGATTATGTTCAAAATGACTGTTGAATGTGATCACCCGGTTTTCACCCTATCTTCCCAAACCATTGCCGGCGAGGAACTTGCCAACGGCGTGGTGACCCAAATATTCAGTGGAACTGGTCTTGAGCGCTGACCAGGACTGAAAGTCGACTTCGTAATTTCTGTCCGCAAGTAACCTAGGACCGCGAAGTAGATGGCATTTAACTATCCTGTAATTTTGATGTCTAATATGTGACCACGTAGTCGTTACCTTTCGACGGTTACGTTGTAGATTTCCTTCTTGCTATGATTTGCAGTGAATAATCCGTTGCTGTCCAATATTTTAAAAAAATAGAATATTTTCTCTCCAAAGAGGGTTTCTTCATCTCTTTGTTTCATTCCTATAGGTATTAATAATGTTTCGTGCCGACGACAGTTCAAGGCTCATTTCCTGTAGTGGGTACGTAGCATAGATGTGTTTAGAAAGCATCATTATCATTCACCAGTCCCGTTGAGGACCTTCGGGTCATCGACATCTGCTCACGGGTCCTCGTCATCACGAAATCTTGACAAAAATGGCCCGACCAATGCAAATTTACTGGGACACCGTTAAGAACGAGCAGCCGACGCTGCAGTGCCTGCAGAGGGTGCAGCGGGACCTGGTGGAGTTCCACGCCGACCCCCCGCCGGGAGTTTTCATCGTCCCGGAAGAGAGCGACATGAGCTTGCTGCACGCCATCGTCGTGGGCCCCTGGGGCACGCCCCTCGAAGGTGGCCTCTTCCGCTTGCAGTTGAAGTGCCGGCCCGATTACCCGATGCGGCCGCCTCGTGTGCGTTTCCTGACGGGCGCTGGGAAAGTATCCTTCAACTCGCACATCTACGGTGAGCACATCTGCCTCAGCCTACTAGGCACGGCTCCTAATGGACCGAGTTGGAGTTCCGCCCTGAGCATCGGCAGCCTGCTCGTCTCCATACAGTCCTTCCTGGCAGACGGCGCTATGGAGTTCATGCGCCACAACGCGATTAGGGTAGCCGTATGCGACACGCTCGAACTCTGTCTACAAGAAACATCCGAGCCTCCCATGCCCCCAGCTCTCACGCAGAAGGTCCTCAAGTACTTCTCCGACAACTACGCAAAGTACGAGGACGCGGTCCAGGCGCAAATTAATTCCTGGGGGGTGCTCTCGTGGATTTTTGGTGTCGTGTACGGCAGTTACGAACCACTGCTAAAGCGACTTCGCGACATCAAGAAGAGGATCGACGAAAAGAACGTGACGGCCAACGGGCAACAAAACAAGGAATGAGACAATGGTACTTCATTACTCGAGTGCACGAACACAGCGTCGGCTCTGCACCTGCCCACGCGCCGTCTAAACTCAAGATGAAGGGCTCTTGAACTGTTGCGGACATTACCTAGATAAAAAACATAAATTGGGCCGCTGCCGTTACATAGGAAAGCGGTTTTTCCCGTAATTGGAATAAAGAAGACTTTGTAAAGCAACGATAAAGCTTAGAACCCTTCTATATTTTGACTCCTTGTGTATAGATATTTTTTAATCTGACGATGGTGTGCGTGCATTTCACCTCGTCCAGTGCACAACATCTGAAGGTTTGCAGTGACGCCTGACACCGGCAAAAGTTGCCGGGAGCGAGCGGCGCTATAGTAATTAGCACTAATATTGTAGCCATTATTGTCGTCGCCCTTGTTTTTGGGTAGTTAGAAGATACTATCAAAGTAAAATTAAGGACTTGTAGACTGATATGAAAGAAATAAGTTGATGTCCAAAGGAGTCGTAGGTCCTTTTCAATTCCTTTTTATAAAAAAAAAGCTAGGAATGGTTCAGTCGCCGTGGCCCAATGGCTATGTATAACAGCGTTCAGCAGCTGAGCACCGGCTCGATCGTGCACCTGCTCGCGTTGGCGTGCGAACCGATAATTGCTGCGAATCTTCCTACACTGCAATTAATCCATGTCTTCAGCAAGTGGGGCCGCCTTCTGACGTTCTGACAATCGTGTTCCGGTGAGAGGTCCCTGACTAAATTAGCGCAATGCTTTTTTCTACAAGCTTAATTGCTAGCAACGAAACATCACTTGTAATTACCTTTTAAAGCTAACTGATATGAGAAAAGGTACTTAAATGATCATAAGTGGTAACCGGTATTGCAGATTCTGTTCCTGTTGGCGAACTATTACCACAAAGGTGCTGGGCTGAATTATTTCACATCAGGACAACCTGGGGAAGCTGGCACTAACTTTAAATAATGAAAATAATAAGAAATTCCAGAACTCGTTCTTGTATGTTCCCTAGAGAACTGCTACAGCTCATTAGAAAAGGTCTATAGGTTCGTTATTTTTTTCCTTATTAAATGTTCGTAGGAGCCTAATTAAATAGATGTAAAACGCAGAGACGTTTTGCTCTGATAGCCGATGTTCTAATTTCAATCATATGTGTTGCATTTGAGAGAGAAAGATAAGGACTACTGACTTATACAAGCAGTATCTTTATTTATGGCTTGGAATCATGTACACACAAGGCTGAAAATTTGTGAGCTTGAAAAAAAATAGAAGCACAGTCTTTACAAATTCGTAACTCTGCACCAATAATACGCATCGAAATTCCGTAACCTCCATCCTTAAGAACACCTAAGTGGATAGGTTTGATATATGAATATAAATCTTAAGTGGATTTGTTACAATGTGTACTGAGATATTGCCAAAGCCCTACACACATTAGTGGTTTAATGGAGAATCATGTATAATACATAGGATAGGATAGGAATAACTTTAATAAAGTGCCGGCAAACGACGATTTAACGAGTCGTGACGCTGGCCAAGCGTCGACCCGGGGTTATACTCTACTCTGCACTAGCCCCGTTGGGCCTGTTTGTAGTGGGTCACGAGGCTTGTGCTTTTCGAGCGCACCCCGGGCCTGCTGGACGGCCCATAGTTGTGAGTCCTTGTCTGTAGACTGCAGCGCACTTTGAAGTTCTGGCGGGTAAGTCCTGGAGGTAGCTGCCGTCGGGAACCTGGCACAGTCCCACATGATGTGCCATTGGTCCGACGGACCCGCTGCACAACCACCGCACAGCCCACTCAGATAGAGCTCTGGGTGAAGCACGTGCAGCATTGCGGGGACGTAATGAAAATGGCCCGATTTAGACTTACTAGCTGAACTTTTTGATGGGCCAGTTGGTGCATGTTACTGAAGTACTAAGCCGCCAAACAGACGACACAAGAAGAGACAAGGACGAGTGCTTACTAACAACTGAGGCTTTATTGAAAGAAACAGTTGTTAGTAAGCACTCGTCCGTGTATCTTCTTGTGTCGTCTGTTTGGCGTTTCAGTACTTCAGCAGGCGTACAAGTCGGAGCCATTGACCGAATTGTGATATCCTTTAGAGCGCAGGCCTCACACGCCCGTTCCTAGGTTGGACGTCGGCATCCCTTCACGTAACCGCACGAATGCGCTCGTGGCACTGCTCGTGCTTTTAATAATAATAGTGTAATTATATAATAATGCCTTTATTTGTGTCCCATAAGAATACACGACACTGGAGACCTGCAGTAAAAGCTGCCATCAGTGACAGCTTGACAGAGCCGTAGGCCCCCTATACACGGGGCAGTTACATAACGACAAGAAAAACGCATATTATACATGGTCACGTTTGAAATTGCACTTCCCGAGCATACAATATAACGTACGCAAAATTGTGATGAAATAAGGCAAGATGGATATACAAATTACAAGTTCACTCATGTAACAAAAGAACACAATCAACTACGGAGGAGTTGATTGTGTTCTTTTATTACAAACAACATAAATGCAGTTTCACTTATCCGCAAGAAAAAAAAAATTGGCAGTGGCTTAGCTCGGTTATGCGAGGATATACGTTGCGAAAGCTAAGGCATAGCATGGTTAGCCTGGGTAATCTTGATTGCAAGTCCAGGTTAGTCTGGTTGTCTAGCTATGTTGCGGCGTTTAGCCAGTCGTTCGGTGCGATGTTCGTCTGTTTCCTGGGCGATTCCTTTCCTCTTCATCTCGTTCCGATGTCGATTCCAGGCCTCCTCCTCCTTATCAGGATTGTCGCTGTCCACAGTGCCGCCTCAACTGTGGTTGCGGCGCACGCAAAGTCTCCTTTTCAATCCTCCAACATGTTATCAGGCATGCGACGCAGCTGACGAAGCTAGCGGAGGCGAACGCAACGACGAGGAACGCGTGTGACGTCATGTGCCCCTTCAGAGCACGGCCACGGCGAAATCGCAAGTTCGCGGCCAGTAAAGCTTTCGCTTTAATAACAGTAATACTTATACAACGATGGTAAAGAGAAACGAAACAGATAAAGCACACATTGTAAATTGAATGAAGGGAAGACGGAACCATTCTCTCACCATGTACATTGTTAGAGATAACGGGGTAAAGAAAAACTTGGTTTGCAGAAACAAAAAGTTAGAAAGTTAACGGCCTAGAATTTGTTAAAGTGCTGTCGGAATTCTCTGAATGTTATATCTTCAAGTTTAACGTGTTCATTATTAAATCTATTAAGTAACCTGGGTAATTTGTTCTGTAGTGTCTGTAGACCATACGTTGTTTTATAAGTTCTCACTTTCCAGGGCAAAGCGTTACGTGTCAGGCGGGTAGAAGGGTTTTCCTGTATGTTAGCTAAACGTTGTAAAAAGAAGCTATTATTTACTTTTTAGTTTTTCAATGCTTTGCCTAAGATGTAGTCGAACAATTTGGTAACTGGGATTAAGTTGTACTTGTCAAAAAGGTGCTGTATGTGAGAGTAATAGGGCAAGCCCTCAACAATTCTAAGGAACTTTTTCTGTAACCTATGAAGTCTGTTTAACTTTCCCTGTGTTGTGTCAGACCATATTAAATGACAGTAGTTTATTCTGCTGGAAAACAATGAACTATAGATTAACATAATTTTCGGTAGAAGTATATGGCGAATTCTATATGTTAAACCTATTACTTGCGCAAGTTTAATTGCCAAGCTATCCACCATTAAAAAAAAGTAAATTATGGGGTTTTACGTGCCAAAACCACTTTCTGATTATGAGGCACACCGTAGTGGGGGACTCCGGAAATTTGGACTACCTGGGGTTCTTTAACGTGCACCTAAATCAAAGTACACGGGTGTTTTCGCCCCCATTGAAATGCGGCCGCCGTGGCCGGGATTCGATCCCGCGACCTCGTGCTTAGCAGCCCAACACCTTAGCCACTAAGCAACCGCGGCGGGTGGCTATCCACATGAGCACCCCATGACATATGTGCATGACAAGTGACACCTAATGTTTTAATACTCGAAGTAATCTCAATAGGTGTTGCATTTAAATAGATAAGTTTGCTGATTGATATATGTTTGTTTTAGCTCGAAATATGGCAGCTTTTGTTTTATTCTCATTAATCAGGAGGCTATTTCCACGTGTCCATTCATCTAACTTTGCTAACGTGAAATTAGCGTCGTCGACAAGATCATCAATACCTTTACCACCTATCAATATGCTGGTGTCGTCAGCGTACATGATAACTTTCCCACTTTTATTAACTTTATTTACGCGCTTCAACGGAAAATAAGCGTCGTATATTGGTTTTAAGAGGATAAAAAAATCTTTATAAGCGTCATTTGCATCTTTTGATTCAAATACAGTATTCCAGGCTGTTCGCAGGGTATTGGTACGAAACATAAAAAGATTTTGTTCAGTTATTGGTCGAATAAGGTGCGTCGACTGTGATTCCCTATTCTGTAGATGACCCTTGTACCATAGAAATATTGGCATATGGTCGCTCAAATCCGACACGAATACGCCAGCTTTAACTGAATCTGTATTTATATTTGTAATGAATACGTCGATTAGAGATTACGTATTCTTGGCCACTCTGGTAGGCAGTTTGATATTATACCAGCATGCACCGCATATTGATAGCATTTTAAGCCTGATTATTGGCGAATCATTTTTCATTATGTTAATGTTGATGTCTCCACCAAAAATTATGTCTCATTTCACTCGTGGAAAAGTATTGGACTATTTCTCTGGTCTTGTATTGAAATTCTGCAGCCATTTCTATTGTTTGTGGAACACGAACATTTGACAGAGACGAGAACAAGACAATGCGAGGACGAGCACTTGCTTTCAACTGCTGTGGTTAATCTTGAAATATCAATTTACGTAGGTAGAAAACTCATAAGCCTCCGTGTTCTCTTTTTCCTGTTTCTCTGTGAGATGTTCACACTTTACACACAATACCATGCAAGAACCAGCCCAATTAGTTATGCAGTGGAGCTACCTATTGTGCATGTCAGTTCCAATGGCTTGTTGTAATCTAACAGGGCCGGCTGCTTTGTTTACATTTTTGTGCAGATGCATACGAGCACTTTGTTTCAAAGACATCGAGCACTGTGGGCACAGAGGCAAGGAGGCTGAAGGACCTGAACAAGCACCTTGCCACCATGCTTCGGGATGCAAAATAAAGATGGTTCGTGTTAATTGTGGGCCCTAAAATGTGTCCTCTTTGTCTCTGAGCTGGCACATCGGCCGACTCACGTGATCGAAATTAATCGCTGTAATGTTGGCAGAAGATGTTACTGTGTGGAACTTCACCAAAAATATTGCATGAACAAAAGAAATTCAACACAAAGGAGAACACTTGTATAATGCAGCTAAACAAGAATAGTGTCAATTTGCATACCTGAATGAGAACATTTTCATGTAGCATACACAAACGAGAACGATATCGTTGAGCATCGCCGTGCGAGAGCTATCTCGTCAAGCATAGCTACGTGAGAATAATCTCGTTTAATATACCCACACGAGAACGATCTCGTTCAGTGACGATGTCCACTCGTACACATGGGATGTACGACGTCGTTGAGTCTACAGAGCAATAATAGCGTACAGAAGTTCTCGTGAAATTCTCATACATATTTTTCAATAGGGTTGCTGTCATTAATGAACGCTACAACAGTATCCAAGCATTAATGAAAATGTGTAACAGAACCACTTGGAGGGCGATAACAAACAGAAAACACTGTGTTATGAAGTTTTACAGTCAGTAACTCATAGTCCAGAGTTACCATAGAAAGCTCATTCAATAGTTCACACTCTAATTGTTTTCTAGTTAAAATGCACACACAACCCCCAGGACCTGCTGGTCGATTCAGATAGAAAGTATTATATAATGGAAGCCAGCAAATATTCACGTCATCAGTACACCAAGTTTCCGTCAGCATAATAACGTCAAATGATTCTTTCGTTTGTTCAATAAAAAGTTAATAATAATAATATTTGGGGTTTTACGTGCCAAAACCACTTTCTGATTATGAGGCACGCCACAGTGGAGGACTCCGGAAATTTTGACCACCTGGGGTTCTTTAACGTGCACCTAAATCTAAGCACACGGGTGTTTTCGCATTTCGCCCCCGTCGAAATGCGGCCGCCGTGGCCGGGATTCGATCCCGCGACCTCGTGCTCAGCGGCCAAACACCATAGCCACTGAGCAACCACGGCGGGTTTCAATAAAAAGTTGTATGTCATATTCCTTTTTAGCAAAAGACTGGATGTTTAGGTGAAAACATTTGAAAGACTACAGAAATGTTCGTTCTAAATTACTAGTAAAAGTTTGCGGTAGTACATAACGCGTACTGGGTACATTTGCCATAGTAGTGTTTCAGTTCAGCAGATTGTATCACTCAGGTTTTCGCGGTCGCTAGAATTAGAAACGACTACTGCGTTTGCCCAGTCTGTTTTCCGCACGATAACCTTGCTGTTGTTTCCCATACATAGTTGTATTTGTTAGTTTTGGCCCAGAGCTTAGTTTCGAAAACAAGGCGCGTGACCTTTTAGTAAAGTTCTCTGACAATAAAGCACTGTAATTTTCACTAGACAGTTTTTTCCTGCTTGTCCACCATTTACCCCTGATAGCCTGGTTGGAAAAACGACAGATTATACCGGTGTCTTATCTGCATTTGAAGGCAGATGATGGGTGGCCACTAAATCATTTTCCAGAAGCCTTCGGCAAGTTGTTTAGCACAGTCAGCTTATTTATTTCAAGGAGCAAGTATTCATTCTGCACCGGCTTGATTCCATGAAATTCAAGGTTAAGCTTTCGATTCCTCCGTTCCAAATCGTCCACTTCCGTTTTCAGTCGCATCATTTCACCATCCTTGACCTCAGCCCTTTCTATTCTGTGCTTTAGTTCTTTACTTCACGTTCATGCTTTTCTATTATTGTTAAGGGCTCGTCGTACTGTTCACTCATGAACTGTACCGTGTCTTCAACACTTTCAACCGTCTTTTTTAGGGCAGAAGGTATTCCAGTTTTTCATTTATGGATACCAACATTGTTCGAACGCTCTGCGCATCTGAGTCATTACCAGATTTGTCGGGTGGTGGAGCACGACACTTTGAACGTCTGCAAGTTGCACAGCCCCACGCACTACGCTACTGCTCCCCTTTTGCTTTACTTGTAGCATTAGAAATCCCTGCACACTTTCCCGTGTGATGCGTATATCCACAGCCAGTACCATCTATTTTGAAATCTGATTCATTGAATTGCACGCCACACAGCGAACACTCTTTTTCTAATGGCATGACAGCACCTTGGCAGCAGCAGTAGGAGCAGCAGTAACACTGTGCGAGAGACTGTAATAAAACGAATTAGTTACTAACCTGTAATAAGCAGAGAAACTTCTTAAAAATGCACGTCCCTTGCCGCTGCTGCCGCCAGTGTGACAGTTGCAGGTCGCAGTGTATCCTTTATAGATTGGTCCCACTGGGGGCGTGTCGGCTGGTGGTGGCGATGCAGGACGAAAATTCCGCTTCCCAGCGACCAACGCACGTTGACGTAGACGATGGCAATCAAACGCTCCGGGCTGCCTAGGTCGGCCAAAGCATGGATGGATGGATGGAAACAACTTTATTCTGAATCCGGCAAATTTGACGACCCGGGCTCAGGTCTCCCATGAGGGGACTTCGAGGCCTTGCCTCGTCGCCGCCTCTCGGGCTTGCTAGACAGCCCACTCTTGTGTCTTGAGGTTGGAGCTGCGCAGAGCGGCGGCCCACTTCGACGCAAGAGCCTCCGGAGATACTGCCATTGTAGCTGATGTAACCCGACATTCCCACAACATGTGTGACAGCGTCGCTCTAGTTTCCTGACATAATTTGCAAAGAGCAGTCGGGTATTGCGCGGGAAAAATGTGCTGCAATCGCACCGGACTGGGGAAGGTTTGTGTTTGCAATTGTCGCCAGATGACTGCCTGGCGACGTTTCAGCATGGGGTGAGGTGGGGCATCAACCACCTGCCTAGCTGGTAGTGCTTGGTGATGTCATTGTACCTGACCAGGCGTTCTCGCGTGTTTTGAGCCAGCAGTTCCGAACTCGAAGAGGCGGTCTCCGATTCTGCGCGGTGGGTCAGTTCTCGCGCAGAGCGGTGTGCTACCTCGTTCAAGTTAATGAGGCCCTCATTGGTGGGGGTGGCGACGTGCGCTGGAAACTATATGATGGCGGTGTTATCGAAGTCCTGTCGACCAGCTTTCCTTAGAATCTGGAGAGCTTCAGAGGAAATGCGCCCCCGCGCGTAGTTGCGAACTGCGGATTGTGAGTCGCTAAAAACTACCTCGCAGAGGGGGTCGGTAAGCGCAAGCGCAATTGCTACCTCTTCTGCTGTTTCGGGGTATTCTGTTGCGACACTACACGCGTGCGTAAGCCGGGAGCTAACGTCTACGACTACCGCCGTGAACCGGTGTTCTCGTGTGTATTCTGCGGCGTCTTCAAAGCGCGTAGTCCTCTTTCCACCCAAGGAGCGCAGCAGTGCCTTGGCACAGGCCTGGCCAAAGCATCGTATCTGTAATCAGCAGAGAAACTTCTTAAAAATGCACGTTCCTTGCCGCTGCTGCCGCCAGTGTGATTTCTTCGTTTTCTTCAGCACGTGGCTCCGACGCTACCCATCATGCAACGTTTGCATACTGCCCCTCCATCTTTGAAGGCGCTGAAGGCACTGGCCCACTGCCATTCGGTGCGGTGATTTTGGTCTCAAATTTGTTGCCTGAATATACTGCGAAATGAAAATACGTATATAGTTGCACTAAAATTTCGCATTAAGGGGTATTGTTAGCGTCAGTGAATTTCTTCGTCCGACGAATACCTACAAAATAGGCAAATCAATAGGGAAACAGCGCTTCATACGACATAACGCAAAAACGGTAACTGATCGGCGGTTGATGCCGGTAGTGGCTGCCTGACCTTTACTTTATTTTGTATTAGTTATAGAGGGTGCATGTTTTTTGTTTTCTTGCGTTAATTAGATAAGGGGATGGTGCTAGGTGTACAACTAAATTAAGGAACTTAAACGTTTTTGCAGACTGCTAAGATTTAAAAAAAAGATATTGTAAAATAATCCACGTAGGCACTGTGAGAAACTATGTAGGTCATACAATGTGGTAACTCGTTGACCTGCTGTAAGGATCGGCTCCATAACACTGCTGGACGTATACCCTGGGATCTCTTCTCGCGCACATCACTCCAAAATTTTGTGAAAGTTTCCTGTCTTATTGTCATTATACATAACCATTGTGTACACTGTATATATGGAACATCATTTTATACATGTGACAATTATTTATGTGTGACTGCGCCTTTCCATGGATCTATGCGTTTATATGTTGGCGAGTGCGGACTCAGACACTACTTTGAAAGTGTGCCGTATATACAATGCTTTGTTTTTTATAAGTTATCGTCCTGGTGGAATTGTGCCGTGATTGTGACTCAGTGTTCGTATCGTCTCTTGTCGAAATGAACTTTTTCTAAACACATGACAACGCAGCTAGGATGATGCAATGACCAAGAAAGGTACGTGCACAGGACGGACATAGTGATGATGATAATAAACCTCTGTCAAGGCTGAGACCCACTAAGGGGGATAGGTCCAGAACCGCGCGGCAGGAAGCTCTGTGCACTCCTTCCTTCGTCCTTGTTTATTTCGCGCTACTTTGTTATGTGCTGAAGACAATCACAGACCACCACCCATTTCCTGCGCCATTGATGATATATATATATATATATATATATATATATATATATATATATATATATATATATATATATATATATATATATATATATATATATATATATATATATATATATATATATTTATTTATTTATTTATATAAATGAGAAGAAAGGGGTTAACCGAAAAAAAATTAAATTATGGGGTTTTACGTGCCAAAACCACTTTCTGGTTATGAGGCACGCCGTAGTGGAGGACTCCGGAAGTTTTGACCACCTGGGGTTCTTTAACGTGCACGCAAATCTAAGTACACGGGTGTTTTCGCATTTCGCCCCCATCGACATGCGGCCGCCGTGGCCGGGATTCGATGCCGCGAACTCGTGCTCAGCAGCCCGACACCATAGCCACTGAGCAAACCACGCCGGGTCGGCGTAAACCGAGGGGTCCGATTTTATTAGTCATATCATAAGAAGCCAACAAACACTGACACGAAGGACAACATAGGGAAAATTACTTGTGCTTTATAAATGAAATAAAGAAACGATAAGTTAATGGAAATTAAAGTGGATACAAAAACAACTTACCGCAGGTGGGAACCGAACCCTAGGGTTCCACTAGGACACATAAATATTCAAGAAAGTCGATGGGAAAACGGCGCCGCGGTAGCTCAATTGGTAGAGCATCGCACGTGAAATGCCAAGGTTGTGGGTTTGATTCCCACCTGCGGCAAGTTGTTTTTTCATCCACTTTAATTTCCATTAACTTATCGTTTCTTTATTTCATTTATTAAGCACAAGTAATTTCCCCTATCTTGTCCTTGGTGTCCGTGTTTGTTGGCTTCTTATGATATGACTATATATATATATATATATATCGATATCATATCAATATCAATATCAATATCTTATTTCGATATTATATCATATCAAATATTTCGATATTTCGATATCACAGTAGTTGCACGTGTTGTGACGTCCTCACAGGTTTGTTTCCCCCTTTGGTCCTGCGATCACTACTGCTACCACACGCGAACTCAACCAGAAAACTCGCGCACAGAGCTATTGTCTCTATTTTGAGAGCAACGTCATCATACCTAGGCTTACTGCTACGCAACGTAAACAAAGTTTGCTTTGTCAGAACATCACGATGATGTCGATGACGCCCGTGTAACATTTTGAAACGACCTTTAGTGCCAAATTATAATGTAGCACGATTATTCACCTCTAGCATTTGTGCTCGCTAAGTCTCAGCAACTAGTGTACGTGCTGTAAGCGCTTTGTATAGTAGTTATTGCAACTTATATAATATGTGCCGGTATACTCATAAGCGGAAACATTACCTCATAATCTATGTACAAGGTCGACAACAGAGAAATTGCGCTTAGCGTCGTCTACATTGAACTAAATACGCGGCAACCATGCATGAGTGTGCATCACTGATCACAGATCAGTGGTGTTAATCGGTGATAAGGCAATATTTCATTTCTGTTCTTTCTTTTTTTTTCTATTGTTGTTGCCCAGCGACCATGAGGCCCATAACCACGACGAGGAATCGGCCACAAAATGGTTAGGTTATTCCAGGTTCTAATCAAAAATAAGATTACAAGAGAAGAGAGAAAGCAAGGGTAGGGAAAGACTGCTACAAAGTAAGTGATGTTGAAAGGCGAAATTGCATGTTAGAATGAAAACAATAATAGTTGGATGAATCAATAACTACGAATTGAAAACTGCGCCAAAAGAATAAAGGCAAAGGCACAGCAGGGCATTCGGTTGGACTCCGTGAGAATTTTTTGGACGATGCAGGAAACATCGCTGTAAGTGAATTCCGGTGTTTAGCTTTACTTTCGTCCTTGTGGCTTGTCATCTTGCTGTTTCTTTCTTCTTTGCTCCCCTTCTCCTAATCTTCCAATTCCTTTTCGTATTCCTAAACCTTCCTAAACCTTCCTAAAGAGCACGCACGCTTAGGGCTCATTCACACCGGCGACTTGAGGAGGTCGCGCGACCATTTGCGACTCGCAATCAAAATGCGAGCGAAGGCGACGGATGTTCACACCGGCAAGCCCGGCTGAGCGCGACCCGCAAGTCGCAATCCCGGTGATTATCGTTCTCAGCGAGAACTCTCGGAATCTACGCGGAATTTGAACGCGACGCCGGAGGAGGCCGGATGTAGACACACGAAAGATCACTTCCGGTGCGCCGCTGATTGGTTTATCAGTTTTGCGACCACGGTCGCGCGACTGAAAAATCGCGCAGAGAGCGACTGGCCCAAAATGGTCGCTTTTCAAGAAAGGCGACCGTTTGCGACCATTTGCAACTGGTCGCTTTGCGACCAACTTGGTCGCGCGACCACTGTCAGTCGCCGGTGTGAATGTGCCCTTAGTCGGTGGCAGTTGACAACCTCCTCCCCTGTTTTCCTCTCGGTGTGTGAATGTGTGTTTTCATCCCGAATAACATTAAAAATTCCAAATGTTTATTTGCCTGCCATTCGTTCACTTCTCCTTCTTCACTTCTATCAGATTCCTGCTTCTACGTAGCCCACCAAACTTCACCGAATGCGCACGCTTTGTTCCCATTTTCCTTTCGCTTCTTTCTTCACTGATCACACGTACCTACGTTAACTAAGCACACACCCATCTATATCTGTTTGTCTCATTCATATAAATATTACGTTCCATGCAACCAGCTGATTCTAGGCGCTGTTCCCATTGTGGGTACGCGTATCATGTTTAATCATCATCATTCGTGGCCGCCCTCAGATCCTTCGGATGATCGACATCTGCTCAAGAGTCCTCAGTCGGCGTGGAAGTTCTGCTGAAATGGACGGCTGGCTGCCAAGTTTCTGGGACGCCACTAAGGGCGGAGAACCGACGCCGTGGTGCCTGTACAGGTTGCAGCGTGAGCTGGCGGAGCTCCACGCCGACCCTCCGCCGGGAGTGTACGTGGCGCCCGAGGAGAACGACATGACCACGCTCCACGCCGTCATCGTGGGTCCCTGGGGCACGCCCCTGGAAGGTGGCCTCTTCCACCTGCAGTTGAGGTACCCGCCCGACTACCCGATGGTGCCGCCCCTCGCACGCTTCATGACCGACGAGGAGAACGCGTCGTTCAGCAGCCACGTCAACGGCGAGTCCATCTGCCTCAGCCTGCTATGTACGGCTCCCGGACCGAGCTGGAGTCCCGCGCTGACCGTCGCCAGCCTGCTCGTATCCATACAGTCCTTGATGACTGACGACGCTGAAGAGAGCGCGCGCCACGACACGGTCCGGGTGGCGGTGTGCGGCACGCTCGAAGACTGTCTGCGGGAAACGTCGCCTACGATGCCGCCGGCTCTGTCGAAGCAGGTTCTCGAGTACTTCGCCGAGAACTACGCAAGGTACGAGGACGCTGTCGAAGCGCAGATCAATTCCGGGAATGTACTCTCTTGGATCATGGGAAACGGTAAAGATTACGAACCGCTGCTCAAGCGACTTCGCGATATCAAAAAGAGGGTCGACGAAAGGAACAGGACGGCCGATGGACAACAAAACGGAGAGTGACGCATTGGTCCTTTCTCCGTTTTCGAGGGAACGCGGAGCTCGCCGGCATGATGAACGAACCACTTGTCAAGTTTGCTCGTACCTCTACATGTGCCAGCGAAACGCGAAATTAAGGACTCTTGAAGCAGCTGCACACATTGGCGTGGCGTGTGCACTAAATTAGGAGGCCATGCCAGAAAACAGGAATGGGTGATTTCTATGGTTGTAATAAAACGTTTGATACGTCCTTGCTTGCGTGTGTACAGAACTCGTATCTGGTAAGAGGAAACAATGATCTCCAATCTGAATACAGTTAACACCACTGAGAAATGGTTTTCCTCGAACACAACTATATTATTGATTTTGATGGGGTCTACTGCTTAGAAAGGAAACAGTTCAGATCTAACTATTGTACGTAGTAATTTTTGATAGTTCAGGTCTAGCGACTGTACGTAGCAATTTTTTTTATTTAGAACAATAATTTTATTTTCGCAAATGTAGTTGAGAATCATCAGACAAAAAATAAAAGCAGCAAGTTCACAAATCTGTAACCTAGAAATAAAGTAAATATATTACACAATTATGTAAGGGGCGCCGAGTGAGACATCTGCAGCTGACAAAATCGATGTATTATGAACCGCTGTGAAGTATAGAGTTTGGGGGTAAGGTTTTGGCGAGGTCCGTAAGAACATTTTTCGAGTGAGCGGTAAGCACGTATATACGCATATTTGTCCGCCTAAGATAGATGCTCTAACAGATTCAGTTTACGCAATGTGTTTGTTGCAGATCGAGTTAAGGATTTGTAAGTTCCGTGAAAGTGAAACCGATTTTTGGCAACTTTTGTAAAAAAAAAAAACTGTACAAGTCCTACACACACCATAGAGTTTATGTGAAGCGAAGCTTAAGCTTCTGAGACGCGGTTATGAAATGCCGTGAATTTACCCGTTTCATCCCAGCGTATTTGGTGTAAAAGGAACTGGCGCATTCGCAATTTGATCTCGCGCGTTCGTCCGACACAATGTAACGCACGCGCCGATCATTTCTAGAAGCTGGTTGGCGATGGCGAGATGGAACTTTAGGTATACGAGTGTGGCCGCAAACTTAGGCGTGTCCAATATCGAGTCTCGCGACATCTCACGAAAATGAAACTGCCTCTGAAAGTTCTCACCCGAGAGCATAACCGCTATGGGGGGCCTAGAAAGTACAGCCCGGGTTCGCGGAGCCATCGGGCTGGGATGGCGCCAACACTTATACAGCTGGGGCTGAGGATGTGCAATTCACAAAGCAGTGTGCCCGGCTCTTGTGCCTTTACGGCGTACAATCATCACTGTGACTGTGCTCTTCAGCTGAAGGGAGGTCGACGACAATGTTCGACAAGACCATGCCCGTTGGACAACGGACAACAAATGCACTTAAGTTAGGTGTAGATGTGGAGCCTATATGTTAGTGGTGCATACTCAGTAACCGTTAAGTTCAACGTAATTAACAATATCAAAAAAAGAATGACAAAATAATGCAAACAAAATTGTGAATAGGTATATGGGAAACAGTTCATAGACTCTAGCTTATAATTTCAATAGAATGAGCAAATGAAACAAGAATAGAGCTAATCTAATCGAACTTGTGTAAATAAAACGAAACCGTTCGCTCTGATTTCTGCAATAAATTTTGGTAGCGACCATTACGTGTTCGAGACCCGCTTCAAAGTCGTCCGAAGTAAATCCAGAGAATTCACTGTCGCAACAACGACAGGGCACCCGACCCCAAAGACCTGGAAGATTGGTGCGAGCGAATCAAAGAGTGACGCCGAGTCATATACTAAGAACATCGTCAGCGACCAGGAAGTAGAGAAGATGGACAGCAGGCTGGCCCATCTGATCGAGGCCAACCAGGCGCTGCTTCTCCGATGGAAGGGACAAAGGTTTAACCGAAGATTGAGGAAAAAGATCTCAGAGCTTAACGAGGTCATTGAAGATCACTGTCGGACCCTCGGTAAGCAGCAATGGGACGAGGTCTGTGACTCGATTGACGGGCATATGCGTAACGGCAAGTCCTGGGGCACGCTAATACATCTCAACGAAGGCAGCACCAGATCCAGTCAGAGACACACGCTCGCCAGAGACCTGCACGAGGCTACCACATCCTGTTCCGGGGACGAGCTGGTTGCCAAGCTCATGGAGAAGTACCTTACCGTAAAGCACGGGGACGAGGAAGACCGGTTTCCCGACTAACTCGGCCCAGCCCGTCCGGAATGGGACGAAGACTTCACTGCGGGGTAAATTAGACAACCCATATTTGCGCTCAAGGAAAAGGGGGATTCTAGCAACGCAAAGTGATTTGCAATGTCTGGCTAATATCTGTGGACGTGAAGGCAACAATTTAGGTTTGAGATTTAAGAAAATCAGGTGTGATGGTATTCAATGAAAACAGTGAACAGACAGTGGCGATACAGGGCCAGGAAATACCTCGGGTAACAGAATGTAAATACCTTGGTATATGGATAAACGAAGGTAATAGACATATGGAAACACAGGAAAAACCATAACAGTAAAGGGGAAGAGAAATGCAGCCATAATGAAGCACAGAGCGCTATGGGGATACAATAGGTGCGAGGTGCTCCGAGGTATGTGGAAAGGTGTAATGGTTCCAGGACTTACTTTTGGAAATGCGGTTGTTTGCTTTAAATCAGGGCTACAATCAGGACTCGATGTGAACCAAAGGTCAGTGGGTCGCCTCGCATTGGGCGCTCACGGGAAGACTGCAAATGAAGCTGTGCAGGGTGATATGGGCTGGACTAGTTTTGATGCGAGGGAAGGTCACAGTAAAATTGATTATGAATAACGACTGACGAATATGGAAGAAAGCAAATGGGCTGGGAGAGTGTCGAGGTATCTGTACAGGAAAAACACTGATTCACAATGGAGGAAAAGAACTAGGAAGCTTACCAGCAAGTACGTCCTGTAGGGTGGGCAACACAGCAACAAAGAATGTTAAGCGGAAAGTCAGAGAGGCTGAAATAATCTCACGGGTGACGGAAATGGAAAATAAACCTACCATCAGTAACTACTTAAGAGGAAGAAACGAAATCAGGAAAGAAACAATTTATTATAACTCAAAGGGAAGCTCATTAGTTTTCGAAGCGAGATCGGGATGCCTGAGAACACACACCTATAAAGCCAGATATAAGAAGGAAGAAGCATGTGCTTGCTGCGGTAAAGCTAGGGAAACTATGGAGCATGTTATATTAGAATGTGAAGACGTCTACCCAGCGGTCGATTTAGGCACCACTGTCCTCCTTGAAGCCCTTGGGTTCAGCGAGAGCAGTGGAAAAATAAACATGTCCGAAATAGGGATTAGTAAGAGGCGATTGGAGAATTGGTGGAAGAAAAGTAGGGAAACGACAAAAAACGGAGACGTACAAAAGCACAGTTCGCAATAGGAGATCAGAAAATTTGGTTGTGGGAGTTCATAGTGTTTTTTTTTTTTCTTAATTTAACCTAGGTAGGACATTAGGCAGTATAATAGCAAAAGCCTGGTGGCGCAACACACCGCCCCGTTTCAAAGGGGACCCTCATAACATCCATCAATCCGTGAGACTTCCTTTGTCAATTTAAAATTTTATTTCCTACATTAATCGCGAGTAGCGTGCTGGATTCTATCACTATAATTCATGGTCATTTCATTTACAACAACGTCTCACATCGCATTCTGACTAGTAGTCAGTCGCTTTAAAGGGACCCTAAAGGCAAATACTGTGTCGACGTGGCCTTTTTAAATACCATTCCAGAAACCTCGCAATGCTTGCTTCAGGCCAAGGAAACATTTATATTTACGAGAAAATTGCATCTGACGGGTCCGAATACTTTTTCGAAATTAAAATCACCCGTCACCCAACCGGGGGAGTGGTGACGTTGCATACGCCATCACTACCCTTTGCTGCCGTAGGTATATAGTATAGTGAACTATAATATTCAATTAATTCTAGTTTACTATACCGTAGGCGAGCAAAACGGCGCCCGACAGACGGCGGTACCGAGTGAAGACAGAGCGGCGGATTCGCCGCTGCAGCTGCTTTTTGATCAAGTGGCATACACCGTTTAGGCATTCCACGACATCACATGGAAGTTCAATTCTCTGCTAATTGGAGCTTGTGCGAGTTTCGCGAGCCAGCAGAACCAGCGCAGCACTACTACGCGATAACGAAACTACAGTTCACTGTAACGAAACTACTGAAACGCGAAACCGTGGCCGGCGCAGAGCCGAGCGAAAACGAAACATTTCCGCCGGCCGCTTCGTATTCAAGAGTAATTTCAATGAGTTCTTTTTTCTAAAAAATAAAATACAACCGGACAAGCAGTATCTTATTTTATCTTATGATACAATAAAGGGATGTTTTTTTGCAACGGGTGATTGAGTACTAGTGAGAAAATTTGACTGAGTAGTGCTTTCGTCATCGGGCAAGTGTTTAAATGTCCCGGGGGAGTCTCTAATCATGTTCTGCATTTGCCTTAATTTTTCCATTGTAAAGGCTCCGTTCGCGATAATATTGACGCTGGAGAGATTCTTGGGCATTAATCTATCACTTTAGATTGACACCTAGGATGCCGCTAAAGCGGCCACCGCAACAATTCGTTAGCGTCGGAGCGACGGGTCGCTTCTCTCCCCATGGAACGAGCCCATATTTCAGAAACCCACATCAAAATACGACACGCATAAAGCGTACGCTCAAATGTTATCGCGATTTTTATTTTTGTCGTAATGCGAAACCGAAACCAGCACGTGATGGTGATCAGCTTACTGCATACGCTGGTGGCGCGATCTGCCGACGGTGCGAGCCGTGGCTCGATGGTGCGCTGCTCGCGTTGGCGTACGAGCCGATCATTGCTGCGAATTTTCCTACACCGCAATCAGTCAATGTCGTCAGCAAGTCGGGCCGTGAAGCACGCCAGCGCTTATTCGGTAGCGCTCTGATCACGCCAAAATCAAGCGCGCTAAGCGAAGTCACAGTGCCCGTCGTAGCAGCTTTCCCGATCGTGTGTCCAATGTGGTCGCCCCCAGCGCTATCAGCGTCCGGCGACGCTACGTAACCTCTTCTTGCTCAACGCATGTTAGTGCAGTCCTGCAATTTCGTCTCGTAGTCGCGGTAACACCTACGTATTTCAAGCTGGAACCGTCGCAAAATCCGCCGGCTTGCGTCCACGGCACTCCTCAGCCCAGCAGCGGTAGTGCTGGTCGATCTTCTCCTGACAACAGGTTGGTGGTTTCTGTTTTGTTTTTGCGCGAGTCGCCCGCACCACCAGGCGCGAGCTATTGACACGACGACGTGTGCTGTCTCATTGTTTTCGTTCCCTTTGTGCTGCCCCGTTATCGTGCCTCGGCCTAGTTGCCCTTTACATGTAACGCACATATATCGCACCAAAACAAGCGTACCGCACCGCGCCATCGCGCGTTGTTGTTGAAAACAGCACAGCTGCATTTCTCTGATGCAACCACACGGCAAGCGTACAAGCCTACGCCTGCGTTTTGAGGCGGTTTCATTGTGTGTCGTATGTGTGCCCCTGTCAAAGTCACTGTCGAGTAACGCCACCGAAACAGCCGCCGCAACGGCTGCGCTATTTGCAATCGCATGACTTCAGTCGCTCTAATGAGGTGTGTACTGTACTGCGGTACCGGGTTGTGCGCGTACGCGTCTTGTTCCGGTTCAGCACATAATTTGCCTCGCCGAACGTGAGCTGTTTATAGCACCTTAATCGACACGTGTACGAAACCCAGGAAAAGTATTTGTACTGCCTCTTTGGCAGAATGTAGGCGATGTCGCGGTCCTGCCTTATCGATGCGAATAGAACGCCGAATTTTTTAGTTTTTAGTCAGATTTCTTGCCCTTTCTTTGGTTTATCACGTTATTACCAAACCCAAAAATAAACGTCCCAATTCCCCCAGTAGGCCACATCTCGAAAGGACGATTGGCTCATTTTTGATCGCGCACCAGTGGATTACGTAGTCTGTGGCATTATTTCCACATCAGATGACTTTCGTGGTTGCAGTTGCTGTTCGTAAAATCGAGGCACTTCCTGAAGTCCTTATTCGAAGTTTACCTTCGTATTTGCTCGCCTGCTGTCTTGTCTCTTAACCTTTAAAAAAGAAAAGAGAAAAATTTGCTATACTGACCAGACACTTGATCACGTCATGAACCTTGAGCAGTTGTAAATGTGGGGGCCCATCTTAGTAAGCATTGCATCAAGCTTTTTGTTAGGGTGACAAAACAAAAGTTTTATGTTGTGCCTTGTCGTGTACATTTATCGACTGCACTTCTACGGATGTGTTGAACACTGTTTACTCACACATCATAGTTGGATGCAGGTAGCAGAATTTATATCCATGTACACGAACAGAAGGGACGATCTGCCCAAATTCATTTAGGTTAAAGGCACTCATGTTTATGTATACATCAGTGTTAGCATGCTTCACAGGCCGGCGGTTATCACTTCTAGTAATTTAAAGAAGATAGAAGCCTTGTCTGAAGAGGCTAAGGTATCCTTGGCTGCTATAACTTAAAATTATTCTAATTTGATTTTACTCCAAATCTGCCATTAGCCCTCTGCGATGGGTCAGAATGGTTCGAGTCCAGCCCATATGGGCGGCCGCCACGCCCATATTGGCAGACCCCGAACCATTTTGTCTTATCTGGGAACACTAACAGCTGATTTGCAGTAAAAACAGATTTGAATACTTTTACATTATACTGGCCTTTGTTTCATGGGCATCAGTAAATAAGAAACTTTTGTCACTAATAGATTATAATTTATCAACTGTGGAGTTTTATTCATTGCTGACTGCATTACAGAGACGCAGTCATGGCAGAAGGGGGTCCTGCTGGCGAAGGCCAGATGGGTAACAATGCCCTGCACCGCGTGCTCGGTTGGTCATCGGTGGCCCGCTCCTACAGCGCTGGACGAGGGCTGAACCTGACTGGCTCAAGGAACCTGCGGCGTGACCTTCATCAGGTAAAATGGTGTAACCACTCGCAAATAAACCAAGGGAGCCAAGAATTGTAGGCTCTACGGTTCTGATGTGATTGTTGTGGGCTTTGCAAGGTGTTGTAGAAGGCTGTTGAAACACCAGTCACACTTTTGTTATACTTTCCTGTTTGTGATCTTGTATCAATAGTGCTTCATGATTGCATTAATGCTGCAAGCTTTCTCTCCTCCTAAATATTGAGGTAGTATCTCATAAATTTGTTTCCTGACCAAACATCATTCTGTTCGTGATATGCTTTTGTTTCCTGCGTGATCCCCAGTACCGCAAAAAGCTTTGATTTTTTCATGTATTCTTTTAGAAGCATGGCAGGAGGCAATGATTCTTATTGGAAAAGCAATGCAGTAACTGTTTTCTTTTTTTTTTCAAGGTTGAAGTTGCACTTATGAAGTTGTACATCGGCATGCAGAACACACTATGGGAATCACTTGTAAAAAAAAAAAAAAATGTGCAACAATTGTTTAGCCAAGGGTTAAAACAAATTTGTACACGCACTATGGGAATATGAAAGTTGAAAAAGATGTAAGGTGTATCCTGTTCCTTTTTAGATAGTTGTAGATAAGCTTTTTTTATGCAGCAACGGTTTGGAGCTCAAAAATTTATTTGTAATTACTGTGTATTCATCCACCTCATCCTTTAAATGGATAGCCATTGTCATCGTTATGTCATTGTAGCGGCATTTTCTCATTCTCAGCTTCACCCTTGCTGTAGGGCAAATATAAACAAAACTTTGCATCTCCGCTGGTACTTACATTTGTGTCCCCATGGCAAGTGTAGTTTGAACCTAAACACACTAACTGCTGTACTATTGCAATGGTCCAGCATATGATAATTTTTCTGGAGCCTTGCACGCAGCACTGACTGTGGGATTGGTGGTGTTTCTGCCAGGTTGCCGGAAATGAAAAAAAAAAAAATAATAATAACTTTCATTTGGGTTCAGCATGGTCCGATTTCGTTCTGGTTCAGAGAAATAAAAATGTACTATAATGGTTTGTGAACTGGTTTGCAACATTTAAACGGTTCAGTAACAGGCTCTATACAGTAAACTGTATGCCTGCCCTATGGCGAAATGCTGTGTATTGCTATTGACTTGCCCACATGGCGCATGTGCAAGCTTTGTCAGGAGGTGAAAGAAATGGGCTTTCTGGCCCATAAGAGACAAAAATTAATGTTTTTTACAGGAACATAAATGAATTTTAATCTTGTACAGCTACAGCAGCCATGCACAAAAAGACGGTCATCTTGGGCAGTGTTACCTCAAGAGCGGGTTGCGCATGGTTTGGTGCCTCGAGGCATCTTCTGTCTTTCTCACACTTCTTTTTATTCTCATCTATACTGACTATGGAGAAAACAGGAGGAACTTGTAGGGGTGTTCAAATCGCAACATTTTCAAATCGAATTGAATACAAGTATTTGAGAAAAAGCACCGTCCAGTGTCAAATAGAAAGTTGAATGTTTCCAATTTCTAAAAAAAGTGAAATGAAAAATTACATGGAGCTTGTCCAGCAGCAGAAGGCTTGTTTCCATTATTCGATACATTGTGCACTGTGATACAGTGCAATCACATATGGTGCGTGATGACGCTGAAAGTAATAAAGAAAGCAAGGAGGTTCCAAATGCATGTGGTAGAGTGCATAGTTCTCGTTGAAAAAACAAACCGTTTCACCACATAGCCATGCATCATTTTGAGGAACTTGAAACGTAATGAGATTGGTCAAGCAATATTGCATAAATTACATAAATATTTGTATTACATATATTACTACTCTAATCTTCTAGTGTGTAGCAAACAAAGAAGCCAGCAAGTGACATTTTGGTCAGTTTTCTGCTCGTTTTACTTAACTGAAAGCAGGTGGGGACATTGATGCTTCTGAGCCATGAACAAGGACAGTTTGTGCTAACTACCGCAACAATAATTTTTACGCAGCTGCATGTGGTGCAGAGTCCTGCGCTGACGAAGCGTGGATAAAGGAGTTCATATCATGCATATTGTGCTCGAGGACTTATTTGGAGAAATCGAAGGGCATTGTAGTGTGCTTGGTGTTGCCAAACGGGTGTTGGTACCATGGCACGCAACAAAACCATGTTTCCGCAGCCGTTTGCAGCTGTCGTTACCCCGCAATGAGACGATGGCAGCATTCATTAGCGATCGCAGTGTTATTCTTACAAGAAGCTGTGCTGATGAACTTGTTGGTTTCCCCATTTTCTCTTCTTGAGGAGACGTTCATTTTCACGCTTCTTGTGTCCTGGGATGTCCGTTTTATGGTGTATCTGGTAATAGTAGAGAGCTGACCTAACTGCCGAAGTAGCAGCTTCAACATAAACAGTGATTCTGTAGTTCCCCTGAAATAGTTAACATTTCAGCAGCGGAACACGACTGGCGCGGCCGAGTTCATTAGTGGAACTGTCTCTGCCGATGTGGCTGTCTCAGCACGTGCTTATTGTCTATCCCCATTCTCGCACATAATGCAACGCGTGAGTCGAAACAATTCTCGTAACGTGCACCGACTGAAAAGTGATTATATTGAAGAATCGATTATGTATTGAACACCCGTTTGCACCCTATATGCTTGAACCGGTTTGTGCCAAACCGGTAACCGGTATTGTTTCAGTTTAGGTTTAGTGCGGGTTCAGGCACGTTCTAAGAATATCTGTTTGGGTTTGCATTCTGTAATAGCTAGAATTCCAGTTCAGGCATGTTTTTCTGTTTGGATTCAGTTCGATACCATAGTTTGTTTGCTTATATTTAAGGCCGCACTGCTCATTTAATTAATTTCAATTGTTTTACCCTTACAGCCTTTAGGCATTCTATTTGATAGGCTCTGAGTTACATTATCCACACAACATCTGCATATACATAAAATCGTACTAAACATTATCTGGTAAAGGTCATGGTGTAAGACATGGTAGAATAATACACAATATTACAAGTGTAAGGCAACAAGAAGCTGCTAGGCAAAACAACAACAACAAGAAAAATGCCAGGTGCATTTATGCAAAAGATAGTGTTGCAAAGTTATTCAAGTTCAATACAGTTAGTTATACTAGTGCAACATGTTTAAAATGGCACTCGTCCATGATAACCACAATAATATCTGGGAACAGCTTTAATTCATTACAGGCTTTAAGATTTAATGAGAGAAGTTGCAGTTTTGCTGTGTAGAACAAATGCCTTACGTTGCATGGTCAAGGCAACGCAGTGTGAATTCACAGTGCAGATATGAAAAAGAGAAAAGATATTGGTTTTGGTATATGTCTCACGGAACAGAGTAAGACACGATATCTTGGTCTCGTTCATCAGCTTATCGCACTCAACGCTTTAGGGGACGCGGACGACATTGTGTACATTGCAAAGGAGTTGTGCTTGAGCAGATAGTGGCGTCTGCTCCGATCGCATTCTGGTGCTGTTGCAAGATGACATTGTGTACATTGCAAAGGAGTTGTCCTTGAGCAGATAGTGGCGTCTTCTCCGACCGCCTCCTGGTGCTGTTGCAATAACTGAGTTCGGAGTCGAAGGAATTGCTGAAGCCTGCCAGACTTTTCCGTTGCCAGTCACAGGCAATGCTTAAAAAGGTATTTTTCTATGCAGTTCATTGAATGGGTGCCTGCGTGCACAGGTGCACGGCATGTGATTTACAATCCCGTTATTCCGAGGCAAATGACCTGCAGGGACTTGTACCACTGTTTGTGTCAGGGTTTTCTTTTTTTTTTTACATTCTTGTGTTGTTCTTTTCTTTATTTCTTTCCTTTAAGAGGAAGCTTTAGCTGTAGCCCACCTGGCTCAACTTCTCATTTCCGTTTGTTGAATACATCTGGAATGCAGAAATGCAATCATTCAGCAGTTGTTGAACAGATATGAATTAAAATTGTTGTCTTTCAAAGAAAGAGTTGGTGACTGACAGCAGCGAAAGTTTGATTTTTACCCTTAAATACCCGTGAAAAATATTTGTTAAAAGATTTTAATAAATCCAACTATCAAATTCGCAACTCGGTAACCGACTGATGAAACAGATGTTGTGTTTATTAATGAGACCTGAGTGACTCAGTGCATTTAGATGTACAGGTTTTTGTCCTGCAGATAACAGAATTGAATGTCTTGTGTAATAACAAAAGGAGTCATAAATTTCTTTATTGTGTTATTACATAGCATTCTATATTGTGTAGTAGACCATATGTTCCTGTATTCACATTGCAAACAGGTATGCTGAGGCTTAGCATGTTTATTCTGTTCCTCTCTTCTGCCTTCAGAGTGACGTACAACATACTCTGTGTGCTTGAAATATTGAAAGCCAACTATTTCTGAAAATGACAGGCCTATGCATCCAGGCACGAAATATCTGCGGCACAATACATGAATCCCCAAGTTCTGTCCAACTTATTATGAAATAGTAGGCATGTGCAAATATGTTCTAAACTTTCAAGTAACGAACCGAATAGTTCGTATTCTCAAATTCAACTATTTTTCGTTTTCTTGGAGATTTCTTTTATTGCAGATTCTAATTCTTCTGAGGGACCTATTTCGAAAAAAATTTACCGCAATGTTTCTAGGGGTACCGTAAAGGGAGAAAAAAATATTTTGCGTTGGTATATATGCACTCTTTATTCATGAATAACAACAAATAAGAAAAAGAAATAAACTTACAAGAATTAAAAATTTTATGCATTGTTATAGTTCAAGGCTTAGAACATGCACGCGCGAGAATATTTCGCAAGTCTCAAATGTTCCTGCTCTTACACTAATATTTACATCCATAGCGTAATTGAACTGCGTAGGGGAGCGCACTAAAAAAACTGTGTGGTTGTGCGCCCGTTAAAAAGCAAAACGTGCGACAAACTTCCGCTAATCTTCATCTTATCGCCAACTAAATGCAGTTCGATATTGCGAGTCTTCCAAAAAAGAAAGTAAAAGGAAACGCATGCACAGCAGCATCCTTCCTATGCGCACCCCATTGAGGACTAAACAAGCGAGAAACAGGCGGTCGCCCTTTGAGCGATTAGTAACGACATAATAGCCATCAGTTTTGCGAGCACAAGAAGCCAAAACCGCCCGCGGAACAAAACCCAAACCGCCGTCCGCCTGCGTGTGCGCTAATGCACGAGCAGTAGTATATAGTAGACGCGCCGGAGCAAACTAGCTCTAAAACAAACCATGCAATGAAAACCGAAAGAGGGAGGCGCGAGAAAAAAATCTGCCGCATTCCCACGTAGTGGCAGCACATGCCAGGAAAGACAACATAGAATATTGCCGCACTTTTTAAACGTGCAGATGGCACCGTAAATATACGGCATCGGCCATTTTGGACTTGTTCACGGAGCCGTATATTTATGTCATCGACCCTGAAAGGGTTAAGCAATACTTTTAATGACACTGCTGTCGTCACTCTGCAGTGCTAATAATAATTATGTCATCATGGCCACCTGCCCAGGCGGCTTTGGTGTTGTGCTGCTAAGCCCAAGGGTGCGGTATCAAGTCCCGGCCATGGCGGTCGCATTTCTGGGGGGGTGAAATGCTATAATATCTGTGGTGCCGTGCATTGAGTGCACGTTGATGAACCCCAGGTGATCAAAATTAATCTGGAGTTCCCCCACTACGACATGCCTCGTAATCATGTCTGCCTCGTAATCATGCCTCGTAATCATGGTTTTGGTACGTAACAACCCAGAATTAAAAAGAAAGATTCATCATGCCTTGAGTAAAATGGGAAGACCAAAAATGAGGAATCACCTCACCCTGTAGCTCCTGGGATTGTCCCTTCAAAAGAATGACTCCGACCAAGGAGACGGCAAATGTTGCTCTCGGCATTGACATTGTAAAGCAAGGGTCATGAAGCGGGCTATAGTGCCGAGGCTTGGGTTACTGGAGCTTTGACAGGCTGACATATATTGTCTTTTTTTTTCCCACTCTTACCTTTTTTACCTTGTAGTATCGCTACTGGTGAAAATTAAACATTGATCGAATGGCAAACGAAAGTGGTGCCAAGTTGAAAAAGTTGAAAGAGAAGTGACATGACTTTTTGACTGAACGAAAGACCAAGCCCTTCAAGCCCTAGAAAAAAAATACTGGCAAATGTCAGAGCACATTGTATAATTTACTACAATACTGGTAATCTCTGTTAACCAGTTCCGATTTCGGCATCCAAGAGGTGGATGCGCCATGATGTCCTGATACACAGGTTCCTTTTATATCTGTGATCACTGCAGTTGCCACACATGTGCACAAGCAAAAGAAACACACACACATCGCTCTTACTTATGTTTATGAGCAACATCATCTGTCCTAGCCGTACTGCTTCATCATGTCAGCAAATCTGGCTCCGTGTAATGCAATCACGATAATGTTGATGGCACCATGTCTGGCCTATTGAGAACAACTCTAGCATTGAATTGAAATATCCTTGTTAATGGCCGTCAATTCACGTAGAAGTATATGTTAAATGTTTCTGCAATTTCAAAAATGTACGTCGTCCTAATGGAAGGCGAGCCAGAACAGAGAAGGAGGAGAAAAAATCATGGTCCTCCAAAGCGGGTCCTTCGTGTGCTCTTATAAAGACTGTTTATGGCGACTGGTGCTGCGCTGGTTGGTGTGGATCGCGCTGCACGTAATCATGCCCAAGCTATTGTTCTTGCTGCCTTGCAATTTTTTTTTTCTTCTTCCAAGTGCAAAAGTGCTTGTTCCAACCTTTGCCGCCAACGTCACAGGTTCTCATGGGCCTGACCCCTCTGATCGAGCAGTCACCTCTGAACGTCCAGCCGTCACACCTCTGGCGACAGGCACAGCAGCACTATGAGAATCCGCGCCCGCCCAGCTCTCCGAGCATTGCTTCATCCTCTTCCTCAGGTGGGTGCAACATTGGAAGCTGTTCCATTGAGGAGATTACAGCGATGGAGCACTTCCGCTGTGAAGAGGTGTCTATTGCCGTGCCTGTAGTCCGTTTCAGAAATAGCTGGCAATGCCATAAAGGCTGGAAAAGACTTGTGCCGGGGGCCTGTGTAACTAGCCTTACTAAATAAGCGAGACTTGAGTTCTTGCACTTTTTGATATAAGTGCAAAGGGGCCTTTATACTAAATTGACCTGTTTTGTGGTTCTCAGTGGAGAGGTTCTGAGGCGATGTGTAGGTAACTTTCTGCTGCAGTGGTTATCTAAAAAGAAAGCAGTAATAGCTTTTCCTTTTTTTTTTGCAGCGGTCATTCCATTCCATTCATGAACATTGTCTTTGAGTATGCATACATTGAGGGTACAGTAGTGAAAAAGTAAGATATATTTTGCATATGGGCCCTGTGAGCTAAACTGCTCAGAATGTTGCTGCTGTGTTATGCCAGAACACTAGCTTAAGGTGATAGTCTCTTGAACACACACTGCCTTATGTTATTTTAAGCGCGTAGCCCACCCACCGTGCTCACAAATTGCGTATCCCAAGAATGTGTCCCGAAGAAACCGCATACATCAACCAGTATGCCAATATATGTGTGTACTCAGGGTGTCTACCAACCGGGAAAACCGAGAATTCTCAGAGATTTCGAGTAGTCTGAAAAAACTCGGGGAAACTCAGGGAATTTGTGCTTCTATCAGGGAAAATTGGCTGTAAATTTATTGAAAGGTAATCCAAAGTCACGGTAATGCTGCCCCGAGTAGCAGAGAGGAATCGTAACGAATGGTCTTTGACGCCGCATCGTCTGCTCGAGGAGTTGCCATAGTGCAGCCAACGGGCAACTTTCCGGACGGCAGATAATTCGGACGGCTTTGCAGCACCACTACGTACCCCATAGGGTCAGTGTATAAAAACGCTGAAATTTCGTACGCAAGAACACTTCGCCGTCTGATTTTCCTGACTTTTTGCCTTGACCGCAGGTCCGAAACGGCATTAATAAAAGCCACAACCGCCGCCATTTTGATAACCTCGCCGCCTCGAACCGGCACACTCGCACGCAGATCCGCTGGTTGCCGTAGCCACCACCGCGGCATTGATAGGCCTAGCTGAAGCTTCTTGCCGTTCTGTATCGTGTTTTTCATAGAAAGAATTCGCCGCTGTCAGCAATGGCACCGACACCGCCTTTGTGGTCATCGCGAATGGCTTCGAAGTTCGGAAAGCACGGCGCGTTGCATAATTCCGGTTCCCGAAAGTTAGTTTCACCGCATTACAGAAATGTTACGCTGTGAAGCATAACAAGTGTGGAAAGGGGCAACTGTCACGGGACGCAGTACGTATTCCTTAATTATACACGCGTACACCCGCCATCTTCTGTCACAGTACGAGCACCGATATGCCTAATAAGTGTACTTGCCGGCCTTCAGAACTTTTTCGGGTGTGCCTGTGGCGATTTGAAGCCTTAAGGGCTGTAAAAGACGTGCATTCATTTTTGGGACGTTTTGTTGACCCCCTTAGGGAATCCGAAAAATTTGGACGCTGACTGCACAACTGTCCACAAGGATGCTTCAAATAGTCCGTGTGGCCAATGTGCAGCCTAACGAGAACAAGAAGACAAAGGACCTGTGCATCGAGAAATGAATGGGGAAGGAAGCACACCGCCGATATTTTGAGGGAGCTTGCACTCTAAAAGCAGTGTTGGCTGACACGGAGATGCAGGTGTCCTTCATCCAAGTAAAAAAAAAAATCTTTAAAGCAGTGAAACACTACACTGAGGTGTTGTGCGCAGGCTGAGTATGTCAGGACAGTTGAGGTTGACTTATCAGCTGTTGCGAGAGAATCTCACTTCTGATAAAGTTTGGTCCTCATACCAGTTAGCTTGCTATTACTTGATAGAAATAGCTCGTTAGAAAATATTCTGTATGCATCTTTTTTTATTCGTAGTTGAAAATGTTCGACCCAGTATTTCCTTTCAAAGATATTTTATTCGCTGTGCATTTTACTAACCCCTCCCTTCTGTTTTCTGAATAAAATAAACACTACCCCTTACTATTCAAACTGGATTAAGTTTTTTTTTTTAACATGCTTACTAGGGAGTGACACCATTGGGCGACATGATGTAGGGAGACCGTCTTGACATAAAACAAAGTTCTGTGTCACTCAGGAAATATTGCAAAGGCACCCAGGAAAAACCTGGAAAATTCTGGGAATTCGGAAATGTCAACTTGGTAGACAGCCTGGTACTGGTGAGATAAATGTTAATTATAGGTGGAGAGGTTAGCCAAGCAAAAGCCTTGACGTGGTACTTCAGGTGAAGTATATAATGAGATCAAAGGACGAAAGAAAAGAACGAAAAAATTCCCACGCATTCACTCGTGCACAATCTCTGAAACGGGCAGCATTTTGCACCATAGAAAGAAAAAGTGGAAAGTGAATGTTTTTGGCACCATCAATGAACAGATTAATCAAATGAACCTCAATGCAATGAACACACATATAACAAAGTAAATCTATAATTTGGTTGGCCACACTTCAACTTGTTGAGCATTCTCCTGTGACTGCAGCCGAATTTCGTTTATATATATATATAGAATTTTGAATTTCGAGTATACATTTATGATAAAGATTCAGTATATAACGGAGACACTTTTGTGATGGATGGGACTTCATTATAGTGAGGTTTATAAGATTCTAATATTTGTATGTGAATAGACACTTTTGAAGGAGTGTTTCTTAAAAAAGAATATTTTTTTTTTCTTTCCCAAGTTCAAGTAAATGCAGGTGCGGGCTCGTCATATGTGATCAACATGGAGCCAGAGGCCTCGCCAACACCTCCGTTGCCCAACACTCGCAGCTTGTCCGATGTGGTCGGCGGGGCAGTGTCCGCAGCGCAGCAGACCGGCCCAAACAATGCCGAAACGGGGACGGGCACAGATGATAACGTGACCGCCACACCTGAAGTTCGGGCCTTTCTCATGCTGGTGGACAAGTACGTCACCTTCGTGCTGATCCTGCTCCTCAAGCTTGCGTTCGACCATCGTGTGGGTAAGTCACTTCGTGTGAGAGCTTAAAGTCACTTAAAACAGAAACACCAAAATAATTTTGACTGATGGTCAATTTTTTTTTTTCCTATTTATATGTCTGTTAGATATGCAGTAATTGGCGGATTATTAAAAGAAAAAATGAGCGTCTAACACCGGTGCCGACATGTCAGCATGACATCAGGGTTTTCAAAGCATTTTTACTGAAAAGTATTCGTATGAAAAATTGAGCAGGATGCTGTATAGCATTTGAAGCTTTGCTCACTGCTATACATTAGTTCAGTAGTTAAGGTCATGGTGCCACAAGGTTGTTGAATAAGGGGGCAGGTCTGAAAAACCACTCAGCAAGTGTAAACAAGTTCGTCTTTGGCTTCTCGTGGCCATGAGCTGTATTATGATAATGCAACTCGCTCACCATAACCAAAACAATCATTTGTACATTTTTAAATTTATACAGTCGAACCCACTCATAACAATCCCAGATATGACAATCTGTTGGTTATAAAGACCGCGCTTCAGTGCATTTATGATTTTTCGGCCTTCCTTATGGAAACTGCTTCCAGATATAACGGAAGTTTTTTAAATCGCCACACTGCTACAACAAACGCTTCGAACCCGCTCACGGTAAAAGGAGGGCACGCACGAAGTGCCAAAGCACGGAAGCACAACCAAACTGGGCGCATGCTAGCATGCGCTCAGCTCTAGTCCAACTGCGACAATGATACGGCCTTCGAGATCAGTGAGCGAGCAACCGCCTCCCATGGATTTCGGAAGCCGCAAAGAAGGTAACGCGTTTTCGAGGCATGCCTTCAGAGCGAGGCGTCGCATGCAGCATAAACAGTATGGTGCGGGGCTTGCACCACCGCGTGCGCCGGTGCAATATAGGATGCCACAGACACCACTCTCGCTTTTGCACAGTTGTTCATGCGGCACCATGCGCATCACACCTGTTTCGGCTATTTGGAACGGCCGTCTGTATCTTCCGATAACGGGAACAGCGGCTCCTCAGGCGTTCCTGTCGACAAGGCCAGAGTTGGCGACAACGCTGCACCATGCACTCCCGCCACTGGCGCTGCACAAAAGTTGTGAAGGGTCGGCAGTTACTACGCTGTTATCAGGAGATCACAATTCGGCGGTGCTTCGTTTAAGCGTTGCCGATTGCTGATAACTGCTCGCAGTGGCCTTTTACCTTTTGAAGATAGCATTTTTTCTTTCGCGCGAACCGACCTGGGTAAAGTAATTTTAGAGCTTTTGTGTGACTGATACACAGTTGTAATGCCATGACCATGATGTGGGAGACCATCGCAGAATGGTGGCATGTCATGGTAGCTTACACAAAAGTTTTCTATTCCGGCCAACTAGAACACATCGCTCTCATGTGCAGAATGCAGTCATGTCCTGCTAGTAGTAAAGTACATCACGAGCTCTCGAATAAAAAAACGCCGGCTGCGCTTACAGTTTCGAAGTGATAGGTGATCAAACCTGGCGCCATTCTGTAAGATCGAGCTACCCACCGCCGCATTTTGTTGTTTAGATGGGTGTTCCTAATCGAAGTTTGCAGCTAGGTGCGGGAACGCACCGGGAACAAAAGTCACACTGAAAAATCTGGCTTTCAGACCAAAGTGCTGCTGTATTGTAACTGCTGATGCCAGCTTCCGTGGGGTTAATTTTTGAGCATTTCGAAGGGCGAGTCTATAATAACTAACTACTAATATAATGACTGCTTTTTGCGGAACATTTGAGTTCATTATAAACGGGTTCGACTGTGTTCATTTGTTTGAGATGCATCAAAAACTCCGAATACTAAATTATAAGCTGGTGTGAGGATAGAATAGCGTGATATTCCATTCAATATCTGAAGACGTCAAACATTTGTATATGCTTACTTGAAGCCCACGAAATACTAGCCAGCGCCAGACAAGCCTAAATGATTTAATGTAATGCTCATTTTTAAACGCCTAGGTAGGTTTTGGCGCCTAGGGCAGATGTATGCGTCATGGCATCGGGATACACTGGCGCGCTCCGCTCTTGCAAGTGCAGCCACGAGAAATTCGCCCAGCACGCTTGTTTGTTTCCTAGTCAATATCATCGTCGTACATAGCCTTATTGCGTTGTAATGTTGGCAAATTTTACTCTGTGTCATAACGTCGCAAGAATGCCGATGACATCAGGTGCGGCATCACAAGACCAGTTTTTAGTATCGAGACAGAGTACTGTATGTTTTACAACCTTTGTGCTCGCTGAATGTCATTCTTTCACCTGTGGGGAAAGTGTGGTACCGATTCCGCAACTTCGGCAATATGTGTCTGTACTCATTAGCAATGCAGTAGCACCGATTCTCTTAGCATATTTGTCGGCTAATATTTTAGTTTAGGTTGTGTGGAAGTAGTGCAGTTGGGCAGATCATGTAGTGGGCAGAGCTGATAACCGGCAGTTGTCAGGATCTTGACTAACTCGCGCATACAATTGTTTTTGCAAGGCGCTGAGTAGTTGATGTCCTTTTTGGTTTTGCAGGCATGCTAGCAATCTTGGGTCTCTTCATCACATTTTGCCATGCCAACTCTGTTATCAAGCGCGAGGTCAGCAAACAGGTGAGTGTTCACAGCATGTGATGTGCTTTTGCATGTATCACATTTCTTTTGATTATTAGGTGGTCACAGCTGCAAGGTGAGGGTGGCAGCTCTGCAAGTGACCAGGTCGGCCTGTATTTCACCCATTGTCATGCCATGACCATGTCCAGGTGCATGGTTGGCGATTGCTCCAAACCTGCACGTCCCCTGTCAAGATCGGCTTATAGCCGACCGCTCTCTGCTAAACAAATGGACCACAGTTTTTTTTTTATTTATCATTTTCACTGGCCATTCAATTCCTTGCTTCTTGGCAGCACTCATTGACGCTGACATTAGAGTGGAGCTGGCACCGTTTGAAGCCACCTGATGGTTCAGTGACAAAAAATTCGTAATGAAAAACAACAAAATCTGGGAAAATGTAGCTGCTTATCTTGTTAATGGGGTACTGATGGGATATTCTTGACTATTAATTTCTTGCATTAAATGAAGGTTCTAGACATCTAAACCGTAGAAAGAAAAACTGTGAAAAATCTCACAATGGCATTAATAATTCAATACAATAGCTTTTCTACAGCCACTTTCAGTTTCGATCCCAGGAGGACATTGTGTCACGGCACAGTATGTGGGAGCAGGACACTGCAAGTTTTTGACACTCGCTCCAGCTCACTCGGTCATCAGCCATGCTGTTACATCGGCCCTCGTAACAACTAGCAGCATAGCAGACAACCGAGCTAGTCAGAGCAAGTGTCAAAACGTTTCAGTGTCTTGCTCCTGCTTGACCACATACTGTGTCATGACGTCGCGACGCTGTATCAATCTGGGAAACGAAACCAAGAGTGGCTGTTTAAAAGCTATTATATTAAATTACAGGGCTCTGAGGTTCATCACTACTTTTTTAAGAGTTTCCAGTTCTAGGACCATCACTCAAAGCAAAAAAAATTTTGAGTAGTCCAAATTGTCATGTCAGTACCTCTCTAACCCCTTTGAGGGTAAATTATTGTCACCAAATGTGACCCCCCAGGGTCGAATTTATTTTAGAGTGACCATAAGCTCGCAAAAAAAAAAAAACATTTCCCGTAGGTAGTCATGCATAGTTCATTTATGAATGCAGATGGGCTTCCATAAATACTTACAATAAAAATAAGAAGTAGATACATTGAAGTAGATATAATTCTGATTCAGTAATTGGCGTCCCAGCGTAACCCAGCCTCCAGTCGTGTGTGAACTTTCTGAGATCCTGGGGCAGGTGAACCGGACCCACACTAAGCCCTATGGGGAATCCACTTTCGGACCTCACTGGTATCGCTTTATTATTTCAGATTAAGTACAGCTTCTTGTTACCTTAGCATGTGAGAACCGTCATGCAGAAGTGATCGTTAACATTACTAGCATGCAATAAGGCTTGCCAATGTGCCTAACATCTTTTAATATACACTCATTACAATGATTTGCAACATGCAATTTCTATGTTATTACGGTCGAATTAATGACACGGCTGCTCACATAACAATGAGCAGCCTATACATTCAAATCTTGATATTACGAATCACGCGGGACTGCCGAAAATCGTTCGTTATTTTGAAATATTATTGTAATAAAAGACTTGCGGTTAGAAGCCAGTGGACAAGCCTAGGAATGAAAATGACGTACTTTGGCAGTAGACGCGTGTGCAGGCAAGCATACTCTCAAATAAAAATGTCTCACTCACTTCAAAGCTGCTTTAGTTGAAGAAATTAGCGATTTTCTTCTGGCGCAGCAGCACACACGACCGATTAGGAATGCGTCTACATCTTCCGCTTTGCACAATACCTCATCGGGTATGTCATTGCAACGAGCGATGAAAGTGTGGACTTTGTTCATGTACGCTAAAACATCAATGTTTGACACAATCTCATCTTCTGTGTTAAGTGACCCGCAGTTGTCGTCCTTCGTGTCGTCATCGTCACTGGAGACGTCGCGAACGCAGTGAATAATCTCTTCGGTTGTCAGGTCCGCCGCCGTTAGTGCTGCGCTGTCGCTGTCCACGTAGTCGTTGAAGGAAGAGATAGCAAGCGGCAGTTTCGCAACCTCGGTCCACAAGTCTCCTGGGTTGTCGTCGGTCACCTCCCGGCCATCTTCAAGCTCCACTGGCGCTTTGACAAGCCCTGCTTTTTGCCAGCAGTTGCTAATGGTGTACGCCTTCAAGTTCCACCAAGCTCCTGTGAGCATTTCTGTGAGCATTCTTCATCCTGACTAGTTTCCGTAGCCAACCTCTTCCAGGTGTTATTGGTGACAAGTGAAGAGACGACACTTACTGCCTACACTTTAGTGTCGTCGTTGATGGCTTCGTTTTCCGGGATGGGTCCGGTTGTTGCACGTGACAGCATGTCGGCGAGAAGCAGTTGCTTCCCTGGTGCGAACTGAAGTCTTACGTCACAGCGAAGAAGGCGCAGGAAAAACCGCAGCAACCTCAGAGGCATGTCTCCAATGGCCTTCTGTGAGATGGCGATCAGGGGTGGTGATCAGTTTCAATAAATGGCCGAGCATAGACAGAATGGTTATACTTCTCGCAGCCATATGCGACTGCCATCGCCTCCTTTTCAATTTGCGAGTAACGCTGTTCGCACTCTGCAAGTGCCCGCGTGGCATACGTGACCGACTTCCATGTGTCCTGGTGGCACTGCAATAGCACTGTGCCGATTCCGTTTTGCGATGCATCACATGACACCTTTGTTGCTTCTGCTCGATCGAGCACAGCTAGTAAAGGCTCTCTACTTAAACTTTCGCAGAGCTGCCTCCACTCTTCAGCGTGATTAGGCGTCCATTCAAACGCAGTATTCTGCTTTATAAGATTTCTGATGAGTGTTGTCCTTTGGGCCAGTGACGGCATAAACTTGCTGAAATAATTCACAGTTTCTAGCAGCCTCTGTACAGCGAGCTTGTCGGTCGGCGATGAAATTTGTACCATTGATCTTGTCAGTGACGGGCTTGGTTTGATGCCTCCTGGTCAGTGACGTCACCAAGAAACTCGATTTTGCCGACACCGTTGTCACGTAGAACCATTGCATGGCATCGTCACGTAGAACCATTCCATAGACCCTTTCCACGCACCCTGTTCCTGTGCACAAGTGGCGAAAGTTCAGTGCGACTTCCTCAGAACTGTTTTGAGATATTGCGTGTATGCGTGACACAAGTCCAAGATTTTCGCTAGCCTGTATAAGCCCAGGATGGCCTGATGCCCCTTGGACACCACAAAGAAGTCGAGGACGGCGCAACAGTCACCTAGAGCTAATTGTGTACGAATGACAACATCATGCTTGATAATCCCTCCGCCATAGGAACGTAACACCCCACTGCTTGGTTTCAGGGGCGGCTTGGCGTGAATTTTACGGTAGCATCAGAAAGGTAGTAGATTTGCTTGCGCTCCTGTGTCGACCTCAAATTCAAGTGGTACATTCTTGATTTGGGCGACAACTGTCCAGTCATGTTGGCTCGCTGCGCAGCTTGACACGTCCAGAATGTCAAAGTTATCTTCACCGCCCTGAAGTTCGCTCATATCGGCAAATTGTCTGCAGCAGATAGCAAAATGGTTAGGGCATTGACATTAGCGGCATGTTTTCCCGAATGCAGGACACCTTTGTGGTGGGTGCATGTGTGTGCACTTTGGACACTTGTAATGTCTGGGCAACTCACTTTGTTTACTTGGGTGATCCTTATGCATCGTGTGAATGTGGCTTTCCTCCCATGCCCAAACTTTTTGTTGCACTGCTGCCGCTTCAGCTGCTTTGGCAATCTGCTCAGCCTTCAGTAAATTCAGCGTAGTTTCCCGCAGCAACCTTTCCCAAAGTTTCTCATTGTTAGTTCCATAAACAATTTGGTCTCTTATCAATGCGTCCATTTGGGAGCCAAAGTCGCATGCTCATGCCTGGTTCTTTGTCTCGCAAAAAAGGTTCGAAAAGCTCACCAGGGGCCTGGACTCGCACGCAGAAAACGTAGCGCTCATGGACTTCGTTCTGCTGTGCCGCACAATATGCATCGAACTTCGCAATGACAGTGGCGAAGTTATTCCTGCTCTCGTCTTCGCCAAAGCTGAACGTGTTGAAGATCTTGATGGCTTCCTCGCCTGCAACGCGCTCAGCAGAAGTGCTGTCTTGCATGATTCCGTTCGAGGCTTGTCGGTTTGCTGTTCTGATGCGGCGAGAAAAAATTCAAACCTTTGCTTGAATGCCTGCCAGTTCTTGGCAATTTCACCAGCCGAGCTCAGCGGGCCTGGTGGATTCAGGAAGTCCATGGGGCTAGTGTTGTAGTACAATCTTTGGTTCACCAAGACTGGACGTCGGCATTAATCCCCTTCTGACACCATGTATTGTGTGGTGCCGCAGGCGAGGCATGACCAGAGGCTCCAAGCAAGGGGAGCGGAAAGCGTCCCCGTTTATTCAACAGCCGTGTATATATACTGAGCGGGAGAGGGTGTGTTCCCTCACCACCATGTGTAATGTGCGATACAGATATTGGTCACGTCACACGTGCCGTAGATGCGAAGCCGGCGCTACGCCAGATACGATGCATAGATACGATACAACATAGGGTAATGGGTATTACATATGGTAATGATGTTCCTTCGTTATAAAGGGGAAACTAAACTATGTGCGTTATTCGGAAATATGCACTGTATTGAAATTCTTAGTTATGAAATATTCTTACATTGAAAATATAGGCAATGTGGCAGGGTTGTTTAAAATATTCTTAAATTTGAGAAATTCGTTAATGTGGGGTTCGTAGTAATGAGATTTGACTGTAGGTAGTGTCAACTTGTGTATGTGTTCTAAGGTAAAATACCTCGCTTAATATGATGCTCCCATACTGCTTTATAGGCTATAACAATAACATCTAGAAACTGGGTGTGTGTGCCGAAAGAAGGAAGAACACAAAATCCCCAGGTAAAAAAGAAATGCAAGCTACATTGTCACACCTGCGTCTCTGCCGTGCACCACGCACAGCATGCCTTTACAGCTATTTCACAATTCGTGCAACGCTCTGCATTACTTAGATGTCGACTACAGTTAAGTCTGCCAGATCTTTTAGTGACTATGGATCGTATGTTTTCCTGGTTAGAATGTTTCTTCTTGCATTTTCTCTAAAACATATGGATGAGGTTCTACTGTATAAGTATTACTAAAAGAAGTTTGATTGAAAGTGTTAATCTGTGTCAATAGCTTATATTTGTAGGTATGTAAACTTCACAGAGAACTTGAGAAAAAGTATTGATTGCTTTTGAAAAGCATTTGTAACCTTTAATTTTGTAATATCAAGAGAACTAACATAGTAACCCATAATTAAGCCCTCATTTTTCTCCAAATCTCAGACACTTGCTATATGGGCAGTTTGCTTAAACAGGGGCTCAATGCGAGCTAGCTGGAAATACATCCCGTATTTACTCCAATCTAAGCTGGCCCCGATTCTAAGCCGACCCCCGAATGTCCGAAGCTAGAAAAAAAATTTAGAAACTTACCTCGAGTGTGGGCCGAACAATAAAATTGAGGACAGCGTTAACAGAATGATAACAGCATTTATTTAATATGAACATGCCGAGCTCACGCTACATTGTCACCACCGTTAGCCTTACGCTTGCGGGTGCGCGCAAGCTCCCGTCCGCGCGCTCATGCATATGCGGACAATGCGGCATCGCACATGTCGAAACGCAGCACGATCTCAGTGAACAGCTCCTCTCTGTTATCACACACTTATCTTCCTTGTCGCTGTCATCTCATTGATGCTGAAGTCGCGCATGGCTTACTGTGCCTCTGCGGCTAGCACAACTTTTCGTTTGAAAATGGCACTATAGTGTGCCATTATGATAATGCCATGCCGCACGCCGATACCATAGAACCAGCTACGATACGGCAGAGGTCGGAGCGACAACATCGTTCATGCACTTCAGTTGGCTACTGGCCCGGCTAGTAGCGGCTGCGATACTGACTTTTTTAGATGGTGCCAGCTATGGACCATATTTATCATTTTCGGTTACAAACAGGTGCATATTTTTTAAATATCCCCTAAAATCTATGCCGACCCTAGAGTTTTGTATATTATTATTTGGAAAAAACTATCGGCCTAGATTCAAATAAATACGGTAGTTACAAGCACTATTCATCCCTTCATGCATAGAGTTTCATACAATAATTACTAGAGAGAACCCTGGTGCTAGTGTCTATGGGAGCTGCAATAAGAAGGGTTGTACCAGCATGGGAATTATGGGAAGTACATGGATTTGCCTAAACTTCGTCCTTACAGCTTCAGACAGCTTTGTGAGTTTGTAAAGGATCATTTTCAACAATGTACTGCGTTATAAATAATTAAGCATCGTCAAAATCGTCCGACAGCAGGATTCAAACACAGGAACTCTAGAACAGAAGCCTAATATTGAAACCATCAAGTCATGGACAGATGTATCGACAAGTGAATGCAACGCCCTTATGAATTTATCGCGGTCATGCCACTGCCTTGAGATGCTTGGCGCATTTCGATTTGGCCACCTGGACAAGCTTAATCGTTGCAATTGTGCGTGTTCGCGGCGCTTTCTGCACTCCGAAGAGTATATATTGCGCCGGAATTTATAACGCTAAGATTTATATAGCGTAATATACAAAGCCACAAAAACGTCTGAATCCACAAGCATGAAGCTCGGACAAATCCATGTACTTCCCATCATTCCCATGGTGGTACAATGACTGCAGCGCCAGAGTTCCCTCTAGTAGTTATTTTATGAAACTCTATGCCTTTGTGTACCCTATTTTGTCTCTATAGTCATGTAACATCTTTGCAATGCTATAAAATTATTCAGGGTGTACTTAGAAATAGTGTTGGCAACTAGTAGTTCACTACTTCTTATTTCTGAAATTATGGTAAAAAAAACACAAGGGTATGTAGAATTGCTAGATGGTAAACAACAAATATGGGGTTTTATATGCCAAAAACTACGGTCTGATGATAAGGCACGCTGTAGTAAGGGACACTGGAAATTCGTCTCACCTAGGCTTCTTTAACGTGCAATTACATCTAAATACACTGATGTTTTCGCATTTCACCTCCATTAAATGCGGCCGCCGTGGCCAGGATCCTCTCTCGCGGCCTCGTACTCAATAGCCCAACACTACAGCTGCTAAACAACCATGGAGGTTTTGCTGGATGGTGAATACCATGCTTTGTGGCAAGTGTTGGTTTTGTTTGTTTTTGTAGAAGCAGCAGTTATCAAAGAAGATGTAGGGAACTATTTTTATATCAGTAGGTAACCATCTTATCATAGCATATGTATGTATCGGTGGAGGTGAAAAAAATTCCCAGAACAGTGCATTAAAAACGAATAGATTTTTTTTTAGCAATGTGAATCATATTCATGGCTACAGTCATCACAGTTTGACTGATATGCGTACTAATAGTTACCTGACTAATCAAAGCTTGCTTCTGAATGTCTTAGTCACCTGAATGGATTTTTCACGGTCATGGACTTACCCAAAAGTTTGTCGGTTGTGAATCCTCGCCTGGCTACCTGTCCACATATTGAGACATCAGTGCAAATTTTGAGATTTCTGTCCCCAAAATGCATGTGGCAAAACATACATCAACATTACATGTAACGTCTTGAAAAGCTTTATGAATGCACTTCGTGATGGAACTGCCGGGAGTGTTCAATGTGCTTGTGGTTTATTTTGGAGATTAATGTCTTGAAATCATTAATAAGGCATGTTGGGTGGTCTTTTTGTATGTTACTGAAAAAAATGCATATACTATGTGTGGTGTGAGCAAGATCAATGATGTCGAGGAAGTGCACCTGTTCTTGTAATCTTCATCATCATTCTTTGTATTGCTTCCACCACAGTGTGTAGCTTCGAGGTTACAAATTCAAGGCACCACTAAAGAGGAACACTAAATCAGTTTCAAGCAATAAAGTAGCCTTTTTTTAATCTATTTTCTTTGAAGGGGCTCTGTACCACCCCTCGGACTTGGTGAAATAACATAGTCCGCAGGTAGCATACGTTGCTGTGAATGTCTCAGCTAAGTTTTGCTGACATATGCAGTGCACGGAGCTTGCAAGCGGATTGCAAAGTCACTTTTCTCTCAAACTCTCTCTCTTCAACAGAAGGCCCTGTCCTCATTCTCTTCTAGACGCTTTATTTTGTCACCAGACGCTTTATTTCGTAATTGCTGTGGACGGCTGCTATTGGCTAATAGCTGACATCAAGCTGCGGTCGACTACGTGGCGTAGATAGTGCGGCCACCGCGGGGTGCCACCACGAGTCCACTGGCTAAGCGCATTACTGTTCACTGAAAAGAACTGCGTTTTGCTTATTTTTGGCACGTTGTAGGCACGAAAGGTGGAAGTCGTGGCATGTGCGTTAACACCCAGAATTAAATTAGCGCTGTGCGGCACGGTGGCATTTAGAAGGGGGAGCATTGTGGGCACGCCCCACTGCGCTGTAGCCTTCGCAGATCAAGGCATTAAAGAAGGAACGAGAGCACAGCAAAGGCTGTGTTTGATTACCAATAACTCCACTTCTGCTGAATGCACAGAAGTACTTCTTGCGGCAAGGTATTTCTGAAATAGCCTATTTTCACTTCAAGTTCCTTTCTCCACTTCGATAAAAAGTGCCTCAGGGCCCCTTTAATTTCACTGTGATAGGTTGATTGCTAGAACAGACGAAGGTCAAAGTTCCATTTTTTTTAATTTTTCACTGAAACTTCAGTGCTGGTACGTCAGTGTGACGTCACAGATTTCAAAGTATTTTCTTCTTTTTGAGGCTTTTGTGGTACAGTAAGAGATGTCTAACCCAGGGGTTCTCAAGCATGTTAGTCTGAAGGAACCCTGCTAAGCTCCATGAAGTGCCAAGAAACCCACCCTCCCCCACGCCCCTAATAGGGAACTTAGGCACAGCAGACAACAGGTTTAGGGCCAGTTGTGGTGTTGGGCAAGCTACTCTGATGGCTACGTGCAACCCAGGTGGTCCAAAATGGGTGCAGTTGTTATGAGCCAACAGCAGACAGTATCGTAACCAAGGCATGCTGAGAGAGAATGACAATTCGCAGTGGTAATCACACAGGGTCACCTATAATATTTAATTACAAGAGGTCTTAGAATTAGTGTGGACTTCACTTCGAGTATAGTAAAACATCTTTATTTCGACTTTTACGGGACCAAATAAAATGACTGAATTAACTGAATGTCGAATTATTGAGGGTATCAAGAAAACAATAAACAATGTTTACATCAACATGTGTTTATTTACTGAATGAATAAGCAAATCCTGTTTCAGTTTTGCATAGGAGCAGCGCAGAAGCTGCGATTCTCGTCAATTTGTGACTGACTAGTGCTCACAGCGGCGAAGGCCTCGCGACTTCTTTTGCTGTGCGGCCGCAGCGGGCGTCTACATCTCAGGCATGCTTTTGAATACCGTGCGCATGTTTCGATTATTTTTTCACCATTGAGCTAGTCGCCAACAAATCGTTCGTCTATCGTGATGTAGCCGGTGCTCTTCATCATTGACAGCCTTGCACCGAGTCAAAACGAAACTACTGTTTGTCGCAACCGCAGTGGTTATCGACGCGATCATGGATGGCGACTATGCAGTTGTGGAGGCATGCAACCAGCCGCCAGTTCGGTTTTATGCGTGGCAATAAACGCAAGAATAAAGGCTTAAGGATGCAATTAGGCACGAAGCGTCCCAGCGTTGCTTTCAGTCGCGTACCACGTACGATTTTCGCTGATGACTATGGCAGTGCAGATTCCATTGCTTCGTTTTGGTTGGATGCTAGCGCAGTTTTAATGCGCTAGCGTTAAGGAGCCCGTGTCACAGAAAATACGGCATCGGCAAATAGATTTTCGAACCACACATAGCCAGGCCATTTACGTTACGCAAGGAATTCACTGAAACAGTTGAATTTCATAAGCTAAAATATGTGGAAATCCGTGAAAAGACTTACACACAACCTAGACATGATAGCTCTCAGACTGTAATTTGAATGTACGAGAAAACATAAATCTGTTACACGAAAACTCAGACAAACCGCTTTACCACCATTTCTAGAAAGCACAGACTGGAGACGGCATCTGCCATTTGCACATGCCGGCGCATAAATATCTCAGAATTCACGGAGGAGCACGCCCACTTCCTTGAAGGACTTCCAGATGGCGCTCGCCTCCACCACATAGCGGCCCCTGCAAAAGGCTGCATTTCGACCAGAAAGCCCGCGTTCATGCATAGCGTTAGCCGCAGGTGTTTTCTAGGAAACATTATGGTTACATACGCTGCAGTTGCTGGGAGGTGCGAGAAGCAGTCAGGGGTCATTGAATGCTCTCGCATTCCACTCTTAAAGGCAAAGCTTAAATGTCCTCCATATTTTTTTGCTCTTTTGCGTCACCCATTTGCGATGCTCCATGCTCAGCAAGCTACCGCACTAGAACCAGCTGGGTTGTGCTGCTTCGTGCACTTAATTTTTAAACCTCTGACATATACGTCGGCACACACGCTAGCATTACCGACCTGCAAATGGCAGTAATGCGCATGGTTCGCCGTCTTAGCCACTTGGCGGGGGTGGAAACAGGGAAAATATATCAGTGGCTCAAACCTCTGACGCATACGTCTGCACACACGCTAGCATTACCAACCTGCAAATGGCAGTAATGCACGTGGTTCGCCGTCTTAGCCACTTGGTGGGGGTGGAAACAGGGATAATATATCAGTGGCTCATGGAACCCTGAGGAGGGGCCTGCAGAACCCACTTTAGAGAACTCATGGTCTAAGCTTGTTCAGTCTTCAGCTGTTGTAGTATTGGACGTAGTCCATCTTTAATAATAAAAAAAAAGAAAATTGACTATGCCCAAGCAGATGGTGTCAAAATCCAAGACGTCGCAGTGAGCTAGAGCGGGAACTTAAAGACAGCATCACCAGCTGTCTATTACTTTTGCGTCTGTGCTGGCTTGCCAGGCCCCTTCTCACAGTAAGAATGGCTTGCTTTGATATTGTAGAAGGGTAATTTAATAATAGCACAGCTCAGGTTATTTTTCTTTTTTTTTTTTAGCGCTTCTTCAAAAGGTTAATTGGTAGGAGGATTAATGCGCCCAACAGGAACTTCCTTGCATTTTGTGCTGGCCCTAAGGCGTTGCCGAAAAGTATTCGCCTCAACATCACTCCTGCGCTGTCTTTTCCGAAGTTCTTTCGCAGCTGGAACGAGGTGGTGTGTGTTTTAAGATACGAATGTATGTGCTGAGAAGGTAAAAAAAGACTGCTGTAGATGGGGTCAGGCTTACAGTTGCAAAGCCTCGAGTTATTGTCCTTCCTATGAGGCTAGAAGAAGACAATTTGAATATAAATCATGTGGCACTATCTGCATATGCACTGAGCACCTGTATGAGTCTTTCTTTTCTTTTTGTCAATTTCTATTTTTTTTTGCACTTCGTTTTATTTATTGAACTTAATTCTCAATTGACCATGCGCATGTTTAGTCCTAAGTCTTCATCAGTGCGCTAGGACGTTTATTTTAACTGCACTTCAGAAGCCTTCGCTGCAGTAGCAGCTTTATTTTAGCTTTCCATATTTGGTCTAATTAGTCTATTATTTCTCACAGAGCACTATTAATTGTAATGAACAGTCAGAAAAATAAAAGCAAATTATATTTGAAGAGCTGTGTGATTTGACTCAAACTTTCTAAAATTTTGTTTTCAGCACATACTTTCTTAATGATTCTCCACATAGCTTGCTTAGTTAATGCTGCAATTTAATTTTTCATTACAAATGTCCCATTTGCCAATCAATGTCATTAAGATATGTCAATCATTGTTATTACACTTCAATAGTTCAGCATGATAGTTTCATTCTTGTCTTGCATGTTTTCTTATTCGATGCACTATTTCTTTGATACCAGCATCGCAAGATTCAGAGCTAAGCAAATGCTGTTATTAAAGGTTTCACTAACTGTTTAAGAGAGATTGTTTGAAATCATTTAGTTTCCTAACGTTTAAAATGCAGGAAATATTTTTCATTCTCTTTTCACCTCCGCATGACTAAAATCTTACTTTTAAAATTGCAGCATTTATTGAAATCTCTTTGCCAATTTTGTGCCTATGTTCTGAAAATGTGTCATAGTTATCCATGTGGATTGACCGCAAGAATAGTCTAGTCTTACGTGCCTACTTAGTGTGCTATTTCTCGGGAAATATTGCTGTAAGGAAAACTGCACGTTGAAGTCACAACTATGTAAATAAAGTAGTGTGTGCGTGTGCGCACATTTTCCCATTGGAATTTCTTTCATTTTCAACACTTGCCTTTCTTGAATTACTGTTGGTAAGCCTTCTTGTTATGCAGATTGTCTTGAGTGCATTGGTTAGCTTAAGTAAAGCCACCTTTGAATAATTCATGTGTTTCAGAAACTTCTTACAATTCAGTCATTGTTACGAAGGTATACCAGTTATCCTTATTATTGTACAAACCGACTAGGCGCATGTAGAGCTAGAAACAATAGTGGCTATATTTCTCGTCCTTCATATTCGCTTAGCAAGCAATATACTGTGCTGGCAAGGCATGTAAGCTTCTTAGAAAGAGCAGCCTTTTTCTTTTTCTTTATATGTTCTCTCTTTCTGTTTGCCTCCATACGTGACCAACATCTGTTGCCGCCTAGGAAAACAGCTGTGCCGCTCTCTCGCAGCGCAGCTTAGCCTGTTGCTGTCATTTCTATCTTTCTTGTTCGAGGTCACATGCTCGACGGAAGAAAAAGATTTGAGGAGGGTGGGGGAAGTGGAATCGGGCGGAAGGTAAGGAGGTTGCTTCGTGCTAAGTCTACAAGATGTAGAGAAGCAAAGAAAAAGAAAAACAGTTTGCACAAGGCCATAGAAAGGAAACGTTCTTTGCTGCAACCGGCAGGCTTGTGTGGAGAGAGAGCAAGGAGGTTGAGGGAAGGATGGGGGAGGAGGTCTTTCAGTTGGCCTTGTTGACGCAGAGAAGGCATGTGGCACTTCTCTCTTGGCTGCTTTGACATCTGCTCACTTTGCTTCTTGAGCTGATCTTTTCCTTTCACCCCCTCTATTGCTGGTTTCGCTTGGGACTTTGTCTCTGTCTCGTAACTGTTCGATTCTCTCTCTATTTTTTTTTTTTTTTTACACTCCATATCATTCTTACTCTGAAGGCGTTTCGTCTGGTTTGCGTAGTTCTCGGCTGTCACCTGTAGCGTCTTGGATTGGGTTGCTTGCGTTCCTCGTCCAGCGTGTCACCGGATTTCCACAGCTGTCACTTGGGATACCTTGTAGCCGTTGGTTGTGCAGAGATTTTTGTGTTGCGCTGGCACTTAGCCTTGTGTACATGCCAGGCAGTTTGCCTGCCTTTTAGGATCCAAGGAATTGACATATTTATCTACATTGTGGTAGCTTTCTTGCAGTGTTTTCCTTGCCTGTCTTTTTAGGCCTTACGACATGGCACAGCGGTGAGTGCAGCATTCACTACTGAAATGCATCTCTTCTTTCACTAGCTTTAGCAGGTTCCCATCTTGCACCTCTGGCAGTACTTGCACTGTGCAAGTATAGTTATTGTTTAGAGGTTGCAACTCAATTTGCAACAGGAGGCAACAGTTTGTTCCTTATTACCTATTACTCCATACAAAGCATCACTTTTGCACTCTGACTGCTTATGCATCTGTTGGGGCTTATCAACTCTTGTTTACACAACCTGCTTAAATAGAAAGTGCCTGAAGTTCTCATTTTCTCCCTCTAGGTTTTATTAGCTTTCCTGATGAGCGTGGTTTTATGTAACTGATTGTTGCTTACGTAACTGTAGTTATATGTTGCACTTTTATTTATAGTCTCCTAAGGCACTCAAAGGAGAGCTTCAGGAGCCTGTAGCTCTAAATATATCTATTACTAGCAGTGGAATATTGTTCCTTCTCACGTATTCAATTGCTTACTGCTTCCAGAACTGCTTGAAGGCCCCTCTCTGCAGCTTGTCTTGTCACTCACAAACAGGAATACCTCTGTTGTCTTTGAACCTTTCCAAGGTAGTACTAGTGCTTTGCCAGGATTCAATTTTGTCTTGCTCTCCCCTTCTTTCTTTCTACTTTGAGAGGCACATTAAGCTAAGTATACGTTTCAAAGCTAGGACTATAACTTAGTGACTATAGTGGTAGTCTGTTCTCAGTGCCCTTCCTTTGAACACGTGCCACTTCATTCTTGTGCAGTTTCTAAGCCGAGTTTTGGCCTAAGCTACCTCACACAGCTCTTAGACGACATTCCTTTCTTGTATCTACGTATTTTTCTAGCCTCTTCTCTTGCCCTTGCAACCATACTGCTGCCTTCAGCCAGGAAGCTGTGAGACCTAGTGGTCACAAAAGTAGCCGTCCCTCTCAACACATTCCTTGTGGAGCTGGTATCCTCAGTTGCATATTCTAAAAACAGTTTTTCTTTCCTCTTTCTCTCTTTTTCTTCTCCCTCGCCTGTCCACCCTCTACTTTCTCCATGTTGGCCTACATCGCCCTGCTTGGCGTGCTGCTGCTGGTGTGCCTGTGGTGCTGCACTGTGACCATGGGGTCGCCCACCCTGGCAGGCGAAGCGACATCTTAGCAGCCTGCTCATCGTAGTCACCAACGTGTGCACCTGCGTCTGCTTCGTCTACTTCCTGCTTGCCGACAAAGGCCTCGCCTATGCGTAAGTCCAACCTGCACTACACTGCACACTCTTGTGGCATGTTACCTTATTAGTGGACCCTTAAATTTGCGCGCACGTGTGTGTGTGCGCAAACACGCAGTTGAACCCCGCAAGAATGAAATCGGCGGGGACACTGTCCAGCAAGTCAAATAACATCGCCGGCTTTGACGTCCTACAGTGCTGAGCTGTGATAATTAACTGAAAATGATGCCACCTGTTCACTAGGGAGCTTTGGTTTGGAGTTCGAGTCGTTTTATTTCGCTAAAGCGTATTTCTGAAGGTCCGTTACATGTCCAACATGTGGAGCTGGCTTTTTCAACCAGTTCCGAAGAGTTTCGATAATGCTTCTCTCCTAAAATCCCGGCAAGGGGCGCTGCCGGTGTCACTGCGCAGTTATCGAAAGTTGCTCCCATGGCATATTCCCGCACAGCTATGTCGCGAGAAAAGCGTCGTGCTCAAAACTATGCTGCACCAGCACGTAAATTTAGTGATCAGGACTCAAGTTATGATTCTGAAGATGACAGCAAAGCAGATTCAAGCTCGAAGGACAACAAAGTATTGAGTCAGCATGGGACCTCCGCAGCTGTTCACCGGTGAGTTTCATTTACGGCCTTGAGTGATCTCCTTCCTTGTGCGCACTTATTTGCCGATCTTTTTGCACAACCTGAGCGCTCTACTGATTATCTTCAGGGTGCCTACTTCGCTTGATTATGATGTGCTGCCGTTAGCAGCAAAGAAACTTCCGTTCATGCCAAGAAGGCCGCCCGCAGCTCATATTGGCCCAGCACTACTGATAAGCGAAAGACAGTTTATAACAGGGTGGGAATTCTTTCTGCCCTTCTTCTCTGCAGAGGTGATAAAGGCAATCTGCAAAAATGCAAACAGATATGCTTGGATGCATAACCTTGTAGTTCTTCAGTTACGCTGAGAGCGATCGGTCCTGGAAGAAGTGCATGACTTTAGACGAACTGGTCGAAAAGGCGGAACTGCAAAATCTGTTACGAAGGTCGCAAGGTTGAAAAAAAAAAAACTAGACATTTTGTTGGAAAAGTGTGGAGTGCGCCAATGCTTCACAAAATCAAGGAACTGCTTCGTCGCATGGCATAAGCGATGAACTGGTCTTAGTCCCCTTTTGTGTGTGTGTCCAAAAAACGGAGGTGTACTGAAAATTTATTTTTTCAGGCACTTTTCCTGGATTATTTATCTTTGAACTGTATATTCTGAATTTCCTTTGATATTATTGTTCTTGTAGAAAGCTTGCTTTATATTGTTCTTATTAACTGGCAGCAAACATGGCGCTTTCTAGAATTTTTGTTTTACCTAATAGATATTTTTTTTTTGGCAACGTATGTTTTTGGAAAGAGCATTTCATTATGTACAATATGCTACGCTGCAATGTGTGCTGGCATATTATATTGGTAAATATTTTTTTCCGAGACATAAAAACTACCATTTTCTCGCGGTATCGAAAGAGTTAAACAAAACAAGCCCATGGAATCTTGCACAGCTGTATTATGATCTGGCTCGTTTGAGCCCCTGCAGGCATTTATTACTTTTATGTCGGAGCAAATTGTGGATAAATAATAAGGATGGCTGGTACAGTTTCCTGCAGTCCATTGCTTGATTTTACTGTTTTTGCTTTTTTAAGATTACAAGATGATTAATGCTGGACATAAACTAGGATTGATTACAGTAAATGCACTTTTAATCATGCAAATTTTTCATATGCAGCACAGGTGTCTTTGTACACAATATTTTAAGTGAAATTTGCAGAAGCACTTTAGTGGAAAGCAATTTCTCTATGCCCAATAGGTGCACTGTAAAAGAAATATATATATATGTATATGTATGTATGTATATATATATTTATTTCTACAGCAACAGCAGAGCACTTAAGATACCTTTGTATGGCTGAGAAAATTTTTAAAAAAATTATTAGAACAGTTAATTTTTTGTGATAATATTTTCCTGCTGCTTTCAAACCGCAGTGCCGGCATACATTCGCAGCAAAACAGGCTCACAGCAAATTCTAAATAAATGATGCCTATTCTGTTGGCAAGAAAATTATTTCAGTGCATTTATGCACCTTCTGAAGCCACAACCCTCTAAAAAATTAGGAAGGAGACAGCATTGCCAAGGTCAGCACAAAGCACAGGAAACTCTATAGATCCATTCTTGCTACAGAGAGCACCAATGCCTTTTCTTTTTAATTTTTTTAAAACATTTTGTGAGATGGCGGAACGTTCCTCTGGTGGAAATAATAGTTCCCATGGCCGGCCCTGTCATACGCACACATGCTAGGTGGGAAGTATGCTTTGCACCACCCATAAAGGGGGTTTTATGTGGAGGAGGTGCCTCAAGGGCCTCGGCAACAGCCTGTTCGGTTCCCTCGCCTAATTGCATGATATAAACCACGCAAGTAAAACAAGCCCACATTGGCTTGTTTATAGTAGTTGTATATGTCCTGCTTCATTAGGCCCCCGGCAGCATTTTCTACTGCGTGTAAGTCCTCGCAGTAAAATTATACGAGTCAAGGCAGAAGGTCCGCCAGGGCTGACTCGCATGTAGATTTAGAGCGGAGCAAACAGGTGTGCATCACAAGAGTCCGCAGCTGGCGTGGTTGTTCGTGGAAGGCTGGGTGTGTGCCGGCATACTCAATAATTCGATGACTCATAGCAAGCTATCCTTGGGAGATGCAGTAACGATTATGTTATTGTATATTAATGCAAAGATTTTGTAAAGGTGTGCTGTGCTTAAAATATATTTTGTAGGATACTTATAGCTACAAATACAAGTGGGTCAGATGGGGAGTTATAGGCAACGGCTTCTGAACAATAAGTTTGCTAAGCCACTACTGAAATTTCTTTGTGAAGCAAGCCTCCATGCTTTTATTAAAATAAACATGTATGCCACAGTGCAAGCTGAACAAAAGAATAATGACAATCAAACATTTACATAGGTGATACTGTACTAAGCACATGTATGCCTTTACATAACACTGTTGTCAACACAGAATCCATGCTGTCAATATAGCTATTAATTGTTGCCCTGCTTTGTCAGTATAAATGCAAAAAAAAACATTTTCTTGGCAAGAACAATTCAAGACTTGAACAAACTGACAAATTGCTAGAGATATTGACTACCAATTTCAAAAATCATTAACTAATTGTCTTATTATGCTGATGTTATTCTTGTCCTAGTATTAAGATCAGAATGACTTCTTTTGTAATGTGGTGGTTGGGATGTGTTACCTTCTTGTCATGCAAGAGGTTTACTGAAGTGACGGTCACACCATTCTGACTTCTCTTCTGCATGACTGCACGTTTATTTTGTTCGTTATGTTTGTTATAACTACCTTGTGTATGTGATATTTGCTTGATCTTTTGTAAAGTCTGCAATATCTTGTAAATAAATAAATAAATAAATAAATCGTAGTACAGTATATTAGTATTGGCTTAGTTGTATAAAATAAACCATATTACCGATACAATGCCGTGACAATGACGGCAGCTAAACAATGGCTGATAGCTGCTATGGCCCATGCTTCACACCTGTTTTTTCAGAGCATGCTTTTTTTTTTGCCCCTTGTAAAGAATGAAATATGTATATAGTATATGCATAGTTGTGAGCACCCACTGGGTGGCTCAAGGAATGCGGGAGAGCCATTTTTGAGAACGATCATCTAGGGTTGTTCTTCTTTTCTCTCTCTCTCTTTTTTTTTCATTGTTAGGCGATATGCATGGGGGTAAAGCTTCAGGCACCAAGAAAATTGAAAAGAAAAGCTGTGTGCCCTTAAAAAAATATGTGCTTGGTTTACCCTACCAGAGAAAAGCAAAGGCCATGAGAGACGCTTTAGTGAAAGGCTCTCGATTGCTTCAACCACTTCAGGTTCTCTAACGCACACCCGAAGCACAATACACAAGTGTTGTCGCATTCCACCCCTGTCAAACTGCGGCCACTGAGAGCGCTTTTACACAACTACCGAAGCACTGGCGGTGATAGGCGGCGTAACTCTGGATAACCGTCGTTTGTGACTCTTTTTACTTGTCGTTTCGCAACTTTTGAGGCGTCATTCAAACAGTGCACCATGCTGGTTCTCCGGCCTCCTTTTTCTCGGAGTTTTTCACTGCTAAAGTAGTTCTTGTCACACTTCTCTTTGCTGCCCAGAAATAATCTCTGCGCGTGGTCCAGCAAAAACACAATTGCTTACTGCTTTCGCAAACAAATGTTTGCCTGCATCGGTCAGTTTCTGAACATGGTATACTTCTTTGACACCATGTGTGCATGTGATAATGTTTTATGTTGGCAAGACTGGCAATCTTGAAAGATGATCAAAGCAATGCAACAATTGTGGGAAAAAAAGTGCACAACTGCAAGTGTCCTGACAGAAGAAAGCGTAGAGTTCACAAGTCACTAAATTGACTGGGGCTAGGCATGTACTAATGAAGAACAGACAACCACAGTACAGTTGATCAGTACTACAGTAAATCAGCAATCCACAGTTCATCAATTATACAGTATGATTCAGATTATTGTGTGCATACTGAACTGGAATGATGGCGACTTTTCACTTGTCTATGCCTATTGTCCCTGCCACGTGTTTAAACCTACTTAGGATTAATTTCTCTTAGACTTGTGTTGAACAAGGCTCCTGTGTGAGATTTGAAACATTTTCTCATTGTGTGACTTGTTGTGGTTAACATAATTTCTTGGATCTTCTACCTTGGATAAATTATTTGATGAACGATTGCCATCAGTGTTTTTGTACTACAGTCATTTTCTTGTTCTAGTTAGCTTGATGGCATAGTCATCTGGGGATTAGTATGCTGCGCTGTCACACAGCAGATGCATGTTTCAATTCTGAGATGGTATATAAGCCTGCAGCTAGTATCGTTTGCATGAAAAGTCATACAACGGCTTGTACCGTAGAAGAGCCTGCAGCAGCTTTTGCTGCAAGAAACATTGCATTTCATCTCGTAGCACAGTTGCAAATATGGCACAAGGTTCACATTTAGGCTAAAGATTACAAGAAGTTTCACTACAACCGTGAAAATTCATATGGAATGGAAAATGGTAAGCATAACATTAAAGGATAGAAGCACTGCTGCCTGGATTAGTGCGAGCAGCCAGCACAGGTATCAAATATTCGAACTGGTACTAACAGGAAGCTGCGGAGTTGCTTAGGTCATATAACACATTGAGCACCTAACTGGCTGTCTATTATTTATTAATTTGACAATACTGTACTGCCAATATTATGTAAGATCACTGCAGGAAGGACACGTACTCAAATACAAGCATGTATTATCATAAAAGAGAAAGCCAAGCACGTCTGCAGTGTGCAGTTGATCAGGCATAACACAATGAAATACAGGACAACTTTGAAACTTCAGCAAGATCAACTAATGCAACTAGCCTTCTCAATCACATGAAAAATCTACAGTCAAATTTATTTAAAGAGACGCAATAACATATAACCTTGCACTAGTAAATAAACAGCATGACAATGCGGTATATATACAAGTGTTGAATGCAATCGATGAGCACAAGAGAAAAAAGAAAATAGGGAAACCATGTGTACAAGCGGTACTCCACATAGGAATTGGCATTGAAGACAGGATATTTATTTAATGGCCGGCAAATGAAAACAATTTCTCCTAGAAAAACAAATACAAGTAGCACAGTAGTTATCGTAACTGCAATGCAAGCATTTATTTTTCTAGTAGGAATGTGAAACTGCTTAAGGAAATGGAGTAACGGAGGTAGAGTAACAGAACAGATGTCAAGGGAAAAGAAATACAGTTAGAGCTTTAGACACCCTTGGATTGGGTGTCTGCCCATGACACTGCTCATGGAGGGAGTTTGCTAATATTCAGCACCTCGCCAGAACACGTTAACAAGAGGAAAGAAATAGCTGACACAAAGAGAAAGAAAGAAGTGTGGTGATCAAGAAAATGGGGCATAGGAATTCTTCATCTTTTTGCTACAATAAATTATAAGTAAGATGCGCTGCTCTGGGCTCTTCAAGCATATTGTACTTCACCATGCTTTTAAGACTGGTCGACTGGGCAAAAGGTCTTAGAACGTTGCTTCATCTTGCAGTAGACAGAGACTGATGACAATGAGAATAAACTATACATGTGGTCTGTGTGCTTTATCCTTCAGGCTCATCCTGGTGCCTCCGTATACCCAGCCCATTGGTGGGCTGGAAGTATTATGGATCGTGGTGGTCACTGACTTCGTGCTCAAACTGATTACCATTCTGGTCAAGGCAGTGATCCTCGCCCTTCCTGCCTGCCTCACTGCTTTCCCAAGAAGGGTGCGAATTTTTTTTCTTTTTTTTCTTACCCTTGAATCGCATTGTCTGTATTCATTTATCCTTAGAAAGACATTTCTTTCTCAAACATCTTGCCATGCACAAATACAGTCGCACCTCGATACAACAAAGCAAGTTTAAGATATTTTTCTTTAATATCAGTAAGTAACAAATACATGCTTGTACCTAAGATTTGAGATAACGAAAGTATTTTTGTCTCAAATGATGAGGCTCAACTGTAGGCATCATTTTGTTTAAATGCAGAAAGGAAGGCAAACACTGCAAAATGAACAGTGCAAGGGAAATTTATATGTACGCATGGCTTTGTGAGATAAAATACAGCTGTATAGGTTGGAAATCAGGCACAAGTTGATGACAAATTTAATCCTAGTTGATAAGAAATAGAGCCGCAGGTAGTTATGGAAGAAACAACCTTAGTCTTTGAAACATAACAGAATGGGTTCCAAGGGAAGGGTAACTCAGTTTAGGGTTTTATAAGAACAACAACCACCTGTGTTGTTGTTTATGTTTCTTTTTTATCTGCTCATCTTTCTTTAGTGATGAAAATGTCAGTCAGTGCAGGCTAGGAAAGCACTTGATAGAGTGCCGAGATTTCAAAATTTTTGGGATTGTGGGAGGTTTTGGTCTCACAGGACAAGGAAATGATCTTTGGGAGAGATACTTGGGGTAACATATTCAGTTTCTTGTGTTTTCACTTACATTGGTGTCCCGTGTAGGGTAGGCTTGCTCTAGCATCAGGAGGACTGCATCTTAATGATGATGTGAGCTGCTTTCAAAATACATTCAATAAATTATGCCAGGATGCGTTGAGGTTAGGGTCCGTGAAAAATGTCCAGCATAAAGTAAGTCGGGAGAAAGTCAGAATGTTTGAACCATTGAGTTTCATACTAATGTACTAGAGGGAAATTCAGTGCTAGTGTTTACATGTATTGTCCGAATGTCTATTCTATCAACATGATGCTGAAAAGAATAACTGTACATAGATTTGTAGATGCTCTGGTCTTCTGGCATCAAATGGCCTTGTAGGTATTTGTAATAACCTTCTCAAGGCTCATGTTCTGTTGCATGTTAATTGTGTGGCAATTATGTGTCTCATTTTGTCTCATTTCTACCATTCAGTAGTTGTGAACGTCACGAAGTGGTTATTTAGATTATCAAAAATAAGTGCATACAGTGACCGTCAGTCATCATCAATATGGTGTGACACATGCTCTCAAGCATTCCTACTTATTTACGCTCTGTGAATTAATAAAATAAGTTAGTTGTGCATAAAAAATAGTTAACGCTCTTTGGTCTGAATTTTATCACTCGAGTGAGAAATTTATATTTTCTGCATGTAAATGAGACAAGACAGGCAAAAAAGTAAACAAATAATAATAATAATTGCCAGCAAATCTGCAGGTTTTGGAAGTCTGTTAAGGTTTTGAAAACTGCTTAATTCACAATTATAATGGTGCGATGTATGGCTACAAAATATTTGAACAATACTTTCGTGCCACTCAAGGCAAGTCATGTGACTTAGGCATCATACTTCAACGATGCTGGGCAGAAGCCTAACCATAGAGTGACGGGACACTTGTTTGTTTACAAAATATCAAGGAAAACCATGTTTATCTGCGGTATCAAACTGATGGGTTATGTAATTAGAGTTGCAAATGCTCAGATTTGTAAGATTGGTTTTACTGTTTGCTTTTCGCCACATTACAAGTTTGTTGGAAACTGGTACTCCCTCCAATAATGTGTCTCAACGATTCCTGCAGGAATCATTAAACCAGAAAGAAGGGTGAGCTGTGCCTATAGAAACATTGTGAGCCTTGAATGCAACACGTGAAGTATCAATAACAAAAAAATTAAAAGTTTAGCCATGTGCTTTCTCAACGAAGCCATGCCAAATCGGGAAAAAAAAAGGTCATGTAGTATTACATGTGATTTTGATGGTTTCTTAAGGTACCCTGAACCACCCCTCAGGCTTGGTGAAATAACGTAGTCCGCGGGTAGCTTATGCTGCTGTGAACACCTCAGCCAAGTTTTGCTGCCGTACGCGGTACGTGGAGGTCGCAAGCAGATCACGAAGTCATCTCTCTAACGCTCTCTTTTCAACAGAAGTCCTCACTCTCTTCTAGACACACTGTTTCATCATTTCCTTAGAAGGCTGTTATTGGCTGATAGCTGACATCAAGCTGCGGTCGGCTACATGGCGTAGATATTGTGGCCACGACATGGTCCTCTCTGGGCTGCCATGAGTCCACTGGCTAAGCACACCGTGGCTTGCTGAGGACTACCGCGTTTGGCTTATGTTTAGCACATCATAGACAATAGAGGCAGAAGTCATGGCATCTACTTTAACATCCAAAACGAAATTTTAACTGCAAGCCATGGTGGCATTTAGAAGGCGGAGCATTTCGGGCACGCCCCACTGCGCCTAGCCTTTGCAGTGCAAGGCATTGAAGAAGGAATGGGAGCACAGCGGAGGCTGTGTTTGATTGCCAACAACTCCGCTTCCGCTGAATGCGTTGAAGTACTTTTTGCGGCAAAGTGTTTCTGAAATACCAGCCCATTTTCACTTCAAATGCCTTTCTCCACTTCAATAAAAACTGGTTCAGGGCGCCTTTTAACAATTGCAATGCCAGATTTTCTTCTATTAATTTTAGTGTGAGGCTGACATGGCGAAGTGGTTAAATATTTTGGCAGACAAAAAGTGGCCTCGCCTTGCATAGCTATTGAGAGGGGAGACCTCAGATCCTTGTGGTTGTGCCGTATACCCCACGTTACTGCACTGCCGTGCAGTCAAAATACGCCTTACATTAGTGATTAATGTTTGATTTTATCTGCTCTCCATTGCAGGGTCGCTACTACCTGTTTGTGGAATGCTGCTCGCAGCTGTACCGATCTGTGATGCCCATGCAGCACTGGCTGTACTACTTCTCGGAGTCGTACACTGGCACGGGCAAGATGTTCAGCATGATCCTATCTGGGGCATACTTGCTCTGCAAGGTTTGCACGGCGCATTGTCCGGACTTATAGTGATGTGTGAACAGCCAAATGATTTCTGCAGAAATTTGGAAAGAAAGCTGTCGCTTGCTCTTCCTTCTCTTTACATACTACCTTGAGCGCTTTGATCTTTCTCATAGCTGCAGCACCTTCTTTTCATCATGCAACACTACAGTAAAAGCTGGCAGTACACCAGTGTTGCCATGATGCTTTCTGAAAACGAGATTTAAACCCACCAGTACCAGGGCTGGTAATATTTGGTGATCACTCTCAGTGATAACTTCACTTTTGTGAGATTTTGCAGGTCTAGCAATGAATGCATTGTTGTTTACAGGTGAAAGCATTCCTGGCACTCGTCTAGGACAGCAGTGTCTGCTTAGTTCCAAGAACACTGTATAGGCCTGTAGATGCTGATGTGTGTGGCATTAGTCGCACGAAATCTCATGATAGGGAAAGTATCCTCGAGTGTGACCGCCCAAGAGTATCACCCTAATGTACTTGCCAGTACAAGCACAATCTCAGGAGCACCCACTTCATCAACGCTACCTTGATTTTCCTTGCAGCAGGAACGAGTGAAACACATGAACCAGTAGAAACACCACCGCTAGCACAAGCTCATATAAGCTCACTCCACTAAGGTGTTGAGTTTCCTTACAGCAGACAAAAGTGAAATGTGCCAGTACAGTCACCAGCACTTGTACAAGCCCCCAAAAGCCCTTTACTGCGGTGGTCTTGATTGCTCGAAGGCTTGAGTACAAGAAACAAGTACCTAGTGCTTACCACTACCTTAGAAGCCCCCTCTCCTAAAGTATTCCCGACTGTCCCTCCTGCTAAAAAAATTCCTGGCTATGTTACTGCTAGTACCAGCACCAGCTCACAACCTCACTACTCTTATTCGAGTTTCCCTATAGCAGGCATGAATGAAACATACCAGTCTGCATAGTACTTGCACAAACCCCCACAAAAGCTCACTTTACTGCTGATTGTTCTGAAGGCTTCAGTTAAAGAAACCAGTACTTAGTTCTTACCAGTACCTGAGAAACTCATTCCACTAACATATTCTGACTGCCCCTCCTGCAAAAAAAAAAAGAAAAAAAATCCTGACTGCTCCATTGATGTGTTTCTGCTGCCTGTTTTAAGAGGCAGTGAGGATTAAATATTGGTGACAGATTGAAAATCCATGCTTAATCTCCAGTGTGAACAATTTACAAGAATGATTTCATCCCACTCCAAGTTATGTGAATGTTTGTTTTGACAAGGTTCACTTGTGGGTAATAGAATGATAAATAGGCTTGGTCACTTCAGATATCAGGTGACAGCTTGTCTTAATTGGACAGCCCACTGGCATTTTGTGGCCATTCAGCAAGGTAATGTGACACTTTGTCTTACAGTGCACAGACATTGTCTCCAAGACCAGAGCTTGGAAAAGAGGCCTCATTCAAGCTATGTCAAATGTGGTAAGTCGGACACTCTAAAACAGCATTACACCCTTTGGGTTGTATCTTGCCACCCAACAATAAACATCATCTGTCTTGTCCGCATTTGCTTTTTTAACGCTGCGAGCCTGGTACTTCCCAGTAACGAACAGCACGTGCATTATCAGCGTGACATAGCATTCCCGACAGGGAAAGTAGCGGGCACGGCGTTTTCAAGAAAAGAAACGCAAGCAAGACAGTTGACAGGCATTGTTGTGTGGCAGATATACACCCCAAAGGGTGTACCTTTGTCTAAGAGTGTACCATTGGATTTTTCACTAGACATGTCCTTCAGCATAAAATTTACTAAAGTAGACATTAAAGAGAATTATTTTATTCAGCCTTGGACAGATAGGTCACCTTTTCCAAAACTCATTCTGCACTTTCAGCGGAAACAAAATAAGAGTTGTTGCTTATCAGCACAGATATTGATAGCCAAATCTACCATCTTGAATCACCTGCCCTAACTACAGTGCTGATGTTGTTGCTGTGAGATCATGAATCTTGTCATAGTATTTCCTCACGTTTGGCTCCTCATTGCATAGGAAAAGACGATGAAAGAAGTGCGATTCATTTCATTCTTATTCCTAAACAGTTACTTTGCCTAAATTTGAATTTTCAAAATTTATTGTCATGAAGAAAACCTTTTAATGCAGCATTCGTCCCCCTTTTGTGCGTTTTTCTGGCTTACCAACCCTTTGCTTCTTGTAAGGCTGTTTTATTTTCTCTACCAGGACTCTAAGCTGTCATTCTAATTTAGTCTGATTTCTCTTTAATGTCCTTCTAAGCAGAAGCAGTGTGCCTCAACTATATGTCTTCTTTGTAGTTTTCAAGTGAGTGAGCAAAAGGAACTCGCTGTAGTTAAGAACTGCTTGACCTCATAATCCCGTCATTCGTGCTCATGGAAACTCACCACAAATTTATGAATATCTGCATTTCTTTGGAGCCTTGCATGGGCCTCATGACTGCCCATTCCAGACAACCAAAGGTACCAGTAGAAGAGGTCGTCGTTAACAAAAGGAAGGTTTTGGCATCACCTGTCATGCATGCACAAAACTGGCAATTATCTTGGAGGTTGTAAAGCTGCCCAGGGCGCTGCAAAAGTAGTCTGCGTTTTTATTGAGCCAAGTGATCCAGTACAGTTTGCTTGTAAGTGACATTTCACAAAAATGGAAAAACGTGATTGTAATTATCAGCTATTCTTAGATCTGGACTAAACCCAAAACTGTCACAACAACTTTTTTATGAGCCAGTGCGAGCTCAGTGCTGTTGGATGGGCACGGTGCCGGCAGAATGCAATGTCGAAAGTGCATTCTCATTATGATAACTCTGCCCTGTACAGCAACCCGAAAAATGACATGTCATGCAAATTGGACTACAAAATCTTAAGACTAGGGGTGGTCGAATGTTCGAAGTTTCATATATGAATGGGATATTATGCAACAACTGTTCGTGTATGAAAATCATATTTGGTATTTTCAGTCATCGAAACTAACCAGATAGTTTGCAACCACCGACTGTTAAAGTCTTGTTACTGTTCTTTGTCTGCTAAAAATAGTATCTGAAATTATCCGAAGGGAAAGAACAACAATTCAAAGCAAGGCAGTTAAAAAAATTGGTCATTAAGCATTTCTTCTTTGTTCAGTTTCACAACGGAAGCATGCATACATGGCTACTTGTGATTTTGCTTGTATGTAGTAGTTTCATCTTTTATGCTATGACGAGTGATACTCTCCCGATAATGAGCCCTTACACTAGCATTCTTGAAGCCCTTAGGTTCAGTGAGAGCAAAGGGAAAGTAAACATGTCTGCAATAGGGGGGGGGAGATTAGTAAGAGGCAATGAAGATTGGTGGAAGAAAAGTAGGGAAACGACAAACAACGGAGCACGAAAACAAGAATCACAATAGGGGTTCATAAACTTTGGTTATGGCAATTAACTGTGTTTTTTTTTTCCATTTTTAACATAGTTACCCGTAGTTTACATAGTTTTTAACATAGTTTTACATAGTTTAACATAACCAGGACGTGATTGATTGTAAATAGATATTTCAGTGTTTTTTGTGCACAAATAGCAGTCTTACAGCGTGAAATTGTGTCATCCTTCACTAAATGTTCGCCAGCAACAGTCACTTGAAGTTTTATTACACTGCAATTTTTCCCCTATCATCTCCATTTATTCATATTCTGGCACAGTCCTATAGTTGAACTATATCAGCTGTCCAAGTCTGCTCTGTTTTGTATCCCTGCATAATGATGGTATCCTTTCAGAACTACGGCCATCCGCCTACAGCAGAGCAGACAAAGGCAGTTGGTGACACATGCCCGATATGCCAGGATGACTTCAAGCGTCCCGTAGTGCTGGCGTGCAATGTGAGTAGCGCTACGACAAGCATGTGACTTTGAGGTGACCACATCAAGTATTTAGGTTTACTTACCAAATGCAGTTAGCTGTATGTAAATAGATATTTCAGTGTTCTTTTGCTTGCACTGTTTACGCGTAGGAGCTGTTGCCCAACACAATCAGTTGGTAAGAATGCCTGTCTGTCAGTTACCGATGTACCATATACAGGGCATTGTGTTACTTTGCATTCTTTAGTTACTCTCATACAGGTCATTTGGTGCTATATTAACAGTACTGCTACAATGAGTAATATTTTGACTTGCTTGTTTTCACATGTTTCTGTTTTTCTCCTGCCATGCTTCATTACTTGTTTGCTTAATTTTTACTTGGCTTAGATTAGGCTGATGCTTTACCCAAAACACTAACCGTAGTTAATGCTCATTGAGTTAGTTAGCTTCGTTCGACGTATTTTGACATTTCACCCAATTTGTGTCTTATTAATTATCTGCCTTGGAAATTCACTGCATTGCTCTAAACATGTTCATTCATGTTTACAGAGTCTTAAACTTGGGCCAGTAAAGGCATATAGAGCACAGTAAACAAAGCCACACGAATGTCCGAAACCACAAGCACAAAGATCAGACAAGTCTATGTGCTACCCATGATTCCCATAATGGCTGCCGCGCCAGGGTTCCCTCTAGTAATATTAGTAAGCAATTTTATGGTGTTATGACTGAACGAAGTGAGGACTAGATGAAAGCTTTACTTCAACTCTGCTGAGCTTTCGAAGTGTTGATCAGTTGCCGCTTTGTTCAGTTTCTTACTTCTCGTCTACTTTCCAGCACATCTTCTGCGAAGAGTGCGTGTCGGTGTGGTTCGACAGAGAACGGACTTGTCCCATGTGCCGAGCGCAGATTGCAGACGACCCGACATGGCGTGACGGCTCGACCACATTCCTCATCCAAGTCTTCTAAACTGGGACCAGGCTGCCAAGCCCCGCTCACTGCTTTTAGAAAACGAAGACGACGAAAAAAAAACTAGAGAAGAGTTTAAAACGCCTTACTGAAAGAGCCCTCCCCGCCACCGAACGTGTGTGGTCAATGCCTCCATCGTGGTTGCATATTTTCCTGCGCTGCTTCACTTTGCCAAGCCTCAGTTGAGTGACTGTGCAAGAAGGGAAAAAGAAAATTTTTTTTTTTTCCGGTGTGTCGTTGCCGAGAGGCTCCCCCCCTCCTTTGACTGTTGCATGTCTGTGTGTATGTGTGACGCACAAATGTACAGTGTAGTGATAACGGTGACAGGGCACATGTGAAATCTAATCAATAAAGGAATTTATGGCAACTGTTTATCAACGAGCCGGTCTCCATATTAACCTGCAAGTGAACATTGTGCATATCATGTTATCATGTTCCATGGCATTCGCAGTAAACCACCATGTTGCTTCAAAGGGCACTGATGATAAAGACGGAAGATAAACTAGGTTGGTATGCATTTTGTTTTTCTTCAGCACATTTAAGAAAATAGCTTCTAGTCGTGAAATAGGTAGATTTCTGGAAAAGGTAGAATCTGCCTGCATGAGAAATCTCAACATCTAGATATGTTATTAGGAATATTCACTAATAAACCTCTAAAATGCAATTGTGGAATTGAAGACAACGAATAATAAAGTCGCGCCTGTTTAATAGTAATCCATAGGCTGGGAGCCATTCTGACATATCCATCCCAAAGTCTGAAATGCACATATGAGTTTGAATTAGGATTATCTGCAACCGCTGTTGTGATGGTATTCGGGATTGTGGCGACCGACCTGGACTTTTAAAATGGTCAATAGTTGTCACCTTCCTTTAGTATTTTTCTCATCTACTTTCTGAAGTCAACACAGCTTTACTACTGATCGGCTTTAATTTTGGCATCTGCAACACAGACTCGTGAAGTTAATTAACTGAAAAGTTAATCACTGAACCTTTCGAATTCGCTACCCTACGTTTGCTTCTGTGGTTCTAAGAAAAAATAGAGTCCCTTATTATTTTCATCACCTGGGCATTGCGATTTGCCATGCAAGTAATGTCAACCCCTTATCTCTCTCTCATTTGCATTGTTGCCATACTCAGAACGTGGTGCATTGCACCTTTGTAATCGTATAGTGCCATATATATACTGCATATAGCAGATATGGGACACTTAGAAAGAAGATTCCTTCTAGAAAGTGGGCACGGAGAAATCCATGTAAGCATCCATTGCACTAAATTTCACGGAGCTTGTTGCATAGAAAAGCAAAAATGAACTATTAACTTGAGGAATATGATTGCTTTTTATTTTTTCGCCATAAGTTTGCTACACATTTTTTTTAATATATTGCATAAAAAAAGCTGAACGAGGAAGTTTATGGCTCTAGCTCATGGATTAAAAACAATGTGACATATGTAAACTGGACCTATACTGAGGCATATGAAGTGTACAAAGTTGGAGTATTGTTAGTTAGATCTTTGAGAACCGACTAAAAGTATTGTAACGATTCCATGTACAACTCGTAGAAAAAAATTGGCCCCTTACTGGTTTTTGTGGCTTTCTTTGGTAATTTAAAATTATAACTCCTACTTAAATCACGGACAGTGTGCTCGAGCCCATCGCTAGTAATCACAGTCTCTTTTACTTCCATCAAAGTCTCGCAACACATTCTTGCCAGTTAATTATTTGTCGCTCCCTTGCAAACCGATTTTCGCCAACTTTAGTAAAATATTTCACATTCTAAATCAAAATTGGCATGCTGCTCAGCTTTCTCAAGTACAACAAATTTCATTCAAATCAGTTCAGCGGCTGTCTCGTGAGAATATATTTCGGCGCTTCACATATATCTGAATAGAGAAATCAGGAGTTGGCCTTGCGATAATTACCCTATGTACTCGTGCAAGGCCCACTTGTGTAAGGCCCACACCCTGAAAATTTCTGAAAGTCTGAAAATTTGAAGAATAAAAAAAGGTCCACTAACTGGTTAATTGCCGAAAGCCGTTGAAAGATGGGACTAGTCCGTGTCCGAAAAATCGGTTGGTGATTGTAAATGTGTTCTTAGTGGGCCGCATTTGGTTACATTTATTTGCATAGCAGCCGTATACGCATGCTTAATGCAAGGCCAGCACGCGTTATAAATTCTGAAAAGAAAGGCAGTGCGGGCCTTACACGAGTAACCTTTTATTTTATTTATTGATACCTCAAATGCACCCGGTGCAGGGTTTTACATCAGGGGTGGGATGTTACATTTGTGCAAGGTCTTCGATGAAGGAACGAAATATGTGTGGTGATGCCATGAATCTTGATAGCAAGCTAGCTAGCTAACAGGAAACGTGCAGGAGATGTTCACATGATCGCCCACGCTTGCTCGCATTGGTATTGGGCAACCATCCTATTCAGTTTAGAGACCACAGCAAAAAAGCTACTTTCACATTGAGAAGATAAAGACACGGGCAGGCGATGCACTCGCTACTAATTCATTATAAGAAGCCACGCTGAATATAATACCTGAGGTGCATGTGCGCGCACAGGCAAAAAAAAAAATCGAACAAAGAGGGATGTGCCACGAACAATTCTAGATCAAATGCACGAGGTAAAGCAGCTGATTATCATGTGGCGGAAACAATTATGTCCTGAGTATAGAACCCGCCTCAAAGCTCCTCTTACATCAGTATGCACCATTCGTGCAGCTTTAAGAAGAAACTAACGTCCTCATAAACGTCACATTCAGGATGAAGGGATCGCGCCCTGTTGGGCAATGTTCAACACAGCACAGTTATTGTTCTCTTTAAGGCACAGTTGAGCAGGTGGCCCGCAGAGAACAGAGGGTGTTCCGAGATTATTTTATTTCCGCAAAGCTTTTTATGTACTGCATTTTATGCGAAGCATACTAGCCGCACAACCACGCTCTTCCTTGCTGCGCCGCGCGCGGGCGCGTAGCTACCATATGACGTCACAACAGCTGCAAAAGCGGAGGCTCAACTCGTGCGCTCGCTTGCGGCCGCGTAGCTACATAGCCGGGTCTCAGCTCGTGCGCTCGCCTGCATGAGTTGTTTCTTCGTCTAGCCGAACCAAATATAGCCAAGCAACAGCAATTCACCAGGCTAAACAGTGGTTCAACAACTAAAATAAAGGCTACTATGCTTCGCATCCTGGGCTTAACCTTAGCTAAGCCACAGCCATTCTTTAAAAAGCCCCTCCATAAGAAATGAAATGGTTCAACCTTAGGATTGAGGTCGAATTTCAGGTAAATGATGACAGGGAGCATGGCTTATATTGAAAAGTCACAGCTGCCCTCTTCTTCAGAGTAGCTTCTTTGCCTTGATTTATCGTCGGCGTCAAAGAGTTTGCCGTTCATGCTACCACAAATGTTCTTCAACAAAATGTTAGCACGGCACCATAACGCATACATGATGACAATTACACTGGTGCACCCTTGTTCACGTTCGTCTCACATGTATTTATTTCAGTCTAGATAAAGCTCAAAAAACGAATAAGTTCGCTTTCGAGGCATTATTACATACAGTACCACAGTCAACATATTTACAACACCTCAAATGAGTTTAGCAGCGGAGATACAAAACATTCGTGCAACTATTTACAAAGAAACAGCTGCTTTATTTAGCAGAATTTCAACTTTTCCTTGCCTTAGCATTGGCACCCAATATTCTGTCATTGATCTTGCGGAAACATGAACGCATGATTTTTCGGCCTCGATTTGTAATTGCTCCAGCAATTGGGCACGGTGCACTTATTAGGCATATCCTGGCATGAACGTAATCCACATTCCGCGTCAATGAAGGCTTGCCGGACACAACCGCAATCGCGGCACAAGCGCAGTGACTACATGCACGGTTCACGTCCAGAAAAAAAGTGCGCTCGGAGGCATGTCGCAGCATGTCAGGACTTTTCTAACCCCGAGGCTATTCAAGGAGCGGCTGGGTTCCCGGAACTAATCGAATTGTTATCGCGTCGTCGCCCACTCGGTCTTCCACGTCTCATTTTCAACACAGCTGCGTAGTTCGTAGCTTCGTAGCACGCTGCACGGAACTTCTGTGTGCGGCTCTTTTGCGTGACGTAGCTGTATGGGAGAGGGTACAGCCAGAAGGCTTTAAGTTCTCTAGAAGATGTTGGCGCAGCGCACGCAACCGGCATGCATGGAGAATCGAGGAGGAAAGCGCCGCGGGAAGAAGAGCGTCGCTACTTTCAAATTATCAGGGGGTTTTAGCCACCAGTAGTGTTCCTGTATATGCTCCCTGCGAGAGCATATACACGGACATTAGCCACGTTAGAGATGCACGAAATCATCTGGTGGTGCAACTGGTGCCACAGGCAACAGTGCTTTGCGTCACGTGAGCGAACTGCCATCGCTTATTATTGGAAGCGCACGCGCCATCGCGTGCTCTTCCGCCAATGGAAGCACTTTATTTCTCTCGTCTCTCTCGCTGCTGAAGGCGACAACGGTGTGAAACTGAGCAGCGAGCGAATGAAAGCTAACGCTTTAAAATGTAGTAGCGCAATTTTCGATCGAGGACATAACCAGAAAAGCAGCGCTTATACTTTTCCTCTCTTCGGTTTGTGTCCTGGCCCGTAGCCGGGAAGTTACATTATTGTAATTTTCGGAGCTATACCACTCGAGTCGAAGTGCGAATGGCGTTCGGAAGCTCTATCGCTAGAAGTGCAGAACTTCCCGGCTAAGGCGGCATGCCCAAGGGCACGCTGCTTTGATCTCGGTTGTTTCAATTCCTGTCATTTGGCATATGGGTTAACCTCACCGTATGGAGATACTCGCTCCTGTTCTATATGTCTTGCTTAATTCGAAGAAGCTGTAGCGCACTAACAACTCGCTTCTCCTGCTTAAAAGACCAGCATTCACTACAAAAGCATGCGCATTCAGACTGGTTTGTTCGTAACTTGAGGAGAAACAATACAAATGAACAGGCGTTAAGAAGAGAGAGACCACGGCACCATCGTCTGTTTCTTTGCCCGTTCCTTACCAGTGGTGTAGCCAGAATAACTATTTCTTTTTTGGGGGGGGGGGCGTGGGTTGAGGTCGAGGGCTGTTACTTGAACGGGGACGGGGACGATGAAGGCGGTAGGAGGGGAGGCTGGGCAGGCCGCATACTAACACAGAAGTTGCGGGGTGGAAGGCACGTGCCCAGTGTGCCCTCCCCCACATCCCTGATTATTGCACTGTTCTGTACGTCATATCGCCCTGTTCCTTTGCGCCGGTTTCAAAAGTTCTTTCGCAATCTGTTTTCGTAAAGCTGGCTTTGCCGAAGTGGGAGAAGTTGTGCGGAAAAGCCCTATTTTGTAGTTCCTCTCGTTCTGCATTGTATCCAAGGAGAACAATGTATTCGAGGTGCTGTAGCCAAATTCATCGTTTCAGGTGAAGGTGAAATGAACTTTATTTATTGTTTCAGGTGCAGTGTATGCAAAGGAAGCTCAGGCATAAAAAACAAAAACAAACAAAAGAAACTTGCCTTGCGTAAATTGCCACTGACAAAACCAACTAAAGAAGAGAAACCGTGCCATGGTGGCGTATCATATTTCGTGGCACCCATGGTCACCACCAAGAAGTTAATCTTCCCGTTCTCAGCTCTTTGAGTTGGGTTTTTCTGCGTTTTAAGTAGCTCCAGGTGATGCTTCTGGACGTTCAAGATCGCCAATCGATCAGTAAATTGGTCGGGACAGACAAAACTGATTGATTGTTTGATTGCTTACTTGAATGATTGATGATTGGTTGATTGTTTACTTGATTGATGGTTGATTGATTGATTTATTAATTCTAGGAGCTCATAGCCTCACTCTCCGCAGCAGAGCGCCACGTCCCGTGAGTCTTGGCGATGCGTGCTCGCTGTGTGTTGACCAATGCATACCTTCTGTGTCCGTGTACTTGTGCGTGCGCTGCAACAATTTAAAGCTAACCTGTAAGGCACAAACGTGGAAGGTTGGAAGATAAAAAACATAAACTTGAAAGGACGCCACAGGCTATGCAGCGGGCGTTAGAACGGAAACTGATAGACGCGTGTAACATTAGGAGATGGTAACGCAGCGGCATGATCCAGGCCAGAAAGCAATCGCAGATTAAGAGAAAGTTGGGCAGGTCGTCGATTTCAAGTTTCGCCCTCTCCGTGAAGTCTTGTTTTATGTTGGCCCTTGCCACCCGCTTTATTGAGGCATCCAATGATGTATGTACGTGCCATTGTTACAATGAGGTTCATCAGCATCATCCTCATTGTGTTCAGCCAATAAGTGGTCACGAATCAGTTCAACAGAATGCGGGTGGAGGTGGAGGAAAACAGAGTCGAGGATTGAAGATGATTAGATGGACAGATAAGATTAGAAAATTTACAAGTACGCGAGAAGTCGGTTGAGGCATAGAGTGAAAAATTCGCGACATAGGATAGTTACTTGTGGTTCAGGCAGAACAGGAGTAAGCGCGGAAGACTGTCCTGTAGCGCGCGGTTGACCCCCTAATGATAAAACACAGTTCCACGTAAAATAATATTGGAGCAAATTGTGCACCTTTATTTCTGGTGATAGCGAGTACATTTGTATAGAAAAAGATATAATTGAAATATAGGTTGTGCTAAAACTTAATTAGTATATAACAAATTATGAATTAGTAATTGGTTTATTCAAGTAATAACATCTAAGTACTCACTACAGCATATCAAAAACACTGCTATGGGTTCCGCGTTAATGTTCCCGCGCTTTAAGCAATATTAGGAAACGGGAAACACAGCGTCGCATATATGCTATGTTAAGCATCATATATATATATATATATATATATATATATATATATATATATATATATATATATATATATATATATATATATATATATATATACATATATATATATGATGCTTATATATATGATATATATATATATGATATATATATGATGCTATGATATATATATATATATATATAACGTTCGGCATTACAATGATGAATATACGACGCCACATGATATGCAGCATGTGAAAAGGGAGTATTTCTTTGCACCAAAGTATTATTACAAGCGTGGATGGCTCCGATTTTTGCCGAAGTCAGGTGTGGTGTCATCGACGTTAAAACACGCCTTTGACACATCCGCATATAACGTATTCGTGTTTCAAAAGAATGCGCTTCCTTTCAATTTTTTGAGAAAAATATTCCCATTAAAGAAAGTCGATGACGTGGAAAAGTCGGCTCTCGTCACGAGCGCTACATTAATTAGAAGAAGAAGAAGTTTGCTCTCGGGTCTTCAGCCGTTACGGATCATCCGGTGCCAGCTATGGGTAAGCGCGGAGAATCAGTCAGTCAGTCAAGAACTTTGTTGAGGTCCTGAGGGGTCTAAGCCGTTGGAGACCGCACGCGGGGAGCTCCTTGGCCCGTAGACGACTTGCGCGTCGCCTACGGTTTCGGCCCAAGGAGCTCCCCGCGTGCGGTCTCCAACGGCTTGCGGAGAATCATTTTTTTTTTCTAGAAATGACGGGCCGAACAGTTAACTGCCATGTTAGCGAGGAAGTTAAGAAAGAACCGAGCGAATTGCCACATTTACAGGTATTATTCGCGTTGCGATTACCTCGGGTTTCCGCGAATGATGTTGCAGAGTTCCAGAACGACCTGACAGCGAGGCCTGGCGAGGTTGGCTGTTAGGCACGCTAGTAAAAAAGCCAGTGGGAACGGCACATGTCGCGTTGGTTATTTAGACTGCCGTTGTTTCGCTTCCTTTACTTAACCAGCGTTATTCGCGCGTAGCTAAGGCTATCGCGTATTTCGCCGACTATCTATAGAGTGCGTTAGACATTAGTATCGTATTAGGCAGGGAGCGCCGACGCCTTTCCCATGTTAGTTGAGAAAAGACCGTTCGTAAGATAATAAGTATTTAAGACCGGTTGATATAAGTATACGGGATCGCATTTGGTCAAACATGTTTTGACAACACACACGCCTCACGTTGCTGAAAGGAAGGCGTGCAAACACCGAGACAAGTAAGAACAGAAAGGATGACACCAACAACCTTTCTACTTCATTTTGTTCTAAACTTGTGTCGGTTCTTCAACCCTGCTTTTCAATGACAGGACCCTCCCCCCTCCTCTACTACCAACTTTCTCGTTCTCAACTTTTATCGTTCTAAGAACGCGCCTGATGTGTTCTCGACATCCCCATACGTTCGTATCTTCAGATGCTGATAACGAACAGACCGCCATGATGGAGCCTGCGATCACGGCCGCAGAGGAAGGTGAGTTATGTTGGCAGAACGTCGTCACTGTGCTCCCAAGCTCCGGTTTACGTCGTCGCAGTATTAGCTGTAACTTTCTTTCTTTTTTTTCATTCATGGCTGGGTTGTGCCCATGATTCACGGCAAGCGAATTTGCAGCAGCGAGCAGCTGAACTCGAAAGCTTTTTCTTCTTATAGTTGGTGTGACCCAACTTATACGAACTACCTGGATGGAATGTTGTTCTGAGGGTTCTTCCTTGGAATCCCTGCTCTATGTATATGGGGCAAAATTGCTGCGACAGACATTTGATCCTGTTGAAAACACGCGCATCTTTCAGTCATGTATATACTATGGTCGTGAGGTCGTAGCGGTGGACTCCGTAGTGTGCTATATATATATATATATATATCGACCTGCCTCTGGAGCAGCCACAGCACGCGTGTACGTTGAAACTGCACGGTGCTCGATCACCTACGGCAACGATGGCCACCAGCCGCTAAGGTACGCCAAGTGCTATATTGGTCGAACGGGTCGAAGTTTAAACGATCGCTTGAGGGAGCATAGGGCAGCTATCAGTGCAATATCGGCTAGTGGCCATCATTGCCGAATGTGATGAGATCAGAAAGGTTACACCACGCAGTTTCAAAGCACTCGCGTGCTCCAGTGGCTGCAGAGGCAGGTCAAGCGTTTCGTACCAAAAGAGCGGGTGTAAGCACCCTGTTCTTGGCTAACGCCAAGGAGGTGCGTTCCTATCTGGAAAGTAGCCTGTCCATGTATTTGTTGCGATGGCTCCTGTGGTAGAGGGGGAAGGGAAAAAGGAATGTTGCTAACTTGCGTCGAGATTCTGCGCGTCCCATGCATCCTACGTTTCTCTGCCGTAAAAATTTTGTTGAAGTTTGGCGTTCTGTCGTGTGCGCTCCTCGCTGTCGTCCGATGTCCTTTTTTGGGCTAGTTAATCATGTCTCAAGTCGGTAATAAATCTAGATTCATATACATACGTAACGTCCAATACATAAACCGGCTGCATAAACGGTGAACGAAGAGCAGCTACACTATATATGTCCGTATAATTCGACCTTTATACAAAGAATATAGAGAGTTAACGAGCACCGCATATGTAGTTTTATTTTTAAATCTATGCAGGTGTCAAACTAAAAAGTATGTGAGTGTAGCGCACATTGCGTCATCGCATAAGAGATTTAAGCTAAGGCGGGCATAGTTTGACGCTACTGGCGTAATAATTTCATAAAGCGAATTAACTAGCTCGTTAATTCACGCCCTTATTAAAAGTCAGTAATTACTCTATTTGTTAAATCATTGGGGCTAATTCGAATACCATCATGTTTTAGCACCCCAATTAATTTTTTTTTCATTCCTGGAAATCGCACTTAGCTTGAGATAATCATGGTGAAATTTTAACGGTTAGTGCAGGCAATATCGGAATCGAGTGCGTCTGGAGCGCTATAAAGGCAGCCCCGCTATTATTTGACAGGGAAACACTCCGTGACGAAGTGCGCGACAAAGTGCGCGACGAAGTTTCAATCGTGGCACGTCACGGTTGATGCTAGCCAGGCACAATGGTAAGTCATTTTGCAAGCACGAGCGATCCGCTTATCACTAGTTTCCGTACCGTGTTGTCATTCGAACTTCTTTCCGCACTTCGTCGCAGGGCGCTTAGGTGTGACGTAAGAGTGGGGTTGCCTTTCTGACGCTTCGGGCGCGGTCAGTTACGATAATATTTGTATTTGGAGTTGAAACTAGATCATGAATGCCTCGAATTCAGTGCGAATATCTCAGAACTTCTGGAGAACGGGTGCCTTAATATGTAACTGCCTCCAAACTTACTACATAAAGAACCGTTTACCAGGTGCCAGTAAATAAAAATAATCTTTTTTTTATTTGTCTTCCCAAAATTAGGACAATAGCGGCAAAGTTATATGTCAGCGTTGCCTTACAACTCTTCTGGAAAAGTTTCACGTGCGCTACGCTAAGAACCTCTAAAATAAAGTTTGTTCTAAAGGAAAAAAAAACACAATCAGACAGCGCCTGAGCGGCTTTACGAATGTGAATTCTAAAGCACAGGACGAGGTCGCTCTAACGTACCTGCCGTAATTCGATTTTCATTTTTTTTCAGAGGGCGAGTATACGTCACAGGCATCCATAATCGTAACCGACGAGAAAGGTAGGCATGCATACTAGATCAGGGCGGTGTTAAAGCGTCGCGCAGTGACGGATTCACAGTAACAGTGTATGCATGTGGCCCTTCCCTTACACAGTGAAATTGTAAGTACACGTGTTACTTTTATTTTCCAGCTTCTCATAACCTCTCATAGCGAAATCAAATCACTAAAGGTGCAAACAGGTGCCGTGTTCATTGCAGTTTAACGTGGTGTGCTGTTCAAATAAATCCTACGATACCACCAGAAACCCACGCACAGTATCTTACGACGATATCATATTTCGTGCAAAGGTATGTAAAAATTTTGCCTCTCGTATTGTCAAGAAGAGACATCGCCTCGGAGAGCTACGGTACGGCGCGTCGCTCCACAACGGAGATCTCGGAGGCCTCTATCTATTCGGTTACTTAGAGGCGCTACACGTCAAAGGCGCTCAGCCGACAGCTCGCCGTCGTCGCAGCAATCTTGGAGACAAGACTTTTAGAAAATTAAGGCTAACAAACCCAACACACGATGAAAGAAGAGCTAGAAGGTGAAATTAATATTGGCTAAGACAACGTTTTGCGCTGATACTGGCAAATTCTTCCTAATGTGCGCATCTGTTCTTAACCGCAGCTGCACACCCCCACTGTTCTTCACCATCGCCGGCCTTCTGGTGTTCTTTCTCATCGGATCCAACCTGTTCATGTTCGTCAACGGTAACGGATCTTGAAATACGTTGACCATGCGGGGGATTGGAGGAAAGGAGCCAGCCACAATACGCAACTTTCAAGAGAGAGAAAGACAATAACGTGCTTAATTTGATTTAGCTTTCCTGTAATGACGCCATGACATGAGCGCATGGGTGCTGGTACGGAGACAGGATAAAAGCTAGAGGGAGCATGACGTCAGGCAATAGGTGATGTCCAAACACACGGCCCGTACAGCGGCGCCAACCTTAAAAAGCTGCAAAAGCTTTTGAATCGCAAGGATGCGCCACCGGAAGAATTAACGCTTTGCTGTCCTTCGCTAAGGAGGCAGGCAATCCTTCCTTTCACCCGATCCCTCGCCACCATCTTAGGCCACAGGCCATCCTTTCTAATTAATATTTTAATCGAATCGTAGGTTGAATGCGCCGGATGCGATTGCGGGATCCGGAAACGACGTCATAGACGTCGAGTTTTGGACAGCACCTGTTAGGCTCGGGCGCAGCCACCACTGACGCCCGACACTACGTCTTTCCAAGGACTCCTTTAACCCTAAATAACCCTTAAGGGTCCTTGAGGGCGTAAATCGGTCTGTAAATCACACCCTTACATCCGTAAACGGTATAAGGAATGGATGTGTATACAGGAAGCACGTTAATGCGTGCCAATTGGCTTTCTATGTAGCTGAGGGAACAGACGTTGAGTAAAGCGAGAAACTCGTTCATCTTTTAATGCGCCGAACACAAACGAGTAAAACTTGCAACGGGATAGGACCCACCAGACAAAGGCGACCAGGCGCAAACTGGAAACAGACCACACGTGGGATGCGGTTCAATAGGCGTGTGCAGATGCCTACGGCTTAAAAATAAGAATAAAATTGAAAAAAATTAGGATAATTAGGAAAATTAAAAACAGCCAATATTCAGCCAATAAGTTACCATCTCAAGGTTCATGGTTCCAGTTTACCTGACTATTCTTGCCAGCTTGATCTCGAGTCCCGCTCGAGGAAGATAGAGAAGGCAGTGATAAAGCAGTTGGTATATATCTTGCCTCTTGTCGTCCTTGTCCCGATCGTCATATAAATTTTACCTCACGCTTGTACAGAGCGCATGGCAACATGAGCTGAACGCTCTCAGCATCAGAGTTCCCTTTAGGAATATTTTATAGCAAATTGAAAGGATTAGGAACCTTCAAAAAGCACATAGAATACTTCATGTGTTTGCATAAGCTCGGGTGGCATCTTCGAAATGCCGCTTCTTTTTCCTCTTTTTTTCTTTAATGTAAACTTCTTTTACTTTGTGTGTGCTTGCCACGATTACCGGTGCGTCCAGGTTCACAAGACCACGTTCACAAGCTCTTGTTGCGCATGCGCCTATTTCACAGCCAACGTCGGAAACGCCGCCCGTCTGGAGGCCACAGAAGAGTACGAGGGCGTGGTCTCCACCAAAAAGGTTCCGCACATCATCGGACGCGCCGTAAACGAGTCCGAGGGGCACGACCACGGGACGGGGGTGCTATTGAAGCCGCCAGGTAATTGCGCACCTGCACTCGTGTGCGCTGCGTCCATTTTCTGCAGGGTGTCTATAATACCGGGTGCTTGTGCATGCATACATACATACATACATACATACATACATACATACATACATACATACATACATACATACATACATACATACATACATACATACATACATACATACATACATACATACATACATACATACATACATACATACATACATACATACATACATACATACATACATACATACATACATACATACATACATACATACATACATACATACATACATACATACATACATACATACATACATACATACATACATACATACATACATACGTGCACACATACATACATACGTGCACACATACATACATACATCACAGAACTTTCAAAAAACGCCTGTGTCAGATAGCACAATTCTAGTCCTTGAAATGAATTACTCAAAGGTGTAGACATTATTTGTAGGAGAAATGAAAATGCATAACTGAATAATTAACAGATTCACTAATTAACTTTTTATTACTTACTACACGGCACATATTGCAACTTACGAATTGTACCCTATGAGTTTGAAAGTCGTATCCACCTTAAACGAAGTTTCAGGGTGCCACCAATTTCAGGATGTTTATTCCCAAAGTGTACAACGAAGTGCTACATGAGCGTACCAGTTACTTTTGTGTTTCAGTGAACAAAACGGTGATTTGTTAAAAAGTGCAGGTGGAACAATACAGTGCATTTTCACCGCGAGTTTCATGGCACATCTGTCAAATCCCGTGCAATCCTCAGAGTTCGTTTTGATTGGATACGCCTTAATTAATTAAGTAATTATTAATTATGGGGTTTTACGTGCCAAAACCACTTTCTGATTATGAGGCACGCCGTAGTGGAGGACTCCGGAAATTTCGACCACCTGCGGTTCTTTAACGTGCACCTAAATCGAAGTACACGGGTGTTTTCGCATTTCGCCGCCATCGAAATGCGGCCGCCGTGGCCGGGATTAGGATACGTCTTGCAAACTCACCGGGTATACAATTCCTACACTGCAGTATAGGCCGCAAAATTACCAATAGGAAAGTAAGTAGTAATATAATCTTTTTAAAACGTTAGTCGATCACGCATATGAATGTTTGGGGCGTGTAATGTCTGTCGCTTCGAGTAATCCAGCTCAAGGACTGCAATTACACTATCGGCCACAGGCGAATTTTAAAGCTCTGTATGATCTAAAGAAAGAAAGAAAGAAAGAAAGAAAGAAAGAAAGAAAACACCCTGGAAAGTATTTGAGTGGTGCCCTGCAAATTAATCGATGCTTAATTATGTCAAAAGTTACCAAGTTTCTATACGCCGTGCTAAAAATTGGTTGGCTTGCGTGTTCACGTGTTGCTGGCCTTGCTGCACTGAAATCGAAACTCATCCCGAGAGTATATATATATATATATATATATATATATATATATATATATATATATATATATATATATATATATATATATATATATATATATATATATATGTGGCAGATCGCACAATTCTAGTACATGAGCTGCTCAACTCGAGGAGGCGGAGGCAGATATAATATGCACAAAAACAAAATTGAAACGCATAATTGAATATTTAACAACCAATCACTTATTCAGTCTTTGAGTAATTACCTTATGACACATATTTCAATTTTATGAATGAGAAGAAAGGTAACCGAGCGGCCCGACATCCATTGATCATTTCATAAGAAGCCCATACTTCAATTTACAAATTGTGGCCGGGGATTTCTCAAGGCATATCCACTTGGACCAGTCCCACAGGTCTCACAGTCTCTGACTAGGGGACCTCCTCCTGTATACACAAATTTTGGCAATTCATTTTATGCCTAAATAAAACCACTTCTTCCTTCTGACTTGGAACGACAGTACATTTTTAGCGCAAGAAGTACCGCGTACATCTCGTAAATTCCACAGAATTCTTTTCAAGTGGATATGCTTTGTAGTCTCACCCGCAAGAATGAGTAAATTGCAGTATGGTGCCATAAGGTAAATAGTCAAAAGCTTAATTAGCGATTGTTTGCTAATTAGCCGATTATGCATTTCACTTTTATTCAGAACTTTCAGAAACATATAAAATTGATTGAATGATTGATCGACTAATTGATTGATCGATCGATCGATCGATTGATCGAACGCATAACGAGCTCGGCGGAGCAACACGGCATATACGCACTATAAGCTACCGCGACGGGTATGTGATTGGCGAGCACTGAGCATAGAGCCAGCATAATCAATACCTTTGCTGTGCCACACGCTTGTGCGCGGGGTCGTCGCAGGGTCAAGGACGAACCCCACCGGGCGCAAGACCGGTCACTCACCCCCGCTGCTACCCAGCCGGTCACTGTTGTGCGTGCTGGGTGGTCGGACCCAGGAGTACGGCCCGATGTGGCTCGACGGCCTGTGTGACGTGGCCCTGGTGCCCTTCTACGCGCTGCCCAAGGGCGGCGACACCTTCCTCAACGACGGTGACAGGGCCACGCAGCAGGTTCTCGACAAGGCCGCCAAAGCGGTCAAGACTACCTACGGCATCCACGTCCCTCTCAAGTACGCGTGTTTCGCCACATTGTCACGGAGCCGTTCGGAACGAACGTCCTTGCGCGCGAAAGCAATGAAGAGCGGGCAAGGCCATTGGCTGGAGCTGTTAGCGTATCACTTTGCGTGCCTGCCCATGCGCGTTTAGGGCGTTCTTCTCCGGCGGCTCCGTTTCATATTTACGGGGTGTCTCGATGTCCTCCTCACCCGCCACTCCATACAGAGTGGAGACAACCGCGGCGTCTTCGACGGAGTTGGCAATCGAATCACGGATGCCATTGCAGGCGCTCGTGTGTCTTGTGTGCGGTTTGGCACTACTTTAGTGGCATTACCCCGGCTCCACTGGTCTCCCATGTTTCCGACAGCAGAGCCACGCACATTTTTTTTCAAGTACCCATCTCTAACCTTACCCTAAAACGTTGGTTCGATAGCCTAGACGTAATATGCAGTTAGGGCTCTTTCGTTTCAGCCGTAACAGTGGCACAAGCTTCTTTTATTCTTTTTTATATACTATTTGTCTGAACTGCAGGTATATCTCTGCTTATAGAAGCCACAAAGTAGTTTTAAAAAGCAGCACATAAATTATATCCAATTTTTGATTGGAAATTATTGCAGTCATGCTTAATCCGAATTATTTACGTTGTATTTATGAGCATTTCACACACTTTAAGGCGAGGCTCTCTCGGCCTTTTCTTCCCACTTCGCGAGTTTTGGCTGCTGTCTTTTGCTGGTGTCTTGCCGATTGCACATCTTGAACAACTGGGTACGTGGATGCGGGAATGTGACACTGGGGTGTGTCTGAACATCCTTGGCCGAACGCCTAAAATCATAGAATATCTCACTATATTACCTAGAAGGAAATCTGGCACCACCGTATATGCGAGTTTAGAATTCCAAAGTGCTCTGTGCTGTCATGGGAATGACAGTATATGCATAGAGGATGGAAAACCTTAGGGGAGAGCACTACGTCACGCAGCCTGCTTCGGTAAGCGAACCCTCCATGAAGTCCATACATTTGCCAAGTGGTGGCCCAGCTCGTGACCTCTTGCGTCGATATCACGGAGCGAGAATCGAGATTTGCTGAGACGTTTGGTTGCCAAAAGCTATGCCAGTAGTTTCTGTTCGGTGCGCGTTTGTTCGGCTGCCCTTCCGTGGCTCTGCCTGAAGAGCGGGAACACTAAAGCCAATCGCGCACTTTGACGTGCAATAACGTGTTGGGCCACCAGGTTTGGCTTCAATCGCGTTGCGTGATTGCTCCCTCCTTACGTTTTCCTTCCTGCATAGGTATATGGGTGTGAGAGGCTTGCATTGTCTGATATTGTACAAGGCTTGGTTTAAAATGTGGATATAGCTAAAAAAATAATGCGTTCTTAAAGTAAAGTCTACATAAATGGTTTCCATTCACCCATATTCCATCTTTCAATGAAGTTTGCTCCCCTACAATGCAGAAATAAACGAAGAAAAGCAATAACAGATGACAAGCTGTTCCAAAGCGAGCGCGAATCTTGTCGTCTGTCTTTCAACTTTAACGATCCGCCGATCCTTTTTACGTTTGATAAAATTGTACATGCAATAACAAGTGCTCCTAATGAAACAAAACAAGTTTTTGTGAAATAACAAAGCTAAAAAAGCTTTTTATGTGCTGTTTCAGTAGGAAACGAATCATTGTGACAGAAGGAACGGTGCTAGCCAGGCGCGTCTTCAAGGCGTCCTGGCTCTCCGAGAATGATGCCAATCCGAAAGCACAATATACCGGTATTTCCACGCATACCACAGCGCAGCAGTGCCAGATTTCCCTCTGGCTAATATAGTTAGAAATTCTACGCCTAAAATGGGTGTGTACCACTGGGTGGATGCTCGAATAATCAAAGAGAACAAAAGGCGAGAAGCAAAGAGGTCGGCAATAGAAAATAGAAGAAGCCGGCCAAATGTGGATAAAGGGATTGAAGGGAACAACACATGACCAGTGTGCGCATTAAACAAGCAACGCTGAGTAAAAGGGAATAAGTTGAGGTGAACACATTTCAGTAAGCATTCGACCACTTCGCTTATCACCGATTCACACGAACTTGCGGGATCGATCGTTACATTTATATCACTGCAATTGTACGGGTAATCGAGGTGCGCTGTTGCCGTTGGCGCCGTCGCCGTCAACGTGCTGTCACGGCCCTGGCGTAGATGGCAGCGTTTCCTCCTTCCGCTGCCGTCATGATCGTAGTTCTCACAAACACTGGCGTTCCTGCTTTACAGTTATGTGCATATGCCACAACACGCTGCACTCAGGGTGTCTGAGCAAACAGGTCAATCTGAAACTACGAATCCCAACGGTCTTACGCCGCATGCGACTTGTGTACGATCGATGCACGTCCCCTCCTACCTATTTGTCGGCGCTCCTCACCAGGCCAGTGTAGAAACTCCACTTGAAGAGCCCCACGTGTGTGCCTGATACGCCGGCGTTGTGAAACGCCTGATAACTGCGAGGGCGCTCTTAGTGCTACGTCAACATGTAGCCCCTCGTATAGCTAGATCAACGGCTAACAATCACAAGCGCAGCGCTGAATGTTTCTATCGTTCTCGACACATAACTTGTGATACCACGAGACTCAACCAACAGACGTGTTGCAAAGTGTGGGATAATGGTTTGACCACAGGCACGGCTTTCCTAAATTAGCTATTGTAAATGCCTCTTTATTCTATGCTGCACCAAAAAAAAAGGTAAACCATAGCCCCACTCCTCATCAACGAAGTGGATATTACATGGAAAAAAAATGGCTGTGGCTTAGCTAAGGTTAAGCCCAGGATGCGAAGCATACTAGCCTTTATTTTAGTTGTTGAACCACTGTTTAGCCTGGTGAACTGCTGTTCCTTGGCTATATTTGGTTCGGCTAGACGAAGAAACAACTCATGCGTTACCCTGCTTCGCCTTCAAGAGTGGAACGCGACAGCGTTCCCGTCGACCCGCCAGCGACTACGCGCCCCGCATTGGACGCGGTGAGCGTCGAGCAACGCAGCGTTCGGCGCGGCAACGAAATGTGCGCCTGAGCAAGCGTCGCACGCCTGAGCCTTAGAAACAGCTCGTTTCTAAGGCAACACCGCATTCACTAGAGGCGCTTTTGTACCGCTTTGAAGCATCGTACTCGTGGCTCAGTGGTAGCGTCTCCGTCCCACACTCCGGAGACCCTGGTTCGATTCCCACCCAGCCCGTCTTGCAAGAGTTGAGCCAAAGCCACTTCTCCTCTGTCGTGACGTCACGGTGTCACGTGATTTCATGGTCACCGCCGCGCCTGAGGAGCTGGGTTGAGCCCTCGTAATATGCTTCGCATAAAAACTTTTGTGTGCTTGTTTCAGAAAAGTGCCTAAAGTTATGGACGACCTTATACGAAAAAGAGTTCAGAACAAGATGAGGAACTATTGGATGCACAAGAACATCTACCACTACGCCATCCTTGACCTGCGAATCAAGCCCGAGGACACCACGCCCCCTGACGGCGTTGTGGGCAAAGCCTTCGGAGTGCTTGAGGTACACTGTTGGTGTCAGATGCATTCAACTTGATCTGCTTGCAACTGAGACTTGTATTTCACAGTCAGACGAGTTAACGTTCTACTTTAGGCTGCTGCGACAATATGCTACGCAAGATATTAATTACCGGAAACGTTTTTCGTCCTCAGACTTAATTACTTGTGTAAGCGTTCACTTTTCTTACACAGGGCCCACAGCTTCCTGTGATGACTTTTATACGTGTGCATTTTTTTTTCAATAAGTTCGAAACCCTTTTCATCTGCAAGTAGGTTACTACTGAGATAAATAGCTCTTTATGGTAATTTTAATACCAGGCCCTGAATGATGTTACTGATTGAGCCACGCGTGGCGTTCTAGGCTGGACAAGCTAGAAGGAAGAAAATGAACTTGTTGGAGCATCTTTCTTGTTTCCCGTGTTTATTGCGTTATTTCATTTCCCACGGACGAAGTTTCGTCACCCCATTCTCAAGTCACTTGCTTGGCGCTCTTTGGCCAGACCTGGCCCTTGCGCTATTGAACGCCACACATCATCATCATCACCATAATAATAATAATAATAATAATAATAATAATAATAATAATAATAATAATAATAATAATAATAATAATAATAATAATAATAATAATAATAATAATAATAATCACCACCACCACCTAAAGATGGGCGGGCGCCTATATCACCGTCAAGTGAAAGCACCATGCTTAAAAATTGTAACTGTATTGTGCATTTTTCTTTCTTGTTGTAGAAGTTCAGAAGCATTCAGGAGAATATCCGCCGGGCGGTGCCGAAAATGGCGGCGAAGAGGCACCGCAAGGCGTACGTCATCCTGGGCACGCATCTCCGCATGTCCACGAACAAGGAGTTGTTCAAGGCCCTCGAACGCCACGTCGGGTGCGTTATTCGTGTTCGATTCAGCGATTTCGCTATTCGAACACCTCTTTTAGAACTTTTGCGTTTGCTTGCTAACGTTATTGGGGCGGGTGCCTGTGCAATTGTGGCAGGCATTTGCACCGTACTTTCCACGAACGTTCCACAAGAGACAGCAGCGTGTCCCGAGTGTTTGATTTCGGCAAATTTGCTCAGACTTAACACCTCCTCTGCCGACAGGTCCTTTCCGATCAGTGCCTTCGTACTTCGCACTCACATCACCCAACGGGAAGCTCTGACGCTGTCCGACGGATGCAGTATCGCCGGCCCTGCGCCTTACAAGTTGAAGAAAAATTTTCGATTTATGGGAATGGTATGAACGCATCAGCGAATGCTTTTACGCTACTCAAGAATGCGTCGTGAAGTGCATTGGTCTTCCAGTTAACGGTGGCCAAAATTATTCATTAGTAATCTGCTGCACCACGGCGTTTTATAGCGAATTTTTTATTTAGAATGTTAAAATCAATCAAAATGAATGAATGAATGAATGAATCAATCAATCAATCAATCAATCAATCAAATCATCGCACTGTAATTTTCCACAGTGCGGAAACGTTAAGTGAATACGGTAATACACATATCGTCCCACACCTCGAGAGCGTATTACTTGAAGCTCGTGTCAACTACGTGCAATGCAGGGCTTCTATCAAAAGCTTTTGCTTTGAGTATTGCCGGACTTCGATTCGGCAGCTATGCAGTACTTCCCCAAATTATCTAATAACACGCCACATTATTGAGTAAACCTTTAAATGATAATAGCGTGTCAACTATTATTGCGCAGATATCGAAGTATATAGCTCCGCTACGAAGCTTTATTAATTAATTCGTCATTTTACCTCATCTCGCCTGCATCTAAAAACCCGAGAGGAACGCGGTATATTTCTGCGTCTGCTATAAGTATCTCTTCTCTGCATGGAACCCTTTCTCGCGACCTTCACTGTTATGTCCCCTATGCCTTCATATACCGGGTGTTTCAGCGAACACTTCAAAAAATCTTGAAAGGTTGCCTATGGCAGATGGCACAGTTCTAGCTGATCAGGTGGCCCAACCTAAGCGGCGGACACTACTTGCACAAGAAATTGAAATGCATAATTGACTAATAAAAAAATTCACTACTTAACATTTTAACTAATTACCTTATGGTCATTATGGCAATATACAAATTCTAGCCGTGGAGTTCGCAAGGAGGATGTACTTGGAACGAATTCTCAGGATGACACCATTTTCGGTATATTAATTCTCGAATTTTGCGGAGAAATGCTGGGCATTCCGGTTACTTTTGCGCTTGAATACATAAAACGACGTTCTGTTTAAAAAGTAACTGCAACGCCAATGCATTTCTCCGCAAAGCTTGGGAATTAGTATCTCGAAACTGGCACCATCCTGAGAGCTCGTTCCTGAGAACTCCACCGCTAGAATTTGTAAATTACAATATAGGCCGACACGTAATTAGATATAAAATTAGTTTAGTTTGTTAATTAGTAGATTATGCATGTCAGTTTTTTGGGCGTTTAGTGTCCGCCACTTCAAGTACGCCACCACATGAACTAGAACGGTGATATATCTGCCGCAGGCAACCTTTCAAAAAATGTGAGAATGTTCGCCTAAACACCCGAATATCTACTTTTCAATCTGTCTCCGATTTTTCACTTACTATGACTATGCCTTTCTCTATGTACTGCTTTTTTTTTTGGGGGGGGGAGCTGGCACACGTTGATTGTGCCCCTCCTGGTAGCAGTTTCCTGCTAGTTTATTTTCCTCTCTATGTGATGGTTCTCACAAATTCAAACCTGATATTATTATTATCTCGACAGGCTGGTACGATGTCATACGTGAGAAATTTCTCGTGGGTGTGGCGTACGCCTCTGGTCGTCTCGTTCACGTTATGCACGCGCCAATACCGGTCAAGAAAGGAACTCCGCGTCGGCGCCAAATGCCGCAACAATGCCACCATGACGACCACTTCCTCGGTGGTGAGTAAGCGTTCACAACAGCTGCCGATAGGGTCAACAATTGCACAACGGATGTACGAGCTGCTTTCATTCTACCACGTTCCCGCCATTCATACAGAAAGCACTGAACTGTATACGAACGTGGCATCTGAGACTGCGTTGTAGTAAATGCACTTGGGTGATAAAGATAATGTCGACCACTCATTCTGGAACTCTGTGAAGCACGTGGCGACAATGTCTCGCTCTAGTTGGGTGACTTTATATGACGTCGTAACTGCGTGGTGTCGCTCTCCATTCCTAAATAGTTACCTCGTGCCGGAAGACTTCCCACTGTGAGGATTGCAAGCCAGGGTAAAATATGCAGAGAACAGTCTGCATTAGGCTGTGAAAATGAAAGGGCCACTGGGAGACAAAAGCAATCCGCGACATGTCTGTAGAGGATTTACGTAGACTTTACGGGCGAAAAGGCTTGTGAAGAAAAAAAAAACGCTCTATAAGACGTCTGTAAGACATCTATATGAAACTAGTGCCCGCTTCTGAGGCTCAATGGCTATGTGGCGTCTTGCGATCTCGAGATTTAGGTATCATTACCGACCACGGCAATCGCATATAGATATGGGCGAAATGCAAGAAGAACGCTCGTACAATTAGATTTATTATGTCATGATGAAAACCCACAGTGTTGCTTCGGAAAGTTAGAATCAATCAATCAATCAATCAATCAATCAATCAATCAATCAATCAATCAATCAATCAATCAATCAATCAATCAATCAGTCAATCAATCAATCAATCAATCAATCAATCAATCAGTCAGTCAATCAGTCAATCAATCAATCAATTTAATTGTGTGAACATGCGGGGACAACATTTTGTGGACCGCGCCCATGCAAAAAATGCGCGTTATTTCCTCATATTCACCGCGGAAAACCAGATACTGAGTCATCGTGTTGCTCCTCTTGGAGCGAGAGAATTCGTGGCGCATTCGATTGGTCGTTTTTCATTTGCAAAGCTTTAAATGCCGTTAAACACTTACTAGGGTTGGTGACAACCTAAGACTGAAAAGTTATGTGCGCGGTGTCCTGAAAAAGACCAGTTTTTTTTTTTCATTCAGTTGGCCTTTCTGCATTAGAAGTTGCATGCATAGGCTACGGAGAAGTTCAGTGTTTTTCCCGTGGGCGTGATTGATAAGCTTTTCCGCCCGAGTACCCGCCGCGGTAGCTTCGTAGCTCTGGTACTGCGCTACTTAGATCGAGGTTGCTGGTTCACTTCCGGCCACGCACCGGTCGCATTTTGCCGGGGGCGGAATGAAATAAAGCACGTGTACTTAGATTTAGGTGCAAGGTAAATAATCCCCCGTGGTCAAAATTATACCGAATTCTTGCCACTATGGCGTGCCTCACAATCAGATCGTGGTTCTGGCACGTGAATTCATTATTTTCACCCTAGCTGTAGAATATGTTTGGCGGGCAGGTGGAATCCGCCTTAAGCTTTCTTAGGATAGTACATTATAGGATGGTGCGTACAAGAGAATCAATCACTAAGCCGGCAAAATCAGTCCATAAAATACACTCCATTAAGCTTCAAGAGAGAAGTGCTCAGTGAAAACTGGACGAATGGAGGCACAGAAGTTAACGGGGACGAGAGCACACACAATTGCCCAATACCCCAGTGCAATTCGTTATTCCTATGTGAAACCCACAAAACCGGGGGGAGCAATCGTAACTTTTAGGGAATCTTTAGGAAATACCAGTTGCAGACAACATAATTCTATCCTTGAACTGGATTGTTCAGAGAGACGGTCATTATTTGAAAGATAACTGGAAACACGTTAAAAGGATTAACAAATAATCACTAATTAATTTCTGAATTACATTACGGCAAATATTGCTATTCACGAATTGAAGACGGTGATCTTGCGAGGCGTGTCCACTTGGAATGAATTTCCAGAATGACACCGGCTTTTAACATACTGGGCCCTAAAAATGCACTATTGTTCCACCTATTCAACAAAACGCTGTGTTATGCACTGAAGCAAGAACTAGACGCTAGAACTGAAGCAAGAACTAGAACGCCGATGCATTTCGTCCCACTCTTTGGCAAATAATATCTCGAAACTGGCGTTCGCCTGGAAATTCATTTCAAGTAGATGCGTGTTACAAACTGACCAGCCAATATTAGTAAATTGCAATACTTGACATAAAGTAATTAAGAAGGTAATTAGTGGATTTCTATTGATCAGTAAGATACGTGTTTCAATTTTCGTGCTAGTAATGTCCACCTCTTCGAAAAATCCAGCTCAAGGACAAAGATTATGCTGCCTGCCACAGGGCGTATAAAAAATAAAAGTCACTAGAACTTGAAAACTGCTCACGCCGTATACTTGCGATGGTAAAGTTGTGCGCACGTCTCCAAATTGCCAGATGTGCAGCGAAAGGCCGGACTTCTACGGAAACCAGGCGATCGACAAGATGCAGCACACGGCTTACTCGTGGAAGGAGCCGGATCTCGTGGCCACCTACGACACTGCCGACACGATGAGATGGAAGGCAAGCAGCCCCCTTTCGTTTTTGGCTTGCGCTGATTGCCGAGGCTACGCCTAATGCGTGTCAGTCCGAAGGCCGGAAACGAAGGACTTCAATGAGGAAAATGGTGTGCATTCAAGGTGCAGCGATGAGACCACAGTTTGCGTTCAAAACTAAGACAGATGTGCGCCGAAAAGATGAACATGCGCCGTGCACGCGACCACAATGAGTCATGCTATAGCGAGTAAGTTGCACAAGAGTTTTTATTCATGGCTTAAATATTCATTTGACAAATACGAGGGACGTTCCGAAAATAAGATTCGTCATTTATTTTCACGTGGAAGCTTTACTGCCAGAAAAAATCCCCCATGACATCATGAATTCTACACCTTGCATCATTTGCCCACATAGTCGACACCGACACTGACTTATTTGTCGTAGCGTGCTATCGGTTTCGAGAAACAACTCTGTTAATACTCGATGCCCTGTGACGTAATTAATTGCCGCACAGCCCGCTCCACCTCAGCGTTGTTTTGGAAGTGACACGCCGAGAGTGCAGCTTTCAATGCAGGGAACACGTGTCCATTCCTACCGGATAACAGCACGCACTTAAATTGGCGGCCATGTTTACAGCACAGGTCTGTCTTCCATCGTGATTTGTACTCGAATAACCTCGAGCACGCTGGTCAGCTGCTACTCTCTCTTCTTCGGCCATCTTCGTATGCATCATTCCTCCTCCGATGACACTCCTTCCTTCGTTGAACCGGCAACGGGCGTGGATTCTTATGGCTATTGTTTGTTTCGCCTGGTGTGCCATGTTGTCTTTAAAAAATGACGAAAATTACTTTCTGAAAGTCTCTCGCAGGTAAAGAGATGAAAATTTAAAAAAAAAGAAATTAAAGAAAAGGCTGGCAATTGCCCTTTTTCGGTTATGGTTCCCCGACTACGAAACCCGTGCCTTTTGTGAAAAATACTTGGTATAACCGCTTCCGGCCGAACAAAAGAAAAACGCAAGAAAGAAAGGAAGGTGTGGCCTGGTTCGGGTTGTACATTTAGCCATAAACGGTTAATTCCAGTAAATAGGGAGAGAGATAGAGAAAGAGAGGTAGAGAGAGATAGAGAGAGAGAGAAAGTAACAAGGAAACCTTTACGATAACATACATGGCTGTCACCAATAATTCATGGCAAGCAAACGTAGTCTTTCTTATGCTGTGAACGTTATGGCAACGTTCGAAATGTGCAACCGTTCTTCCAAGTAATACATTTGGTTGGGGTCAGAGATGAGAATGCTTTAAATTGTTAGGCAAATATGCGCCGTCGTTGAATGCGTGCAGCCATCGACCCTTTCTTCGTCCATAAGTCCATTCCCAACTCCAGCAGTGACTCTAACATAACTTCAATCCGAAATTAGCAGTATAGCATTATACGTTGGGCTCATTCTGCAGTGTCTCGCGCGGTATTATCTTAGCACTTCGCATCTTTCTCGCTATTCCGAGATTGAGCAATTAGCAATCATGCGTGACCGCGTCGTCGTCACCGCATGCGCTGTGCGATTCTCTTTCACGCATCGTCAGGTGAGCTCGAAGCTTCTGTCCGTCAGTGATACTATGGCTCTGGATACGCCGATGCTTGCCACCTTTTATAGATGGCTTGTTTAGCACATTGTGTGCAAGGCGTAGAAGGAATGAGGGTCCTTGTAAGCAGCCAAACACTATAAGGTCATCTTTGTATTGCACGCATGAGAAAAAGGAAAAGAAGCACGAGGAAAATGCTGAAATAAAAAGCTACCATGCAACTATGAAGAAAGGATAGATGTAATGACAAACGCGTCTAGATTTTTCGCTCGACATGCCAAATGAATCGTTAAAATTACGCGGTTGACATGTTCATGAGGGAACTTTCTGTGACGTTTGCTCAAATGGGAGAGCATATCTTACCGAAACGTAAGGCTGATGGATGAAATGTCTTGTACAAGACGTGTACAGCTGGAACGCAACTTCAAGCACTTCCTTTGTAGCCGAGGTCGTCACTTCTCTGTTGCTGAGTTCTTCACTCACTCCTCGCTCAGTGCCTACTCTCGTACCGTTCTGTTCTCTTGGTTCTCCGACCCGCCGTGGTTGCTCAGTGGCTATGGTGTTAGGCTGCTGAGCACGAGGTCGCGGGATCGAATCCCGGCCACGGCGGCCGCATTTCGATGGGGGCGAAATGCGAAAACACCCGTGTACTTAGATTTAGGTGCACGTTAAAGAACCCCAGGTGGTCAAAATTTCCGGAGTCCCCCACTACGGCGTGCGTCATAATCAGAAAGTGGTTTTGGCACGTAAAACCCCATATATTATTATTATTGGTTCTCCGTGCTGCTTCTTCACTTCTCTGGGGCCGAACATTTTGCCTTCTTGTCCTTGCCGTCTCTCCTGTCCGCAGGTATGCTCCCTGGAGAGAGGGCACCGTCCCGGGAACCTGAGCGTGGCGCTGTTCGACGTCGAGTGCGACGACTGGCGCGGGAAGTGCGCACAGCCTAGCGCGTCGCACATGAAGGGTTCCGACAGGACGCGCAGCCTGCGCGCCTACATGCGCCGGCTGTCCCGACGAGGCGGCGGAAGCGCCAGTCACGACTGTCCGTAGGCGACGTAACCCGCGATAGCGCTTATTCAGCCGTAGTGGCCATACCATACTCTACTTTCTGCCACCTTCGGATAAACTGTGCTTGTCAGCAGAACTGAGCACGCACCGGTATGGGTCTCCGTCCGATGGCGAGGTCGTTCAATAAACTTGCTGAAGAATGTCGACGATGGGAACACTTAATATTGACGCGAAATAAGTTTGCACGTGTTGACACAGGATCCTTAAGGCGAGAACGACGAAGTTAGTGGTTGCGCGCGGGCTCTCCGAGGACCAGCCATCGCTAAAGGCAGACCTTTTTTGCCAGTCTGTATTTTGCCAATCTGTATTTTGCCAAACTGTTTTAGTTGTAATACCTGGGTGACAATATCACGCGTAGCAGGTGAATTAAGCTGGTGATAATGATGATAACATGGTTGCTAAAGGCGAAGATGGTGGCCAGTCAGGTGAATGCGTCTTGACGTTCATAGCAGCTGTGCAGTGGCAATACAGCACAATATATTAATTTTTCAAAAAAACTAGGAAACATATTGCTTCACACAACAGACGCCATAGTTTAGATCGAAGTGTGAAAGGGAGCAGCAGGCTATGCAACGACAAAGGAACAATACCGCCTCCCCACTAAAAAAAAACATAAAAAGAGGTCAATCGAGTGTGGGCGGTAAAGAAGGTACGTGGTGATTTAATGATTTCGACCAGTAAATGTTGGTTTTAACCCCCTATCTGTCTGTTTTTTATGCTCATTATTCACTGGTTTTGCCTTTCATTCGTATCGTACCTCAGGTACAATTACGTCGACCTTGTTTTCCTTGGGTTGTACGTCAACACATGGCTGACATTTTCTTTTCCTGTGTGAGCCGATCCCGGAGATACTGCTCGATGGGGTCACTTTTCGATTATATTGGTGCTGATTATGCCTTTACTAATAATTTTATCTACTGTGCGACTGATTTTCGGTTCTTGTGGACGCCGTCAAAGCCACTTTGCTCCATTTTCCACAAGTGTGCACCACAGCAGCTTTACCTCAACATGTCTTTATCTACGGGCATGCATTCTTTAATAGTAGTACAGTTCGATGTGGTTAATTTTCGACTATATTGGCGCGAATTACACCCGCACCGCTGACTTTACATATTCTGCGACTAATCGTCGCTTCTTGTGGAAGCCACATAAGCCGCCTAGCTCCATTTCCAGAAAATGGGCTGCAGGATGCCTCTGCCTCAACACGCCTCAATCTACGGCGGTGCATGCTTTACGCGAGTGCAGTTAGATGCTGTTAATTTTCGACACTTTTGGCGCTAACAAAGCCCGTACCGCTGGTTTTGCATGCTACGCTACTAATACTCGATTGTGGACGCCGCCGGAGCTGTATTGCTCCATTGCCCAAAAGTGTGCTGCACGATGGCTTTGCCACAACTGGTTTAAATCTACGGTGGTGCATCCTTTACAGGAGCAGAGTCCGCAATGGTTAGTTTCCGACTAGCGCTCATTAGAGACCTTTAGCGTGTCCGGTATTCCGGCAAGTGCGGGTGGTTTGCCGGTATAGCGGGGGCGTAAACGTGAACGGCCAGATTGGTGGCGCCAGCTGGTGGTGCAAAGCTCAACCACACAAACACAGAGCTAATTACTATATTCTGCTTAGCTGCTGGTGTAAATATTGACAGTGGCGCAATCGTGTTCACAATTACGCCGCTGCCAAAAATTAGCACCACTAGCGAAGCAGGATATAGTGGGTTACTGCAGTTTTAGTTCTGTGTTTGTCTGGTTGAACTCTACGCTACCAGGCGGCTACAGCGATCTAGCTACGCCCCCACAAATCCCGTAATCTACCCAAACCGCACCCGTTTACCGGAATAGAGGACAGGCTAAAAGTCTCTATTACAGCCGTACCGTTGGTCATGCATATTCTGCGACTACTACTCGCTTCTTGTGGACGTCGCCGAAGTCGCCTCGCTCAATTTCACCAAAGCCAACTCGCTTCATTTTCGAAAAGCTTACTGGACGACGTCTTTGCCTCAACATGACTATATTTACGGCGGTGCATCCTTTACAGGAGTATAGTTCCATGTGGTGTGCAGGTGGTCCATCAGGGCAAGACCAAACCGGCAGCTTTGAAATACTGCTGTGACCTCGCCCGTACAGATAATTACACTCCGACCACCGGCGCCCAGCACCGTACCAGACTCCCCCGCCCCCTTCAGCAACCGAAAACGACACGGGGGAGGGTACAATAGTGCGCAGCGCACCTGCGGTCTCCACGCTTCGATGCCAATCAGGTTAGGAGAACGGGAGTTCAACGAACTGCCAAATTCCTAGAAGTGTTGCCAGAGATCTCGCCGGTTTTCGACACTCAACCTTGACATTTCTGTGCTGTAAAATGGACCTTCACCTTTGAGAGGGGAAAAGACACTCTCAGTTCAAGAGCAGAAAAGACATAATTTATGTGTTTGAGGATCACTGTTCCTGCTACTGCTGACAGAGCGAATATTGGGCCATCATGTTGGCTGCCGCTATTAGGCTGGACAGGCTGTGAAGGCAGAATCAGTACTGCTCTTCAAGAAAGGCTATGAAATTGAAGAGGTAGTGAAAACGCACATATATCGCTCTTGCCAAGCCGTACACTGTGCAATTATTCGTATTTGAAGCTGCAGCTTGCTAAAGTGTCTACGTAAAATTACCAGTGAGAGCACGCTTTGCAATTTCTGGATAACAACATAATGACAACAAACTCATGTGTGATGCGCGTGACCTTTATTGCTTCCACATTGGCAGAGCTCGATAGCATGCCTGAGTTGTTCGTTTTGTGCGTAGAAAGTGTGTTCAAAAAGAAACCAAATTTTTTCTATGAGAGCTTTATTGCTTATTGTACATCTTAAACACTGTCCAAAACAAAGTGGCAATACACTGTTCCCATCGTTTCTTCCACTTTTGGAAAGCCTCCTGGAACGCACTTTCCGGGCTGGCGCGCAGGTCTCTTGTCGCATTGTCTTGAATCTTCTCTATGGTTTGGAAACGACGCCCTTTCAACGTGGTCTTGAGTTCGGGAAGCAGGAAAGAGTCTGCTCGGGCTAGGTCCCGTGAATGTGGTAGATGGGGCACAACGGGAGTGTGATGTTTCGCTAGATAGCTGCGGACAACGAGTGACAAGTGAGCTGGCGCATTATCATGATACAACATCTAAATCTGTTTTACCCACAACTCAGGCTTCTTGCTGTGTACGGCAGCCTTCAATTGTGCTAGAGTTCCCTGGCAGACTTCGTTGTTTACCCTTTCACCACGTGATACAAATTCCTGATGTTCGGTGCCTTTGCAGTCAAAAATTGCAACCAACACCACCTTGATCTTTGGGACTCATGAGTGAGTGAGAAAACTTTATTTTGAATCAGAACGATTCGCGTCCGGCGAGTTAGTGGGCCAGGACACCCGCCGAGGTTAGGGCCATGAGTTCTTGTCTCTCGACGGCTTCCTTGGCCCGCTGGACTGCCCAGATTTGGCCTTCCAGGTTCCAGCTGTGCAGCGCGGCCTGCCATTGCGCGCGGAGGCTGTCGATGGAGGCTTCGCTCTCATTGTCTTGTATTAGCCTCCGGCATTGCCATAGCATGTGTTATAGCGTGGCTCTGGTGCCACGCACTTTGCATCTATCTGTTGTGTATAAGTATGGATAAATAGCATACATTAGTATCAGACTCTTATATATGATTTAGTTTGTACTCACTGGACAGCTTGCGATCTACTGAGTTCTGGATGGGGTGGTGGCATCTTGCGATGGTTGGTGATGTTGTCAAAACTGGTCATTCTGTCTTCCCATCCCACACTTCAAAGGACCCTGTCGAGGAGTCTACGTTCGTCGCAGCTCCGAAAGTGAGTGCTCGAGCTACGTTGTGTGCCGCTGCGTTAGGGTTGTCCTCTCCCGTTGAGTCAATGCTGTGCGCTGGTATCCATAGGATTTGGACGCATGTGTCTTCCCATGTTGTTTTGCCTTTTCTGGGCGTGTTTAGCGCCTCCGCTGAGATCCGGCCGTTCGCGAAGTTGGGTACGGCCGTCTGGGAATCGCTGATTACATAGTATGCGTTGGTTTGTGCTATGGCTAACGCTATAGCCGCTTCCTCCGCCGTTTCGATGCGTGTCGTGTTTGTAGTCAAACTTGTGCAGCATTTTCTGTTGTGGTTAATTATTGCTGCGACAAAGACTCATGCGTGCTTTTTTGTACGTACGAAGAGACTCTTTGCCCACCCATTGCGATGACTGCACCTTCCTGTCGAAATGAGAGCCACGCGCCATGGTTGCTCAGTGGCTGTGGTGTTGGGCTGCTGATCATGAGGTCGCGGGATTGAATCCCGGGCACGGCTGCATTACAATGGTGGCTAAATGCAAGAACGCCCCTATACTAAAAATTAGTTGCACGTTAAAAAACCCCAGGTGGTCGAAATTTCCAGAGGCCTCCACTGCAGCGTGCCTCATAATCAGAAAGTGGTAGTGACATGTAAAACTCCATAATTTGTTTTTAGATATGACAGCCATAAAGCCACGTCTAATCGCCTGTTATGACATTCTTAAGAACGTTTTCAGCCCTAATGGGCAGAAGCCCTCAAAAGTCCGGACATCAAACTTTAGCTCAAGGCCATCCAGAGGGCCGAAGAACTGGCGGAGCGTCACCACGTTCCCGTCCCGACTTGGGCGTCGCCTACGGTTTCGGCCTGAGGAGTTCCCTGCATGGGATCTCCAACGGCTTAAAACTCCCCAGGACCTCAATGAAGTTCTTGACTGCCTGACTGTAATTGACAGTGGGAAGCAGTTCCTGGTTGATTTCCAGACGAATCTCTTTCTGATCGTTAGTCAACAAAAGCGCCGCGAATTTCGCAGTGACACAACTGATCTCAAGTTAGCCCTCTTTCTTCTCGTTGACCTCAAACTTGTCACTCAAAACTTTATTACGTGATCCTACGCTGATTCCCACTTCGTCAGCAACTTCTCGAACAGTTAAAAGACGATTTCCACGATCTACAAATCGCAGCACGAACTCTCTCGACATCTGTTGCTGTGGAAGAACGCCCAGGCTTGGGATCATCACCAACCGACATTTTGCTGTGTTAAAAACGCCTAAAGTACTCATACTACTGCGTGCGACTTCTACAATCCTCCTCGTATGCTTGGCTAAGCAAACGAAATGTCTCTGTCAAAGCCGTGCCAAGTTTGTAGCAATATTTCACACACACGCGCGCTCTTATTCAAGCTGTTTCATTGTAACTTTTGCACTAGTCCGACGAACAGCTTGTGTACGAGCTCACATCAACGGTTGTAGCTCGCCAACTAACGGTCAGAGCAGAACGCGATCAACGTGTTTGCTGTCTATACCTGCCGCTACGTGCACTCAGCAGTCGCAACACGCTGGCTCTGCCGGTTGGCGCGCTATTTGAAAAGTTCGGTTTCTTTTTGAACGCACCTCGTATATGTTTATTCAAAAGTGCATAATTTGAGTTGATACGTTCACCTATTGCTAAAGATAGTACACAAACTGCGATTATGGCTGAGTCCTTCTTTAGAAATAGTACTGTGCGGGCGCAACAAGGCATATTTAGATTGCATGCCTAAAACTCATTCTTTTTCATGAATTGCGAATGACGAGACGGCCAGCACTGTATTCACACTTTGCGTAATTACAACGATCGATCACACTGCCTTCACAACATTCATTGTCTTATAGCAGCGAACCGTGTATGTGCTGTGAGACGACTACTTGTACCACGAAATCCGAGAGTTGTGTCAACGTACCAAACTGAGCTATGATGAAGAACAAAACAAGCGTAAACAATTATTTGCGAACTTAAAGCCTAACCACTTTAAGCATGAGATCGCAGTTGAACAATAAAATTTGACCACATCCTTTTGACACAACGTCTGAAACGAGTATTTTCGTGCGATCCTGTCTCTTTGTGACGCAGTCAGACTGAAACAATTGAACTATAAGGATATAGCACAAAGTGTGGGAAACAGCACTGTACGCTACGGCGTTGTTTTAGGCAGGACTAACTCAGCATAGCAGAACGACCTACACTGTTCTTATCGCGACAACTTGAACTACCAGCTATGCGCACCAATCCCAATTCCAACCCGCGCTGTGCACACACCTAACTAGAGCAGGACGACCTGGCAAACACTCGCAAAGCTGATAGGAGAGTGCAACGATAGGATGAAACACCCGTTGTCTAAAGCTCCGTTGCTAGAATCAAACGACGTGATACAACGTTCTCACTTTATGTTCTCGCAGGACCGGTAAAATCAGGTAAGCTTCTTTGACAAGACTGCGGTCACCAAAAATTTGCCGAGGGTCGACTATTGCATTCTTTCCGCTTAGCAAACAGACCCAACAGAAAAGTGCAGGCAAATTCTGCTTTAGGAAGCATTATCATGCACTTTTCGTACTCTTTCCAAAGTTTCATCTCCTTGCTTGTATGCACTTGTGCCGATTTTGCTAGCGTTTTTCATTCTGTTTTCTAATACTGTTTGAGCCAATTCCCTCCTTTTTTTCCCTTGGTCAATACAAACACGCCACTTTACAAATTGTTCTGTGTGGGTGTTCGCAAGTTAGTAACTATGTTGCTCTTGGGTCCTTTGGCGTGGTACCCCACGGCAACGCGAGATAATACACACACCACGGTAGCGACACTCGCATAGTCCCTTGGGAGCCTTGGGTTCCTTGCAAGTCACATTTTCAGGCCATGGGAGGGCGTAGGTACAACCAGGTACGACGCGCAAAACCAGGCACGACGATATATTTAAAAAAAAACGCATTTCCGCTTCCTGATTGAACAGTGTCATCAACGCCATTCACCGGTGCGCTATTGTAGCAGATCGTAGTTTACCCCGACGTCGCTACACTTAATTCCATTCTTCATCAGAAGGTGCAGTCTCCCTTCTCTAAAATGTTTATGGGTATTCTGTGGTCAAGCCGAGAGGCCGGCCATAATGATGATACGGAGGGCAGCTAAACGTGGCTGGTTACTGAGATGAAGAACTATTTTATTGTTGGGCTGGGCAGCTTCATAGACTGGGCCGGTCATGCGACAAGTTACCGCGGCGCCCGGAGGGGGGCACGAGTAAACCTGGGTCCGAAACCGAAACCGCACCAAACCCACTGTATCACAGTGTGTACCCCCGAACCTATCAATCTGCCACTCGGCTTGCATGTTAAGCTAAATCGCCAGCTACTCACGACTGTAGTCGCCTTCCTTCCTCCAGTTCTTGGTAAACGCGCACTTGTCGGTGTTTGGCATCGAATTAAAGTAGAAACAGCAATCCACACTCTCGTGCGCTCGCGTGCCACGCATCAAGGTGCAGAAGAAGAGGATTCGGGTGCCGCGTTCCCCGCTCGTTTAGGACCCGCCACGAACAAGAACAAGCTCGGCGTCGTTCGGATCGTAACAGTGAGCTTTCGGGGTTTTGGCTAAGTGTCGGGCGGACTTAGTCCAGCTTTGTAGATACCTAGCAGGGTTTTAAGATAAATTTACATTGTCTGCTACGGAGATAGAGCCACAAATGTCTAAATGTTCTCCAGGGGACGGCACAGGGCGATCTCCGCCCTGGTCGGCCTCGCTACCACCTGATCAAATGCCTCTTGAAGCTTTCTTTCGTAGTGGGGTGAGCAGCATTCCTGTGGCGCTGGTGCCTCTGCATGGAGGAGCCATCCGGCTCAACAACCCGAAGGCAGTGCAGGCGGAACTTCAGGCGGCAACGCGTCACTACTTGCACATCACTGATGTGCGACAGTTTGGCAGAGGTGGGATTGTTTGCCGTTCGCCAGACCAGGCGTGTGTGTACGACTTACTTAAGTGCTCATCATTTGGATCGATGCAAGTAAGTGCCTTCATTCCCCCACATCTTGCCTGCACTAAGGGAATAGTTCGTGGTGTAGACTCCTCCTTAAGTCCGACAGAGACCCTAGAAAAGCTCTCCGCGGCTGTAGTAATTGTGGTTTACCGGTGCAACAGAATGGTGGACAATACACGCGTCCCTACTGAGTCAGTAATTGCCACGTTTGCAGGTACGTCTTGCCCTTCAGAGATAAAAGTCTGGCCTCTAATATTCAGAGTGGACCCGCTTGCCTCGCGTCCATTACAATGTCGAAATTGTTGGCGCTATGGTCACAGCATGGGTGGTTGCAAATCCAGCCTTCGTTGTTGCGTCTGCGGCGGGAGCCATTCCGCTAGTAATTGCTCGGCCGAGTCGGACTCTTGCTGCCTCTGTGGTGGAGACCACAAAGCTGATTGCTCAAACTGCCCTGCGAGAACTCAAGAAGTCCAAATAATGGAGGTTATGGACAAAAGGCGCTGCTCACGTCAAGAGGCAATTGCGGCGGTAAAAGAAAGAGCCCATGGTTATGCGAGTGTGACAGCACGAACCCAAGCTGTCGTTGATGGAAGCCTGTCAGAGGTAATCGCACAAGCTATTGAAAAGTCTATGGCTAAAATTATGGAGCGCATAGTAGAAAGCGTCACAGAATGCTTCAATGGACTGGTTACCTCAAAGTTAGAAAAATTATTACCGAGTGTTCCTGCCATGCCATCATGCTCTGACATGAATGCTTGTTTAACCCACTCTCAGGAAAATGGAGCAATTGCGTCCGCAACCCATATAGAGCAAGTCAGGTCTGCCGCAGGTACCTCAACCAAGGCAACTAATAGCCCAGACAACCCTGATCATCCAGATACCTCAAACATGGAAATTGACGTGAGGGCACATAAAAGGAGGTGTTCTCCCCTTGAGGCTACCACTTCCCACTCAGTTAGTAAATCCAAGAAAATCCTCCCTGAAGTCAACCCGAAGGGTAACATATTGGAGGAGGCTGTGGCCTCTGCGGTGCTCTCATCACTGGAAGGTAGATGAGGGTATTGCAGTGGAACTGCAGATCAGTATTCGCTGCTTCTACAGATTTAAACGTTCTATCGTCTCAAATTTCTCCAGATGTAATTTTACTGCAAGAAACCTGGTTATCCCCTGAAAAACAATTTTCTCTGCGCAATTTTAGGTCCTTCCGCCTAGATCGCCCATCTAGAGGTGGGGGACTGTTAATTATGGTCTCAAGCAAGTTTTGCCACAGGGCAAATATATCATTCCAGCTGATGTCTCCAGATTGTGAAATTCTAGCAGTAGAAATTACTCTCCCTGGCAGTAGGCCTTTTTCATTAGTCAATATATACTTTCCTTCGGGTGTGCAGGATACACACCCACTAGACTCGGTTATGGCGAAATGCGGTAAAGATATAATTTTGGCAGGAGACTTCAACTCTCATCATGCATCATGGGGATCCAGGACAGACTCGTGCGGAAAGCGTCTATGGGACTGGGCAATCACAAATAACTTTTCGTGTCAAAATTCGGGATCAGTTACGTTTCTTCGCGGACAGTTCATATCTGTGCTGGATCTTACATTTTCAGGTCCAGGTATTCCCACATCCGCATGGGAAACGGTGAATGTCGGGACTACAAGCGATCATTTGCCTGTTGTGTTTGAAGTGGTAGTTCCGCAGTCCACCGTGCAGGCTCGCATCCACTCTTTTGTGGATTACCGTACATTTAAAAATTGCCTGCGGACTACTTTCCAATCAATGGAAAATTCTCCATTGCAAGCCGAGGATATTTGCTCCATCATTGATACTTCGCGCAAAAGATCAGAGTTCCAGTTAAAGGCATGTAAAAACACTGCTTCTACAAATTGGTGGAATGACGATTGCTCGCGGGACTACAAGCGACGCAAGGCTGCATGGAAACAACTCATGCATAACCAATCTCCGAAAAACTGGAAAAACTATAAATTTATTGCTGGAACATTTAAAAGAACGGTAGGTAAGGCAAAAGACGCTTACAATGTCCGACATTTCGAATTCCTTTCGAAAGCAAATAATAAGCGTGCATTATTTCGGTTTTTAAGATCCCAAAAAATGATTCCACGCCCCTTCAACTGGGAGTCGGTAGTTTTAACCACAAGTGAGAAAGCTGACTCTCTAAATGTTATCGCGCAAGGGTTAGAGACCCGCTTCGCTACCTCTCTTCCCTTCTCTCCTTACGCGCAGGGCACTTCAGAAGATTTCGAAGAGTTTTCCATGTCAGAATTGTCCCAAGCCGTTTCCTGTTTACCAGTTGCAGCCCCAGGTCACGATGGAGTCACTACCAAGATGATTAAACTTCTCTTTGAAGTCGCTCCTAACGGCTTGTTAGATACCATAAATTACTCAGTAAAATATGCATGGTTCCCTCCTGTGTGGAGAATTGCGAAGGTGATTCCTCTGCTGAAAGACCAAACCAAAGGGTTTGTCCTAGACAATATTCGGCCTATTTCTCTAACATCAAATTTCGTAAAATTAATAGAAAGGTTATTAAACGCACGTATGGTTCAGTTTGTAACCACAAGAGAATTATTGAGCCCCTGCCAATTTGGCTTTCGACCAGGGATGTCCATTTGGTGCGCACATATCGACCTAGAAAGCCGAATTCAGTTGGCTCGTTACCAAAAACAATATGCTGCCCTAGTCACGTTAGACATTTCTAAAGCATACGATAGTGTGGAATACCCTTTATTAATAAAAAGGATGCAGGATATTGGATTGCCAGACTACTTCGTGACGTGGACTGCAGAGTTCTTGCAGGGCAGGGAGTTTTACTGTGCACAAAGCGGAATTTCATCGGGAAAATTCAGACAAACACGCGGGGTTCCTCAAGGGGCAGTTTTGTCCCCGCTGCTGTTTAACATCCTACTCAGCTCCATTCCTCATCATCAAAATGTAAGCACGTACGTTTATGCTGATGATATAGCGTTTTTTGCATCAGCAAGTGATATTCAGTCACTGTACGAATGCTTGCAGAAATACTTATGCGAGCTAGAAGCATGGCTGGACAGTATTCGCTTGTCCCTTAATGTAAATAAGAGTGCCGTTCTTGTCTTTCCCCTACGAGACCCAGTTACTATATCCCTTTCATACCGTCACTCCACTATCCCACAAGTGGAAAAGGTCAAGTACCTTGGAATTCTTTATAATGGTAATCTTGATTGGCATCCGCATATTGAACATATAACTTCAAAAGCTTCTCGTGCAATGGGGATATTACGAAGGATAAGTAATTATCGATGGGGCATGCGCAGAGACACACTCATAATGATTTACCGCATGTACATTCGACCTATACTAGAGTTCGGTTGTGTATTATTCTCCGGCGCCGCGGCTTACAAGCTACGCCCACTAGTTTTGCTAGAACGGGAAGCGCTTCGCTTATGTCTGGGGCTTCCAAAGTTTGTAGCCAACGCTGTACTCTACAAGGAAGCACGATTACCTTCCCTTGAAATGAGATTTAAAATACTCACCGTTCAAGCGTTTATAAGGCTCTATGAATCCCCACTAAGAAGGTCTCATTCGATCTTCATCAAACAACGAGTCCAATTTTTTGGAGTCAGATGGCCACGGTTTCACACGCCACAAGTCATTGTATCGCAATCATTATTGAATCCGTTAGACGTAAATATAAATGATATAATCACAGAAAACAGAATCTCAAATTCACTAGTTATTACTTATGATGACCTATACCCAAATAATGCAAAGCAGCTTCCCTCACATATTCTTAACGGCTTACTCCAGGATCACTTGAATCAACTCCACACTAACGTAATTATAGCAACGGATGCTTCGCAGATTGATGAAAAGGCAGGAGTTGGAATCTTCTCATCATCATTGGACTGGTCTTTTTCTATTCGGCTTCCCGACTTCACTCCAATATACCTAGCGGAATTCCTAGCTGTTGTCCTAGCTTTACGAAAGCTACAGTCTTCCAGGTCAACGGCGGTAATAATCACAGATTCTTTGTCGCTGTGCACCTCACTTACTGCTCCCGGCGAGACACACATATTGAAAACTTTGAACTCCCTGGCTCCAAGTCATTTGAGAAGTTTACGATTAATATGGGTACCTGGCCACAAAGGCATATTTATGAATGAGGTGGCAGACAGCTTGGCCAAGGCTTCTATCAGCGGCCCAGTGCTTCCCCTTCTTCCAACAACGGGCTTTATCACGTCCGCCAGGTTCAGAAGATACATCCTTTTAACATCTCACTCGAACCTCAATTCATCATTGGAACTACGCCACTTACAATTCCCTTGGAGCAGGAAGTTTTGCAAAACTAGACAAACGGAGGTTACATTAACGAGACTACGTTGTCGAGTCCCATCTCTAAATTTTTACATGCACCGATCTGGTCTGGCAATATCCCCATTGTGCCATTTTTGCAATGCATTAGAGACGATTGAGCACTACCTACTGGAATGCCGGCGTTTCTCCTCCACGAGGAAAATGACATTAGAAATTACAGTGCGACAGCTTGGTCTGCCATTGAACACTCCGGTACTGCTGTCTTTCGGAGCGTCTGTGCTTGGGCACTCACACAGGAATGTTTGCTTCGCCTTAGAAAAATTTCTTATTGAATCAAACCGATTTCATTGATGACCATATTATTTTATTCATTCCTCCTCTATTGCCTCATTGATATATTCAAGATACTTTTTTTTTTCTCCTCTACGTAGCATGACAATCTACTGAACCATTTCGATTTTCCCTCGCCTAAATTCATGTAACAAAATTTTAGATTTTTACCTCCTTTTCTGAACACATAAGCAAAGTCTGCCCGACTCTTGGCCAATCCCCGCGAGTGGGTAAGCGCCAAACTCATCCAGGACATCATCATCATCATCATCATCATCAGGACCCGCTCAAGTCACCCTAAATCTACTGGTCACCACAGACACACGGCGAACGTCGGCCAAGTCCCAAGATGGCGCAGCCCAGGGGGACCACCGCCAAGACCAGTTTGAGCATCCTATCCGACTCGATGAGCAGCTCGAGTTCCAGCACGGACTCCTCGGACTTCACCAGCTCCTCTACGAGCGTGACAGGCGACGGCACTGCCACCATTACCAAGCGTAAAACCTTTCGCGAGAGGTCGCTCAAGACCCCGAAGCTGCCGGAGCCACCCAAGACCCACGAGGACCTTCTGCGCCTGACACAAATGTCGAGCTCGGCCATCATCCCCACCGACTACCCGATCTTGATCGCGCCCCCCGAGGACATGCGCCGACTCATGGGCGTGCCCCGACTGCGTCGTCTCTCGGCCCTCGAGGCGCGACGCCGGATGCGCAACGAGCTCAAACGCCTGCGCGCCAGCGTCTCCCAGATGTGGTTCCTCTGCCTGCTCGTGCTGGCCGCGCTGGCCGTTCCCGCGGGCCTGGTCATCGCGCCGTTCATCACGTTCGGCGGCCTGCGCCCGACCCCCGCGAGGCCCGCCGGCTGGACGCGTCCGACGACGGCCTACCCGTGGGTCAACGTCTCGCGCGACTGCCTGCGACCGGTCAGGCTCAACGACGACATCAAGCAGATCAACGTACGCAACACGACCCTGCAGGCCGTCGCGGCGCACCGCGGGGACGTGATCTGCCTGTTCAACAACTCTCGATTCCGCAAGGCCCACCTGTACGACTACGCACCGGCGAGCATGCCGCTGTCGCTTTGCAACAGCCTGCTCTACTGGTCGCTGGCCGTCGAAGACGGCGTCGTGCGGAACCGGGTGCCCGAGTTCGACGTGCACTACGGCGTCTGGAAGTTGCGCGACCTCGTGCAGGGCTTGGCGAAGGGAGGTTCGCTGCCGCCGCTGCTCGTCGGCTTGGGTGGACACCGCGAGGACAGCGCTCACTTCTCGCGGATGGGCCGCGATTCGATCCTGATTAGCAAGTTCGCCGCCAGTCTGTTGCGCTTCAGCGACAAGCACGGAATCGGAGGTGCCGTGATTGACTGGAAGGTATCCCTCACTTTATCAGACTCAAATTGAACCATTACCGTTAAGGTAACACCGGAATGTGTGGCACACCGAGCGCTATATACGGTGTCACCGTAGTGGCGCTAACATGAGCCCGATGAAGTCGGGACCGCGCCGCAGCCGCCCCAAGTACTTAAATGCACTGAAGTCTGCGGCGTCCCACTGACGTGACAGCGCTGGTGCCTATGTTCAAAATTTGAAAGAAAAAGAAAGAAAAAATGGTCTAGTAATTATTTTTGCTTTCGTAATCGAACGTCTAACCAAAAATTTTAAAAAAAGGCCTTCAAATTATGCACTCAATCGATCACTAAGTTCGTTCTACCAGATGAACATAAAAATCCCAGAATGTGGATGGGGAAACGGCGCCGCGATAGTCCATTTGGTAAGGGCATCACAGGCGTAATGCGATGGCATAGCTTCGTATCCCACCTGCGGCCACTTGATTGTACAGTGTAAGCTGTTACGAGCTCCTTCCAAAAGCCGTTTCGGTTGGCGATGTCAGTCAACCGCCAACCTCTAAGACATATATATATATAATATATATATATATATATATATATATATATATATATATATATATATATATATATATATATATATATATATATATATATATATATATATATGTACTGTAAGAACCCAACAAACCCTGACACCAAAGGCAACATAGGGGAAATTATTTGTTCTTAATAAATGAAATAAATAACCGATAAATTAATGGAAATTAAAGTGGATGAAAAAAACTTGACGCAGGTGGGAACCGAACCCACAACCTTCGCATTTCGTTGTTTGTTCATCCACTAAAATTTCCATTAATTTAGCGTTTCTTATTTCATTTCTTAAGCACAAGTAATTTCCCCTATGTTGCCCTTGGTGTCAGTTTTTGTTGGCTTCTTATGATATGACTAAAAATTTAGGGCCCCTCGGTTAACCCCCTTTCTTTTCGTTCACACACACACACACACACACACACACACACACACATTAGGCTGCTGAGCACGAGGTCGCGGGATCGAATCCCGGCCACGGCGGCCGCATTTCGATGGGGGCGAAATGCGAAAACACCCGTGTACTTAGATTTAGGTGCACGTTAAAGAACCCCAGGTGGTCAAAATTTCCGGAGTCCCCCACTACGGCGTGCCTCATAATCAGAAAGTGGTTTTGGCACGTAAAACCCCATATATTATTATTATTACACACACACACACACACACACACACACACACACACACACACACACACACACACACACACACACACACACATATATATATATATATATATATATATATATATATATATATATATATATATATATATATATATATATATATATATATATATATATATATATATAAACACACACTCTAAGAAAAGTTTATGGCCTTTGAGTCGTATCTTGCCACACCGCAATAAACGTCATCTGACTTGTCCGCATTTTCTTTTTTTACAGCTGCGAGCCCGGTACTTCCCAGTACCCAAGGGCAAGCGCGTTATCAGCATGACATAGCATTGCCGACAGTAAAGTAGCGGGCGCGGCGTTTTCAAGGTAGGAAACGCAAGCAAGGCAGATGACGATTATTACTGTGTGGCAGATATACACTCCTAAGGGTGTAAACTTTGTTTAGAGTGATATATACGCAGTGAATACGTTGTCCATACGTACATTCTACGTGTAAATGCTTCTTGCATGAAATCTTGACTATCTTTCGCGTTACGAAATTAAGAGGTAGCAACATCGCGTCCTCGCTGCGGCTGCCACAGGTAATTCTAGCAATTTTTTGTAAGAACCCGCCCTAGTCAACCAGCAGCCACGGCGTTGCGCTGCTTCTATAGCTAGAGGTCGTGGGCTCGATACAGGCCACCACGGCCACACATCGATGGGGGTGCAAAAAACGCCCGCGTACCGCGCATTGGGTGCAACTTAAATAACCCCTCGTTGGAGAAATTAATCAGGAGTCTCATACAACAGACTGCAGCTCATTATCATTTCGATCTTTTGGCACACAGACGTTCTGGCTGAACGGCTCTGTACAATTCATTAGGGTAAGTCATCGAGAGGAATGCGGATCTAAACATTTATGCTTAATCTGATGTGATTGTTCACCAAGTAGCAAATTCAATCGTCCTGCTGTTCAGTGTTCCTTCAAATGAAAGCTTCTCTACACATGTCAACTCCAACGATACAACTTAAGAGGAAGCTTTAGCTCGAGTGCTCCTATCTAAATACATGTAAAAGGAGAATTCGATTTTTTCGGCAACCACTGCACCAAATTTGACGAGTTTTGTTGCATTTAAAAGAAAAACTTAAAATCTAGTGACTGTTGGTTTCGAATTTTTGAGTTAGATTGTCAATTTTTTATTAAAAATTGGCGAAAATCGAAAATTTTCAAAAAACGAAACTATGAAGTTTAGAACTCTGTAACTCAACCACTAAAAATGATAATACAATTCTGTGGATTGCATCTAGTAGTACATCCAAAGCGGACAAAATTGATATGTTACACATGAATATAACAAAATTTTAATCATAGGGAAATACAACTTTTGCAAAACCGTTGTAACCAACGTAACAAATTCATGTAAGATGTAAAATGACGTATTGAATTTGTCCGCTTTGAATGATCTAATGGATGCCGTTTAAAATACCACGATATCAGTTCTTTATGCAGAGCTATGAATTTGTAAACTTCGTGCTTCTATTTTTTTCAAACGGTCAAATATTTGAAAATCGTTTTAAGAAAATTCAAGCCCTAAATCGAAATTCCGCTTCCAACAGTCACTAGAATTTAACTTTCTCTTTAAAATGCAACAAATTTCATCAAAATCGGTCCAGGGGTTATCTGATAAAAAGGTTTTTTGCGTTTTACATGTATTTGAATAGGCCGCGTCGGAGTTGGGCCCGTGCTAAAGCTTCCTCTTAATCTTCTTGTGTGGAACCCCGCGAAGGAAGGCAGCAAATGAGTACCCCCTCCGGCCACCCTTCCAGGACATGGGCGGCGCGTGCGGCTACTCCGACGACTTCGTGTACCTCAGCCGAGTGCTCGCGGCCGTCGTGAGGCTGCGCAACCTGAACGCGGACAACTACGCCCTCGGCGTCGTCGCCCCGGCCGACGCGGCTGTCGCGCGAGCCGTCACGCGGGTCGCCGCGAAGGTGACGGCCAACTTCGTCATCTACGAGACGCACCGGTTGCACCTCGGCGACGTGGTGCGCATGTGCTCGGCGGCCAGCGCCGACGCGATCGCCCTGATCGCCGACATGCAGCGGGTCGCGGCGATGGCGCCCAGGACCAAGCCCCCGGTCGCGACGCCCAGGCTGTGCGTCTCGTTCACGGCGGGCCTGCCGGTGAGCCGGGCCTACGAAGCGAGGCCGCCCGCACCCGTCCTGGACTCCGTGCCCGTGGGGAACGTCAGCCTGACGCCCGGCATCGTGGCCATCTACGAGTTCTGCGCGCTCACGTCGGTCGCCCAGGTTAAGGCTCCTCGCATATGCGGGATTTCCAGTGATGTTGTCGTGGCCGCCATTTTGTATAGGCTATACGGGTATATTAGCACGCCGAGAAGCTTCGTAGAAAGGTAAACAGGCGCGTTTTGCACCGAGCGATCACATCGGTGACAGCCATAATCCACTGGGAAAGGTCACCGTCCAAAAGTGTAGGAGGATGTCTGCACGCGTGATGGTATAGTGCACACTGACGTCATGTTTGGGCACTGGCTTGTGTGGGAAGGCTGTGTCCGTGACGTCAGGTACAAATTATGTATTCACTCTAAATCTCGCAACATTTACAAGAGGTGCAAGTTTATAAATCATCTGCGCGTTTATAGAAAAGAGCATGTGCGATACACCCATTATACACTGCAAGTTCTAGTAAAGGTGTATAGTATTCGTTCAAGGTTTCGACATTATTCCATTCGCTGGTTTTACTTTGTAACTTCTGATACTGTATATGGCCTATAGTAAAAGTGCGCAATATCTTTAGTATGCTTCTAATTAACGATGTCATAGAAACTTACGAAAGAGTGCGTTTCCCGGAACCTGCAGCCAACGCTCTGTCGTGACACGAAAACTGAGGTATATATCAGTGTCAAGTTGACATGTGTAGAGAAGCTTTCATTTGAAGGTACACTGAATAGCAGGACGACTGATTTTGCTAGCTGGTTAACAATTACATCAGATCGAGCTGACATTTTTGATCCGCACCCCTCTCTGTGACTCATCCTAATGAATTCTACAGAGTCATTTTGCCGGAACGTCTGTATGCAAGCACACAATGCTTATTCCGGCAGCAGAACAGTGCAAAAGCCAGACGTGCACATAAACAAGACGAGTACAATCTCAGACAAGCCGCAATAACGTGACAAGGAGCAAATGGCAACTCCGGAATGTGCTGACAACGTCGAAATAAACGAAGGTGGCCACGACCTCTGGGTTCACAGCGGCTCTTTTACTTGGTGCTGCGCTGGCGCGTTTCTCGTTCATAGCGTCGAATCGAGGTGGCGTTGCTCCACTGGTACAAGTACGACACTCGACTATTTTCGATCTTCGTAGGCAACTACGCACTGAGACTCGTGTTGTAGCGTATCACATATAACATCTCACAATATATTGGCAGTAGCATATGTCTTGTTTTCATAAGCTAAACACGGATATTCTGCGCTGAAGCTAAAAAGTGTGATGTTACTTGGTCAGTGTATCTTGGCATAAAAACAAGTGGGAGTTCCGTTTCTGAGTCGAGGTTGCGCCTTTCTTTTTATAGTTAGCTGACACGTGTGATAAGGTCGTCTGAGTCTAAGGAATGGTACTTGTTTATGCTTCTAGTATACGCAGTACTCAATGTAGGGCTCGGGCGTGCGAATACAGCAGGCACTCGCCGCACGTAGGCATTCTCAAGCTCTAGTGAAGTGCGATAATTGAATAACAACTAACGGGGGGGGGGGGGGGGAGGACCAAGTCTCTTCCAACAGGCTTCCAATATTTAGCGATGCTTTCCGTTTGGGCAAAGTCAATTGTATTAGCGTAAAGCCTGACTTGGAAATGAACTTAACCAGCTGCAATGGAATTTAGGTGTACACACAGTATCGGAAACTAGCGGCGCTGTGCGCAGGTCGGACTCTCCAAAGCTGGAACGAGTGCTGTTTGCTATGGCTTCGAAGTTTGTCTCTTGCGAGCAAATAAACTGGTAACTCAACGCGTTGAATGAGAAAACAGCATCTTCTGCTTGCACTGCTCAACCAAAGCATGCTATGAAAACGACGTATCGCCTCGCCGCGTGAATATGACATGATCAACTTCAGACCTTCCGAGGTAGTCGTCATTCCTGCTACCATGCCTGCAGACAAAAGTACATTAGCCAGGATATTCCTGCTGCGTGAAGCATTAAGGCTGGTGCAGAAATCTATTAACGAACAAACCCAAATGAAGCTTCAACGCACATCCCTATAATTGATCAAAGCGCTTGCCTAAACAAAGCACACTTCGCGATTTGAAACGCCAGCAAGATATTGAAAACGATGTTGTGCTCTCCGGGAACGCGGAAGTAACGAGTGAAGTGTTTCGAACAAACCGGTATAGAATCGGTCGTCACCTTTTCTAATGCGAAGTTTCCTATGCAAGTCGCTCTCCGATGCGCGTTGTCTGCTTCTTTCGCGAAAAGATGTAACCATACATTGCTGTTTTTCCGTCGCGATGACACGCATAATGGCACGCAACAAGTAATTCGACTTACGTAATTTTATTGTTATTTTTTATTTTCCCGCTTCTGCTCGGCGGAATCACGAAGATTTGAGAACTACGAGACATTCAGCGCGTGTCGGGATGAGAGGTCCTCTTTCGCTTCCGGCTTGAACCTGGATGAGCTGTTTCTCTGCGCGGCCACTAGGGGCGAGCATTTAGTGTCAACAATAGGTGGTGGCAGAATCTCCATACCAGCGACCGTTTCCGCTAATAGACACAAACCTCGAAGCATATTCTTTTGTAGAGTGCACACATCGGACATGATTACGGAGCCGGATACACGCATATGTCACGGCTGCCGTGTTTTAGACATCATTTGTGAGAAATTAATGTACTAATCATCACTCGCATGGAGGCTGAACCATTGCCGTACCAAAGATGCCTTTTGTAATTTCAGCAAGAAATTCGGTGATATTTGTAGGTTTTCCTTCACGAGTAACCGCACGTGGCCTTTGAGGCCTTCGAGATTACTTTCAGGAATTCAGAGGGAGCCATTGCTAAGGCGTGGATTCTATTGCTATGGAAAGTCGTCCGGTAGTATAGCTGAGTATAGCACCAATGCCACTAGTTAGTTGCGTTCATTGTAAAGTGTATATGGTAGTACGCTATAGTTCATAGCAGCAAGTTAGCGTGGTGATTGAGGGCAAGCATCACGGCTCCCGTCATGGCGGCAGTAATAGGGAGAAGGGCGCATGCCTTGCCGCATCGTCATGACTGCGGCCGGCTCTGCGGACAGTGTCCAGGCGTTCGAGGTGAGATAACGGTGCGTCGCGCATACGCCAACCAGCTGTGTACAGCGCAGTGTGGAGAACAGTGCGATTCCGACAGTTGGCGCCGCTGCTGACTGCGTATCCGTTTGTTCTCCTAGTGTTCGCTGCAGGGAGCAGAGTTGGGCACATGGTCGGCCGTCTTGCATTTGTTGCGTGCGAAAGTCGCAACACGTGTTTGATATGAGCCAGACTCGCGAGTCCAGAAAAAGAAGTGATAGCGCTCGGGTTTCAGATTTCAGACGTCATCGCCGCTCCGGAAATTGTTTATTCCAAACCTCCTTTGGTATTAGCCTCGTTTCTTGTCTTGCCTTCTAAATATACGTATATACACACGTTTCAGAGTAACAATATGCTGTGCTAAGCGAAAGCCATAGAACACGGCGAAAGCAATGTATCTAAGTGTACTTCATTCCGTGCAGGTCTCCTCGTACGGGGCTTCCGGTAACTGCACCCGCATCACGAAGCGACCCGTCGGCCACACGAAGCACGACGTCACGCTTCCCAGCGGCGCCGTGGTGCCGACGGGAACCGCCATCCACGACTACTACGCCTTCGTGTCGCCGGCCACGATTCGTGCCGAGTACACCGCTACGGCCGCCGCCGACGCCCAGCGCTGTGCGGCCGTGTACGACCTCGACTTCGACCTGTACAGGGGCGGCTGCGTCAACGTGCAGCCGCATTTTGGCATAATGAACATCCAGGCCGGTCTGCGGTGACGGCTGCGGCGATGCAGCTGTCCGCGAGCGAACGGTTCGGTCTCTTATCGATTAATTAGGCGACCGAGGGATTTACGATCGTAAAGAAGATCAACGCTCGCGTATTACTGGGTTGTTGATTGCCTCGCTGGCGCAAGTTTAGCGCTTCGTGGTTTATTTCGGGATTTCGGCTATAGAAGCAGCACTGTATGTCGCTTTGCAAACTGGGGCGCATCTGAGGAGCATTACTGTGTTTCTTATGCCTGTTGTGTATCGCATTGAGCACTATATGCTGCGATAGGTCGTCCATTGTCCAATTGTACACTTAGGTTCATTTATTCGTGTAGATAGGTGCTGTCGTTTGTGGTGTTGCCGATAAGCCATCAGGCATAATGAACACATCGTACCAAGGGTTATTAAAGCAAAACTTCTATTTGTGCATATTATCTATTTACTTATTTATTTATTGAAGGTGTCCCCGTCAAAGAAGGCATGTTCGATTTGTCAAGAGAAGTGTGACAGTTATGAAAACAAACCCAATGCACAGAGTGAATAATTACACTGAAATAATTCCCTGTTGAAGAGGTAATTCCCTGTTCTCGTGAACAGAGGCATACTTGTCTTGTATGTGCCAACGTGCGTGGTTCACCATTTTGTGCTCACACCCGGCACCAGTAAAATAAGGCATGCCTCAAGGGTCCGTCCATAGAAAATTAATTTTTTTTTCTTATTCATGAATGTTCATCGTACAAGAAATACCGGTTGAAATCGTTCGCGGATGACTGCATCATTTAACAGGAGTTAAGTACTCCCTATGATTGACTTTTATTAGACACTACTCTAGAGAAATTACATGGTTGATGTCAAAAAACGCCAAATGAGCATCAAAACAAACATACGCACACACACATTGAAACAAACAGCCCTACAAGCACACACACACGCAAAGGAAAAAAATCGTTTCAATGACAATTTCGAGAGCAATGCAGCCACTGACTTTTCCGTATTGAATGAATGGCTACTCTCTTACTGCTGTAATCAGCAAGAAAATACCAAGGAATAATAATTACTTCGGACCTCCGGCGGAATGATCACATCACTTCAATACAAAAGAAGGCCATGAAAAACATTTGGAATACCTCAGGAGATCGTTGCGCCAGAACACTAGAAATCAGATTATTGGCTTACAAAAGTCATATTCTTCCCATTTTAGAATAAGCCAACGTGGTTTGGTATCTGTTCACTGAGAAAAATGATACACTTGCGACCGTACACATGAAAGATTCGCTCGTTTTATTTTTGGCTTTTATTTTTCATTCGAAAGCTTGCCCTTGAACATAATACAAAGCATGTCAAAAGTACACTAACTGATTTGACGTGTGCAAAAAATCTGTAAGTGAGCGATGACATGGACCACGAATGCGACGTTAGAGGTCAGGTGGACGGCTAGGTCGAAGGCCTGTTGCCTGGAGTAAACGAAGACGGCTTAGGTGAAATCCTGGGCACGTCCATAGTAGGTGTGTCACTGTCACACTTTGGATATCTGTGTCACAAAATGGGCACGCTGTATCGTAAGGAACATAATACTGTTGTGGCCAGAGAGCGGTCACAGACGGGGTGAGCGCGACCTGGACACGCAGCCTCCGTAACGTAACCTGCTCTCGGCGGGTTACGTTACGTTACGTTAAAATCCATGTGTTCGAATGTTCCCGTGGAACATTTCCTTATAGAAATTATTTATTTATTCCACAGTGCCTTGCTCAAAATGATGAGTATACCAAATCACGAAGCCGTTTAATGCCACATGGACGAGGTTTAGGCAAATCTATATCACTATCATCATCATCAGCCTATTTTTTGTCCACTGCAGGAAGAAGACACCTCCCTGCGGTCTCTAATTACTACTGTCCTGCGCCAACCTATTTTAACTAGCGCCTGCCCATTTCTTAATTTTGTCGCCCCATCGTGCGCACCGAGCGACCTCAATAGAGTTATTCATCCATCCATCAATCCATCCATCGCCCCATCTAGCCTTCTGCCTTCCTCAACTGCGCTTCCCTTCTCTTGGTAGACATTCTGTAACTCCAATGGTGCACCGGTTACCTAACCTACGCATTACATGACCTGCCCAGATCCATTTCTTTCTCTTAATGTCAATTAGAATATCGTCTATACCCGTTTGCTCTCCGATGCAAACCTCTCTCTTTCTGTCTCTTAAGTTATGCCGAGGATTCATCGTTCCATCGCTCTTAGCGCGGTTCTTAACTTCTTGTCAAGCTTCTTTGTCAGTCTCCATTTCTCTGCCCCATATGTCAGCCCTGGTAAAATGCACTGATTGTACACCTTACTTTTCAATGATAATGGTAAGCTTCCAGTGAGGAGCTGAGTATGTCTGCGGTATGCGTTCCAACCCATTTTTATTGTTCTGCAAGTTTCCTTCTTTTTCATCAACGTTCCCTGTGAGTAATTGACCTTGGTAATTGAAACCGATTCTAGACGCTGACTGGCGATCCTGACCTCTTGTTCCCTTGCCCAGCTATTGATCATTATCTTTGACTTCTGCATATTAATCTTCAACCCGACTCTTATACTATCTCTTGTTAAGGTCCTTAATCATCTGTTGTAACTCGTCCCAAGCGTTGCTGAGCAGGACAATACCAACTACAAACCAAAGGTTGCTGAGATATTCGCTAAAGATCCCCACTCCAAACCTTTCCCAGTTTAATAGATTGAATACTTCTAAGCACGCTGTGGATAGCATTGCAGATAGTGTGTCTCCTTGCCTGACCCCTTTCTTTATATGTATCTTCTGAATTGCGGAGAATTAAGGGATAGTTGTCGAATATCTGTTGATATTTTAGAAGATATTTAAGTAAGGATCCTATACTCGCTGATTGCGTAATGCCTCTGTGACTGCTGGTATCTCTACTGAATTAAATGCCTTTTTTCAATCTATGAACGCCAGATTGAGAGGCTGACTATACATTGCGGATATCTCGGTTACCCGATTTATGAAATGGATGTGATTCTTTGTAGAGTATCTCTTCCTGATGCCAGCCTGTTCCCGTGGTTGACTGAAGTCCAATGTTGCCCTTATTCAATTGGAAATTATCTTGGTGAATATTTTATAATATACTGGGAGTGAGCTAATGAGCCTTTAATTGTTCAATTCGTTGACTTCTCCCTTTTGGGGAATTAGCATAATCTTGGCACTCTTCCGTTTCGCTGGGACCCTTGAAGTCAGCAAGCAATTCGTATAAAGGGCCGCCAGTTTGTCAAGAATTACGTATCCTCCATCTTTGAATAAATCGACTGTTATTCCATCTTATCCTGCTGCTTTTCCCTTTTTCATGTCTTGCAAGGCCCTTCTAACTTCGTCGCTAGTTACAGAAGAAGTCTTCGTAACCTGATCATTACTTGTAATGGAGGTATGGTGGCTCCTCTGGATACTGTACAGGTCAGTATAGAATGCTTCTGCGGCTTTTACTATATCTTCGAGATTGCTATTGATATTACCCTGCTTATTTTACAATGCATACATCTTGGTTTGTCCTATGTCATGTATCCATTTCACTGATTTCATGCTACGTCTGTTTTTACTGCTTCCTCAGTCTTTCTCACGTCATAATTTCGAATATCGCTTATTTTCTCCTTGTTGATCAGTTTTTTTAATTTTACATTATCTCTTGTGTTGGACACTTTCATTCTTTGTCGTTCTTTTATAGGGTCTTTTGCTACACGAGAGAGCTTACTTACTGTGTGTCTGGGGGCCTTACCTCCCACTTCAATTGCTACTCATGAAGTCAGCCTAGTTACGTTTTCAATCATTACTTCAATGTCATCTTCGTCTCTCTGTTATAAGGATGCATATTTGTTTGCAAGTACCATACTGAATTGGTTTGCTTTTACCCTTAACGCGTCTTGGTTGGTCTGTTTCTCCTTGACCAATTTTACTCTTTCTCTTTTCAAATTGACGTGAATCCTAGGCCTAACTAAGCTATGATCACAGCACTTTACCCTACCTAACACTTCAATATCTTGCAAAGCAGTCCGAGCGCTTTTTCCCTACCTGAAAGCAACAGACTTGAGTGCCAGACTATAGACATCCTACACCTAACTTCTCTTTTTCTCTCTTTCACTGCCCATCGACGCCGTAGTTGCAAATTGCTTCTTTACCATCCTGGATTTTCCCCACTATTGTATTGAAGTCGCCCATTATTACAGTGTACTGAGTTCGTACTTTTCTGATCGCTAATGTAACATCCTCATGAAACTAATAAATTTCATCGTCATCATCAGTTTGGAGCGTAGATTTGTAATGCCTTTATTCTGTACCTCTTTTTCATCTTTGTTACTACTGCTAACCGCTCATCAATGTTGTAGAATTCGTCAATTTTACCCGCCAAGTCCTTATGGATTAATAATCCTACCCCGTATTGCTTCTTATCTGGGAGTCCTCTAGAGCAGAGGACATGGCCATTGATCAGCACTGTACAATCCTCACCAGTTCTTCTAACTGCCCTCAGGTCGACGATGTCTGAAACAATGACTGATAGTTCCTCAGCGAGTCCTGCTCAGCCAGTCTCATTCGAGAGAGTTCGGGTGTTAAATTTTGCCAGCGTCAGTTTCCATTGGCGGCCTGTCCAGGTCCAGAAATTCTTAGCACCCTCTGCTGCGTTACAGGTCTGACCGCCGCTTTGCTTAGGGGCTCCGTAGCTGCTGGGAGATGAGGGCCATAGTGCACCAGGGAGGCCAATTCCTGTTGTAGTGAGGGAGTATGTTTTGTTGAAGCTCAGTGGGTGTTCTCAATTTGCTTGCACCTCGATTAGCATTGCGGCACTGGCTCTCGGTATCTTTTGTCGATTTCAGGCACCACTGCAAGCCTGGAGATGTACTTCCATGTACTTGCCATAATTCCTACGCTGGCGAAACCAACACGATTGCAGCTACCACAGACACTCCCGCTGAAGCACTGCGATGGGTAGGTCACGCAGATTAGGGCTCCAGAGAAGCGACAGTGATCACAAAGTGTTTATCATTAGCGTCACTCAAAGGTAATAAAACATTCCACACACCCATCAGCAGGTGTAGTAGTTTTGCAACAGCTTCGCTGGGCATCCACTTTTGCATGGCCGGGATAGCGAGGTAACTTTTCAATTCCACAAAAATGTTCGCAATATACGTGCTCCTTTAAAGCGAATATTTCTTTGTGAACCCCTCTGGACTTCACTGGCCATGGCTGCTGAGTGTTGCTGGGTGCTGATGCAGTCGTGCTGAACAGCTTATAATTAAAAAAAGTATAAATAAGTACCTGATCGTGGGATCGAACCTAAATACCACAGGAGAGAAATCCGACGCTCAAGCCGTGGGGCCTGAACCGCACGTATACTGCTATTGTGTCAACGCCAACTACGTCTTTAAAGTGGTCGCCGCGGGCTTCACGCTGCGTTGAATGGGTGTGCCAAATTTAACTTACTTCACTTTGGACGCACACCAGTAAAACAAACAAACAAACAACAAACATACGGCTGCGCAAGAATAAGTAGATGTGCGCGCAACCGAGCTGAGGCTGCTGGCGTTTGCGCAGCCTGCAACATGGATGAATCCGTTTGGACGAGGGCCTTCGCTATGAACTACCACTGACATTGCAATAACGCAGGAACAATGCAGGCGTGTGCATTTAAACAAAGCTTAGCTGCATGTAAATTCCAAGAAGGTGCGTTGGTTCTGCCTTGATAGTTAGTTAACATTACACAATAATGTCGCTTTTGTTCATAGTTGTTTCACCACTACTGCCAGAACGCTTTGGATTCAGATAAGGTGCGATGGTTTTGCTTTGATATTTAATTAACATTGTACAATATATTCGCATATATGTTTGGAAAAAGTTTATTTGACAACGCTTTCGGGGCCGACGCTTCAGGTGCATTATCACATTTGCTTCTCGTTTGGCCTCCATAGTGGTTATTCGTTTGCCCACGGTGGCGACCAATTGTTCTTTCAATTACTGCGAGAACAGTAAAACAGAAGCAACGGTACTTAATTACGGAGCTCACAACGCTTGTCTTTTTAACCGCATGTCTTATATTCTAGCGGAGAAGCAGGTGAATGCATGTGTTTTAATTCAGCGAACGGCCGTCATTGACAGAAGGAACAGGCACCCTGCACAGCTGGCACATGCAAGCAATTTTGCCACCCAGACATGTGCGCACCTCGCAACGCTCCTTGTGAGGCAGCCTTCATACGTACGCCGAAGATTTCTAGCATCTTTGTCTATGAAGGATTCATCCCATGGGCTATTCTTTTCTATCACCCCGTACTGCACAATTTCCTACAAAAAATACTAGAGCAAATTTTGGCGCTATATGTTTGTGGGAGCTGCAAGTGGTGGTAGTCCAGCCACCATGTGAATGATTGATAACAGCCGTACCCGTCTATATTTTGCCTTTGTGGCTACAAATGGCTGTGTGACTTGGCAAATTGATCGCTTCTATATGCCATCAAATCGCAATGATTGTTTGCGCTGACTCGCTGCCTTCAAGCGTTTAGAAAATATATCATTCCTTGGACTTTGAAAATCGGGGCGTTGTATTCTCCGTGGCAAAACGCCTGAAGTCACAATCTCAAATACTAGACATATTTATGTGCTACGCATTATTCCGAAGTAACTGCACTATCGCAGTGCGTGAGTTTTGTGTTATTGAAAATGCACGAATTTCCTTGCTCTGTACCACACTCGAATGTACACGAATTCTCTATTCTAATATTAGTCTTAGAGCGAAGCTGTTTACCTCTAGCCAGTGTGCTGAGAATGTGGCCAGAGCTAGCGGAGCCCTGATCTAGGAGACTCGACCATTCGTGATTATTCTGATAATTTGTCTAATACAGTTCATCTATCCTATCATATCCTACTTCTAGCCCTGGTATGCATCCCCCGCATGCGTTCTAACGGGGGTACCTCGTATCGGTGACAGGAATGGAGACGATAGGATTAGACAGGAATGTAGACGATTGTGCTCGTGGCCTGCGCTTCTGTGCTTATTTGGGGCGAGGGGAGAGTGGAACATAGTGTGGCGAAGGCGCTGCAGATGTGGAGACGGGTATAGGGGACAAAGGGAAAGAGCGTGGCGACAGCTCTGCAACAGTGGAGATGGCAGGGGGGAGACGGGGAATGAGTGCGGCGACCGCGTCTGTGCACGTGGCTTGCGCTTCTGTGGTTATAAGTTATAACGCCACGCGCGTTCGAGGTGCCGGTGTGGCTGCAGTAGCATAGCGGCAGAAGTATGGGAGGTGCGGTGACAGCGGCGGCGTTTGTGGGCGTAGTTCGGTCGCGTCCCTGTAATGTGACGTCATGCATGGTACATACAAAACTTGGACGCGCGTTAGAGCACTGCCAGAAATTGAAGATTGTGAAACGACGCAGAGCGCTCACGCTGGAAGAACAAGCGGAAAAACGTCGACAGCAGGAACGCGAATACATGCAGGGACAGAAGGACCGTGCAAAAGAGCAGAATGCGGCCAAAGACCCTGAGTCCGAGGCACGTCGCCTACGTCAGATACAGGAACACAACCGACGACGTCGCGCTCAACCAACGGATGAAGATCGTGCGCAGGAAACCACTCGTAAAGATCAAGTTCAGTCGTACGCGGCTTTGTCCAAGTGCCAGAAAGGTGAATTGCCACCTCTGGTGAGTTTCTCCGGGGCGAATTCCAAATTCAAGAGAATGTTTGTGGACGCGGAGTTTGGACGTAGTTGTTCAGTCTGCGATCGACTGTGGTTCAAGCATGATTTTAAATGCATTTCGACGATGACCGATGAGAGTAAAAGACAAGCTGTGACCGCAGTGCTATCGCAATCATTCCGCGAAGAGGCGGATGTGAGTGCGTTGGCCGTGCGCAGTTCGTGCAAGAGCTCTCTTCTGTACGGGAAGTTGCCCCTGCTGTCTATGGCATGCAGCTACGTGTACCAACCCACACCGGCCCATATTCCTCTACTGAACGTCGTGGAAGAATGTGTTGTTTCGAGGATCACGTTCATGGCGATCCGACAGTTGTTCCACGGACGCGGACAGTATTGAATAAAGGGACAAGTAGTGAACGCGCCCATCTACGTTAGAAAAACACTGCAGACGCTTTCACGTAAGATATACGGTGACGTCACAGTAAATGTGCGTCTGAGCCTTAGGCACCTCGCGAGATTGACGTACGTGGCAAAAGGGCAAGATAAAGGTGAGGCTGGAGTATCTCATAGAAACACCTCTTTACAGATACAGCAGCATACCCTTCGACCTACACGCATTCTAAGATCTAACGCAGACACTGTCTCGGCAAAGGCACACGAAGTCGAACATCTTGAAGATTTCGACAACGTGAACGACCAGCTGCAACGCGTGAACGCACTGAATGCAACCATCGAGATCGCGGTGTACGACGAACAGCACATTGCGAACAAGATTTCAAACATGCGTACATTGAATGTGGTGCATGGGAGTGAGTACGCGGTCGTTGCTCCTGGCGTAGGTTAGACGCCCATTCCTCTCCTGTATGATCCCAATGCGGAAGGACTTGCGTTTCCCCGGGTATATCTCGGGTATCCGAGCAAAATACAAAGTGACTCCGTTTTCGCTGACCATTAGCAAAATCTAGTAGTGTTCTATGTCGTAGCGAATGTCACTCACTGAAGCAAAAACGTGGAATGTCGGCTCCATAAACATATACATCTGCGTCCTCATAAAGTACAATTGAACTCAATAAACTATTATGTAAAACAGGGGAAAGAGCGGCACCCTATGGAACAGCTTCTGAGTGATTATATTTTGACCGTGAAAGATCGCCTTATGAAGGTCAAGCTTCCTGTTTTCCTGTGCTGTAAAACACGCCATCGGCTAGTACACTGAATCAATTCATTTTGCCTGCGCTACTAGAGTACATGCCGATCCCCGCTACAGTGAGTGCAGGCCACGGTTTCAGACCGTGATGACGATCATCATCATCATGTTAGCCAAACAGTACGCCTGCCGTGCTACTCCATGTGATCAGCATGAAAGTCTGAAACATGTAAAAGACAATACAGAACAAGAAAAATAACGATATAGAAGATAAAGTAATTAGAAGTGAAAATGGGACATTTACAGAGTACAAGACTGAAAACGAAAATTGGGTAGAAACCTGAAGAGGATGATTGTTAAAAGTGAAGTGATGGCTACCCGGTAGACGAACTTGGCCATACTCTGGAGACACCTATTGGTTATATCTATTGGTTAAATGTTACGAAGCGTGTACGTGCCATGCAGGAAGAAGCGTTCTAATTAGAACGAATCATTGCGGCAAGCCTTGACAATCCAACTCTCCGTGAAGCCATGTATTCCCTCCGCTTTTTACGTCGCAGTAGCTGTGCAACATGGGACCTCTCAGACTCTGCGTATTGGCCGAGAATGTTTGGCGGGCACTTGCTCCGCTGCGGCTTGTTTAGCGGGACCACAAGTGCCCACGCACTCTGGCGTCACGATCACGTGTTATGTCTACTCCCGTTGCTTCATTCGTGTTGGGCAAAGCTGAGTTTTTTTTTTCCTTCCTCGTTGGTGGGTGCTCTGATATCGCACTTCCATAGGGATGCGCACTGCCCCAACTTTCCACATTTGAATACACTGTCTTACTACACTACACTGCATATACATATACAGCTACATATACATATACATATACATATACATATACATATACATATACATATACATATACATATACATATACATCTACATATTTGAATACACTACACTGTTACTAGTAGTAGTAGTATAAGACTTTTATTCAGCCAAAAATTACAGGCCGAGCATATCGACCGCCTGGGCGGCCAGTCGACGCTGTTCTTCTTCACCTTCAGCGCCAAGCCAGTCGAGCCAGGTGGTGATGGAAAGCGAAGGGGGAGGGTAGGAACTTGATTGCTGAGCAGTCGGACAGTAGAATAGGCAATGGGATAGGTCTGCATAAGTAGACGGGCAGTTGGGACAGGAGGGGTCGGAGCGATAGCGATAGAGAAAGAGGCGGGAAGGGGTAACCAGTGCATTCATTTGGATGTGCCGCAGAAGGCGAGCCTCCGGCACAGTGAGTGATGGATGAGGGGGAGGGTAGAGGCGCTTGTCGAGACGGAGCTGGAGGTAAACTTCCTTGATAGTGCGGCGCAGGGAGAGTCCCCCAGAATCCTGCGAGGGCCCCGACCAGGGGATCAACGGTGCCCGGTTAAAAACATCACGGGCGAGCTGATGGGCCAGCTCATTGCCGTCAATCCCCGAATGCCCAGGGACCCAGCGGAGGAAAACGGTGGAAGGTTGCAGTGCGGAGACCGCTCGTTCGACCTCTTGTTGGAGTGAATGGGGTAGGGTGCGGTTCTGTATGTGGCGAATGGCGGCTTGGGAGTCGGTGTATATCGTGTACTCTGGGAGCGAGGGCAGGGAGGGAAATGATTGTAGGGCATGTACAATGGCAAGGACCTCGAGAGAGAGTGCATCCGGAGGGTGTAGGTACGGCCCACTCGTGTGAGTATGTACACTTTCTGCGATATCGGTCAAGCTTACTAGGCAAGACAGTCGTTCACCACTCTGGGGCGTAGTGGGGAAGCAGAGAGCTCCGCGGGCAAAGAAGTACTAGAGCGAAAGCTGGCGTTAATGTCGACGGGAGCAGCAAGTGTGGTAACGGTTCATCCGGAACGTAAATTGCGTACATGGTTTGTTTGCTTGTTTGTTTGTTTATTTGCCCTCTGTCACTGGCTCATACCCGCTGTGGGAGATTGGCCAAGATGATGATGATGATGTCCTTGATGAGTTTGGCGGTTACCCACTGCCTAAAACTTCGTCCTTTTTGCCCCGTACAATGTCGTGACTACACAATCAATTACTTTATAAAGGGGACCATTCGTAATGCTTGATCATATGTACACATTCTTTATTGTCTTGATGCGTTTAGAAACACATCTTTTGATGTTAATTTACAAAGATACAGCGAGAGATGCAGCACCACCATAAGAACGTTCGTAGCAACGAGCATGACGAATAGACAAATTATGCGCCGCATCGATCATTACCATGGTAGCTGGTAGTGCCAGAGCTCCGTCTAATAATTCCAGTAGGAAGCTGTATGGAGGAATATAATAAGTTTAAGTCTCTTGTCGTTCGAGAAACCCAAAAGCGCGTGACTTTATTTGAAGCGCGTGGGAACGCCGCACGAAGACGAAGACAACAGCGCTCGAGCCTCCCTGCTTCTGGTGCTTCCGAGCGGTTCTCGTCGCTCGAATTGCACTTCTCGCACTGCTTTTGTCGCACTACGCACGCGAATTATGCCTGGTTACGGCACGCCTCCTCGGCGACAGGCGCTGGCGAAGGACGAGGAACGCGCGCCAGGCTCAGATCAAGGTGAGAGGCCCGATAGTCAAGAGCCGTAGTAGCTGGTAGCAATCAGACTCGTAGCAGTTGTACACTGTGTGCGCACACTCTAAAAATTTTTTGCACCCTTAAGGGTATTGGCGTATACCCTAACACCCTTGCCTTTAGGGCTATACAAGTTTTATTGCGCACAACAGCGACCTGTTACTACGTTTGCGATGAGAAATGGCGTAATTAAGAACTGCGTTAAGGAGTCCGACTTCCTGGCGCTACCTAAATATCTGAACCCGATAATGTGACAGCGATAGCCATGAAAGTTCATTTGTTTCAGTTGTCATGCCGTCTGTCGTGGCTACCATCATTTTCACATCCCCCAATAAAGTCGGCATATGAGCAAACTTCACTGGTCCCAACCAGCGATTCGATATATACCCCTTAAACGTGAGGGTGTTAGCCAATGGACAACCAAGAACCCTCATACAGTCGTAAAGGAGTTAAAATGGTTAGTGTGTAGAAATGTACCGGTCAGCTTCAAAGGCCATAGACGTGCCCATATTTTTGCTGATGTGATGCCAATCTCAAGAAAACCGTATAGGTCATGGTGCGCTCAGTGGCCACGGCGTTTTGCTGCTGAATAAATGAATGACTGAAGGAAACTTTATTTCGGCTGTTTACAATCTCATCTTGCTTGCAGCTTCAGCACCGTGCGGAGTATGCTACAAAAGCACTTACAGGTCCCGTTATTGCATGGAAAGACGCAGCCATTGTACGCAAGGCTAGCCTTCAGTGATAAGTGTGTCTTCTATTATCCAATGGGAAGTTTCGGTTACGGCCCGCTGGAAGCCAGGCGGTGTACGTGCGTACCATATTAGATGCCTCGACCTGATTCGTCAGTTGTGCATGCCCAGAGGGTGTCGCAGTTTGGCTGTTGGTGCAACTGAGAGGGAGTTAGAACTGCTGAGTGTGGTAATGAAACACAGCGGCTCAAGGTGTCGCCATCTGCGTTGATGCTCGCTTCTGCGTCTCTAGAGGTTCCGGTGCATGCGTACGCTCATGTTTCCGCTATACGTCAAGATGATGACTGAGCCAGTACACATCCGGTGCTGCTGGAACACCGCCCCCATCGCCTGTCGGCCCATAAAGCGGTGAAGGCGCTTTTGTGCTTCTTAAGGACGACGGGCTTGTGCGACCATTTGTGACTATTAATGCAATTTCTGTAAGGCCACACACGTCAGTGAACTCACTGCAATTTCCTTCTTTCCTTCCCTCCTCTCTCTCCCTGTTATCTTTGTTTCCCCCGTTCCCATTCCCCCGGTGTAGGGTAGCCAACCGGACGTGATTCTGGTTAACCTCCCTGCCTTCTTCTTATCTCTTTCCCTCCTCCTCCGGTGCTTGCTGTGAATATTCGCAGCGACTGAAAGTACTCCATATCGACGTGCTGCTCGAGGATAAGTCAGCTTGCAAGATGAAAATGGCCTCTCTGCTGGGAAGCGATATGAGCGTGGCGATATTTTTACCCAACCCCCTCCCAAGCCTTAAAACCCGCTCATCAAGGAAGCAGTTACAACAACTACGACTACGATTACTACTAGTAGTACTGCTTACTACTACCACTTACTACTACTACTACTATTAGTTCCTACTACTACTGCACTCCATAATACCACCATCTTGCTCACTACTTTCTACTACCGCTGAGCAGGCAAGCGGCACGTGGAGCTAGACACTCAGCGACCCCACCACTCGCACTCCCATCAGCCGCCGGCAACGCCCATGTCGGTGGTCGAGGAGCAATGGAAGGAGTGTCGCAGCCTCTCCCACCTGGGGATCTTCATGCCACTCTACCTGCTGCCGCTGCTGTTCTTCGGCCCCAAGGTAGAGAGAGCGATCGATCGCCTATGTCGCAGTTTCTTAGCTTAGCTTCATGCTTACGACAATGCGGACATCCAAACGGAAGTTAACTGCCCTACTTTCATCCGCTTGTCGCACCACCTCGACTCACAGGACTTGGTAGGCGACTAGGTTTGTGGGTGGGTGTATGAATAGTTGGATGGACGTACGAACGGACTGTTAATGTAGCGCGGGGACCATAACATCCTAACCGCTGCACTGCATCCACCTTTAAAGACGACTCCAATTCAACGTGGCATGTGGAAGCGGCGCACAAACCATTCAGGGCATTTTGGTAGACTCATTAAATATTCACCAAGTGATAAATCTGGAAGTATAGTCAGTCTATACTGCGCGCTACGCTTTAAAGAGAAACGTAAGCGAATCTTCGATGAAGACTAGTAAGAGACGGCTGACATATTGGTTGCGCAAAGGGAAGGATAGGGACGAACTTTCTATGGTTAACAATGGCCAAAATTACTGGAAGCAAGAAATATCGTTAGAGCCAACGTTTCAACGAGAAAATTTGTTTTTGACTGGGCAAGTCCTCTTGTCAAAACGTTGGCTCCTGAAACGTCTCTAATTTGCACCAGATTCGACCATTGTTCACAATAGGATGCTCGCTTGATGGTACGTTACTCCCCCCTTTGCGCAAAGAATATATCAGCCGCTTCTTACTAGTCTTCAATGAAGATTAACTTACGTCTGTTGTTAAAACCTAACGCCCAGGGCAGGCTAACTATACTTCCTCATTTATCTCTGTATGAATATTCAATGAGTCTGCGATTCTGCGAAAATATGCTGAATGGAACGTGCCGCTTCCGCTTCGAAACATGTCTACGGAGTAGAGTCATCGCTTGTTAAACACTTTTGATCATTTCAAATCTCCATCTTCCTGTGAACGCTTGCTGTACTGTGAGTAATAAAGCATAGTCTACAATGTTATTTGAACATTTATATAACCGAAAAGGTTAAAAGATCGAGCATGGTGGCATGTGCCAGCATCCAGTTCCAAAAAGGATGCTCATACCATCATCGTCATTATGATCATTATAGTCATCATTGAGCAGAGGAAAGCGTGGTCGAAGAAGAGTAGAATACGCGGGTAGTCGCCCACACAGCGAATTCACGTAAGCGCTGCCACATCGGTATGAGATACCGCATTAGGAAAGTTCAACGAACTACTGAGGCATGGCAGTCGAGAGTCTGACGAAGTCTCTTCTGATTGGTGAAGGGTCATGAAGCGAACGAAACAGATGCCGACCAAGGTGAATAAATTTGACCTCCACACGGAGGTTTTGTTCCCAATTATGTGCATACATAATGTACATATATCAAGTATTAGGAGCAAAGGACCCTTGTGGCGGCCAAACTATCATGTTTTTCTTTTTCAGTTGAAACATGGGAAATGCGAGATTTGAAAAGTGAAGGCGATGAGCAAAACGAGAACCAAGTGAGACCAGGAGCCAATATTCTATTGGTTGACTTTTTTTTTTTTTTGAAGGAAGAAAAGGCAAGTCCACCTGTTGAAACGTTGGCTCCTGCTTTCAGCTTGTTCTGGTATTGCTCTTTTTTTTCAGTTGTTTCATGTTGTCGACGCCTGATACGTTTTTTTTCATTGGTCATTCACGTATTTCCGGCCTTATATCCATACCGCTTACCGCAATGTATGCAGTATGGAGGCTGCCTGTACTGCCTGCTCCTGCCGCTGCTACTGTGGGCCTTCAACTCGCTGCCCAAGCCTGTCACATCGCTTGTGCATCTGGTCACCGTGCCGCTGCTGGGCCTCATGGATACAGAACGCGTCGCTCACAAATACCTTGCAGTGCGTATATGTCTGTGTGTGCATGCATCGTTTCGATGTTCAAAGCCCTCCCTTGCCACTTAACTTATTCAACATAGTGTTATCTCAATCTCATAGATGCAGAAGGAAACTTAGCGGCGAAAAATGACTGGTACAGTGTCGAGCACGCTCGTCTCAAGCTCTGCAGTGGTGCACTCAGAGGGGCTTGAGCCTTCTGTCCTTGGCCGCTGGTTTAAACAAAGTACCTTTGTGAACTCGACGCCAGAAGTACTAATTCCTTCTACTTGCGCTTCCGATTATGGCAACTGGCCTTTACGGCTTCCTTTTGCCCACCATACTGCTCTATACTCTAGGCGGGCCTCGGCAGTTGCCAATATGGAAAACGATCATGAGCCTTATGACTCCGCGTGACCTATCGCTCGCCATATCATTTCTCTTTGCTGCACATAGGACAGGGTGACAAGCGGTGATCATAACAGTATAGGCTAGGCGCCGTATTCACGAGGAAGCTCTTGATATATAATTGCATACTTAATAGCAAACTTTAGCTAATCCTCATGCTGGACGAATAGTAACGAAGGTTGCCGGCGAATGGCAAGTGACTCTTACAAACGAAAAGCTTTGCGAGTACGGCACCAGGATATTTCATTCTCGCCCACCGGTTCAGGGGAACCAGCGCACCTAATCTCGAGCTCCGTCGCCAACTGGCGGCGCATCCTGGGCTGGTTTGCGGGTTTGATGACGGGGCAGCTGTCGACAACGCCACGTAGAGTGAACACCGGTGGTAAGAATGCGAAAAGAATGTTCAGGCTCAGCGTTACAGCGGTTGTTATTTCGTTCTTATCGCGAGTACCCACAGTCCTCGGCAAAAGATGGTTTATCCCCACAGAAGCAGTGCCAATTCCTGGTCTAGAGAGTACATTTGGGGACGTATTACTTGTCGTTGCACTGACCTCCACTAGAATGAGCCAGTGCACACTGCCACACAGCACTACAGCGTTCTGTAGGCAAGTGTGTGCTGTTGGCTGTGAGATGTGTACTGTAACGCAACCTGACAGGACGTGCAAAGCGAGCGATATTAAAAGAAACGCGGGAGCACGTGTAAGATGGTCCCAAACCCAGAAAGAATCCATTGGCAGTGGCCGTCGTCGAAATCGAAGTAGGGAGGGAGGCGCTGTTGAGTTCGCCGATGGCACTCTGCCGCGATTTGTTTCCACAGCCCTGGTAACGTGGCACCTTACATGTCCAATCGACCCGCCCTGACTTCCGCCTGCGGTCACATTCATTTCATATTTGTAATGAGCAGTACCACCGCTGCGATATTTATCGCTACACTGGAATGCATTACCAGTTTTCTGGTATCCAAAGGCGTTACCGAAACTATCCACCGACAAAATGTGCCACTTGCGTTCTAGAAAGGCAGGTGGTGAGGCAGTTAACGAGATGGCCTCTCACAGTCCGCATTGTTTTCCCACGGTGGCCGCTACGAATCACTCCAAGTTGGGTTTGAAACTATCTGACGCACGCTTCTCTCGCCTTTCACATTGATCGTGGTTATACTTCATCTATTGTAATAATTATTCAACGCATCTCACACGCTGTAGCCATCTAGTGATGATGTATAGGAACCATGCACTGAGCGAAAGCTGATGATTTTGGACATGCCTTATTTGAAATGTTATTTTATACAAGGATTGAGTGGGTAATTTTCTCACACTTTATGTTTCTTCCGGAGAGTTAGGACACCACGTTGCACGAGCATTTTCGCATTCAACCTTCTGTCGTAGTGCAGCTGGCGCAGCTGAACCCTCGACGTCGTGCTTGGCAACATAACGGCGTAGCCATGCAGCTGCCGCGTCGAGTGGCTTCCATGTAGTTGTGCTCTCCAGAATTTCGTCTGGCAATAATACTTCACGCCCCCGCGCACTGGGCCGGCTTACCGCGCCGCTAGGGCGAGTTACTATTGTTTACTGCCCCATAAACAGTCAAGAGTCGTGACTACGGCGCGGGGTGTCGCGAAACCGTCTTCGAATCAGGCCGACGTCCTGACCATGGTCCCGCTGCTGTTCCTGGTGGTGGTGATGGACCGCTGGAGCGACGTGGTGCTCGCCACGGCGCAGGGAATGTGCGCGCGCTTCGGCCTGCGCCGGGGCCCGCTGTTCGCCGGCGCATGCGCCTGCTCGTTCGCGTGCTCGTGGGTCTTCTCGAGTGCCGTCGCGTCGGCGGCGCTGCTGTACTTCCTGGACCGCGTGCTGACCACGACGTTCAGGGAGAACATGGACCAAGCGCAGGATGGTGGCGCCCTCTGGTCACCGCCCCCGCGCAGGCACGAAGCTTTTTTGCGTACGGAGTTCAGGGGTGCGATCTTGTACGCGTTCCAAAATAGAACGGAGGCGGTTGGTTCTTTACGTCACGAAATAGGCGGTATGTTCCGTTCCGTTCGTCCGATAGCAGACGACACGGAATGATTGGCAGCAGATATCACTTCACAATTGACGTCATGGCGTTCGGCGCGGTTCAAATTGACGAACCGTATTTGGCTCGGTGGAACGAACCGCCTCCGTTCTATTTTGGAACGCGTACAAGATCGCACCCCAGCTTTAGCTTGAATTATGAGTGTCGGACTATATTCTTAAAAAAAAGAACCGTCATTATCATTGTATTCTAACAGTAATAAACATTGGGGCCGGCACTTAGAAGATAAGTTACAGGAACTCAATGGCGGATGGCCGGAACTAGCAGGATAGAGTCTTTTTAATAAGCATTATGACTCAACTAGCCCTGCAACAAGTTGTTAAGTAGGCTACGTTCAATTAATCTTTTGGTGAAACATATGTGGAACGAGATCAGCGCGTTCCACTTAGTGAAACGCTCTGTGGATCACAAGTAGAATGATATTAAGAGCAGCACGCAACAACAGCCGCCGGAAGGTTTCACTAAGTGAAACATTTTTGCTCACATCTTCCACTTGCTCAGTGGAACCTGCGTCAACGAAATTAAGATGCATATTAAGACGCATATAACCTTCTGATATGGAGACGAATGCCCAATATTTTATCATTTCCTGGCGAAATGAAATATAATGATTGTGCGGAGTCTGTTTAGTAAAAAGAGAGAATATGAAGAAGGCTTCCTTACACCATCTTATACAAGCCATGTTGTTCAGAAGTGGGCTTTCAGTAAATTGAGGAGCTTGCAAATGAGAAACATTTTAAATTTTATGTATTTATTTATTTATTTATTTATTTATTTATTTATTTATTTATTTATTTATTTATACAATACTGCAGGCCCAAATGAGGGCCCAAGCAGGAGGGGCAGAATACATAAATATTTGCGTATGCACGTACTTATATATACATACAGACATGAAAAGAAAATACAAAAGCAATGCAACATATGTAAATATTATAAGAAAACAAAAAATGAAAGCGACGACATAAGATTAAGAGAAGGTACACTGAAGGAAGGCAACTTGACAAACATTAGAACAGTAACACACGCATATATGAGCACTGGCAACCACTATCGAGAGAGGGAATTTGATCTCATTTAGCCCATCATCGCATTGACAGTAATGTATGCATGTATGCATCTATAAAGTGTCGCTCGTGCATGTAGAAGCAGCAAAGTGACGGCTATGGAGAACTTCTCAAATGTATTGGACGTGCTCAGCGGTTACTTCACTACCAATTGTATGTCCTCGCGAGTCTGTAAGAAAGAAAGTCGCAGTTTCGCCCGACAGGCCAAGCATCGATGGCGACAGCAAATTAGTAGACAGCTATACGAAGTAAGGGTGGTAGTTTTATCGGCCGTGAAAATTTGTAAACACAAGCATACTAACTAACAGGCATGGTGTCACGCGCGCACAAGAAAACATGAGCACATCTCACCCGATGACCGCGGAAAGTCAGAACGCTGGAATGAGGAAACACGGCAGCAGCAGCGAGCGAATCGACCTGCATACTCCGACTGGCATCACCGCGAACTAAGCCGCGAAAGCACAGCGCGCGGCGGATTCCTCCTCCGTCGCAGATGGCTTTCAAGATGGCGCGGCCCAGGCGGGCGCGCGCGACTACGCAACAGCCGCGGGGGTAGGAAGCGCCCTCCCTCTTTCCGGAGCCGCGCACTCGACGGAAGACGGCGCGCTTCTTCCCCACTGGCTAAAGTTAGCTGGGACACCCGTATACGTTAAACCTTTCGTTGCTGCATTACCTCACACTGCCACTCTGCGTCTTCAGGCGTTCCTCGCAGCAGGACTCGGCCTCCATGGCTGCTCGTCCACCTCACGAAGAGGACCACGTGCTTTTCGAGCGGCTGACGCAGCTGGTCCTCAGCACGCAGAAGCCCAAGAGCCCAACGCGACACTTCAAAAGGGAGCGAGAGGCAGACGAGGTCAGCAACCTGTCCCAGCCCACCGACGGCGCGACGACTACTGTCACTATCGATGAAACCTCTGTGAGTATATGCCGTAATGTATGGCACCCGAGCTTGCGCAACCTGCGCGTAGTTGCGGAGGGTATGTGCAATAGTCGGAGGTTTTTGCAAGAATTACCAGAGGAAGCACTGGCGCGCTGCTGTCGTTCCACTACTGTGAAAATGACGGGTTGCAGTGCGTATGGCAAATGGTGACGCTTTTTATTTCTAAAGTACTAAGCAATCACGTATATTTCTAAACGCAAACATGCAATGGCCTTCTGTGCCCATGCATTTTCAGTACTTGTAACGCAATATTTTATGGACAATGAACTATATGCAAAGTCACTAAACCGTTTGAAGCCGAAAGCGAAACGTTTGCGCAAATTCCTGTCCACAATTTCAGATCCCGCAGACACACGCGCCACAGTTCCCTCTGTGCTTGAACTCTTGCAATGCTTAGTACTCTGTGCGCCGTAAACTAACTCACGGAGGCCAGAAAAACCGCGAGATAAGTGGACGAACGTAGGGGGCAAACAAGCACTGATGCGAAGCATAGAAGAAGCAAGGAAGTGAACAGGAAAAGTCCAGAACAATGTAGAAGAAACACGCACACAGAGAAGTTGTTCATCTGAACTTCTTGATCACTTGGTAACGCATGCTTCCAATGTGGTAGAACAGCGCCACTCGGGACTTTTTTTGCACTTCGGTTACTTCTACATCGGGCTTCATTCTACCATGTTCGTTGGGCATTCTCTGCGAATGGCACTGATGTGCCTCCGGTGACACAGTGGCTATGGTGTGCTGTTGCTCAGCCGGAGGTCGCGGGTCCGATTCCCGAGCGCTGTGGCCATTTCGATGGGGACGCAAAGCAAAAAAGAAAAAGCACTTGTGTGCTAAATAAACTGAGGGGGTCAAAATCGAAGGCGCTCCACTACGGTGTCCAGCTCGCACAGCTAAATGTCCATTTGAGACCTACACCTATGAATGAATGAATGAATGAATGAATGAATGAATGAATGAATGAATGAATGAATGAATGAATGAATGAATGAATGAATCAGCGGACACTTAGACTTGGGGCGTGGCAAGTTGTCACGTCTAACTGAAGAAAAGAAAGGGCTGTTTGAGATGCTTCTTTTGTCTTCGACGTTTGACTTTTACATGGAGAGCATCAATCGACTGGTAAAACACGTGTGCGTGCCATGCCATCAGTCGGGACACACTATTGGAATGCTGAAGGCTCCGCAGGTTGGAGCCAGTTGCATTCTTTCGGAGTCCTGATGTAAACTTGCAAGTTTTCTGCAGACTTGTTGGCGCGGCTAGTCATGCAATGGGTCGCGAGTAGTTGCCAAGCACGTGTTGTTAAGCGCCGGAAGCGAGAAACACGTGTGAGCCATAACAATATTCGATCTGTCTGGCGACACGTTGGAGTGGTAAAGCCGCGGCGAACGCTGAAATCACCGAGTACGATTGTGAGCACGACAGGTCACTTGAAATTTACGCGTTTCGCATATAGCAAGAAAAACAATATTACACAAGGAAGAGAGCGTGTCATTTCAGTGAAATATGCTTGTTCCGCAGAACATTTGGTCTCATTCTAGATAAAGCACGTGAAATGGCAATTCGGCTGGCGTGTATGTGGAACTAGATGGAAAATTCACGGTACGGTATAGCGCTTACGATCTGTCGTATGGCCTTGGCCGGTCCGACCTGCCGCACACGGCGAAGACTCGGGGGTACACGGAACGGCCGCCGCCATAGAGTTTCTTACAAAAATTACTAGAGGGAACTCTGGCGCTGCAGTCGTTGTCCTACCATGGGAATGATGGGAAGTACATGGATTTGTCTAATCTTCGTGCTTGTGGATTCAGACGTTCTTGTAGCTTTGTATATTAGGCTATATAAATCTTATTGTCGTATATTTCAGCACAATCTATATTCTTCGACGTGAAGAAGACGCCGGGAACGCGTACAATTGCTATTAATTGCAACGATTGAGCTTGTCCAGGTGGCCAAATCGAAACGCACCAAGCGTCTCAAGGCACTGGCATGCCCACGATAAATTCATAAGGGCGTTTCATTCGCTTGTAGATACATGCGTTCGTGGTTTAATGGTTACAATATCAGGCCTCTGTGCTAGAGTCCCTGTGTTCGAATCCTGCCGTCGGGCAATCTAATGATGTTTATTTAATTATTTATTGGGCAATATACTGATGAAAATGACGAGTTTACGAAGTCACAAAGCCGTTTGAAGCCAAAAGAACGAAGTTTAGGCAAATCCATGTACTTCCCATAATTCCCATGCTGGGACAACCGTTCTCGTTGCAGCTCCCGTAGACACTAGCGCCAGAGTTCCCTCTAGTAATTTTTGTAGGAAACTCTATGGCCGCCGGAACAGGAGGGCGGTGCGTAGGCTCCGCCTACAGATGCAGTGTTTCTGCTTGTACTAGCGCATCTGCATTGCCACGGAAGACTTCGCATCCTCGCCAAACTATTTTTGGTTTGTACTATAGCACAAAGCAATCGTCTTTGTACGACGCTGCTCTCGGCAGGGATTCTCTCGACGGCGAGAAACCGGCCCGGAGGCGGCGCCGGATCTGTGGCAGACAACGTCGATCACAAGCCATCTGCGGTGCGGCTAACAGCGGCCGTTCGATTGCTCCCGCCATCATGCGACGATGCGCAGGGAGCTGGTTAGCCCGAAATACAAGAGACACCGCACCCCATCCGAACCCGCACAAAGTTCGTTGGATGTGACTGTTGGCACGACAAATAGGACGCCGTATCGTACGCTACGCCTCCATGCGTCTGATCAAAGGCGGAATTCCACGGTGCGACACGACGTCAGGCACGAAGTGGGATATGGGGCTGAAAGATCGTGGTTCTGCATGTGGGAACCAGCGGAAATGAAACTGAGTCTGTTGAAAACTCGTTGGTATACGACTTAGTGGTACGTTGAACCTAGTGTCCCATGCCTAACCCGTGTCTTGTGTTCGGCTGAAGGCCACTGTCGTTGGACCTTCAACACAGACACGGTGTCCGTTATCTATAGTTCCGTTCGATTCGCCTTAGACTTTGGCAACTAGTTCCCACCAGTTCAGTAGCAATTTTCGCTAGTGCTGAACGGGCACGGCATATGTTGCACGAATGCTGCACTACTTTCCTGACAAGCGCATGGAAAGCCGTGAATGCGTCTCCCACGAATCCTGCACTGAGTGATACGAATATCGACGTGCCGCTGATGCAGCTATGTTGAATTGACGAAACGAATAGCGGAGCGTAGCACTTCGTGGATTAGTCAAATGGGATGGCGCTCACGTGCGCGGATGCGGTGTTCGGGTGTGCTCTGGACTAATAATACCGCGTATCTTCCAAAACAAGAACAAGTGCCGTGGCGCTGCGCAGGGAAAGCTGCCATCGACTCATTCTAACGAGGACGTCCAACGGATCGACGCTAGCTCGTCCCACAAGGCCGACAACAAGAGGAAGGCGCCATTCCGCTTGTGGCGTCTGGGCTGGTACAAGTGGAATAAACCACCCGCCAAGCCTAAGGTCAGTAGAGATGTCCAGACATCATTTGCACAGGTGTGGAGATGAGCTGAAGCGTCGCCATCGGGCTGCTTGTGCAACAACATTTGCGAGAACTAACTTCGAAAAAGAAATATTGCCACGCTCGTAGTCGGTTATTCTGTATTACTTCAAGATTACATCAATCATGCAGGTTTGAGAGTGCCAGTTGATAGAGGCAAAATTATAATTTGTATCACGCTAAATAGAGAGAAACGGATGTAAATTCTACAAAAGGCTTTTTATAAGAACACTGAACAGAGTTAGCAACTATTACGTTAGGTAAACAGGCAACAAATTATTAAGCTTCTTTTTAGTAATACCCCCTGTGCCACCATCGAAGTAATTTTACAATTGACTTGCCTCTTAAGTATAACTCAAGATGCAACGTTACATATTGTAATGAAGCCACCACGCCGACTTGAACACTACATTTCAATACCAAGCCCTAGTTGCAATCTTCCAGCGCTTGACCGCTCGCCTTTCTCATTTTCGGGCTGTCTCCATAATGACTAAATTGCAGCGGACTTACTCATGATTACGCTTTATGTGTCTTAGCCGTCTTGTCTTCACCCATAGCAACGATAGGCTGAAGAGTCTTACAGTCGCTTACATTAAGCAGGCTGAAATAGCGAGTGCAGCCTTGCAAGCGATTTACTCACGGTACCGGCTGTTACTTGCGCCTCGATGCAGGGCCGCAGGGAAGCGTTGACACAGACGGCCGCGAGTATGGATGCCGCTCTCTCCACCGACCCTCGGGAATGCCTAGGTCACGTGGCCAAGCAAGGCGAGAGTGCCCCAGCTGATTCCATGCCAACGTCCGCTGCACCCGTAGGGCAAGCATCTGCAAGCCAAGCAGACAAAGTGCCCCAGTCTCGAAAAGGTATAGTGCTTGTTATGGACTCAGCGCACGAAATGGCAACGCAAGAGGAAAAAAAGAAAGAACAGCACGAAGTTTCGTAGGCAGCTACCAAAGCAAATTCCTAAACCTTTGAAACGCGCCTCTTACGCATTTACAATCACCCTGTATGGCACCTAGAGGCTCATATAGTGTAGTCACGATAAAACATGCCGTCCCCAACATGTATTTAATTTCTTTTTTTTAATATTTGGGGTTTTACGTGCCAAAACCACTTTCTGATTATGAGGCACGCCGTAGTGGAGGACTCCGGAAATTTTGACCGCCTGGGGTTCTTTAACGTGCACCTAAATCTAAGCACACGGGTGTTTTCGCATTTCGCCCCCATCGAAATGCGGCCGCCGTGGCCAGGATTCGATCCCGCGACCTCGTGCTCAGCAGCCCAACACCATAGCCACTGAGCAACCACGGCGGGTCGCCAACATGTATTTGAGGTGTTCCTTGAGAAAGAGAGACAGAGTGCATTGTTACGAGGGCACACCTATTAACTTGCAACGCACGTTTGCGCACACATTTGCAGTTTACATTCCTCATTCAGTTTTTAATCGCCGCATTCGGCACCCAGAATGTTAGTGTAGTATCCGTAAAGAATGTTGCTGGACTACGCATTGATGGTGTCCGAGGAAAGTATTTCAGTTCCAGAGACGCGAGAATTAGAACGCAAGTCGAAATACGGCCCACGAAAAACGCGTATACAGTGGCGACACACCATCCCCTTTATATTATGTGCGCATTACGTATGCTTACAACAGGTCCATTCGGCATCGCGACGCCATTCGCTGCGGTCCGAAAACGGCGGCAGTTGAGAAGGCTGAAGAAGCAGCAGCAGCAGCAGCAGCAGCAGCAAGAACAGCGGCAGCCGCAAAAGCAGGAGCCTCCTCAACGGCCACAACAGCTCCCGTCATCCAATCCCACGTTCGCCGAAAGCAAGACCGACGCGGAGATTCCGGTGCAATCCACGATGGCCACCAGTAAAACGACGGCGGAACCGCTGCGGCTGTCTCACGATCAACACGAGTCCAGTAACAAGCAGCGAGACGATTCCCACCTCGACCGGCACCCCAACACTCCTACCGGCGCAACGAGCCAGCATCCCTCGAGCCAGTCACGCTTCCAGTGGCTCCGCAAGTTCAGCGTCTTCGGGGGCACGTCGGGCCCCAAGCGCATCGCTGAGGAGAAATCGAAAGAGGGTAACGCGCCTCGCGCAGCCTCAAAGATGCGTGAAACGCACCCGACACATCAACGTCCGGCCGATCGCGAAAACGAAGGGTCGAGTCTCTCGTGGACTGAGCTGAGCGAATGTCGATTGAGTAGCAGGGAACGTTATGCGTCTGTGTCGTCGAGCAGAGCACCAGCTACCAAACGCGAGGATGACAACGTGAAGGAAGTGGGTAGAGTGTTCGTTTTCGATGCTCTGGCCGAGCACCTGGACTTCGCGAGGAAGGCATTCATTACGGCAGCTGCGGGCGTCGTCAACGAGCTAGGCGTTCCGATCCCCGGCGCCGAATCCGAGATCAGCATCACACCTGAGGCAAGCATTCTGTCCCCTGCCGTCCAGGGCAGTGGTTGTGCAACAGCTCCGAACAGTGTCACACCGATGGACGGGGCCGTTCTATTTAGCTTAGACAGAGCCACCGCATTGGACGTACCCACCCACGCCCTGAAGACGGACGAACGCGACGAGAAAAAAGAAGCCCAAGGCGACGAAGCCTCCGACAAGACCCATTTGAAAAAGCGCTCCAGAAAAAACAGGCACGGGAGAGAAAAGAAAAAGCAGCAAACGTGTAGGAGTTCTGCTTCCTCCAGTAAGTCCTCGGGGAGGTCCTCCGAACGGTCCTCCCGTAGCCAGACGCCCCGAGCTTCAAACAAAATCAACCTTCAAGGAAAAAGAAACGCTCCCGTCTTTGTTTCCTTCAGAGAGGAGGAACAACATGACTTGAAAGGTTCGGAGGCTAACCCTGATGGTTCCTCAAGTGATGGTAAGGGCCGAGAAGCCAAGGCTTACGAAGGCGTCGATTTCGCCGCTACTACCGAGCGCCGACGACACGAAGGGCCGAGCGCCCGACTCGTTGAACCAAACGCATGCGAGATCACAGACATAAATGCACAGGAAGCCCGTTGGCCACCTGCACGGGAAGCACCGGAAGTTCCAGAACAATTCTTGGTTCAACTGGAAGCCAGAAAGGTTAGCCTCGCAATCGCGGCTTCGGCTTCCGCGCGTGACGCAGAGCAGGGTGGACAGCATGGTAGCCTCGAGAGGGAGAGCCTGCACAAGGGCAGCCAGCTGTCGAAGTCGTCCCTCAAAAAGAGCCGCGGTTCTGACCACCCCAAGAGCAAGCTCGGCGACACGGGAGCCAAGAAGGCGGCGGTAAAAATGTCTAAGACGGGCCACGAACGGCGCACCAAGAGGAAGCCAGCGGACCACCACCTCGGAAGCCCGCGTCCTACGCCCGAGCCTACCGTTGATGACGAGGACCGAGCAGAAGAGCAACGAAAGGGAATTTTCGCAACGGCCGTAAGCGCCAGCATGCCTGAATTAGTCGAGGAGTCGCAGTCTTCGAAAGCGGCCGAAACGCCAAAGCCAGCTGCCGTCGCGGTGGTCGCCGACAGGGACGACTCCAAGTCCGCGGCTGGGGCCACGTCGACGGTGCTGCAGCCACAGAATGCACTGACGGAGCAGCAAGAGAGCACGCCATCCACCGTCTCGGGTCTTCTGAAGCGCAGCCCCGCCGTTCCGTTAGCGGCGAGTTCTGCACCCAGGCAGAGATTGCAGTCCGTCGTCTCTTTCGGAGAGGACGTGAAGGAAATATCCAAGGAAGAATCCTCCACCACGGAAAAGGTGTGTTGTGCGGCGTTTTGTACTCTACGTGTAGACAGCGATAGCCAGCATGCTGATTTGATTTGAACTGAGTTGCACGGTATACTAGATGGTAATTCTTTCAAACAGTGGTCTTGGGACTCCTGGGTGTGTTCGCGAAGGATTGTGGGAGATCGGCGGCAGCCGTTTCCATTCACACTACCTCTATCGGTATTGGCAGCGGTGTTAGTCAGGCATCTATACAGCGGGCTTCTTTTTGTAGATCGCGACAAGGTAGCACCATCACTATATATATATATATATATATATATATATATGTATACTTATGTTCAACTTTCTTGCACATGCAGCCTGAGGGCTCCTGGTGCTGTCGAGGTCTCCCCCCGTCGTGTATTCAAACGTACCAGTCCCGACTTCTACTCGAGCGGAAAGGAATGTCACATCTGTAATAAGAAATGTCCTATCTCTTATAAGGACCTTCTTCCGGATGTATGTTTCAGTGACTTTCCAAATCGCTCTCCCGTCATTTGGCTACTTGAAAAACCTGCTCCATCATGTGAATATGGCTTTACAACAAGAAATGGTTTGATGCGCAAAATAAGACACGGACAGGCGTCTAAACTATACATGCCCGTACGTGTCTAATCTTCATCCGTGTCTCATTTTGCGCCTAAAACCATTTCTATAGCCACGTGGCAACTAGCCCGACAACAGACGTTATACTAGGCTTTACGACATACTTGAAGTAGTAGCTTAGCGCAAATAAAACCACAGACACAAGGAAGACAGACAAGGACAAGCGCTACTCACAACTGTTTAATGGAAGGAAGGATAGTGCGTTATATATATATCCTCTTGTCACGCATGCGCCTACCAAGCAGAAGTGAAGCCGGTACATGCACATCAAAGGCGGTCGCGCAAGAAGTTAAATTCGGCAACCAGTAATGTGATGGAAGGCTCACTCACACATCTATCTCTATTCTTCTCTATTCTATCTATTCTATCTCTATTCTTGGCAGGAGCGGCTACGCGTCTTCCAGGCTCGCTCTTGAGGCCTTCTTAATCAAGAAGAATAGAGATAGGTGTGTGAGTGAGCCTTCCACCACATTACTGGATGCCGAATTTAACTTCTTGCGCGACCGCCTTTGATGTGCATGTACCGGCTTCACTTCTGCTTGGTAGGCGCATGCGTGACAAGAGGATATATATATAACGCACTATCCTTCCTTCCATTAAACAGTTGTGAGTAGCGCTTGTCCTTGTCTGTCTTCCTTGTGTCTGTGGTTTTTATTTGCGCTAAGCTACTACTTCAAGTATGGATGACCAACTAGCCCAACAGTCAAGCCTTTACGACATACTTTCGCACATATAAGTTCAATGCTCACACTCGCGTGGCATCTCTCTCTGGCAGCTCACGCCCCTCTCCCACCTATTCGAAAGGGCTCCACGGTTGGCGCCCAAGCGGGGCCTCTCGACTATCCTCAGGGTTCCCGGCTCGGGTACGGGGTCCGCGCGTCCTGGGTCCTCGGTCGACTTTGGGCCTACGCAGTGCGCTGTCATCAGGTACGTGTCCCGCACGCTTAACGCCATAAGCAGGATAAAATAAAATCAGTTGAATTCGGGGCTTTTCAAGGGTCAGAATCGCGATTTGATCATAAGGCATGCTGCATAGTGTGGGACTCAGGAGGAACGTTGACCCCCCTGGGATTATTTAACGAGAGTATAATGCGCGGTACACGAGCATCCTTTGTCTTTTTACTTGTGTATATTTATTTGTGCCAAAACATCATCCGCTTGCATTCCACATGACAGTCCACATTCCTGCAGACTAAAGGTATCTTTGTTAGATATCGCGTAGACGCCTTGTAGTACATGGGCAGGTGTACAGGGGCGAATAGGTGACGTTGATGATGACGTTTGTTCGACGCGAAGATTTGTATCGCGATTCAAAGCATCATATGCAAAAAATTTACGATCCCTTTGTTCTCCTATGGTTCAAAGGGAGCTAAGTTTCGTGGTAAATAAGATATTAAAGCGCAAGAGTATGACAGCATGCGGTCAGAACAGGCCGATGAATGACTGTTCCTGTGATTTGCATAGTCCACGGGATCGGTGGTCGCAGTGCCGCATGACTGGCCTGGTGTTTGAAGGCGCTATCAAAGCAAAAACGTCGGCGTGCAAATCGCACAGCGCACACCGTGTGTCTTGTTTGTGACTTAGGAAGATGCGGAAGCAGGCGCCAAATTGAAATCGTTTGTTGAAACCATTCAGTAAACGTTTGACTTCACCTTCCGAATTTCACTCTGTGCCAGCAGGCAGTTACAGAAGCAAATAAGTGAAACAGCAAATGATTTTTCTCACTTGTTTCATGATATATGACGGGAAACAGTTTGCAGCGCTGCAAGTTTAACCCTTTTCGATAATTTCAAGAGGCGTTTGTAATAATCTTCTGACCCGAAGTCCATAATAAAAAGAAACAAAAACGCTTTACACAGAGAGGCAAAACACCGGTCATGGGAGAGTATGTTGGTTCGTGTTTGTCGGCTTCTTATTTTCAGTTTGAAACTCTAGGAAGCCCTCAATACGTCGTATCAATAGATAGATGGCGTCCTCCCTGCGTGATGGCGTTGTTCAGCCCAGAGAGAAGCTGGGACTTCATCCCTGCATCTTCTGAATATGTTCATCGCGAGTTCATCCTGTAGCGTTCACCGCTCTGTACGATGCTGCATGGTGGGGTGAAGCCGGTGTAGTACTTAGATAACTTCTAAGCAATAAATTGAAGTAGTCGCTCCCTAAGCGAATTAAATAAACTAAGGTCACACGATTTTCTTGCATTTCATTTCCGTATGACTACAAGTTGCTTTAAGCGTCCTATCAATGCAACCACCTAAAACACTGCACCCTAACGTCTGCTATGGCCCATGGAGCTTTTCACCGTCCGATCTGACGTGGACACAAGCACTACAACGAGAAAATATGAAAGTGCCTTCACGCGTATATAGGCTTCAGCTCCACCATGCAATGCAGCCACCGAGGTAAAACACGGAGCTGGAACTGGTCACACTTCTACATTTGAACCAAACAGTTCGATTCTTCGCAGGATAGTGAAAAAGGCTAATAGCTCTCTCACGCACATGAAGAGGGGATATTAGCTCGGGTGCTCCTATCTAAATACATGTGAAAGGAGAATTTGTTTTTCTTCGCAACCACTGCACCAAATTTGACAAGGTTTGTGGCATTTAAAATAAAGACTCGAAATCTAGTGACTATTGGTTTCAATTTTCGATTTAGATTGTCAATGTTTTATTTAAGATAGGCAAAAATCGAAAATTTTCAGAAAATGATGCTATCAAGTTTACAATTCTGTAACTCAGCAATGAAAAATAATAACCCAATTCTGCAAATTACATCTAATAAAATATCTTAAGCGGACAAAATTGATATGTTACACATGAATATGAAAAAAATTTAGTAATATGGAAATACAGCTTTTGCTTGTATTGTACACAACGTAACAAGTGCACGTAAGATATAAACTGACATATCAAATTTGTCCGCTTTGAATGATCTAATGGTTGCCGTTTTATAGAACTGCGATATATGTTTTTGATGCAGAGCTGTTAATTTATAAACTGTGTGCGTCTGTTTTTTTCATATCTTTAAATATTTTAAAATCTATTTCATAAAATTCAGTCTCTAAATCGAAATTCTGCTACCAACAGTCTCTAGAATTTAATTTTCTCTCTCAAATACAATAAATTTCATTAAAATCTGTTCAGGGGTTATTTCGGAAAAGCATTTTTTGCGTTTTACATGTATTTGAATAGGCCGCGTCGTAGTTGGGCCCTAGCTAAAGCTTCCTCTTGAGCAATGACTACTAAAAGGAATAAAAGCATACCTTTCATCCTTTCCGATTCGGAAGAATGTCTTTCGTGGCGCTCTGCATCACCGATAGTAGCCAGGCGGAATGACTCCTGCTCGCGCTAATAGGGTTATGTTCGTCGGAAACACGCGGCGAGTCACGTAATTCCCGGTAGCTCCCCAGACAAAGATTTACGTCGTTTAAAAGCTGGATTCACACGACGGAACTAATTCCGGAGACGAACATGTACGTGGCGTCCCACGGTGCCGCCCAATCACGCCGCTTCCACAATGACAAAGCAGATATGGACTGCAGGAGGCTGCAGTGCGTGGCCGCGCTTAGCCCCGTCATGCCTGCCCGAGGCTTTTGGTCCGTCCGTCGTGTGAAACCAGCATTACTGACGCAGCTGCTGTCGCAGAGCTGGCTTGCCCGCACTATACGCCGGCGCCGCCGTCTGCTTCATATAGGTGGCTCATGACGTAGGCCCTACGTCACGGAAAGAGCAGACGGCTCGGCGCTCGGCGACGGTCGCCGCTTGCAAGAATAGACGCTGCGTCATTGCGAAGCCGGCAGCAGTAACCATGGTAACGCGGCAAAAGCACTCGTCTAAATACAAGTGCATCAATACTGAGGCGTAGAACTGTTCTCGGGCACGGACAAGAAATTAAGAAATCAAATGAAAAGGAAATTCAAAGTGGACAATCAGACCACGAACGTCTTGTTTGAATTTTAGACCCAAGAGAAATTCATTAAGCTTCGCGCTTTTATTTTGCACAACTGTACGGGGTGATCACTTTTTGGTATTACGGAATTTGTTTTGAAATGATCGCCTGTGGCAGATTGCACAATTCAAGTCCTCCAGGGGGATTATTCAAACACGCGGACATTACTTGCACGAGTAATGGAAACAGATCATGAACTAATTGAAGGAAATTCAGCAATATTCTTCTTCAAAAATTATTCTACGGCACTTATTCCGATTCACAAATTGTAACCGATGAGGTCGCAAGGCAAAACCACTTAAAACAAATTTGGAGGATGGCGCTGTGTCTTGCACGCGCCATCATACTAGCGGTGAAAATCTACGTTTGTACCACTTTTTTTTTTTTACAGAAATGCTGTTTTATGCACTGAAGTGCAGAAGTAATTGGAACGCCCACGTAATTTGTTGCACACTTTGGCAATTAATGTTTCGAAACTATAGTGTCATACTGAAAATTCATCCTAAGTAGTTGTGCCCGGCCAACTCACCAGCTACAATTCGTAAATTGCAATATGTGCTGTAAGGTAACTAATTAGGAAGTTACTTTGCGAATTTGTGTTAATCAGTTGATTATGTGTTTCCATTTTCCATGCTATAATTGTCCGCCACCTTGAATAACCCTGCTCCACAAGAAATATGCTATCTGCCACAGGCAATTTTTTTTAATTTTTGCAAAGCTTAAATATGTTCGCTCGGTCAGTGTATTCTATCGAACAAACAGTACACCTTCAACCACTGGGATCGAGTCAAGCGGGCCTTGTGTAGGAACAGTTCGCACAGACGCCTATATTGTAAAAGTATTTACCCTCGTTAAAAACGTACAAGGGTGTAAATGTGTGTATAACTCTCACCCTAACACGCTTTCAGTGCGTAAGGGCGTGAGTTACAGACAGATTTAAACCCTTAATAACTTTGTAACGATGTAAATAATTTTACAATATACACCCAGCGCCAGAGCGCGTGCGCGTCTTTAAAGTCTAATTGGTCCTGTGGTGATCATCATCGAGTGTAGTTGGAAGGACACGGAAATTCAGAGCTCCACTGGCCTGGTCAAAACGGCAGGCAAGCGATATCCCCTTTCACGACCTTAGATTGACTAATAGGTTCAGCATACTTTTTCAAGTTTTCTATTCGTCTACGATTGAATATTTGTCATTGATGCAATTAAGGGTGATCGCATTGTATTGTCAATACTATGTAAATGTGAAAATTAAAACAAAAATTGAGCTGCGAGAAAAGGAAGTATTAAAGAGGTAAAAAGATGTAATCAGGGGTATAAAAGAGCTTACAAGAATAAAAGCGATTGTTTGAAACTAACGTCCAAGCACAATCACGGTGTTCTCTTGGCTGGAGGTTGAATAAACTTTGGAGTACGCGTGACTGTTGCTTCCTTGGTCTTTGATTTGCTGGGTGGTCTGTCCGCGGTTTGAACATAGCCAATGAGACGTTTGGTTGTTTACAAACGTGAGGCCTGGACGGCTTCCGGTCTTGCCCTAAATTTAGCTGGCGATTAAAAAAAGAAGAAAAATGGACGAGTAGCAGCAGTGCAATAAAACAGAAGTCCGCAGATTATCACCACCATTTGCCCAGCAACTATTTGCAAGTTTACCGTAATATAAGTGATAGTCGATAGGCATTCTGGGCTGTGGAAACATAAAAACAGACTTCCGTGCATGTTGAATGTAGACGAGGGACGTCGTGCTTTGACGTAAGGCTTTTGTTGGCTTGAACTTGAGAAAGTTAAAATGTAATGCTTTGTTAGCTACCGTAGTCCTCGATATGCTGGTTCGTTTGTCCGTGGATTGAAGGTAATTTACTGATTTTAGTCGAATGAATCTCAGCCAGTCCTTCGAACTAAGGATTGAAATCGCAATTTTCTTTTTCTTTTTCTCTTCCTTTTTCTCTTTCTTTCTTTCTTTTTTTCTCTTTCTTTTTCTCTTTCTTTTTCTCTTTCTTTCTTTCTTTCTTTCTTTCTTTCTTTCTTTCTTTCTTTCTTTCGCGCTCCCATCCTCGTTGATGAATACAGTTCATTTACCTTGTTCAGTACGCGAGTTTTCATGCTTCGCAACTTTTGCGCGCATTTTGTAAAGTATGGTTTCGTCGTAGATGTATTTCACGTTTGACGAACTATGTATTGGGTAATTCTTGCGAATCAGTCATGCTGTTATTCGAGCTTTTATTCAAGCTGCATCGTGTGCATCTCTTCGTCATTGTGGCCATTTCCCTCCTTGGCGCGGGCTAATGAAGTTTGTCAGTTGGACTCAGTGCCAGTTGAGTTGTGACTCTCGACGACTCGAGAGCTTCTCCCGCGCAGCCCCGCGGAACAGCACCCCGGTGCCACAATGCCCCGCCTGCTGCAATCCCGGTTGTCTACGGGCAGCCACTCCTCGACGGCCGACAGCGAAGCGTTGTTGCGGCCTCCCATCTCGCTGCGTCAGAGGATGGACAACCGAAGCGCTCCCCTTCACGAGATGTCCTCGATGCGAAGTGCTTCCAGCGGCCTGATTTCCCTACTCGGTGAGCGAGACCTTCCATTGCAAGCCACGGCTTTCCTTTTACGGCTTTCACGAAATTAATTTACGCCGTCGATTTATTTCGACAGCGGATGTAGAGAGATTCGCTGAGTAGTGGTACATCTTCCGCGCAGAGAACCCCTTTCCGTGTGTCATAGGGAGGGGGAAATACATTCAAGTGCCTTAGTCACGCTGCACTGAACTATTTTAACAGGTTTCGCTCTGGTTTAAACGGAGAGCGCTAGGAGAGAGATACCGCTAGGAAAAGCGATGTCTGTTTCGGCCGTTGTAACGCCTGACAATGCACTGTACATTCTTCGGCGGGCACTGACCTAGCGTAACGTTCTGCAATCGTCGCCATTCCGACGAATCTTCGCCATTCCGGATTCCGGAATAATTTTGATCGCCTAGGGTTTCTTAACGTGCACCGAATGCACGGTACATGGGTGTTCCTACATTTCACCCTCGTCGAAACTTGCAGCCGCCGTGTCCGACATTTGATACCGGACCTCGTGCTTGGCAGCACAACTCCATAGCCGCTAGGTCACCGCGGTGGGTACCGGAAATGCGATGAAGTGGTGGAAATTCACCAAGGGTGAAATCAAGGGTGCCCTCTGTCTCTATTGTTGTTCGAGCTTTATGTCAACTGCACACAATTAAAGACGAATAAAACGTAGTAAATGAGTATTTCGTTTATTCTGCATCGCAAATGGGCAACGGCAGCAAGGGAAGGTGCCTGGACTGTTGTATGTGGATGAAATAGTTCAGCAGCAGACAATGCAGGGAGTTTACACAGACTTGTGAGTATATGTGGCAATTCAGCGACAAATTTATAGGCACGAGTTTAGCACAGGGAATTCGGGAATCGTGATTTTTGATGAAGAGACGAGTAATGACGTGGTATCAGTTCAACAGCAAACCCCACGCCCGTAGTCATGCAATGTAAATACCTGGAAGTACACATAAAAGAAAGAAGGATCTTCTCAAGCTACCGCAAAGATCATCTAAAAATGAAGGGGAAGCAGAACGTAGCAGTAATGAACCACAGATCTTGGGGCTACAATAAATATGAGGTGGTGCGAGGAATTAGGAAAGGAATAATCGCGCCAGCGTTAACCTTGGCAAATACGATTCTGTGCTTCTCTGCTTAATATCGGAAAACTTGACAGGATTGAAAGTTACCCATTTGGGGCCCATCGTAAAACCACAAATGAGACATGGGTTGGGCCTCTTTTGGAGCCAGATAAGCGCAGGGCAAAACTAGTTTTGTAGAAAGGCTTGGAAACACGGATGAAAATAAATGGGCAAAGCAATTCACAAATATTTCTACCTTGAAAGCGTGGACTTGGAGTGGAGGATGTGGTCGGGAAAGTTGGCAACGAAGTACAGACAGGGTAATTGAAACTGGAAATATAGACAACCAGGAGCCATCAAAACGAAATTGAGAGGAACAGAGACAGTGAATTGGATTCAACGAATGGAAACAGAACGACCATGTAGGCCTACAAGAAAGAAAAGAAATAAATTAGGCGGGAGAATCTGCACGATAACACAAAATGCAGGGCCTGCCAATTTGAGGCCCGAGCTGGTTGTCCAAGGATAAAAACACGTCGAAGCAAGTATTCGCAACAAAATAAGTCATGTGTCAGCTGAAGCGAAAATACAGAGACAACTCAGCACATGCTAACGGAAGGCGAAGGCATTGAGCCAGTGAGACCCGTAGGTAACCTCTACCTTCGAGAGGAGGTAGGATTCAAAGTGGATGAAAGCATCAACCGGTCAGCAGTCGAGATCGGCAAAAGGCGTTTAAGGTATTGCTGGAAAAAAAGGCAGGGAAGAAATTGATGGGACCGGATCCGTCACAAGCTTAGGTAGCTGTCAAAGGTAGATATAAAGATTTTAAGGAAGAGCGAAATGATTAAGAATATGTAGACAAAATTCTAGACTGATATGCTGGACTGATTCTAGACTGATATGTTGCCTGATTAGCTCAAACAGTCTAGCTGACAGGTAATTACTTTCCTTTTTGAAAGGGGATGCCAATAATAATAATAATAATAATAATAATAATAATAATAATAATAATAATAATAATAATAATAATAATAATAATAATAATAATAATAATAATAACCCTCACTTCACCGCGAACTAAGCGAGGAAAACACAGCGCACACGAGGCTTTCAGCTCTCGGAGCGAGACTGGAGACGAGTTGCCGAGCTTAACCGCGTCATACGCAGCCGCCCCCGGAGTAGAACGTGTCCCCCCCCCCCCTCATCCCTTGGTGCCTTGTTCGCGGTGGAAGACGCCACGGTTCCTCCCTGCCTTCCTGCCTTGCGTGCACGAGATCACGCCACCGTTCTCGGCTCATCCCCACACGCTATCTCTCGCACATGCAGCGCACACTGCGCAGCCACGGTGTTATCGCCCTTGAACTTTACGTGGTACATCACGACGACACCAACGACGGCGGCGGAAATGCGTTTGGAGTGCACATATGATTACTACCGCAATATTAATAATTTCTCAGCACAGAGCCACCGACACTGGCCGCTAGGATACAAAGAAAATGCCATGAAATTTCAGATTACTTCAAAGACTCTTTCTTCAGCGCTCGTCTGAATGCCAAGCTTTGCGCTGCTTAAGCTTAGCACTGTCCCGCTTCTCAACTACACCGCAAAAATGACGAAGTCGCTCCGAAGCGCACAACCATGTCGAAGCTGGCAGCTTCGACATGTTCATGTCTCGATCACTCCTGCCTCGCGATCAGCGATCAGAGGTGTCACGGCGAACGTCCTTCCCATTTCGCCTCATCTGCTGTCCAGGCTGTGGGCTCTTGAGCTGCGGGCTGCCAACTTTTGAAAACATCAGCGCATATGGCGTATACGGTAGAGACAACGAGTGAATGTAGCATCTAGTTCCATCGTCGCGACCCGATACCTTTGTATCAAGATGTACGGTGCATGCTGGTCCGGCCTTGAGCCGAAGAAGCCTGCTCCATGCAGGTGGCCACACTGAACCCAACACGACATTTCAAAGACCTAATTCTAATTCTAATTATCTAATTCTAATTCTAAGATTCTAATTATCTTGCAGACAGCCGCTTGGGAAGCCAGCTCGCACTGCCCACAAGAAGCTCGAAGACCAAGAGGTGAGAGCCGCTGTCGTGAAACGAGGAACGCGCTGTGTGATGGCAAAACGCGTCGAATGTTTACGGATTGCTTCAACTACGAGCATCCCCAAATACTCCGATAATATTACTTAGGGCAATATGATTATACCTGCTTTTCAGTTCAGTAGCGGAGGCGAGACATCGAATGATAATTACGCATGCGTAAGCTCCTTAATTAGCGAAACTTTGCAAACTATACTTTTCTATGTAATTACTTTAGCATGCGCGTTGCGCTTACGGTGATGAGGGTTACTGGTGCTGGAAAGCATGTCCACTTAGGAGGATTTCTGAGAGGAGCAGCCAGTTTGGAAACGATATTCGCCCGCTAAATCTCGGCGCGGAGTATTTCTGTTTTACGAACTGAACACGTCCCGCACTGCTTCATGTGGG